>NC_092355.1:40046721-40677632 GCF_963676685.1 Mytilus edulis
TAAATGTTGTGATATTGCATTTCAAGTAAAGACTCGTATTCGACTTGAAACAATCAAACTCCAGGCCACGTTCACTTGTATTTTTGTCCATCTGATGAGTTATGCCTTTTCAACTGACTTTTATAGTTCGTTCTTATGTTGTACTATTATACCAGGTTAGGAGAGGGTGGGGATCTATTTACCTAAGTCATGAGCCTGTAATTCATTGGTTGTCGTTTGTTTAAGTGTTACATATTTGTTTTTCGTTCATTTTTTTTTGTTTATATAAATAAGGCCGTTGGTTTTCTCGTTTGAATTGTTTTACATTGTCATATCGGGGCCTTTTATAGCTGACTATGAGGTAGGGGCTTTGCCCATTGTTGAAGACCGTACGGTGACCTATAGTTGTTAATGTCTGTGTCATTTTGGTCTCTTGTGAACAGTTGTCTCATTGGCAATCATACCACATCTTCTTTTTTATGTCTTTTGTCTTTACTTCGAACTGAAGCGAATTCAAAGCCAAATAGGCTAAGGTAATCTTTTCCTGGGATAAGAAAATCCTTAGTTTTTCGAAAAATTCAGAGTTTTGTAACAGGAAATTTAAAACAAAAAATGACTATATAATTGAAATTCATGTCAACACCGAAGTGCTGACTACTTGGCTGGTGACACCCTCGGGAACGAAACGTCAACCAGCATTGGGACCGATCCAGTATATTTGCCTGTACCAAGTCATGATCAGGAATATCACAGTTGTTGTCCATTCGTTTGATGTGTTTTTCCGTTTGTGTTTTGCCATTTGGTTAGGGACTTTCCGTGTTTGGTTTGTCTCGTTGTGTAGTATTTTTGTGACTTTACTTTTTGTCATACATGTACGTCATACGTCTGATATACGTATCATACTTTTGTATTGTTGCTCTATTTTTATACATGTTCCACGCCGTTTATGCATGTAGCTCCGAGCAAACGATCTGCAATGTATAAGTCATGTTCTTGTTAAGGTAAATACTGATGAATATGGAGCATTGATAACAAACATGAAACACGAATTTCAACTTAATACGCTTAGTATTTGAGAATACTGCGCAGTTTAAGAAATAACACATTAGCTTCATTGATTCAATGGTAGAACCAGATTAAGCTTACTGCAATACAGTGGTATGCTTATGTTTGCCATTAGAAGTAAGTGCACCCCACAGAAATGCAAAATTTCAATTATAAGGTTAATTGCGTCCCAAAGGATAGATTTTCGTTCTATAAACGATAGTATCACATAACAATATTGATAAGACAAAATATTTTATTTTACATAATACTATTTAGTCACGTTGCAATGTAGCTATTGAATTCATGACTAAAACATGTTATAAGTACAGTAGTTGTCGTTTGTGTATGCAATTTATACGTGTTTCTTGTTTCTCGTTTTATATATAGATTATACCGTTGGTTTTTCCGTTTGAATGGTTTTACACTAGTAATTTTGGGGCCCTTTATTGCTTGTTGTTCGGTGTGAGCCCAGGCTCCGTACTGAAGACCGTACATTGACCTATAGTGGTTCACTTTTATAAATTATTTTTTTTGGATTGAGAGTTGTCTCATTGGCACTCACACCCCACATCTTCCTGTATCTAAATAATAAAGTTGTGGTCATTTTTAAGAATGCTTTAGAGATACATTATGATTTGGTTAACGTATTGAAATATTTGTACTTCCTCTTGGTATTGTAACCCTTCAATATTTCTTTCTTTATGATATTAATATCAACTTATACACGAATTTGTAGTTTTTACTCACAACTCAATGGGTACCACTGCAGGGTTGTAAATCATAGGCTATTGTTTTTAAAGGAATTCAAATTAATGAGTTTTGCAGTTTTTTTATACATGGTATACGTACCCGTCCTCGTCCACCCTTTGTTTGTAAAATGAATGCTATTTGTATACATCTAATGAGTTAAACGTTTGTAAATTGCTTTTTATAGTTCGTTCTTATGTTGTGTTGACACACCACTATTCAAGGTAAGGTGAGGGTTGAGCGCTCACAAACATATTAATCGCGGCCGTATGTGACTTTCAGTGTCTATCATATGTGTTTTTTTGAAAACTGTTTAGTTATAAATTGTGTCGTACATTTTCATCAATGAATTGCCTTATATTTTTCAAGTCAGAGCCTATTATAGTCGACCATACGGTTTTGATTTTTCTCAATGTTGAAGGCCGTACGGAAGCCTATAATTACTTACCTTCACCTATATATTGAATATGTGTCTCCTTTATCATCATCATTTAATATCTCCTTCTGTAAAATTCATTTAAAAGAAGTCCGAAATTAAAATAAATAACAGAAGACGCTAAACACAATGAAATTAACATAAAAAAATAACAACATCCACGGTGCTTTGTATAGAGTTTTACCATAAATGAAGGGATGTGAAATGTTAGAACGTTTAAGATGTCTGCACATCGAAATTTTTTGAGGGGAAAACCTGATAGCGATAATAAAATTAGAAAAAAAGTTTTGACAAGTTTTTGATATCGAAAACCTTTGTACTGTCAGTTTTCAGTTATAACAAAATTTCGTCCGTTAAAACCAAAAAAGTAGTTGCATTCACAAGGAAATCAAACAAGTTGAAATATAGAGACACAATGCCATGGTTCTAATTGTACATCGCCATATAAAATTGATAGTTAACAAGAGCAAATTACAAATCATCTCTTTTATCTTACATCTAAGTATCATGCTTTAATGTTCGAGCATTGAAAATATTGATATCGGGATCGGATAGTTTACAATGTTTATTTTTCAATATAATTGAAAGTCATTTCTCTTTTAACATTATTAAGAGCCAAACTACCAAATATCTCCATGTTTACCTATTAGCAAAAGCGTTCAGGCTAATGGGATTTACCGTGTTAGTTTCATGTTTGTAAATAGTTTTTTTTTCTAATATCGAAAAACATGAATACAATTATTGTATATCGCGGTTTCGTTATTTAGTATTTGCCTACTTCTCATCTATAAGATATATTTGATAAATGTTGTTTATCTACACGTAATTATTTGTATGGTTCTTCTGGTAAAAAAAATAATAATAGGATTGCCTTCCGCTTTTCTGTGTAGGGTCATGTAAACAAACATAATTGATTGGTTAAATCAATGACGGATTTTTATATTAATTCGAGGCTAAGGTCACAGATCGTATGAATAATTAGCATTAATGAACAATTTATCATTTCCTTTTAATTATTAGTCTGTCTAGCCTGACAGTTCAATATATTCGTCGTTTAAAACTGTATTGGTAAATATTCCATATCAATATTCACTTGAAGGTTAATCCCATGGACAGCTCTGAGACATAACCAATGACAATTTGACAGTGAATGAAATTAATCTGTATAAAGGCGTATTTCTTTGATTGTCTGACGATTAGCTTAATTAGTCATTAAGTTTTTAAGTATTTATATATATTTTTGGTAACACATACGGGGATTTGAGTATCCTGTGTAAATATTTTCAAACCAGCAAAGCGCTTCAGACGCACAAAATTGATTGCGTGTAATTTTAATTTTAAATCCAATCGTAAAGATCAAACGCAATTATATACATAATAAGATTCCAAAATCGAATCAGTTTATGGCTTTAACGCACGGACATCAGATTAAAAAACAATGTCTAATAAGAAATTAGTAAAGCTACTTTGGTGCCAAACACGAAGGTATCAGACACTAAATAGAAACAATTAAAGGTCAAGCTGTTCTTTTTTTAACATTTAAGTTATTCTACTAAGCTTCAATCTGTCAGTGCTGACATTGATAACCACAAATTACCCTTCTTCACTTTTGTCATTTTTATAATAGGATTAATTAAAGTAGAATTCAAAAACATAATTAATAAACAGTACTCCAAGGTTACTGTTTAACACAAATTTTTTTGGGACAAAAAATACCAGAGGTGCATACATGAATATTGAATAGTATTCTTCTTTAAAAATACCGTAATATAAAGCCCTAGAAAAGTTGCATTGACGTACACATGGGATATAAAAAGATCCATCACAAAACAAACTGCAATAACCTTTATCATATTAATATCAGTATAAATATGTCGTGTATCCAAAATATTTTTTTCAATTTACAGTTCGCATACCATTTTGATATATTTAGCGCATACTCAGAGATATATGTTATAATGGATGTTACTATATACCTCTCACTGAAATTCACATGTATAAAATACCAGAGGTATATACATGAATATTGAATAGTATTCTTCTTTATAAATACCGTAATACAAAGCCCTAGAAAAGTGGCATTGACGTACAAATGGGATATAAAAAGATCAATCACAAAACAAACTGCAATAACCTTTATCATATTAATACTAGTATAAATATGTCGTGTATCCAATATTTTTTTTCAATTTACAGTTCGCATACCATTTTGATATATTTAGCGCATACTCAGAGATATATGTTATAATGGATGTTACTATATACCTCTCAATGAAATTCACATGTATAAGAACTTTGCATTGCCGTATTTATTGTTTTAAAAATTGCAATAAAAAAAGACAAAAGAAATGTTATTCTTATTGAAATGCATAATAAAAAGAATGTATGTACATTAGCTCGGAGAAATCAACAAAATCAAAATAAGATACAATTCCGCGAAAGTCTATTGATGTCTTTTACGCATTTAAGTCATTTCAAAACATTACGTCATACAAATGAAAACACTAGAGTTAACGGTTTTCCGTTACGTTAACAATCGAAAATCGCATAATACTGTATTAAAATGGATTTTTGAAGTAGGTTTTGTTTTATATTTTATTCTATTGCATTATTTTCATATTTACTGATTTCAGAAAGTCAACATGGCGGCGCCTTAGTTACGAAATGTTAATTTTGATTTGATGGTAGCTTACGAGAAAAACATGAAAATTAAAAATGGCATATGTTAGGTTCGAAGAGTAAAAAAAAATAAACAGATGTTTTTCTACCGTCTATTTTTTCTTCAAAAATAACATTAAATAAAACCTACACGTTTTTAAAATCTTTGGTAAATGTTTAATAATTTAACACAGCATAGATACCAGGCCGACATTGTATAACTTTCAGAATACTTCTCCTACTGGATAAGATCATTAGGAGACTAATTATATATTAAAACAAACCATTTATAGTTATACAACTGAACCTTGTTTGTTGTACCGTAAGCAGTTTTCTTACAGCTTTTATAAGGATTTCGATAAATAGTATAAGCACACTGTTAATACAGTGACTTCATTTGTAGGTTAACGATCGTCTAATAATTGTTAAACTGTTACACTATAGGGCCTCCAGGATAATTACAATAACATGACATTATAAAGACTTATTGTCTACAAATAGCCAACCTAGTTTCAATTTGATTTATATTGTACTTTAAGCACTTTTACGACAGCTATTATAAGGATTTTAAATGTTAATTTATAATAAAAACTCAACAAGCAACAGTTCAGACTAATTTGGCATCTGTGTCTTACATGGTCATATTTAAGGCTTTCGATGAAGCGACATAACAAAATAATTGTAAGTAATTGATGTATGAGGTATGATTTATTGTAAGTTCCATCATATATATACAATGACTAGACAAAAATCACAACTACAACTACATACGTATAATATTGCCATCGCCCATTTAAAATACAACATGGTAACACCTACGATAACCCCCAGTTTTTGGTGGGGGTTCATGTTGCTTAGTCTTAGTTTTCTGTTGTGTCTTGTGTTCTATTATTTGTCTTTTTGACTTTTCATTTTTAGCCATTTTCGAACTACGAGTTTGACTGTCCCTCTGGTATCTTTTACCCCTCTTTTTCAAACAATGATGTGTATCAATATTTTCCTTTATCAAGATATCTTTATTTGCTCGTTTTGCTACGAAAAAATATTTTAATTACATGTAACAATCATTATTTATGAGAGTATATTTGTTGTTTGAATATACAAAATCTGTCAATAATTACATGGAAATATTTTTTTTTATCGGGATGGGGAAAATAATGTAATGTTAATAATACAACTTCATGTACGTATTACATACTTGTATATTTCAGATGAAGTCAGGGTAACTAGTGCCATGTTGAAATGGCTTTGTAATACAACCAATATGAAAAAGATAGGAAACTCTATAACATTTTAGCATGGGTTTATTGCAGTAATAAGCCAAGTTTCTCAAATAATTTAGCAGTTTGTGTGTAACTATCATGCAGTACATTCTAACACTAGTATATGCATTTGATTGTCTGTTATTCTATTTTATGGCGTTGTTATTTTTCTTTCGACTTATGTATGTTAAATACTTGCACCTGTACATGCTGTACTACGTTTTTTGATGTGGTTTATAAGTGTTTCTCGTTTTTTTTTATATAGCTTAGACTTTAGGTTATCCCTTTGAAAGGTTTTACCCTAGTATTTTTTGGGGTCCTTTGTGTTTCGGTGTTAGCCAAGGCTCTGTGTTGAAAACCGTACCTTGACCTTTGCTGGTTTACTTTTATAGATTTTGGCTTGGATGGAGAGTTGTCTCATTGGTACTACATCTTCCTATATATATATTAGTTAACAATTGCATTGTTGTTTTTGGTATTTGTAAAATATCATTTCGTTTAGTGTTGTTATATATAGAAACAGGTAACGTTGTTATATTTATTCCTATGAATGTGCTGTCAGTTCTAACATGCCTTCCTTTTAAAAAAAAGGCTATAAATAGGTTTATTCAAAAGTTTATTTGCCTGTTTTTGGCTTGTCACCATGTCATGTCGAGTGACTGCAAAAAAAATAAAGACATTTAATCACAAATTATAATGTTTATTTCGGATTTCCCAGGTTTTGACTTCTTTAGATTTCGATTTTTTTTTTCATATATTCATAGCTGATTTTTTTAGTTTTCTCCTTGTAGTGTCAACGAAACGTTTGCCAACTATCACTCACTTTTCTTATTAAATATTTGTCACAATGATACAGTCTTTTCAAAGCTTGTCTTTAATTTTTTTCGCTTCCTGCCATGGACGTGTCAAATGTTCTCAACTTTAAAGTTTGATTATCATTTTGGTATATCCCGTCTCTCTGTAACCTTTAGGTTTTTTTTTTTGTGAATGAAATCTACACATGAAACAGCTATTTTGATCGATAAACAATGTTATGAGTTTAAGGTCGGTGTACTCTGTCAGATGGTACACTATAACACTACACAATTAAGTTTACATCTTACTTATGATATCGACAATATCCTTATACCTGTATAACCAATCTCAGGGAATTAAATGAACGTAAAACAGTTATAAAAATATACAATATGTAATGGAAAAGACATACAATATTATTATTAACATGTTTCAAGACACACAAGCAGAAAACTACAAATCGTAACATAACTGTTGTGAACGTTAAATAAACGCGGTTTTACCTTTGTGTTAACATAACGTCATTCCCGGCAAAATTGAAAGTTGTCGATTTAGCGTTACGAAAATTTGCCAACATATGGCATTCTGATAACATTTTTTTGTTATATCTTGTTATTAACCTTAAATTTCTTTAGTTACTTGTATTTACATGCTTTATATTGATACATTGGCGTCGAGACATATGAAATAGTGTTTGATGTACGTACAGTGGTGTAAATTATTGACCTTGAACTTCATGAACTTTAACGATCTATTTTTGTGTCCGAAACGGTAAATAGGTAAATACTACACGCTCAAAAATCACAGTAAACCTTTAAAATATTTTACATTCATTCTTATCTTGTACTGTTATACCACTGTCCCAGGTTAGGGGGAGGGTTGGGATCCCGCTTACATGTTTAACCCCGCCACATTATTTATGTATGTGCCTGTCCCAAGTCAGTAGCCTGTAAATTCAGTGGTTGTCTTTTGTTTATGCGTTACATGTTTGTTTTTCGTTCATTTTATTTACTTAAATAAGGCCGTTAGTTTTCTCGTTTGAATTGTTTTACATTGTCTTATCGGGGCCTTTTATAGCTGACTATGCGGTATGGGCTTTGCTCATTGTTAATGTCTGTGTCATTTTGGTCTTTTGTGGATAGTTGTCTCATTGTCAATCATACCACATCTTCTTTTTTTATATTTGTATTGATTTAAAGTTTTGACTATGATTTCTAATTTTTGAAAAAAGTAGTTCAGTTGTTTTTTTATTTTGCAAAACATGGCAAACGTATTTGACCTATTAAATATCAAAAGACTAATGGTATTGTAATAAAGATTGACAACCATATCTACACAAACTACATATGATCTTACAAAATCTAAGCAGCATGTTACCTTTGATCTAAATATTTCTTGATTAACTGAGCATTCAAAGTCGATTATTTAAATGTTAAAGCCAAACAATTGTTGAAGAGCCTTAAAGGACCACACAAAACTGCTGAATGTTTACACTCACGTAATTCAGTATGTGCACCGTATACATAAAAACTATCAATTAAAGAAAAGAGGATATGAACAGCAGAATTACACATTACATAAATTTGACTGTCACTTTCACAAATCAGTTTACCGGGACAATATGTCTACGTCACCACTCACTAGTAAAATGTTTTACGTCGATAAGGGCATGTTGACGGGGTTTTGATTTACATTGCGGTAAATCAATGCAAAGCAGAGAGCTCTTTTTAATTCACGTGGTTTCCTCGGTGTATGTTTGTCAACTTAATTTGTTATCATAACCAGTTAAGACATTAAAAGATATTGTTATCGTTTTATTTTTCGAAACAACCTTCTATTTTTTTTTATTTTTTTTTTGTTACAGTTTTTGACTGTCTAAAAGCAACTTATAATAAATGCCGAACGATCTTGTCTTAATATATTTTTAGATTACTAATAATAACATACTTTCTTATATATGTAAAAAAATATTTCCCTTTAATCTTATTTAACTGTAAATCAATCAGTGTACCCCTTCCTATGTGAACGAATGACGTATTTTCTTATATACATTAAAGTTATAAAATAAAGATTTCCCCTTTATTTTCTTGTACTTTAATAACCTTAAATCCCCCAGTGTTTCCTTCTTTTTGCAATTGCCTGTTAATGATTTGTTTTGTGCTGTATACGCCATTTGTGAATATAATTAAATAGTAGAAAACAAACATGTGACTTTATACCTCCCTGGCATTTTTGTGATGATCATATGATTTTTTTTCTTTCAGAAAGATCTGCACCAAGATAGGTACATACATGTATTAAATCAATGACCTGACATACTACAAGGCCGATACTTACATTATCTTCTTTGAGGTCATTTACTATGTATATGTCTAGATCTTTGTATACAAACCTCATATAAATCTAAAGGTCCACATTATCTGTGACACAGTCATAATTGTAGTGGTTACACAATGTTAACATTAACATTGCTGTTTGGATTAATTGCAGGTAAGGACTATTTGATGATAGTAGACAATGTAGGATATTATAGTAAGATAATAATGGTTGTGTTTTCGTCTTCGAATGTACTATACTATTTTCCTATATTCCTTGATTTGCAGAGCTTGTTGTCAGTGTGCTTCATCCCTTTGGAAGTTTGATAGCAGTCATTACAAGTTGGTTGATCTTTATTGAATATATTTGTCACAGATGAACTGAATATTTTTCAATTGTTCGTTGTTATTCGCATATTGCCATGGTTTTATTTGTTCTCTTAGTTGTCCACATCCTTTGTTATAATCCCATCGAATTGGAGATGAAGGATACTACGGATACAGTTAAGTCGGCTTCATATCTTGACTTACATCTAGAAATTGACAATGAGGGTCGGTTGAAAACAAAACTTTACGACAAAAGAGATGATTTCAGCTTTCCAATTGTGAACTTTCCATTTTTAAGTAGCAACATTCCAGCAGCACCTGCATACGGGGTATATATCTCCAAATTGATACGATATTCCCGTGCTTGCATTTCCTATCATGATTTTCTTGATAGAGGGTTGCTGCTCACAAGGAAGCTATTAAACCAAGAGTTCCAAATGGTGAAGTTGAAATCATCCCTTCGTAAATTTTACGGACGCCATCACGAGTTGGTTGACCGTTATGGAATAACCGTTTCACAAATGCTATCGGATATGTTCCTTACGTCGTAACTACAATCCCCTTCCCTTTCCTGAATGTGACCTACCGAATTAGACTATTTACCGGATTTGATATCACATAAGCAACACGACGGGTGCCGCATGTGGAGCAGGATCTGCTTACCCTTCCGGAGCACCTGAGATCACCCCTATTTTGTGGTGGGATTCGTGTTGTTTATTCTTTAGTTTTCTATGTTGTGTCATGTGTACTATTGTTTTTCTGTTTGTCTTTTTCATTTTTAGCCATGGCGTTGTTGGTTTGTTTTAGATTTATGAGTTTGACTGTCCCTTTGGTATCTTTCGTCCCTCTTTTAAACTTTATCCATGCAGGTTTTTGTTAATGTGTGGTACCGAAATCCTGACAAATAAATTATCAATTATAAATAAACTACGGTCACTGAAATGTAAAGCGCGACTACAGACAAGGACATTGCGAACACGTTGTAAGTGTACACAATATAAGAAGCACCATCTCCGTCTAAAAAGTGTATTATAGCAATCGAATACGAAAATCGTTTCGAGTTACCCCTTCAGCAATTAATATACTGGAAATTAGGAGAGTTAGTCCTACTTAAAAAGGATCTATTTAGAGTAAGTTTCTTTGGATACATATCTGCTAACTTTCCTTGTTTAAAAAGACATGGGAGAGTGAATATAAATAATGCAATTGCGTGACAATATTTTGATCTTCTATTATTTTTAGGTATTTATTTGGATGTAACATCTGTGCAGTACTTTTAAACACTATTTGTCTAAGCTAAGAGGAAGTAACAAAAAATAATATTATTCGCTATGGCTGTCAATAATTTGTGTGGAAAACTTATATCAAATAAAAGGCGGTAG
Source organism: Mytilus edulis (assembly GCF_963676685.1). Classification (NCBI taxonomy): domain Eukaryota; kingdom Metazoa; phylum Mollusca; class Bivalvia; order Mytilida; family Mytilidae; genus Mytilus; species Mytilus edulis. The sequence continues at coordinate 40,057,670 of NC_092355.1, forward strand.
ATACCAAGATGACATTTAAAACTCAAAAGTCGAGATAAATTGACAACGTCATGGTGAAGGACACAACGAAAAAAAAAACGTGTGTATGAGAAAATTATGATTGAACAAAATCCAACAGCTACAATTATTTGTTTATTAAAAGCTTGCTTTTACAGGTGTACTTTGTATCCCTCCACCAACTCGGGAAGAAGATGCTTTAATGAATTTACTTTCGTAAGTGTATTTTTAGTATTTGTCTATACCTAAACTACTAAGTTTCTGATCTATTATTCCAGGTCATATCCCCCTATATTCGTTAACAAATGTCTTGTCTCATTGGCATGAGATTTTGTTTATTCGAAACATAACTTAGTCATTGTGTTTACTATGAAAGCGCATTGCAACATTGGTTTTAATTTTCATTTGTGGAGTTACACATCAATGTTTTTTTGAAAGGAACAAAATTTGTAATTTTTTTTTAAAACATTAATAATCAGTAAACAAATAATTCTCATTCAGACATACATACAATGACAACAACGACGGCGAAGCGAAACACAAATTAAAGAGCAAAAAAAACCAACATGAATGTAATAGGCTTTTCATTCAACGATTATTTCTGTAATGTTGACAATTTTAAAATGACCAAAACTATTTTTGCTTATGGAAATCAAAAAAAAATATAATATACAAATGTATAGACTTGCATAAGTTTTAATTAATTTCTTTAAAAATTGATAGTACAGTACAGACGACAGGATATTCACATTTCCTTGGTTTTTACTTATATATTTATATGTCCAATGGTGCTTATTATTCATATTATTTTATCTAATAAATATCTCATTGATTTTCAGACCTGAACAATTTACCAAGTTTACATCAGAGTCCAAACATCCACTTCCAGCTCATTCGACAAGAACATCTTTCAAACATAAATATGTATATTGCAATGGTGGGATTGCAGATTATAAATCAGGAACAAATATTGATATAACAGCAACGACATCCGTGTCTGGTACAGCTCATACCAAGGTAGAGTCTGCATCCTTTAGAATCCAAATTTACATTCCTGCATCCCTATAAAAAAAATGAGAATGGAAATGTCAAAGAGACAACAATCCGACAAAAGAGCAGATAACAGCCAAAGGCCAATAATGGGTCTTCAACGCAGCTAGAAAATCATGGATGCGAAGGTCGTACACAGCTTATTAGGATCTCTTTACTCTTTTGATGTACAACTTTTTGCGATTTTTTTTAACGAATTTCTCGAATTTTATTTTTTTTTTCTTGATTTGTCTGGTATTTCCAGATATAAACATTGCTTGCATCTAAAATATACGTTGTGTTATTCCAGGATGTCCCTATTTGGGTTGGATCTCAGTGTATATATATAAACATTTATATTTATCCAAATAAAGATCAATTAACGCTGCCCTGTGATATGACATTAAGTAGGAGTTAGGGTGTACAAAATGGCGCAGTGGTTTACACGCAAAATTTAGCTTCACCATATTTGTGTTTGAAAACACATGTTATGACAAACGAAGAAAAAAAAACAAGCAATACATTAAACAGTGTTGATCTCAAACTGTAGCTTTGATATTGAAACATAACGTTTCACAATGAGATAGACATTCATTCGTATATAATAAATCAACAAAAAAAGAGTCAAACAGAAAAACACAGACCATATAATCATTTGTTTTGTTGTAAATACATATTTTACAGACACACATATTACATTCATTTATATTCAAAAATGTGTATGTACCAATCCTGTTTCTTTTATGACTCTTTTTGTTAAAAGGCGGCACAAATAATTGCACGAATGGTGAAGAATATGCCTTCTGCTATATGTAACAGTGTTGCGGGCCAAGTTAAAATTGGAGTATTTACTAAATCTGAGGGCATGATGATATATCCATACAATCATTATGTTGCTGATAGATCTGAGTGTAGAGGTATATTTACATTCTGTACTCGAAATATTTTTTGCAAGTGATTTATTTTCGAGACTTTCGCGAGTAAAAAATATCACGAATATGAATTTCTAAACGCGGAATAAACTATCCGCAAAAATAAGTTAGTTTACAGTAAATTATTAATGCATGCTTCCTCGTTTTTGATCATTAGAAATGCACAGATACAACTTGTACAAATCTGTAGTGTTAATTTACGACGTGCGTGTTTACCAATAAGTATTTTTTGTTAAATCTAAGATACTGCTCTGACAACTTATTTGTGTACTCGGCATCGTGAAGAAGTAAATTTGGGTCTTGTTTAAATATACAGCATACTGTAATTTAAGTTTTTTAACTTCCGGTTAAAGTTTGTTTCTGTTCTCTCACGAATTTTTGTAATAAAATTTAGAACTTCACATTGCTTCCGAACCAACATGTTTTTCCTGCTTGTATCAGTAATAACAATTTTTGTTGTATATTCACAGGTATATGTTCGGGTGCTTGTAAAAATACCTGTACCCCTGACGGTAGGAAATATGGAACTTTAGCAGGATCGGCAGGACGTACTACTACAATCCTTGATGACAATATACTTTGTAACGCAGCCGATCCATACTTACATACATTCAATGTACTGGTTCACGAATTCACTCATTCAGTTCATACCTATGGTGTAGATGCTGCAATGAAAACAAGGGTAAGATTTTACTTGTTCATGTGTGAGGGTCGATACTTCACGAATGCACTCGTTCTGAACATACTGAACAACTTTATTTGTTGGTTATAAAAGCTCAAAGAACTAATGTTATTGATTTGTTTGCTGACTTAACATAAATCTTGTGATTTGATCGGTTTGGATCCTGTACACTTAAAATCGCGTAGAATAGATTGGATTACAAAAGTAGTTTCGCGAAATGGTTTATCGAAATGTAAATCAATAAAATATGTTAACGGACAATCTGATCCAAGTAGATATGCAAATCTTATGGGGGGAAAATCGTTGTTCTCATTTGTTGTTGATCTAATGTTTGCAGTTGGACATAAGTTTTGTTTGATATATTTGAAATTCGTATTCCGTAGTTACGTACTTGTATTATTTATTTGACATTCTAATTTATCCATTGCAGATTACTAATTCTTATAATGCTGCCAGGGCACATCGGACTTGGGAAATGTCTTCATATTCAATGTCTAGTGAAGGAGAATATCTAGCACAAGGGGCGGCAGCATACTTTAACACCAATCGTGGAATATCACACGGAAACTATATGAATGAGTAAGCTCAATGCATAAAGATTAGTTAAGTTATAATTATGGTATCTTAATGATAAAAATGTATAAATTCAAGTGTACGCATTGAATTACAAAATTTTATTTTAATTCTAAACCAAAAAGAATTATCGATAGTAATTTTGATGTACGTTTTACATTTCTTATCCAATTATTGCGTTATTCTTAGAGTAAAAGTGTGTGTTGGCACTTAATCATTTATTTTCTGTGACATGATCCGTTAACTTTTAGTATGACGTCTAATATCACTGAACTGGTCAACATTTTTGTTTAGGGGCTAGTTAAAGGACGGCCCTAGGTGCAGAATTTTCTCGCTGTATTGAGGACCCATTGGTAGCCCGCGGCTGTTATCTGCTCTTGGTTGGGTTGTTGTCTCGTTGATACATTCCTCATATCCATTCTCAAATAGTTGTATTACATGTTCAGACTAATAAACCTAAAGATAAATAAGAAATGTCTTAAATTAAAAGTACGAGCATTTTAGCAAAGAAATAACTTATTTCAATGAAATTAAGCTAAAAGAATTTAGTCCAAGTCAAATAAATATGTCGTTGGCAAATTATCTATCTAAACCAATAACTGATATTACCTTTGATAGAAAATTAATTGTAAGAATGTCAAAGAAACCTTTACTTGAATATTGATAAGTATATAATTATGTTTGATTTTAAAAAAAATAGGTGTACGAATAGTGTTCTCTGTGCAAACGAAGCGGCTATGAGATATCATCTGTGGGCAAAGGATAAAGAACTGTACAGCATTCTCTCTTATATATATACCAGTAATCATGCTGAAAAACCCAGCGGTCTCCATGTCTGTGTATGACGACGCTGACAAATAGGAGCACATCTTTTCTATTAAACATTAGTTATTCGTTTAACACATCTTGTTTTTCCTCATTATATATTATGCATCTTTTACATGTGATTTTTTGCACAGTTTGATATAACAAGTAACCATGCTAAAAAAAACAGCCGCCTGCATGTCTGTATATGACGACGCTGACAAATAGACACACATCTTTTAAATGCAATAGATACATTTGTATCTTGTATTTCCTCATTGTATATAATGCATCTTTTACATGTTGGTTTTTGTAAATGAAATTTAGTCCTAAGGAGGCAGTTTGATATTACAAGTAACAATACTGAAAACCTCAGCGGCCTGCATGTCTGTATGTGACGACGTTTACAAATCGGCGCACATCTTTGCAATAGAACAATAAACGAGAATGGTTATTCTTTCAACTCATCAGCTTTTTCCTCATTGCATAGTATGCATCTTTTTTCATATGAGCTTTTGTAAATGAAATAAATTTGAAAGGAGGCAGTTTGTTTTCATCAGTGGCCATGGTGAAAACCCGATAGCATTGTTTTCTTTATCATGTCTGAGTAAGAAAGGTGAGGCAGAGTGTACCAAAATGACATTCAAACTCATCAGTCGAAAAAGAGAAAAGAAAAAACAGAAAAACTGCCAAACAATAGTACATAAAACACTACATATGATACTAAGAACTGTGCAACACGAATCCCGCTGAAAACTGGGAGTGATATCAGTTGCACTGAATAGGTAAGGTAATATTACTCAAAATGTCGCAACCCTCATGTTGCTCATAATAGTACAAACCCAGCTATATCTCGATGTGGTAGGTCACATTCGGCATGTTTTGGAAAAGGGGAATACATTATTCAGAAGTTTGCAGACGACTATGATTTAATTAACCCTGGTAAACTCAGTACTGCTGCCAAGTATTTCTTTATTTGAATCAACTATAAATTCTGCACACTATTTTGAAAAGTGAAAAGTTAAAAAAAACTAATACAGGATACCCGAATTGTGGAATTTCACATTTAGTGATGTAATTAGGCGCCTCGATTGCAAAGGGGTCTAAATAATTCACAAACTGTTATCACTAGCCAGTCAACACAGAGGTTATGATTCGAATCTGGCTCGTGCATGTTGTGCACTCGAATGATTTCAGTTTTCTTATTGATGGCGTTGAAAAGTGGCGTTTGTTGCTGTTCAGATCAAATGATTGTTTCAGATAAAAAAAAATGTTTTACAATAATTCAAATATGTAAAACTGCAAATGACCGTGTTAGAATTTTTAGCCATTGAGGTCAGTTTGATTTTCAGTTTTACCTGTTGTAAGCGGGAAATATAAAAAATGATATGTGGTATGATTGTCAATGAGACAACTCTCCACAAGAGACAAAATGACACAGGCATTTATAACTATAGGTCACTGAGAGGCCTTTAACCAAGAACAAAGTGCATGCAGCATAGTCAGCTATAGAAGGCCCCAAATGACAATGTAAACAATTCAAACGAGAAAACTAACGGCCTAATTCATTTACAAAAATGAACGAAAATCAAATGTGAAACACATAAACAAACACAATCACTGACATTACTGACTAGGGACAGGTACATACCTACAGAACCTGGCGGGCTGAGCATGTTAGAAGGTTCCAATAAACTAATCATAGATACCAGGATCAAATTTAGTATATACGCCAGACGCGCGTTTCGTCTACAAAAGACTCATCAGTAACGCTCGAATCCAAAACAGTTAAAAAGGCCAAATAAAGTACGAAGTTGAAGAGCATTGAGAACCAAAATTCTCAAATGTTTTGCCTATACAGCTAAGGTGATTTATACCTGGGGTAGAAAAGCCTTAATATTTCAAAATTCAAAAATTTGTAAACAGTAAATTTATAAATAAGCCCTTCCTTTACCAGTTGAGTCAGTTTTGTAACAGTACAAAAAAAAAGAACGAACTGTCAATTCAGTTGAAAAAGGCTTAACTCATCAGACGGATAAAAATATAAATACTACACTGGAATGAGTTATCACAGGTATGTTAATGGTTTGTAACTATTACTTTTGCAATGCATTAGCTTTCATTCAGAAAAACATGTAAATGACCCGACAACTGAGATAGAATGAAATTCAAAACAGTGTGGTTGTGGCCATTGATTGACACATTAAATTCATCCATTGTCTGGGACAATTTAGGTGAACGTTTGTATGTAACGACCACTGCTAACTATGTACTTTTTAAAGCCACTTAAACAATGGGGTCACCAAAGGTTCTCAACACCTTAATAAAGTAATTCAAAAAACTAATCAGAAATAACACGATGTTTTGATTTATATCAATTATATGAATCAAAACATAAAGGTTATTCCTGATTAATTTTTTGAATTATTTTATAATTAAAGGCGTTACGAAACCTTTGGTGACCCCACAGTTTAAATGTCTATCGTATGTACGTCGTGAACAGTGGTCGTTACAGACAAACGTTCATGTAAATTGTCCCAATCAAAGGATGAATTTAATGTGTCAATCAATGGCCACAGCCACACTGTTTTGAATTTCATTCTATTTACATTGATTATAGATGAAACAAAACAAAGATTTTCTTACAGTGTCAGGTAAAAATCGATCACGACCCGTTTGGTTAGCTGTACCTATATCCGCTATATCTATGACACACAGTAATTAAAAATATTCCATTATAACTTTCGTTATTAGAGTTCGGATTTTGGTTATTCTAACCGTAATCTATATTACGTCAAACAATGTGAATTAATGGTAGTTGATGCATTAAATAATGTTGTCAATGAAAATCACATGAGTATAAGTAAGTAAGTAAGTAATTTTTATTGGTTTGAAATCCAAAATCACAGGATTGATACCAAGACAATACAAATTGGTTGTACACAAACTTGACAAACATACAGACATATATATCATACATAAACATTGTGTATATATATATATATATACAACTCGTCTAAACATCAACCCAACAATGTTAGATCTGTAAATTTGCTTTCGCAAATTTTTGGTTCTTCCCTCGCCGGGACTCGAACCCATGCTACTGTGATATCGTAACACCAAATCGCCTGCACTGTAGCCGTCCCGCTAGACCACACGACCACCTGGGCTCTCAAAAAAAGAGCTTTCGCTGGCCGTGTGTTACCGTTCCTCGTCAGTTTTAATCTAGCGGAGTACTGCAGTACATGATATATAAGGCATGAAGATGTTATTGTTACAGATCAGCTAAATTATCTATAGTAAAGGATCCTACAAATTAATGTTATATACAGTCACAGAAACTAATTATATTTATAAGTACGTCTGAGTCAGTGACAACTCTACAACAGATGTATCCATCGGATCGCCATCAATATATATGAGGAAGTGGTACCACAAAATTATTAGTACTTAATAAAGCATTTCTAGAAATATACATGTCGCTTATAAATTTAACAACAATTCTAATCATATCAGTCTCACCACACGTATACATAGACAATAGTAGGGCATTGACTTGACATATCAACGATATAAAGATGAAGCTTAGAAACGGGGGAATGCGAAACTGTGTCGAGCTATTTCCCCGTTTCGGGCCGAATCCTTATATCGTTGATATGTCAAGTCAATGCACTATTATTGTCTTTATATTGCAATCTAGAAAAAAACATTTTCAATTGTTGTTTAATGCGTTAAGGTTATTTATTTGATTTAAATATTGGGGGAAATCCCCTTTAGAAAGGCCCCATATCATGCTCACGGAGAAATATACAACACAATGAAATGTACATCTACCTATTAAAACCCGGCCACACTCGATGGTGAACGAAATCGTTTAAGTATGGACTAAAATATCAACCATAAGCATAAAACATAATGATTTATAGGTTTCAAACAAAACTTATTAACAAATGAAATATGTTTTTCCAATAATTGCAAATTAAACAAGGTTGAGTCGTTCCATGCATCGTTGTATGCATTGGAAACAAGAACAGGTTGAAGAGGTCGTATGAATAATTAAATATTATTTCGGCAAATTCTATTTAAATATTCATGAGGAAAAGTGATATCGGGTCAGTGACTGTATGTGACATAGAAATATACAGTCAACGCATTCTGACTGCTCAAATAAAACGAGTGCAGTATAAAAAAAAAATCTTGCTTCATTAGTCATATTTAAAAAAACTATTTCACTAATTTTGGAAAACTACATGAGTATATGTATAATGTGAATTGTAGCAATGAATAAACTAACCACTGATGTTTTGAATAATAAACCACATGTCCATTAACTAAACAAAACGAATTAATTGCAGGTAAGGACTATTTGCTGTAGACAAAATAATAGTATACCATGACCATGTAGGATTTTATAGTAAGATAAAACGGTTGTGTTTCGTTTTCGAATATACTATAATCCTTTCCTATATTCCTTGATTCATGCAGATTGTTGTCAGTTTGATTCATCCCTTATTCAGCTGTCATAACGAGTTGGTTGATTTTATTGAATATATTTGTCACACATTCTGTTCATACCTATGGTGTAGACGGTGCAATGAAAAGAAGAGTAAGATTTGTCTTGTTCATGTTTTAATGTCGATAGTTCACTCATTCGAAACATACGTACGATGTCAATGCTTCAATGTAACAAGATTGATAGATGTGGTTTGAGTGTCAATGAGACAACTCGTGCAAATCGCAATTAGTAAAAAGTAAACCATTAGAGGTAAATAATGTCAAAACACATGTGATTGGGTCAAAAATGCACCTTTAGACTTTTCTTTACAAACGTCAACAGTTGTGTCAATACCACTAATATGCTTCCAATTGAGGGACACAAAAGTTGTGTGTAAATAAAAAATGTTTCAGTTGTTAACAAGTGACTGAGCTTTGTGTAGAGGACCGTAGAATAAATGTGTAAAAACTATGGAGTTATTAAATATATTCAAAGTATTAAATTTTGAAAGAAATTATTGTGTTAAAAGGGATTTTTTATCACGACGAGCCGCATCACGAAAGGATTTTCTCGTATTCTTATTTACGAAACAATGAATCACAATTCGTACTACAAAAACTTATAACCACATTTGTGTAAATATCTACGCTTTGAAACGAGCCATCTTAAATATTCAAGTTTATGATATGGACTGAGCTACAGTAGAAAACGTAACCTTTAACGTCTATGGAAAAAAATAACTGCGCATATTGCCCCAGTTTTGCTTACTGAACATGCTAAATTCATAGTTTTCGTCCATTTATCTCTTTATTTATAACAAAACATTAAAGACGACGAAAAGTATTCATAGAACATAGAAAATGTGTTTCAAAGACAGAAGTTCCACTTGTTGTAAAATAGTCACATCCTGGAAATGTGTATTCCGTGGTATCATTCGTATTTTATATTGTGCATACTGGTTTATTCATTACAGATTACTAATTCCTATAATGCTGTCAGGGCCCATCGTACCTGGGAAATGTCTTCATATTCAATGTCTAGTGAAGGCGAATATCTAGCGCAAGGAGCGGCAACGTACTTCAACACCAATCGTGGTATATCACACGGAAACTATATGAATGAGTAAGCAATTTATTATGTGTAATTAGGTTAGAATATGGTTATATCTTAATGATCAAAACGTATGAATACAATTGTACGCAGTAAAATTCATGAAATTGCATTTATACTTTTCTTGATATGTGCATGCAATGGCAATGCAATTAATTTGGAGAAAATTAGCAGCAAGGTTATGCCAAAAAATGTAATCAAGCATCATTCAGTATATACTTAAACGCAAATTTAGAATAGCCCTCATTTTATAAAAAACAATACATTAAATAAAGAAGAAGAAGACGCGGATTGAGACAACTGGACACATGAAACCAAATGCCACAGAAGTTAAGAACTATAGAACTATAGGTCACCGTACGGCCGTTATAATATTAGAGAATTTTAAGTTTCAAACGAAACTTACGTACGTTAACGCAAATTACTTAGGCTTACAAGTATACGGACTTATAAGACATAATATAAATTGTGGTTGTCTCCCTTCGCCGGTTTCAGCACTTCAGTCGGATAGTTATTATATTGTTTTAATTCTAAAATAGCATTCATGTATTCAGGCACAGACTATTCGATTTCGGAGGAGGGTCTTCAGAATTAATAATGAAGATATTTCTGGCCCTGATTTTTCACTAACTGAAATTGATTTCACAGTTGGCGAGCACCTTGAGTTAAAAAAAGGTCTACATTTTACCCATTTGACAATTTTCAAAACAAATATTCCACATCAACCCCCCAACCCCAGCCCGAAAATAAAATGATCGATGACTTAAAGACAAATTAAACAAGTTTATGCGTTAAACATGTTAAACATAAGTTCATCTTTATACAATTATAAAATTGAGAAAGGAAATGGGGAATATACCAAAGAGACAACAACCCGACCATAGAAAAAAACAACAGCAGAAGGTCACCAACAGGTCTTCAATGTAGCGAGAAATTCCTGCACCCGGAGGCGTCCTTCAGCTGGCCCCTAAACAAATATATGCTAGTTCAGTGATAATGAACGCCATACTAATTTCCAAATTGTACACAGGAAACTAAAATTAAAAATAATACAAGACTAACAAAGGCCAGAGGCTCCTGACTTGGGACAGGCGCAAAAATGCGGCGGGGTTAAACATGTTTGTGAGATCTCAACCCTCCCCTATACCTCTAGCCAATGTAGAAAAGTAAACTCATAACAATACGCACATTAAAATTCAGTTCAAGAGATGTCCGAGTCTGATGTTAGAAGATGTAACAAAAGAAAATAAACAAAATGACAAAAATACATAAATAACAACAGACTACTAGCAGTTAACTGACATGCCAGCTCCAGACTTCAATTAAACTGACTGAAAGATTATGATTTCATCATATGAACATCAGGCACAATCCTTCCCGTTAGGGGTTTAGTATCATACCATCATAATATATATGAGAAGATCATAACCCGTGGCATGCCAACAACTGGTTTTTGAATAAATGTGTTTAGTTCCGATGCAAAGACCCTATAAGTGAATCAATATTACCGCCAAAATATGCAATCTTTAATGACCTGACAACAGTATAGTAACTATATCCCTTCTTAATAAGTCTATTCAAAGGTTTTGTTAGTTTTTGAGGTGAATACTGACACCTTTGTGCTTTATAAAGAATATTTCCATAAAAAATTGGATGTGAAATAACTATTGGCCTAGATAAGATTTGAAATAAACAGACATTAACGTCGAATTTATGGTAAAACAAATTTTGGAAGAGGATTTACAAAATCAAAAGGCACATTAAAAAAGATGGCCGCAAAACAAAATGATTGGAATAGAGAAAAACTCATGTTGGCAAGCTAGGACAAATGAGACTCAATCGAAATTTTGCCAAATAATTAGAAATACAACCAATTTACCCTTGCACCCCTCCACTAAAGATAAAAGGGTTCTTCCCTTATCAACACATGGACATTTCTTTAGCTGAACGCAGGTAAAAAAAAAAAACTTTTATTCGAGAACCCCTCTCTTTGAAATGTTTTGAACCGCCCCTGTTACTACTCTACCACTTTAGAACCACGGATTGCTATATATTCAAGTTTACTGTAGTCTGGGTTATCATGAAGCAGATAAAATCTGGTAAATACCCGAATTAAACAACATAATTCTCACTATAGAAAACGATAGAAATATATGTCGTATATTTACAAATAGATAAATCTTTCTAAAAGTTATTCTAAATACTTTAAATATTGATTCCTTGCTATTGATGTATTACTCTTGATTTGAAAATACTATCACATGTTTTCCTTTGATTGAAAAAAATTCAAATGCATTTGCCAGAAATCAATACAAAGGGTTATTTCAGAGATTGGTATACTATTTGTGTTTAATTCACAAGTTAAATGGTCAACGAGTGATAACAATGACCCTTTTTTTTAAATGTTACAGTGTGTTACGTCTAAGTACGTCAAAACCCTAAAATACTCTAATAAGCAAAACCCACACTGCATAACATAATGTCTTAAATCGTTATAAAGTATTACCATTTCGTGGGTATTCCAAACTGGACGCCTAAAATTATCTGTCGTTGTCAGTTTATTTTCGATTTATGTGTTTGACTGTCCCTCTGGTATCTTTCGTCCCTCTTCTTAAATAATGTATCGGTGTGACCCAACGGACACTGTGATCGGGCTCGTAACCCGTTATATTTATAAAGATAACTAAACAAACTGGTTAATAAAATCAAATAAGCAAACATATAACTTCTATATTCTAAGTTTAATCTAGTCTCATTTTTTTCGGGTGTCACTGATGAGGCTTGCATACAAAATTATAGGCTAGTTATCTTTCATATATGAAGCATATCATGCATTTTTGGTGCAACAGACTGATTTCTTCCTGGCAGGATTATAAATTTAACATGCGCAACACATTCCGAACAAATTATAAATCAAAGATCGCATGAATTCATCTTCAAATAAGGTTGAATTATTGACTAAAAATCCATGATTACATCATTTGTTGGTTTAGATAGATCATTTGCCAACGACAAATTCTTTTGACTAAGGTTAATTCATTGAAATAAGTCTTTTTTATATATACCTTTCCTAGGTGTTAAGTATATAACATAATTATAATGTTTGATTTTGAAAACAGGTGTTCGAATAGTGTTCTCTGTGCAAATGAAGCAGCTATGAGATATCATGTATACGCAAATGACAAGTAACTGTACGGTATACTGTCTTATATATTTACCAGTAACCATGCTGAACATCCCGTTGCCTGCATGTTTGTGTATGACGACACTAACAATAGGCGCACATCTTTTCAATGAAACAATAGTTATTCTTTAACACATCTTCTTTTTCCTTTTTGTATATTATGCATATTTTATATGTTAGTTTTTGTAATGAAATTTAGTCCTAATGAGTCAGTTTGATGTAAATATTGTCTAAATACTTAAATTGAGGCTATATATACCAGGGAACCGTTCAAACTCACAAGTCGAAAAGGGCAAAAAGACAAACAGACAATACACACAACACAACATAGAAAACTAAGGACTGCGCAACACATACCCTGTTAAAACTGAAGGTGATCGATATCAGTTGCACCACACTGGTAAGCAAATCCTACTCAAAGTGTCGCTCCCCTCCTGTTTTAATGTGGTATATCACATTCGGCATGTTCGGGAAAAGCTGGTAAACGCGGTTCTGTTCAGACAGTTATGATGCAATCATTTCAGTTGCGATCAGTTACCTTTTCAGACAAATCAGTATAATAGGTAAATACCAACCATTGAACAATCTGAAAATAGACCGACACATTTTAATTAAATGCCATTCAGGGATCTCCATGGATGAAAATTGAACCATGGAGGAACTTTCACCATTACAAACCTTGTCTACGCTGTACAGTGTAGCGCGATCGGAAGTATTTTATCCCTCCATACAAGGAATGGTGAAAATGCTAATTCATTGCTTATTTAAATTATATTTATTTGAATTTTCATTATAGAATTAGAAGTATCAATATTTTCATTTATTGCCGTTTTTAACCATTCAAATGCCAAGTCATCATGGCCCCCCCTTAGTCGAGAATGACCAAAAGCTGTCATGAAGGTCCCCATGCAGCTTTCTTTTATTTTTGGTAATTGTTATGGGGGTTAAAAATCATCTAATGTGGAGCTTATTTTTCGTGGACACTGTCAAATTCAGAGCCCATTACCGGTATGGCTGATTTGCAGCAACAACAAAACAATTCGTACGGGTTATGTAAAAGGTTAAAGAGATTTGTAAAGCAAACGTCGACAAATGAAAAGGTTTTTAATGACTATCTGGAAAAATTGATGCTCTGCAACATGCATCTTTCGAGTCTGAATAGAAACCGGAAACGCGGATGTATCAATTTGATTGTAATATACGAAATGAATTCGGAATTTAGATACGATATTTCTTTACAGGAAATATTTAAGTTTTTACTTTTAAACTTTTAAAGTAATTCTAAATTATCGTTCCAGCAGTACTCGATTTATTTACGATGAAATAATATTTACTGTTTTACGTCTTATTTTGTACTTCTTAAAAAAGGGGGATGCTGATTGCGTAAGTCAAAATAAAGCACGTGTTCGACTTGTTAAACTGTTTTCTTTGTAACTGGATAAATTTATTAATTTATTTATTTAATCTAAATGATCATAATCATTTGCTGAAACTTAGTTGATTACTTCGACAAATGGATCGTCTATCCTCAGATAGTATTCTCCTGTTTGGTTTGTTGATCTACCTGTACAAGCTCAGGTACAAGTAATTAGCGATCTTAATCCGGATATCCCTCAGGCGTTAGAACTGTATTGGATTATGACATAAAAAGCCTAAGGGTTATGCAATTACATGCATTTGATTATAATTGATAAAAAAAAATGGCGTCGGGCTACAAAAAACGATGAAGTTTTGAACGATGGCGGAAGACAATTTAACGATGGCGCAAGACAATTTAACGATGGCGCGAGTCATTTGACGATGGCGCAAGACATTTGAACGATGGCGGGGCTCCATCGTTAAACAGGCCATGGAGATCCCTGGCCATTGTCAAAACAGTGCTGGCTGTACCGCAGCGGATACAACTAAATACAAACCAAAAATAAAAAAAAACACCGGGTCTAACAGTTGTGCTCATTGGTGAAAAACAAACACAGCAGAAACAACGGGCCAAACATTTTTGCTCATGGGTGAGCTCGGGTGCTTATTAAAAAAACTTTAGTCAACACAACATTTTTTTGTTTTATATTCGTTATTAAGAGTTCTTTTTCTTGGTCAACGCATTTACCGGTTTTCAATTTCAAAAACAAAACACAGACAAATGGCTAACAACTTCAGATCGTAACAATGAGTCCTTTTTTTAGCAATTGAAAAAGGACAATATGTTGACTAAAACCTAAATATATCGAAATTGCATTACCTATATTTCAATTACACATAATATCAAAGCTGCCACAGATATATCAAGTATGTAGTCATAGAAGTGAGAGCTACGCTAGCTATAAAACAAGATTCAATCCACCATTTTCTGCATAAGAAAATGTCTGTAAAAAGCTTGTACCGAGTCAGGAAGAAGAAATTTATTATCCATTCGTTTGATGTGTTTGGTTTTTTTTTTTTTGAGTTTGTCATTTGCCAGTTTACCTTGAGTTCGGTATTTTTGTTATTTTCTTCGTTTTTAAGTATCAACTTAATTTTCTTTTTCTCTATTTGATTGTTGGTTAAACAAATGAAATAAAATCTGCTAAATGACCGAAATAGTCAGTCCATTACTAATAGGAGTTATTCCCCTTCATCCATGTTTGTAATTTGATAGTCTTGATTATAATTGATTGAGAGTTATTGGACAGTTAAAACGATAAGCAAGTCAATGTTTGCACATAATAGAAACCGTCTGACTTTATGTAGACTTAAGTATGAACTATTATCATTAAATAATACATGTATAATGCTTTTACCCAATAATTTTAAAATTTATATTGATGTACTGAACTTTGAATATAAAGTTGGGATTTTGACCTGTCAAACTTACACTCGTGTTATATTGATTCAGTTTTGTGATAAAAATACGGACTGGTGACCAGGCTCCATGGATCCACTAATTTATGACCACTTTGCATTAAATTGCAAACATTTAGTGTCATTGATAGAACAATAAGATAAAAACTTGGTCAAATAATACACCAAACGGAACAACGCTTTTATATGTGTTTATTATATATTAAGTTGTTAATGCATGTAGATTGTATGTGCAATACCAATTCTGTCAATCAGGCTTAATCAATCTTTCGTAATGATATCAATACCAAAGCCTATTGATAGTGAAGATTTGTATTACGTGAAAACATGTATGTTACACATATATCAACCAGAAATAGTGATAAAGTCCGAAGAACTCATTGTGTACATACACAATAATCGATTGTATCGACAGTTTAAATATAACTATTCTTGTAGTTGCTGCATGTACATGTATGCGTACTTAAGGAAAAACTAAACCCTGAAGTTTGTGTTATAAATTTAAATCATGGCGGTTTCAGTTACAGACCACGCGCCGATGCTTCGCTCCCTAAACTTCTTTCCTTTCTGCATGTTAAAGTTCCGATTATGATAAACTCAGGCATTACAACTTGAATCATTGTACACTAAACTCATATTTGGCGTTACAGTTTGAGGTATTCATTTCCCAATAAAGAATTACAATAACTGTTAGACTCGGAGTCCGAGTGTGAGTACGACTACTAATAATACAAACAGCTAGCGCTGTAGGGGATATCTTAAAATCAGGCGTTCGCTTATATATTTTACCGTGTTAAATGTTTGTGTTTTGATAGGACAAATTTCTAAAATCAATTGTGTTTTTTTACTGAAAAGCAAAAGAAGCTCTTTTTCGTGTAAGCTCATTAACAAATATATTTAGATTTAAAAAGAATTGCACAACATATATTTCTTACATGATCCAGTTATAAGATAATTTTGTGTCCCTTTCCGTCCGTGGCGATTAAATTTTGCGATTTGCAAATTTATTCGTAGTTGTATGGTAAGGAACGATATATGTTTTACATATTTGCAATTGCTTATATTCGCGTTATTATTCTACTCCCGAAAGTCGCGAAAATAAATCGCTCCTGAAAATTAGTTGGTTTACATTTTATATTGGTATCTGTGGAGAGTTTTCTCATTGTTAATCATACCACATTTTCTTTTTTTTTTATATATTTACAGTATGCAGTTCTGTATGTTGCAGCATATATGGCATTTGTATTGACTGAAGCATCGTCTGCAATCATATTGTCATTCGCAAGCCTATTATATTCAGTTTATGTAATTTTGATTCATCTACTTCTCATACAGGAGTTGAACGACGCATGATTATCGTCTAATTAAAAATGTTAAATTATGTCATTAGCAAAACACGACATACACCAGACGTCATATAACAATAAAGCCGGAACATAAAAAATAGGGAAATGTAGAAGGATCAACAGACTCATTATAGAATACCTAATTTCCGTTGAACTTGTTATTGGTGAATTGAAACGTAATAAAACCATTAGAACTCATTGAAACTTCCACTTCGTGGTTAAAGTTTGAGATAGTCATCGTTTGTTAATCGCCAAAAATAATCTTTCAATAGATATTGTAATGATAAGTACAATATTTACAATATTTTTTTTTAGAATTCGCCCCAGTCATTTAATTAAACTGTCTTACTTTGATTCGTACTGTGAATCTGGTCGGAGTAAAACCCTCATTGTAAGTCTCTAATAAAAGAAGTTTCAGATTTCCACTTAATTGTAAATTCTTGTTGTCCTGAATACACATTTAATATTTGCTATTTTTGAGATTGGTAACCAACAAATGATAATCATATAATTGTATTCTTGTTGCACCATTTAACAAATGTTCCGATATGATGCTCGAGATGAATGAAAATAAACACTGCAAGGGTTTTAAAGATATCTTAACACTTTTCTAATTAAGACAAATTAGGCCCAAATGTCATTGATTGACATGACACCGGTACTTTATATGTTCTTTCACTAAATATTCAAAATCTGGTGACTATATTGAACGCATCTATCCCATCGAACTAGAGATAAAGGATACTACAGATACAGTTTAGTCGGCCTCATATCTTACTAACATCTATAAATTGACAATGAGCGTCGGTTGAAAACAAAACTTTACGACAAAAGAGATGATTTCAGCTTTCTAATTGTGAACTTTTCATTTTAAGTAGCAACATTCCAGCAGCACCTGCATACGGGTATATATCTTCCAACTGATACGATATTCTCGTGCTTGCATTTCCTATCATTACTTCATGATATAGGGTTGCTGCTCACAAGGAAGCTATTTAACCAAGAGTTCCAAATGGTGAAGTTGAAAGCATCCCTTCATAAATTTTACGGACGCCATCACGAGTTAGTTGACCATTATGGAAAAACCCCTTCACTTATGATATCGGATAGGTTCCTTACGTCGTAACTACAATCCCTTTCCTTTCATGAATGTGACCTACCAAATTAGACTATTTACCGGATATGTTATCACTTATGCAACACGACGAGTGCAACATGTGGAGCAGTATCTCCTTACCCTTCCTGAGCACCTGAAGATCATTCCTAGTTTTTGGTGGGGTTCGTGTTGCTTATTCTTTAGTTTTCTATATTGTGTCATGTGTACTATTGTTTATCTGTTTGTTGTTTTTTTTTTCATTTTTAGCCATGGCGTTGTCAGTTTATTTTCGATTTATGAGTTTGACTGTCCCTTTGGTATCTTTCGTCCCCTTTTTTATAGTGAGAGTGGTATGATGAATCAGGTTTTATAGCAAAAAAAAAAGCAGTTGTTCTGACTGTGATTCAATTACGGTTCTCTAAACCTGTATTTATGTATTCTGCACAGCCAAAGAGGCCTCCTTCATCATGAGTAATGACGTTGTGCAAAAATAGTCCTTGCATAGTTTCACATACTTAGTTTTCTAATAAGTTCCAATTTAGATGCGTATTCTTAAATCTCGGACGAAACAAACAAGTAGTTTTCGAGGTGGCTATTTTTCATAAAAATACACACTAGTCATTTTTTTCAAGCAACATGCTTCGAAAAACTTGTGGAGGTGTATTTTATCGTTTCACCTACTTATGTAACAAAATCTTGTTGATACAGTAATTGTTGGAAACATGTGATAGTTTATTGATTATAAATTGTATAAATTTAAATTGTAACTAGAAAATAAACTAACTTTTGGAATGTTTAATCAAAGACCAAATGACCATTGAACAAAATGTAATTGTAGTTCTTACTAAATCCAGTCTTACTTTTAAATTCAAATGTAGGGACTTATTTACTTAAAGATGTAAGGTACATGTTCAATGCAAGACTGTTCCCAGCGTCGGCACTGTGGAATGTTTCATAGCATTTAGGACACACTGCTTCTGATAAAGACCCAGAGAATTCTGTCACCAGTGAAATTTCTGAGCATTCCGGACATTTGTATTTAGCTTCTTGTAAACCTATAAGATTTTTCATTATTTTGTCTGCAACTTCGGCCCCATGTTTTTTGAAATACTCAATTTCTCGTCCTGACAGGTCATTCAACGTCCAAAAAACATCAATGAATTTAAAGTCTAAGACAATAGAATTTTGTACTCTGAAGAAACCCATGTCTGCCCAGTTATCACCCCAAGAATTCATAAAGCGTAAGCATTCACTGTTGAAGCTTGTAAGAACAACTGCATGTCCAGTTAATTTTGGCCGAGGGTCTCTTTTGCTTAAATCAATTTCAGCTTTGGTCAGGATACTAGTTGGGTTTCTTTGATAAAACATGCTAAACTGGTTCCATTCGGGATCGGTAAGACAGAATGTTGCAACGACAGGACGTTTGGCAGCGATAGCTTTCATTGCATCTTTTGCATCTACAAGATTGCAATGCAAACGATATTCAGGAACAATTCCTTCAAGAACGTTTAGTGTATTAGCACCATCTTTTCCATGTAGTTCGATAATTTTTTCTCGCAGATCTTTAAAATCTGGGTACCCGCCATCCCGACCAAGAATGCGCTTCATAGACAGGTCAAGGACAACTGCTGATGCATTCGCATAACAGGTTCCACCAACTTGCAGTTGTGCTTTAAATCCGTATGTGCTTTGATTGATATAAGTATCAAGGGAGACAGACACTAACAGATCTGAAAGTGAATCTTGACAGCAAACCACGTTTCTTGCTAAACTGCATGCCTCCTGTATGTGGTCAGGATGGTTGATCTGTAAAAATAACTTCGTTTCGTTATTGCTTATATCAATATCCCATCCTCTTTTGATGAAAATTGTGCGTGGAAGTAACTGTGAAGGTATGGTTGAACTTAATTTGAATAAGAATTTTGCTCCTTCGTCCCATTCTTCTTTTTCAACACTGTATAACTTTCGTGGTTCAACATTAGAATATCCAGAGATAAAACAACCGACAACGATTACATTGAGATTCTTCAATCTTTCAGAAACCATATGAAGATCTCCGGAATCTGTAGGAAGCCCATCAGAAAGGATAAATAAAACCTTTGTATGTTCTGAAAACTCATCTTTTAAAAATATCGGCAATGTTATATTGAGTGCCTCGAACAAAGGTGTTCTACCATAAATGAAAGGACTGATGACTTTCATGATTTCATCGGTTTTCCTCTCAGCTGACATGTGTTCATTTCGGCAATCATGAACAATATCCGATACTGTCATAACTGAAAATACAGAGCCGACATTTTTCATCATTGTTTCATCAAAATATTCGGTAAAATGTCTACTTTGTACCACTTCTTTATATTGTACCTTTGCTTTTTCAAAAACCATTGAAATATTTTTCACTACTTTATCTATGTTAACCAATAATCTACTGGCAATTCTACAATTAAACATTTGAAAACTATTGACCAATGTTCCTATTATGTTTTCACCCCCCATGTCTCTGCATGCTGGTGGTAAACACTTTTGTATAAACACATTTAAGAATTCTTCGTCTGTTTTAAGTTTATCCAAAATGTAGACAGCCAGAGAATAACAGACAACGCTCTGTATCTCATATTTTGGTGCCCATATTCGTGTTGTTTGTGCACCATTCTTTTCAACAAGTGTGTAGAACTCTTCCAATACGTCGTCATAAGACGTTTCGCTGACCATATATTTATGTCT
Organism: Mytilus edulis; assembly: GCF_963676685.1. Lineage (NCBI taxonomy): Eukaryota > Metazoa > Mollusca > Bivalvia > Mytilida > Mytilidae > Mytilus > Mytilus edulis. The sequence goes on from NC_092355.1 coordinate 40,078,480, forward strand.
GCGATGAGACCTAGAGTACGGTTCACATTTTACGCGGTCGTGAACAAACATTTCGTTATACTTCCTCTCTACTAGAGGATATTCATGATATTTTTGTCTTCGTTTCATTCCAATGTCTAAAATCTTTTTCCATTGCTTATCCATGTTTACATTCTTTCCCCATTGCTTTTCCATGTATATAGTATTTTCCCGTTCTAATTCTTTGTCAAAATACTTTCCACATTGCATTCCCGTTTCTAGATTAATTTCTCGTAGCATATCTATTTCTGAAATCATTCCCCATTGCATTCCCATGTGAAATATCTTTCCATGTTCCATTTCTACTTCTAAAGTCGTATCACGTGCCATTTCGTTATCTACAGTCTTTTCACGTTCAATTTCTATGCCAAAAGTGTTTTTCCATTGCAGTGTCATGTTAACACACTTTTCCTGCTGGATTTTCTTGTTTAAAATCTCTGTCCATTGCGTTTCCATGTCCGACATTTTTCTCGGTTGCATTTCCATGTTTATAGTATACATGGTATTTTCCCATTCCTTTTTCATGTATTTCAACTTTTCCTCTTCCATTTCAATGTATATTCTCTTTCTGCTTTGCACATGTTGCACATGTTCCATTTTAAAATCTAAAACCTTTTCTAATTGCATTTCCATATATAAAATGATTTCCTCTTTTATTTCCATTGTTATACTCTTCAAACATTTTTCCCATTGCATTTCAATGTTTGGACACTTTTCCAGTTTCATTTTTCTGTAGAAATTCTGTTTTTTTGTCTCAAGACACTGTTCATATCTCTTTGTCAATGCATTGTAGTAACTGTTGTCCCGTTTCATTTCTTCCTCTAAAGTCTTCCCCCATATAAATAGATTCTTTTCCCGTTGCAATTCCATGTATAAACTCATTTCTCGTTGTATTTCCGTGTCTAAACTCTGTAAACTCTTGTCCTCTTTTATTTTTATGTATAAATTCATTTCCCGATCTTTTTCCATGTCTAACTTCTCTTTTCGTTGCATATCTATGTATACATTCTTTTCTCGGTGCATTTTATTGTATCTATGTTGTACTTCCTTAACTGTTGCGATGACGTCAAAAAAGGGTCTTCTTCCATTTGCTCCAACACCAACAGAGAAAATATAATTGTCATTCGAAACGTCATGTTTTATTAAATTGTCAATTACATCAAATATTGAACGCGCCCATTCACCACCTTTCTCGTTTATTTTACCACCTGCATTTATTTGCATTGAACCAGACACATCAAGAAGTACACCAGTTAAGGTTGCCATGCTGATTCGATCTACAAAACGTATAAGATTGGATTGCATGAATATAAACATATTTATGATAAACACATATAAATGTGAAACTACATACAGGCAATTATCAAGACATTCAAACTCAGAGATACATGTATATAGGTAGGAGTATAACGCAAGTTTATTATAAGTTGTATCTCTTAGAAGTTAGTAGCAGATACATATTGAAAATATGCAGCACATGCTTATATTTTGACCTTAAAAATTGGAGGTGCATATGAGCTTTCTAGTCATAAGATATATATTTTTTTTTGAAATTTCATAGTAAAAGTTGTAGAGTTTTGGTCGTAAAAAGAGTTCCTATGGAAAGTTGTATTGTCTATATTTACAGAAATTATATTTTGAAAACGTACAAGAGACTCAGTGTGATTTATAGTATAACATAGGATGAAAATGTCAAAATCAATTTCTAAAAACTACAAGAAGCGCAGATAACATCTGGCATATGTTTAACTATATGATAAGTTTAATTTCATTTAACAAACTGTCTGAAGTTTCAAGGGATTTGAAGCATTATCCCGAGAAAAGGACAGCGCAAAAGATCCATAATATTATTGAAACTCTCGAGCGGAGTTGTTAAATGGTATCACTGCAAGGGAATATTAGGTTATCAAAATGCATTTCTGTGATGTTACAAAAGTGATCTCCTGTTTTTAAACTATTCTACCAAGCGTTCAATACACAACAACAGCAAAATGTTGATGACACCCATATTTTATTTTGAAAATTTGAAAGAACATTTTCTAGAAGTCTATTAAAAAAGTTCAAGAAATATATATTAAAGAATACCCCGGCTACTTTAATTAAAATGTGAACTGTTTTCTATAATTTCTTATTTCGTATCAAATATACTTACTGCAAAATAAATGTTGCTTATCTATCAGGTTTGGCTCGACTAAACTTTAAAAAATCCAGGTGTAAAGGAGAACAATTTCACGCCTTTATAGTTCTTATCTACACACAAATCTCAAAATAACCTTTTAATCTCAACAATTGTAAACTTCCTTGATATCGAAGTGAAAATATGAAAAGAAATAGTTTATTGGCTAATCAAATAGATTTTTTATCAATTTCGATAGGGTAAGAGGGTACTGTATTAACATGTAAACACCACATTGTTGCTTTGGATATCTTATATAGCAATGTTTTATTCGAAAATAATTGCAAATAAATAGATATACAAAGATTGTCAAGGTGGATACGTGTACTCTCAAATTTACTATGAATTATTTAAAATGAGAAACAACATGTATATAAGATCTGACCACTTATATGCCACTTTGAATAAGACAAATAATGCAGTCAAAAAAGAAAGGAAAAACTCAATCTATTATTCATAATTTATTTGTTGCCTAAAAGTTTGCGATATGTATTTTGTATACTAAAATATTTACATTACGACTTCAAATTTATTCAATTCATTGAGGGAAAACTGCCAAATCAGTAGTCTACTTATTTATAATCTATGTTACTTATAGTTTTATTATGGATATATTGTCACAAAAACTAATGGCTTTAGATATTTTGCTTCAACGTTAATAATACAAAAAAGGTTATGTGAAAATACATTTTTGAGTAGAGAAGTTTCTTGTTTTTTTTTTATTTCTATTAGAAAGTTAAGTGTCAAATGGTACTGAGGTAAAAGGTAAGCGTAAACTGTGAAAAATATTGTTAAGCAAAGCAGTGCTGCATTCAAAATGTGGGGGCCTCGGTGGCCAAGTGGTCTCAAAAGTTTCCTCTGTAATCACTTGCCAATCAACACTGAGGTTGTGAATTTGAACCTTACTAGTGTGGGTGTACTCAACGCCTATTTTTATTGACAATAATTGTCAGTTTCCTATCAAAGGTCGTGTGATTTTCTTTGGGTCTCCGACGTCCTTCACCCATACAAACTGGTCGCAACGACACAGCCTTAAAGGGGTGCTATAAAGTTGTGTTAAAATACCGAAAATCAATATATAAACCATTAAGCCCCAGTCCCACTAGACCACGATCGCACCACGCTCACCGCGATCTAAAATAAATGTAGATCGTGGTGAGGTCGCGGTATGAGCGGCATGAAAATGTAAATTTTCGTTGCTTTCACGATGCTACTACGTCCTCTGTACGCTTCTACAAAGATCACACTACGATTATACCACGTTCTCACCGCGCTTATTCTGCGACCTCACTATGCTTATTAAAATCTTTCTACGCTTATCACTACGTCCATACCACGAGTTATCCGATTGCAATACGATCTTACTGCGATTATAACACGTTCGTACCACGTTTATACTACGTTCATAGCGCGATCTTACTACGTTCTCAGCAATAACGTCAACATCGTGTTCCATATCAATACAGTTCAATTCCTTCTATTTCTGATTAAATCGTAGATTTCTCGGAAACAATACTGTCATGCCACCAAAATCTACCAGAACACGTGGGCATGGTGGTAGGAGTTGATGTGGAGGCAGAGGGAGCAAAGTAACGAATCCTGACCAAGCAGAGATGTCGGACCGACCAATCAAACCTAAATTACAACCTATTGCTGGTCCATAAAGCTCAATGACGGTATTGTAGTGAACGATAGCAGAGATGACATAGATGTATCAATATATATAGGAAGATGTGGTATGAGTGCCAATGAGACAACTCTCCATCCAAGATACAATTTATAAAAGTAAACCATTATAGGCCAAGGTACGGCCTTCAACACGGAGCCTTGGCTCACACCAATCAGCACGCTATAAAGGACCCAAAATATTACTAGTGTTAAACCATTTAAACGGGAAAAACAACGGTCCAATCTATACAAAAAACGAGAAGCATGGTTGAGCCGCTAGAGCAAATGGATAATTAAATTCAACAAACAAAATCTAGAGAGCTTTTTTATATATTTTATGTGAAAATTACAATGAGAATGATGGTCGTAGTGTGGACGTAGTCAGGTCGAAAGAAGAGCGTGATGAGGACGGCAAGGGCGTGCTAGACTCATACTATGGTCGTGAACAGCGTGGTATAGTCGTACTGGAAGCGTAATTGGGTCGCAGTGAGAACGTGATGTTCGTAGTGAGGTCGTGATAACGTCGCTGTGCGATCGTAGCGCAGTCTCTCCGAATAGAATCACACTTTCGCTACGCTCTCGCTACGATTGTACAGCGACCTTTGCGATCTTACTACGATCTTAGTGCGCTCTCACTACGTTTCTTTTACGACCTGATTTCGCCACGTCCACGATTGTTTTGAACATGTTCAAAGTTGACAACGCTCTTCACGATCTTGAAGACCTCACAACGACCGTGATACAACCTTACTGCGATCTACACGACCGCACTACGATCATCAAAATTTGCATTTTTTTCACAGATCGTAGTGCGATCGTGGCCTAGTGGGACTGGGGTATTAACAATATGATGTGCAAAATGGCATCTACAATAAAAAAAAATACATTTTCAGTACGCCTCGTAAATTAAAAAATATAAGTAGATAACATAAGAGAATTTGTTCTTTAAATTATGGAGGGAATTTTTGAATCATTATACTAACATACATGTGTTAATTGCATCACAGACATTTAATATGGCCGAAATTTTGCATTTTATCTCATTGTTCATATATGTGCATATCAAATCTTTACATGACATCAATGACATATGTATATATTCATCCTTATTAATTGCTGTAATCACTGTATTTATATTCGTACCTCTTGTGTACATTATTTATTAGTTTGACAAGATAATTAAATATACAAATAAAGAAAAATAAGGATATTTCATTTACTACAAATTGGACCACTATACTTAAGAAATTAGTTGATTGCTTGCAGTGTTAGAAATATATGTTATATTGAGATATTTTCAGAGAAACTGCTTCAATTTTCAAGTTTTCATAAATATAAATATTTTAGATCGACGCAGTGTTAATTTAATAACTTCCAATGGTTCCTATCAAAAGTATTTCTCTGTCTAGTTCCATGCTCTATGCATTTACAGTTTACTTTTGGCATCAATGTACCATATAACTCTTTTCAACTTACTAGAAGCTTTATACCTGTTTCCTTATATTTGTATACTAAATAATACTATTATTTATAATTTTTTTTAAATATTTACTGTAATATAAACATTAAAGAAATGTAGTATGATTGCCAAAAAAGACACATACCCACTAGGGTTCAAATGAAGTAAATGCAAGCAATTCTTTTTTTTTTAAAGTATAATCCAATTTTTAAATAGAGACAAAAGATGTATAATATGGTGTCAATGTCAAATATAGGATAGAAGATAACGCGTTTCTATTGCATCACGTACATTTAAGTCTGACCGATTTATCACATTTTATCTAGTGATTATATCAAATGTAAACATGTCACTATCAAAGACGACTTGTACGTTTTGTATACTTCCTTGATAATATCTAATTTTAATTTACTAGGAACAATGTATTTATTAAATTTTAGTACTTCATTGGAATTTGAATGACGAGATTCATGAAATAAATAGATAAAAATCATGGTCATTTTTATTTATGTGCTCTAAATTAATAGACCTAAACTATTAATGAATAATAGTTAATGGATAAAATGAATTCATGCAGTAATCGATGGACATTCGTGCTTTTTATCTTAAAAGCTTTCATAAAATTTGTAATTTCGGAAATGACACATTGATAGTACAACATGTACAAAGGGCTAAAAGGATTTTACTCCTAATTCAATAATACAAAGTTTGTTTAATCTCGATGTAAGTGTTAACATAATACATATTGTATTTGAATAACCAAATATTATTAGGGACTTCGGTGACCGAGTGGTCTAAGAAGTGACTACTGTAATCACTAGCTAGTCAATACTAAGGTTGTGAGTTCGATCCCGCTCGTGGGGGTGCACTCGACTCAATCTTAGTTGACAAGAACTGTCAGTTTTCCTATCGAATGTTGGTGGTTTTCTCTGGGTACTCCGGCTTTTTTCGCCAAATCTGGCCGACAAAAAATAGCCCCATAGCGCTGCTTAAAAGTGGCGTTAAAACAAACAAAATTAAAAGAAATTAACACTAATTCGTGAATGAACTTACGAATTCACAGCTAATATAAGTCGATAAGATATTCACTGCACAATTACAATTTATTGTGAAAATTATGTTTTCTGTTCGATTTTAAATATCTGATTCAAAGTAATGTTAAAAACAACTTTGTCTTTTTAAATGATTACTATAAAATAAAACTATAAGATATAGTAAAATAGCTATATTCTGTATAATGTCAATTTCATCATACGCCACTTTCTCCAAAATCAGGGGTTCCTTAAGGGATGAAAATAAGTTAGACATTTTTGCTACGATTAAAAAGGCTATCAATGTATCAATTTAACTTGCAGTTTAAAAACAATATAAGGTCAATGTCATATAAATATAATCTTTTTTGTACTCGGCGCAACACTGCGGAAGGGCTCGGTGGAACATCTCTCTTTCCCAGTTTATCAGCCTCATACAAAAACGTTTATATTTTTCTTTCATCGACCTAATAGTGTATATGTATTTTGGAACCAGGTGCTTGAATTCAATTTGAAATGAATCATGTGTCTACAAAGGTTTTTTTTATAGTATTCCTTTGGGTTTTCCTTCGAAAAATTTAGAACATTTTTAGGACCTCGTTAACTTGTATAAAATATTTCTTTTGGTTTTTTTTAGATATCAATTGTCAAAACGCGGTTAAAATGGTGTACGGGGACGTAGCTCTGATTGTATTTTCAAGCACAATTCAAAACAATTGAGAATCTGACCTCTTACGTCGAATAGCGTCCTAGATTCAGTTTTTCTCTTCCTGCTAACAAAACAACTAGTAACATTTGCATCAATATAGTGACTCAATATATCTTTGATATTGTCTTCATCTAAAAGCTCTAAATCGGATAGGATAAACAACATTTTTGACAGTCTTAGTATTCTCGGTCTAGATAAATAACCTTAAAGACTCTTGCAGAATCTATACATATGAGTGATGTCATGAAATAACTATTTTACCATCCGAATAAAATATTTGTCTCTGCCATTCCTCAAAAATTAATTTACAAAAAATATTGTACTTGGAACAGTTGTAAAAGTTTAGGTAAAAAGAGAATAACTAAATATTATCTCGAAATATTTCTCCTCATCGGGAAATAATTGGTGGCCCAGAAGATAATTACGTACCTAATGTACTCATAGCCAGTAAATAATGGTATAGTTTTGTTATGTTTGTACTTCAAGTTGGTCTTTAAGTTAAATGTAGACTAATTTCTAAAACACTTTAACACGTATCAAACATGTGATATCTTATAAAATATTGACAATAGTTGTATTCCTTAGATATCTTAATTTGGGTATAATATTGAAAGGTTGTTTAAATTTTTAAACATTTATTTGCGTTAAGACATTTCTGACTGACACAATTTAGATGCATGATAGATTGTTTGTCTTTTAAGACAAAGATAAATACTTTATTTTTCAATGTCATATTAGATTTAATCTATGTGTTTATGATAACCGATTTTTTTTTTTTAAACGGACTAACTTGAAATTTTATCTCAGTAGAATTGTGTCATTGTTATAGGTTTAATGATCATACGATTAAATTGTTTTAATCAATCATTTACGCAACCGCCTTAGCCTTTTATATATAATAAGTAAATGTTTTCTATACAGCTTGCTTCTACTTAAATATTTAGAAGACATATTTCTCTCAATTTATTTTATGACCAGCCGAATTGAACATTGCTAAGTTATTAATTTCTTGATTTGACTGTAAGGTTTACATGCGTATACTAGGAGACGTAATACATATTACGTAAAGGAGTTTCAGCCTTTTATAGTTTTGTTTTTTCGTGAAAACACTTACTGTTTAAACAACTGTAAAAATAACAAACAGACTCATAGAATGTGTGGAATTACTTTTACTTTATGTCCTTTTGTAAAACTGATACCCTCCGGCTCGTGATAATAATTATCAACCATTATTTATACTATGTGGCGCAGTCTGTCAGTTTTGCAGTCAATTTGGATGTAAACTATATGTGATATTGAAACATGTCAAGGTATGACAATTGTCCTGATAGTAAAATGAGAATTTTGTGGATAACATCACAAAGACAAAAATATTTAATCGGTCCAGAATGAAACGTAAGATTCTAAGTTTAAAAAAAAAACACATCTAAACACACATACAGTACGGACAAAACATTAGAAATTTTAAGGTATTGCCCTGCAATTTGACACATTATCTGCTGTTTCCTTAATAAGGTTTTTTTCAACTTAACTTAGGTAGATAAAAAAGAATTGATATATTTTTTAGGGAAAAGATATTAATACTTGTATTCCTGCTGGTATAACTCCTATCAATGGACAGAAATATCATTAAACATCTGCTGATATAAAACCGTTTAAAAAATGAACTAGTACATAATTGTCAACTTTTATTTAGCAAACACTCAAAAGTACTTGCATAATTATGTGATTTCTGGATAATTGTCAAATATGAAACGGATATTTCAGGACAGTCAACCAACGCATGATGGCGTCCTTAAAATAAAGAAGGAATGGTCTAACTTCACTATTGTAACTCTTGGTATAGCTTCCTTTTGAGAAGAAACCTCTATAAAGAAAATTATGATAGAAAAACAAGCCTTAAAATATCGTTTCAACTAGGAGATATATACTCCGTATGAAGGTTCTGCCGGATTATTGCTACATAGAAATAAAAAGTTCACAATTGGGAAGCTAAAATTATCTTATATTTCGGAGAGTATTTACTTTAAATCGTCCCTTGTTGTTTATTTTTAGATGTAAGTAAAGATATGAGCTACACGTGACGGATCTGTAGATTCCTTCATCTCTAATGAGATAAATACGTTCAATATAGTCCCATATTTTGAATAATTTAGTGAGAGAACACCATCTGTATAGCTTACATCTTCTTTTCCTACGAAGTTTCTGTATAATTAAGTTTCAAATAAGTAACGGGACAGGTCTGCAAAAAGATGAGCACATTTAGTTCAAATGGGAATGAGTTTTTACAGAGTACGAGTTATCACTCTCTGAGCAGAGATACTTGTATCTTCGTTAGTCATTCTTTTTATGTAACAAAACATGACCAACCCTTTCCTTTGTATTTTTCTTTTTAATGGGGAATGCTTGTGTAAAATGTGAAAAAGTTAAATGTGTGTATACTATTGCCACATGAAAGAGCATAAGATTCAATTTACTTTTTTAATATACACGTCTTATTACACCCCCTTTAGAATGTGTAGTTTGGTTACAACTTTGAAGCCCGGCTTTTATTCCTGATCAAGTAGATTTTTTTAATTTTCTCAATTTGATATGGGGTTATCATCAATATCATCAGCAAAACAAGATTTGCAAAGATGTTGAATGGCTGACCTTCTGCAGTAGACCCTTGTATGAGTTTTATTTCATCATTCCTAAATGTTAAACAACATTTAGTGCTTTACCTTATACAAGTTGTAAACTAACCCTTTTACGTTGATATACAATTTTGACTGCAAAACTGTTATTCATGTTTTATTGTTTCATTTGTACGCAAAAATATCAGGTTGATGATTTGCTTGTTTCAAATTTTAATACGTTTAGAGAAAGATACCATTAAACACTTCTTAAATTGATACACCGATATAATTAAATACCTAGAGCAAAATACACCAAAAGGAGCAAAGCTTTTATATCCGATTATTAAACATTTAGTTGTTTCATGCAAATTATTTGTGCAATACCATTACAACATTTTTGCAGGTAAACTTCAATAATCGATCACAGTTACGGTTACAAACCCTTTATGAAACCCTTATCTGTATTACGTCAAATTCAGAGAAAAACCATATATGCAGATAAATGAGATATAAACTAAATTGATAATTATATAGGTTTTCAATATCACACCCAAATCATTCAGCCAGCAACACCGGCATAATCCCAGAAACTCTTTATGTACAGAAATGTTTTGAGTAATTGATTTTATTGAATGTGAAAAATTAAATTCTTGCTGCTATGCACATTAAAGCATTAAAGACAACAAAGAATGTGTGTAATAAATCATATAATTAAGGTTACAATCTAAATAGAATACATTCCTCTCAGCTCGCTTCGCTTACATAAATCTGACAAAACTCTTTTTTACTTACCGTTCTGCTTGTTCTGGTAATATTTTTTTTAATAATGCAATTACATTTCAGCCTTTGACCCGAGGATCCCGAGAGGTTTTTCAAACAAAAGTATAACAACATGGATAGAGCATTGTCAAATCATTGCTAGATAGCTTTAACATAAGAATCAGAATGTGTTGCTTTCCAACTTAACGGACACGTTTAGGTTATGTACTAATTGTCCATTTAGTCTAAAATGAACATGACACAATTGTCACATGTGAGTAAAGTAAGAAACAATCAATCAATCGTATAGATATGATATAGATAAACAACCTCAGGCTCCTTTATTCATGAAGTACTTGACCGATACCTGAATCCCCATTTCCCACTTATTAGTTGTAAAGTAAAATTTAGCAGGAAAGGCATGCTTATTGGTTTATAAGAAATAATAATATAGTAGTAAGATTTAACATGTTTAAGGTTTACAAGAAAGAATAACATGAATAATATAATAGTAAGTTTGGTTTAAATGTTAACAACCTATATAACATGTATAACTTATTTACGAAATTATATCAGTTATTCGACTTAGTTTAACCATATTTTATTGTTCAAAACAGACAAATGGATGAGACACAAGTTTTTCAACTAAGTAACGTCTTATCCAATATATTCATAAATATACACATGAATGAACACTACATAAATCTGACTTTACCCAATTATTATTTTAGCATGAAGATATAAAAATAAATTGCATATAAATTTTAAGAATCGGATCAATGGATATCAATTCGACTTAGTGCGTTCTATCAGTTTTAGGACAACTACATCAATGACATTATAATTTTTAAAAACTACTATTGAGTGTAAACAATTTAAGTTTTATCAAACAATATCAGGACATCATATTTAGACAATATGAAAACACTTCTTATCTTCAAACATTTGTCTTTGCGATCATAATACATGTACACGTTAATTACACTTGCTGGGAAGGAGGGGATACTGTTTTATATTTGTCAGTCCGTCTATCCGTTCGTTTGTCTCTCCTTTTGTCTTTTTATTCCATAAGAGTATGTTGAACGTTTCCAAGGAACAACAAATCAGACCTTCTTGAAATTTATTTGCAGTCTTTAATTGGAACTTGCTTATCAATGTGATGCAATGGCATGAGTACTAATTGTGCGCCGTTACAGGTTGCAATTCTGTAAATATAGACAATTTCCAAAAGGAACTCCTTTTTTTGCAGCTAACACGGTGACACTTTTACTATGAATTTTCGTGAAAAATAATATCCCAGAACGGAAAGTTTATATGCAGTACTATTTTATTTAGTGGTAAAAATATAGGACTGTGCGGCATATTTTCAACAAATATATGCCCTGAACGTCTAAGAGTTTAAACTGATACTAAAATTTTATACAACCCTAACCTTCTTTTTTGAACTTCCTAAGCATTCAAATTTAGGAGCTATCATGTTTTTCCATACTGGTTACATTCCCAAGTGATGAAGAGGCGTGGTTTGAGAAACAGCTGTATTTACGAAGTACAACCTACAGACCAACTTAATTTCGCGCCCATGTGTTCATTGATTTACACGAACCTTTTCAAAAACAAACATTTACATAATGTTTTAAGATTTTACAATTCTACTTGCAATTACTCCAATTCAGTGAAAAGTAAATAACAAAAATAACGACCTCCAAGACAAATTCAACACGGATACTTCCTTATACTCCAATGGCAAAATAAAAAGCTCAAATACATCAAACAAATGGAAAACAAGTTTCATATTCTAGATTTTGTTGTGTGAAAATTGTTGGTGTAATCTGGTTTGATGATAAATGTTTGCAACTTATATATCTCAGTGAATTTAAGATACAGTATAGAAGTATTGTTTTGCCTTGATATGCACATCGATCTAAGATTGCATATTAGAATATATTCAGAATTTCAATTGATAACCGTCATATACACTCTTCTCCGTCCAATGGCGTTTGTATATTGCAATTATGACGTTAATGTCGTGTTTTTTGTTCTACATTGCCATGACGATAACACTAAAGTTTTCCCACAAAAAAATTATTTAAATCAATACTACATAGATATAAAGGGTCATGATTGACTGACGCGAGTTGTCTCTTCTGCAAAGGAAAACATTTTTTTCGTTTCATAATGTTCCATACAAGAAAAGTTATCTTAACTTTAAATAAGTAATTATGTCGTACTTTCGACTGTGAGGTTTTTGAATTAGTAGTTTCACAGAATATGCTATCCATGTCGATTAAGTCTCGTGGTTTTTGCTATTCCCTACTTATGTATTTGTTATCTTCATTTTTTCGATATGAATTAATAGGACCTGAACCTAGTATAACTACTTTTACCTCTTATTAACTAACATCAACATTATTGCCCATCGACATTATATTCAACTACTTTACTAATTTGTTTCATTACAAAGGGTAATGGCATTGAAACTAAATCCTCTGTGTCATGTCAGACCGAACAACAACATTTTAACAAAATAAAAATTAATTTCATAAGACTTTTTGAATTTACATGAGGAGAGATAAACCGACAACGTCCTACTGCCTTGGTACTCTTCCTATTAATGAAAGTTGAGTGATTTTTCATATGATATTGGATCCTTTTGTCAATTAATCGTTTTTCACAATAACATAAATAAAGGCATTAATAGTATACCGCTGTTCAACAGTAATAAATCGATTTAACTGAAACAAATCCGAGGCACAAACATGAACCTTTATGACTCATTATGTTCATTGAAATGTCGTTTGTGTTTTTATTTATATTGAGCCTGTTGTCTCCTTTGAAAAGTTTCTCCAGTTGACATCACATGTGGATAACAATTTGACATATAATACTGTATTGACAATCCTTTTAACCTAAAATATCAAATATTCTTTTGATTAAACATGGTATGGTAATATTGAATGTACATGTTTTAGGCATATCCTTTACGAATAATTCATATGCATCGCATAATGTAATATCCTCATGATGGATAACACAAAAAGGTAATGTTTTCTGTATAACGTGAAATACATATCTAACAACGTTCATATTAATTGATTTTATCACATATCATCAATTTTGGGTTTTTGTATGTTAAGAAAAATCAATTGAACATTGTGTCCGATGGCGAGTTTAATTTTTCTCATGTTTTTTTTTAAACCGCTTTCGTTAACTGCAATAGTTTATATATTATGCGTGCTGTATCGTATTCTGGTAAGTCAATTTATGTTCATAGTTAGGTGTTTTAGATCACCACATTCTGTATTTTCCTATGTCAAAAGCCTGTTTATCATTTTTCGTTGTTTTTATATATTTTTTTTGGATAAATCATGACCTGGGTTGTTTCCTTTAAAATTACAATTATTTCATAGCATGATACTTAAAAGCCTATAACAAGTATATGGCTGCGTTTTTTCTTATTGTTGAAGGTTATATAATGTTCTAAAGATGATTATAAATGATTACATTTACGTCATTTAATCTCTTGATGTCGCATTGTCGATTATACCACTTATCATGTTGTTGGAAGTTTTAATGTACAACACTCTACGAAGCACTTCGTTATACTATTTAACTGATGAAGGTGTTGCAATAATTGTATATAGGAGTAAATGATCAGGTTGAACGGGTATAACTTACCAACGTTAACTTTTCAACTTCTCACAATTTCCACAGTATATGTGTGAATAGTCATCCTGTGCACAAATAGAAGAAAAAAAAGATCACAATGGATTAACAAACAGTTAGTTAAAGTTACAGTTAAAAATGATGTTTACCCATGCAAAGTACCCAATATGTTCATTTACCATGTTTACAGTTTCTGAATAAGGTTCTTACGTTTAAGTTGTAATTGGTTTACCTCTGATTGTCTCTTGGGTTTCATTTTTTAGGCACGTCGTTGTCAGTCTATTTTCTTCCCGCATTCAAAGTCGCCAATATTTTTCGTGTGCAGTGACATTAAGACCTCTCTTAAGTAAGAACTGCGGCCATCGCACAGCGCAAATCTGTTGATAAAACCGTGAGTAAAGAGTAAACAAACGAGCATTAGAATGAAAAATGAAAAGTAATAATTGAAGTTTAGAAAACAAATTTAATACATCAAATCATTCAATAACTGGTATTGCAAAGATGAATTAACCAACCAAATTGCATGAAAAACTCAAAAAATAAACATTGTTGTAGCAATTCACTTAATATATTCCACGATTCTGTGTTTATTGTAGCTATCTTGTCAACTTCGGCTTTAACTCGCAGGTGAATGAAATTTTATTTTTCGATCATTCGTAATCATTTTAAAAATGGTCTACAGAGGACTTATTTCAGTAAATATACATGCATTGGTATGATAATTTCCTTAACATCAAAATAACAAGAAACTTGTTCCATTACACAGTTTAAGCTAGACAACCTCAATATTCAAATTAGATGTTACTTTTGTTATCATATTTGTATTTACATATTCCGTTTTGTTTGTTCTGTATCATGTAATTGAACTCTAATGTATCTAAACATGTACTTATTAGTAAACACCTATGCATCATTTAAAACAAACATCACATATAGAAATTCTAAATACAATGACTGTGTACATTGTATAATAGAAATGCTGATAAAGGAGCATTGCCTTAAACACTTCTGTCAGATTTATTAAAAAGAAAACGGTGTCAATATTTTGAATGAAATACTTTGTACACATTTTGTTGCACATAGCGTTTACAAAAATATGATACCGATGAGAAGGGGGTAATATTTTTACTCAATTAAGGCTTGCAATCTTCGTGAGTACTGTTACACTATTCAAGGTATCCTTGATTGGCAGTATAATTTAGAATGCTTTGGCGAGATTAAAACATATTTAACATTACAAAACATTGTCACATGTAATCGATGATTAACTTTATTGATCATTGCATTTAATGTTTATCTGCCTCAGAACATGAAGAAACAGTCCGGGATGAAGAAATCAAAACGTGACAAACAAAACACTCACTCAGTATAACATATTTTGCAATTTAAAATGTACAAAAGTGCACTCATATACTATTCATTTGCTTCTTCTGTCATGTCCTATACTGCTATTTCAGGATACAATTTGTTTAAAATACTAGAGATGTATAACAAATTAAGTGGAGTTAAGTTCGTGAATTCATTCTTTTCTAAAGGTATAAATGGATAAGTCGAATTACTAGAAACACAGAAACAAAAGTCTCCCTACTTCGGTATATCATGATGATATCAATTTAAAAATATGATGGTAAGGTCATCAGATTATTTCGGTCATGTTTTGAAATTTGTCTAAATCACCTAATTCTTCTTCATACTGTAACTGAATTACAAAACGGCAGATGTAGCAAAGCAAAAAAACAGTCGATAATAAATTCAAAATTGCGCAGTGTGTCTGCTATAATTATAAAAACATGTACCATTTGAATTAAGTAGTAATTCTAGATATGAATTTAAGTATCACTGATCATCAGATTAATCTCGGAAATTTTGTGTTTTTGAGACATAACAAAATTTTTATGAATCAAACTGTGATTTTCAAAACAAAATGATTGAATACGAATGCCACATGTAGAGGAGGATCTGCAAATCCTTCGAAGCATCTGATATAACTCCCTGTTCCGTTTGGTCTTGTTGCTTAGTCTTTACTTAGAAATGTAGTGTTTTGTAAACTGCTGTTTGTCCTTTGATTGTTTATTATGGCATTATCAGTATGATTTTAGATATCTATTTTAAACTTTAAATTCTCTCAAATACACCGATGAATGATGTATTTACATAAATGTTTGTGGCATTATGGTTGCAGACAAAAATATAACGGAGAGTGGAGCTGACATTAAACACTTACATATTTGCAAGTTTTAGATTTGCTTACCAGATGTACATGTATTGTACACAAATCAATCAAGGAGGAATGAATAATAGATTTGTAGCTGCAAAATATATAGCACACTGTTTAGTATATCATTAATTTACCCATAAAACCATAATTATCTTCAATATATTCTTAAGGATTTTTTATTTTTTTCTGGCATCCATTTACATGTTTTTCGCCTCTTTTTAACATAAATTTCTCTTTACAATCTTAACATATATTTCTTTGATGCATGTATTGTTACGATATGGTACCGGTTTTTTTAAAATTAACTGCTATTGTTATTTACACTATAGGATGTTTAACATATTACCACATACATGTATATATGATTAAAATGTATTCTAAAAAGGAAGATACTGTATTTTTTTTTCGTATAAATGAGTTGTTTCGATGTGTACGCACTGTATCTCCGACGTATATTTTCGGAATTTTAAATATGAACATCAACACATTACGTAGTAAAAAATATATGTTCGACACAAAAGAAATGTTTGTCTATCGACTCGCTGTTTACTGAAATAAAACATGATGCATATGGTAACTTGAATATTGTAGTTTGATTAATTTGTGACAAACGTGTGTATTATCTGTATAAGCCAAATACAAATTCAGCATGACCTTTCTAATTTCAATGATACAAACACATGACATAAGGCATAACATGAAATATTGAAATAATCGACATAACCACATTGTATAAATATATACAAGATTGAAAACAAATAATGATGAACTATTATGCAAGCTGTTTTGCTGCTGTCTCATTAACGCTTTATGTGTTAAATACTTTCTGTGCAGGTACAAAATACAATCGGCTATCCTGAAAAAAACTAAATAAAAAGTGTTAGGCAAACATGACAAAACATGATAATACAGTTTCTGTTCTACGTCCAGTTTTGATTTCTTCTAAATAGTTTAAAACCATTCCTTACCAGCAATTTCATCAAGTCAACATTTTCAAAAGCATCACTTTGTTTATCGATGATCAAGTGTAAACATATAAGCAATTCTTTCTTTTTGATTCGTAAAATTATCATACAATTCATACGTTGCACAGAAATGAAACCGATCAATGTGTTGCAATTGATTGTTGTTCTATACTTTCTTATGTTATCTATATAATAATAATAATGATAACATTTTTTTTTAAAGATGGTGACTCAGTTAGCTATAACACTAATCATACCTGAGGCCCTCAAGAAATACAATAAAATACAGATGATACAACAAATCAACACTTTACAAAAAGTCACACAAAAAACGCATATAATAAACATAAATAAGAAACGGTTATGAAATACACAATTAAAAAAAATGTATATAATCATACATTGTGAACTGTAATAATATTGTTTCATACATTAAAATGGAATTCCAAGCGTTGTATTGAAACACAACAGCTCATATAAACATATGCAAAGGCAATTTAGCATATTTACATTAATCGCTGAAATAGGCAAAGCATTATACATGTGCTGCAAAGCATTTGAACATATAAGAAGAGATAGTTAATACTGCACCGAGTAACTAGCATAACATATTATATTAACAATCGTCTCATTTAGGTATTGACCAAACAATTACGCATTGAAATGTTTTAAATATAAATGCAAATATCAGTATATATAAAACACCGCATCTATATATCTATTATTATAAGATGAAATGTCTTCGCTTTTTTTTTAAATAACTAAAACTATACATCTTAGTAGATTATGATAAAATAATTGTGTAAATAGTTATCAAAGATACCAGGTTTATAATATGTTACGCCAGACGCGCGTTTCATCTTCATAAGAGTCGCCAGTGACGCTCAGACCAAAATAGTTAGAAGGACAAACAACTACAAAGTTGGAGAGCATCATAAAAGATATCATATTTCAATTTTGGTACGCCAGACACACTTTTATTAATACTCGTAGTGTTACCAGAATCTCAATAGGTGGACCATATTGAAATTATATTAAATAAATCTAAATATATAAATATCTCATTCTTTTTCATTTTAGTGATTGTTTTCAAGATTAAGGTCTTCACCTATTTATGTAGATATTCTTACCTTTGTGTTCGTAAATCAAAAGAGCATACACCTGTCCTGTTTCGCTATACACAACAGTTGGTGTTTCTTCCAAGGACTTATTTATTTTTGAAATTGTCCTACTGCTAATGTAGAATATGAAATCCCGATTAATAGCAATGTTCCAATTCGAAGCAGATGATATTATTGTTTTGACATCAGACCCATTGTACCATGCAGATTTCAAAACACTATGTCTTTCCGTCCAATATAGGCGCCTATCCGTTACATCTGGAAAATAGCCTGATAATAATCACTCGTGAAAAATGTAGTCAGTGACAATTCTAATTTCCGGCTTTTCAATGGAAAATGTCTGCATAACAGGTCATATTTTTTTGTATTTCTGTTTCTTAAATGTATTTATATGATTACACTTAAAGTAATCCCATTAATGTGTGGATTCGCCACCCATAACCTCAGAAAAAGAATTATATCACCGAAAGTCCACATATTTGCAATATAACGCAACAGAATCATTAAGAAAATTTAAAAATGTCAATAATTATTATAATTTTACGAGCCCAATATAACATAAAAGTACACACTTTACATAAGAGGCAACATTTGAATTTTGTCATTTTGAAAATGAACAGATAGTACAGGAAGTACACATGGCAATTTCATGGCCAATGCTGTAATAACTCAACAAAGAAAAACGTACTTTTCAAATAAAATTAAATGCTTCTTACGGTAATACTTCGGCTATCACAGTAGCTTTTCTTAACTCATATTTAATTTCAAGTTGTTTCATGTTTAAAATATGTGCTTTGTCGAGGCTATCTATATTTATATGTAAATGGTTTTTTTTTCTGTTTTCCGACATTTTGCCTTTTTCATTAGTATTTTTGCAGATGTGGTCCTTCGTTTGTTGAACGAGTCTTTTAAAGTGATTGTTGCCATTCCATGGTTTGCTGTTAACTTGTTGGACTTATTGATAGATGCATTAATGTTCTCTATGAGTTTTATATTGTTGTTGTTAATTTTGCATAAGTTGTATATTGGTACATGTGTGCACTTTGCATACTATGTGATGTTCCATTACCTAGATTGATAATACAAGATAATAGTGTTTGCTTGTATTCAAATTTGAGCTGTTAGTCTTGTTTGAATGCACATATTGTGCATCATTTGAATTTCAATTGCTGTAAATCGACAGTGTAATATCTGCTAAATTACTAACTGCCACACAAGATAATACATTGTCTGGAATCTTGTTTTATAACGAGCTACGACAAACATATCACACGACAGCTTTGATAGAATACTCCTCTGTCAATTTGATTGATTGTTGATTGCTTAACGTCTAATAGCAAATATTTTAAACATATCCAGGACTATCCTCTGTCAATTTAAAACGGTATTAAAATGAATGACTCTAGAAGAAGCTAAGTATTTTACCAACCTGATGTCAAATCAAAATAAATTAAATGATTCATGAATTATGTGTATTCTCATAGAACAAAGACAGCAATGTATTCATTTTTGAACTAGCCACAATATTTTTGAAAGGAGATGTGTAATTTAACTCTAGATATTTTTTACGTAAACGATAACGAAAATTAAAAAAGGATATTCTTCATTGATATATAACAGCATATGGAGACAGATTTTGATGAATCAATTTGAGTATCTTACTTTCATTTAAGAAGATATCAACGTATTACAAATAATAACCATTTGAAAAGTTTTCATTGATGTTTTGACGACTTTCAGTTTCCCACCCGTAAAAATCTTGTATTATTGCGTCATCGTTAAATGACGTCGTTTTATCATCCTATGTGAAATAAATCATTCATAAAAATCATACAACATCCTGAACATGGGAGTACGATAGGAACCGCCCAAACAAAATCGTGATGTAGCATTTCGGCTGATATATGAATATATTCGAATTTAGCCACGGGTATGTTCTCAAAGTACTCGAAAGACATCATATCAGATTCATACAATTTCCATCCCTGAAAGTTGATTTTGAGATAATGCAGTTTATTTTTTAACGATAATTTTGGTGTTCAAACTACAGTGCATACATATTTTTTGACAAGACATAAGTGGAATACACGACATGACATTTATGGCATTGTTATACTTTTAAAATTATGCAAATAAGACAAAAGTAAAAACAAGTTGCTTTCTTTAAAAAAAGAAAAGCAATACATAAACCTAAGACCACTGACTGCCGGGTCACTAAAAGATTGTTGCTGAATTTGTGTTTGCTTTTGAATTGAAATAACTGACTGTGAATAGAAGAAGCCAGATGAAAGTATATATTTACAGCTTCTTTTTGAATAGTTATTTTAAAGCTTGACTATTTTATATTTTACTTGGAAATATACATAATTTTTCCGATTATAACCATTTGGCAAATCATAATTTCTACTAACCGGATGACTTGTGCAAATTGCACAAACCTATCGCAATATAAATTTATGCACTCAGTTTGCTTTGTAAGCTGGAATTCTGGATGCATTTATTTTTATCTATCATACATGTATCTTTATATTTTGTTTCCTACATGATTGCCTTTATATTCTCAACTCGTATTTGAAGCTGTCTGGTAGACGTTGTATGCGGTGAAACCTGTGGCATGCAATTGATTGGGACCCATAAAACATCTCAAATTTTAAGGATTTCCTGATTTTACTTAAATCCATTCAAATATTTTACAGGAAAACTTAGTTTTGCCGAAGAATTTCTTTATTCAGAAGTTTATGAATACCTGAACACACTTTCAAAATAACCAATTTATATAAAAAGGTATGTAGATGTAAAAAGATACCAGAATTAAAATAATGTACACCAGACACGAGTTAAGTCTACAAAAAAAAGCATCAGAGACGCTTGAATGAAAAAAGTTAAAAGGCTAAATACATTACAAAGTTAGGAATCTATTCATTGGGTAGACAATCCTTAGCTTTTAGAAAAGGTCAAAGTTTATAATAGGACAGTGACTCAAAAAAGAAACAAAAGAGAAACAACTCGAAGTCAGAATACCGTGAGTAATGATGACCGTGCTTGAAAATCACATGTAAAGCTCATTCTGCCGTGTCCTGAATTTAGATAACAAAAACGAAAATAAGCTTTCACGAGTGTTATTGCATGCAAGTAGTATTTTAGCGCACGAAATAGTAAATAGAAAGCATCTCACTAATACTCGGGAAAAGAATACGCATTTGCGTCATCACATATCTTAATCTAATAGTTGTCAAACGGCCTACATTAAATATTTTGACTCCGGATTCATTCACATTTTATCCGGAATTTTTGAAAACGCAAACCGATAGTGTGCTTTGAAACGTGATCTATAATGTAAATGAATCAAGACGTATAGGATGTTGGTCAACACAATGAATACAATTTTCAAAACCGTACCATAGTACAAATATGTAGATGCTATAAGGTTAAACTATTAAACAAACAAACAAAAATTGAATTAAAACTTTATAATAAACTAACGTTCCTGTTAGTATTTTTTTTCAAATTCTTTTGAATATATATAATATCAATAAAGACAATATTAATCAAAACCAAAGAGAAAACAAAGACTCACAAAACATTTACATCAACAGTTATAAATAATAATTAAGAAACAACACGAACTCAACTAAAACCGGGAGTGAAATAAGGTGAAGGGTAAGCATTTCCTGCACCGTATACGGCACCCGTCGTGTTATTTCTTTGTTCAGTTCGGTTATTATGGGAGGGTATTATGACTAAGGAAGAATATCATATATGATTTCTGACACACTTTTGTCATAATGGCCAATCAGCTCATGATGGCGACCGGAAATATCTTGAGTGATGACCTTAATTTAATTGATTCATAGCCCTGTCTTAAACACGAACGTCAAGTATTTACGGATGGACATTTTATTTATCGAATGAATCTATTTTTAACTTCTAACATTTTACTTTGTGAATATATAACTATACAAAATATAAGCAAAGACTTCTAAATCCATACTAAAATAGTATAAAATAATCAACATTATGGTTGTTATTAAATTTTGTTGTGATTATTGTAAATTATTTTTACGGTTATTGTGAGCTGCAATGATTTAAAATCATGCTTTATGAATTGAAAACACACAAGTATTTTTATTCACGAACGTTTAAAAATTTAAGTATTTAATAAATTAATCTTACTTTCCGTTTTATGGATATATTACAAAAAATAAATAATAATTACTCATAAATACTAAAATGGTATGAAATAATTAACGTAGAAATATATTGATTATTGTTTATAAACATTTTTTTTGTAGGATGCAAGAATTTATTTAGATTTAAGTTTTATGTTTCCTTTACAAATGAATATTTAAAAATACCAGAGCAGACGATCTTTTCATATAAAATACTTATTTCTTAATTGCAACTCTGAAAATATTCTGATTTCAATCATTGTTAGTTTCTTCAGAAACATAGATACAGTATATATTTTATATATATATTTCTTTGATTCCGATTGAATTAAATAATTTTGATAATATTATCTTTCTGTTTTCCGATCTACTATTAATATTTTAACCAGAATGTTCTCTCCCGTAAGTCTATGATGAAATTCACAGTATCCCGTGGCCGGTTAAATTCAAAAATATTTAGTTTACATGTTATCTAAACAACAGAAAATATCACGTTATAATTGACCCAGATACACACAGTATACAGTGGTCGTTTTAAATTAAATATAATTGCGTCGTCAAGGGCCATCAAGGGACTATATCCAAGACGTAGATAACAACCTGTTAAGACCTGTATAAATGACCGAAAACTTTCGAGACGTTCCGAGAATTTTATTCTGACTTCCGGCCGAGAGATATCGAGTGGCCCATAGACACATCCAAAACTCGCCAATATATAAGAATATATAAAAAAAATATTTGCATTGCAGCTAGCCTGAGGCGTTCATCTTTTCTAAAGTAAAAATAATCTTTTGGTAGAGAATAGAGAAAATATTCCTCAACAGTCTAATTAGTTCCATGATGAATTGTTCATGATATATCGTTTGACAGATGTCTTTGATTTCAAGTATATCAACATGATTAAACAATCACATATTTGAATCGTTTATGATGAAAATAGATATTCGGGAAGGTATGCGATAAAACTGATCTGTATTTGTTTGGACCTTTCAAAATTGGTCTGAACCTATTATTCAGAATCTTCGTATAATTTCTGATTTTGTCAGTGTATATTTATTTATAAGGTCTCGGCACCTTCCGTCAAGATTGTGTTAGAAAAAGGACGAGATGTTGTTAGTAATTCCATGACTCATTAACGTTTTAAAAATCGGAATGTTAGCTGTTGTATAATGTATGCATTTTGAAAAGTATACTCTGAGGAGTTGTCTCTCTTTTTTTATTTTTTATTGATCTGTTTTGGTGTTCAAACTACAGTGCAAACATGCATTTTTTACAACAAATATTTCCAATCACGTTGTATAGCAAGTTTGATAGATAGAATGTCCACAAAAGTCATAACATTAACGGTACCAATTTTCCTGCACCAGATTCGCATTTTACAGATTAACATTCAGGTTATGATTTAGCGTCATGACACAAAAATTCGCCTTTATCATCTACAATAACATTGATGAATCGTATGTCTTTCATGTACCAAGATCGGTAAAACATACTCGTTCTGTCAACTTTGATAAATGGATTGAACCAAATAAATTCTTTTCTAACATGAAATGTATTTAACGGAATGAAAATACCCTTGACACGTTTCCAAGCAGATAACACTTCTATTCAAAAAATGAGGTGCTTTTAGGTTTCAAAAATCAAATTCACATCTGCTCATAAATAAATCTTCTCAATCAAAAAGGGAAAAGAAAGCTTTGAAAACATGTTTCTATTTGGAGTCATGTTCTGATATAAATCTTTTTATTCACAAAATTCGAAAGGATAACAGCCGTACTTCAAAATTTGGGACTTTCAATCCCCCTTCGCTATGAGACTTTTGAATTACTTTCAATTTAAACTTTTAGAGTACTACCATTTCATAAAAAAAATCTATTCATGTCACGTTGTATTTCAATTTCATAAGATTGTAGTACATGTGTTGATGAAATGACACAAATATGCTTTGATATTGCAAGTGATTTAAGAATTACTATGTTACCGATCAAAGAAAGGTTTCTGATTCTCCACATTTTAATTATTGATTCCATTTTTCCTTTGCGTGCATCTAAATTAGAACAAACCGTTTATTCAAAGGCATTAGAATTTAAACCTAAGGTTTTAAAACCATCTGTCCTTTTAATAGGAAGGGAACCTTCTTTGTTCAATTTATTCCTTCCAATCCATGTCGATTCGGTTTTAGAAAAATTGACGTTCAACCCTGAACACTTCTCAAAATCGTTAAAGGAATCTAATGAAATTTGCATCTTTCAAAAAGCAAGTGGTATCACCATCGAACTGTGAAGTTTTAATTTCAGTATTTCAAATTTGTATACCAGATATCTGGTTGTTCTTACGAGTACTTTACTTATTGCCAGCAGTTCAACAGCCATAATAAATTTTTGAAAAAGGAGACAAAGGATTCCTTTGTCAAACACCTCTCTCAATTTTGAATGCAATAGAACAAAATCCATTTTTTTGCGACAAGACTAGATATACTTGAGTAGAATGTAAACACCCATTTCCGGAACTTGCTACCAAAATTAACAAATGAATTTGAACAATTTTTCATATTAGCATATCAAACGCCTTTTCGAAATCGACTAGTATAATGTAAGACCTAGACAATTATTTAAAGTAGTAAACAATATCATATCAACAATGAGTCGTAGATTTTACCCAATGTATCTACCAGCCACATATCCCGTATGGTCCGAAACTATAAGTTTTGGAAGAAATAATTTCATTCTTTTCGCAATAACTTTGGCTAATAATTTGTTATCA
The DNA here is from genome assembly GCF_963676685.1 of Mytilus edulis. Classification (NCBI taxonomy): domain Eukaryota; kingdom Metazoa; phylum Mollusca; class Bivalvia; order Mytilida; family Mytilidae; genus Mytilus; species Mytilus edulis. Next base: position 40,103,817 of record NC_092355.1, read on the forward strand.
AAATTTGACAGAGAAAAAGAGTGTTCTATCTTTATTTCTTTGAATAAGAGTCAGAATACCTCGTATTTTGGTCTATTAAGAGGGTTCCGGTCTCGAAGGAATATTCATAGCTTCCTCAAACATTTTTTTTATATCAATCCAGACAAAATTGTAAAAACTCAGCAGATAGCTTGTCTGTACCAGGGCTTTTATTATTTCTAAATGTTTTAAAACTTTCACGCACTCCGATTCTGAAATATCTGTAATGCATATATCCTGTTTCAGAGCTTAGAAATGAAATCTAAATATCAAAAATTGGAATACGCTGAATATTTATCAGGGTCTTCTTTTGATGAGTACAGATTTTCATAGAAATTTTCTATTCGTTTGGATTATATCTTGTGTCACAAGTAAAACGTCGTTTACAACTTATTTGTTTATACATTTATTTTTATAATGGCGTTTTTCTTATGAAAAGATTTTTTTTTATTTCTGTCATTGCCTTCACAGTGTACGGCGTGTGATCGTATAATAGCCTCATTGTAGGTTGTATTCTATTTGCTCTTTTTATGGTATCTCATTTCAAATTTTTTATTTCTAAATTCTGATCTTTATTATCAAATTCTGATGAAATATTTGTTGTCTATATCCACATAACTCTTGAGAGTTGTCTCATTGGCAATCATACCACATCTTCTTTTTTGTACATCAATACGCAATTGAAGCTGGTTTATTGCCGCTAAAGTGAAGAGAACTGAAACATTTAAAATTTAAGTCTATTCGTTTGTCATAGACTCTAATATTAGTTAAATTTGAGGCAGCGAATTCTATATCTTTTATTCCTTTAACTTGTTTAATCTCTAGATCGAAGGATATATTATACGTATTCAGAAAAGTTTCGATTGTTGATATATACAACATCATCATTATATCTGTGAAACTTAATGACCTAGTTTCTTTGATCTTCTTCCTTATTGCCATTGTTTGATGCTATTAAATAACATAAATGTAAAGAACAGCACACTGTCGAATTCAATTGAAATGCTGACAACCTGCTAAACAATTCTACCTTCTAATTCAAAAAATATGTTGTTAATGAGGAACTCCAGTATACGTATCACTTAATTTACATCTAAGCTCAAGTTGCTTTTTGGTTTCTTTTTAATCAAAACGTGGTGAATTGCCCTAATAATAATTCTTGAAGCATATGGTTCCCTTTTGATGAAATTCAATTTGGCGCAAATATAAAATTGCATCCTGCTATGCTGAGTTTATTTATGAACCGTGATAACATAAAGTCTGATTGAAGTGATAATTGAGTTTACCAGCGACGGTAGTTCAGAATAGTTATCAAACACCCATGCTTTTGCAAGTTAATATGTTTAACATATTACAGAAATAATTTGTAAACATTTCAAATAAAACCGCTTTGGTTCTTACATCGACTCGTCTGAATAAAAAAACTTCGTTTATATCAGCACAAATGATGTTAACAACATCTAGTTATTTTTCATAAGTAAACAAACAAACAATATATATTGTTTAGCACTAAACATTACAGAATTAAATATTGGTTGGATGGTGCTCTTCAATTTCGTTCTTTTGTAGCATGTTAAACTTTTTGATATGAGCATCACTAATTAATTTTATGTAGATGAAACGCACGTTTTGTCTATACAATTTTAATCCTGGAATCAATATGAGCTTATACCCCCCAAAAATGCTTAAATGTCAATGTCAAACTACTTTATATAACTAGTAAACATACCTATTTCTATTCCGTACACATAAGATGTACTGTTAATAATTACTTTATGTTCCTTTCCCTCAACTGTTATTCTGTATATATTCCCGTCACTTTCTTCTTGACCAAAGTATATCCATCTACCAATACATAAACTATGAAACTTTCGATCATTTAAAAGAATTTACGTTCATCAGAAACGCTCACTGTATTTATCTTTATCGGAAATTGTAAAAACACAACATTTGAAAAAACTAAAATACGTAATCTCTTATAAGCATATTTACGAAATTCTTTTAAATATCATGGGTGAAGTATTTCAATGCAGTATTTTCTTACGCTGTTTCCCTTTTTCTTTTCTGGATTTGTTTTTTCTCAATCGATTTATAACTTTTGAACATCGGTATTATACACTTTATTTAGATGTTATCATTATTTTACCAAAAATTGACACAGCAGTTTTTTGTGAAAAAAACGTGTGGTAGTCAATAAAAAGAATTTTCTAATTAGATTTTTACATTTTGGGACCAAAAACCAAAATATAAATACATGGTTAGATTCGACTTATTCAAGTACACCAATAATTTTAAGGATATTTTTTAAATGTACGTTTTAAGCTAAGTCTTTTAAAATGCTTCATACAGGAATTACGTTGAAACTGCGATGCATTGATGTATTTGTTGCATTGGCTTTAAAATTAATCAAGTATAACATGTTCGTTTTCCATTCGTGTTTTCTTTTGAAGAAAAAAAAGAGAATTTTAGCTATTATGTGTAACCATCCAGCCTTCAACAATGAGTGAACCCCATGCTGTATAATCATCTATAAAAGGTTAGTATATATTGAGTTGTCATTTTATTACGAAATACCATGGGTGTAATGCAAGTATTCTTATATAACTATATACCACATGAATATTACAATCAAATTTCTTAAAATATTTTAAAGAACTTAAAGTTACGACACCATTATATATATATGGAAAATTGTGTTATTTACGTTACAAACCTGTTATATATGTCTATTGTCAGGACAGATGGATTCAATTCATTAAAAATATTTATAATCTCGGATCCATCCGAATTACATCTCATTATCTTTCCATTATCAACCTCTGTCCAGTAAAGGTGGGAACTCAATGAGTCAAAGGCTACACCAATGATAAAACTGGTTGATACGACAACAGTTTCAAATATTATAGATTGGTTTCCTGGATATTGAAACCTAAAAAAGATAAAAGACTATAATACTTATTTCATCAGTTTACCTCTTCTTTGCGTCATTCAATGAATGATCATAGTATGTATATTGCTTCATAAATATTGGATGATGTTATCGGAAACATATGGCGGGTTTTTTTTTTAAATGTGTCGGTTTTTTAAAGCCCAGGATTTATTGTTAACAAGTTTATTTTCTTACCCTAGGCATAGATTACCTAAGCCGTATTTGGCACAACTTTTTGGAATTTTGGTTCCTCAAGGTTCTTCAACTGTATAATTGTTTAGCTTTATAACTATTTTGATCTGAGCGTCACTGATGAGTCTTATGCAGAAGTAACGCGCGTCTGGCGTATTAAATTCTAATCCCAGTGCCTTTGATAACTATTAGGATGGATGTGAGTCAAATATTACTCCCGTGTCAATCAAGAGGAAGCACCACAAATGCATCATTTTGTTATCTTGACTGGTATATATGAAACGGATAGTTTTTGTTATGTATTAATTAAATTGCATTCTATCGCAACGTGTTTCCAAACAATAAGAAATTATTGGCTTTCGTGTGTTTTACTTCAACGTACGATATTCGAATCATATGTCGAATAAGGCACAGAACAGAACAATTTCAGGTACAATTATTCAAAGACTTACCAAAAAGGTATCGATCATGTTTGAATATTTTCAGAATGTGATGTGCATATGTATTTCGGATAAATCACACATGCATAGATAAAGTAAACGATGATTTTGTATGATCTGATCGACAAACAGAACATTAGTTAAATTGAGATTTGTAGGATTATCATATTGATTCAAGACTAATCATAATTTATTCAGGTGTGTACGAATTTTAACATTTAATCAACATCCCTTACACGATTTCATTTATCTAGAGAGTTTACCCCAAACATTACAGCCGATTCCATCGCGTGTGTGGGTATAGATAATATATTTGTATAACTTGCTTTCTAGCTGAACAGTGAAGTCATTACTTGGTTAGGTAAACTGCCCTGCTGACATACCAATCTATCTGTCTGCTGGATAGGCTACTTCGACAGGAGGGTAGTATACCTTACCTAATAATGACTTTACGGTTGAGCTTTTAAGTAAGCTAACCAAATATATTACCTTTAACTACACAGTCTATGAATTGGCTGTAAATTAAATGTAATCTTTCATTTTATGACCGAGTGCTTTAAGTATATCATCTACAGTATCAATACCCTGAGGTTGTGTGTTCGAACCCCGCGTATGGCAGGTTCTACTGCAATCTAAATATACTTGGATTTTTTAATTCCATGACAAAGGGTGGTGGATCAGTCTAAGTAGCATCATTCACCAATAAACCACTTAATTTACTATGATATGAATACCACCCTAAAAGAAACACTTTGTAAGATGATTAATAAAATATTAGTACTTTGTGACATAACTTAAACCAAAAACATGTTGTTTAAACTAATCACGTGTTATTATAAAAAAAATGTATACTTAAAGATAGCCTTGGCAATTATTGTCATAGTATGGTCATAAATTCCGAGTTTGTTAGACTATGAACATAGCATGTTACATAAAACATGAAATAAATATGAGCATTTGATTGTACAAGAATTGCATATATAATTTATCCCATGTGACGGATGTGCAGCAAAAAGCTTCGAGAACATGAGAAAGACATAGTAAGAATGCGTAGTTTTAAATGATGATACTGAAAAAGAATAGAGCGAGTACCTATGGTGATGATAGAACACCAAACAATCTTCACAAACACATACATTCTGTGATTTCACAAATAACAAAGTATTAATTTAAACTGGAAATCAACATCAAGTTTAGAAAACCTCCATTTCTTTTTACCGCCTAATTTGATGATGTAGGTTCAATTATTTTTTTAATTTGATGTAACTATCTTTTTTTCTTTTTAGTTGATCTTTTCATATTCAACCTATTTATTATAATTTAAAGACCTATTGCGCATTATAACGTACCTTAAAAAATAAATGGCGAACACTTGATAGTATGACTAAACCTTTTAATCTTATGTAAACATGAAAAATTGGGAATGCATGCATGCATGGACGAGGACAACTAACGTTAACAGGTTAAGTCTAATTGAATAATTGAATAATTGAATAATTGAATAATTTCCAATGTCTATGTAAAGTTAGTTTAGCTCATGCATGCATGGACTCAGTATATTGTGTAAGTCCATGCAAGGACTACGTTAGCGTCAGTTGCCTTCGTCCATGCATGCATGGAATAAGCTTAAATCCCAAGTTTTCATCAAACCATCAAATTAAAAAAAAATCAACTAAAACTATGAAATTAACCAGTAAGAAGTATTCCAGGTTTTCTAAACTTGATGTTGATTTCCAGTTTAATACCTTGTTCAACATGGATGGTTTGGTTTTGATTACCTTGTAAATATTGTGTTTGTTGTTCACATGTTTGTGTGAGTTAGTGTGTGTTTTCGCGTGTTAAAAAAAGTGTCATGATATCATTTCATGTACAAACCTCAATATGTCCTTTTTCTGGTATCTTGGAACATACATATATTTTTCTTTATAATCGTAAGCCAATGATTCCACAGTCGCATTAATGTCAGCAAGTTTCTTTACTGTTCCTGTATGTAAATCTATCTCTTTCAAGGAACTAGACGTTGAGAATAGAAGCGTTTCGTTAATACCTAAAAGGAATATGACCGAGATTAAAACAATATGTTATAACACTTTAAAATACCATGTTTAATACTATTTTCAGTGGGAACAGAACAAATAATTTAATATCAAGTGATTGGCAACCTTGTTCACCGAGAAGTAATACATATGGTGAATATCAATATAGAGCAATCAATGAAAAACATATTGTGTTTTCATAAATGAGCAATCACCATATCAGGTCCTATTTTATTTTCAATAAGTGTAGCTTTCATTAATAATTGTTATACATGTTGGAGGTAAATAAAAAAGAAAATATTTCGGAAAATTTTATAAGCTTGACTGTAATGAATAATTATTTTGTTCATTTCTTGAGACGTGTTTATTTCTTTAAAACTAACTAAACGTACGTATGTCCCATTAAAGCTTCATAATGGACAACAATTCGTTTGCATTTTGTACGTGCATAAATTCTACCTGTTTTAAAATATTTTGCTTTAATATTTCGGTGTTTATCTGTTAAAGTAATAAAGGCATACTAAATTAAACACATGTAGTTCGCGACCCTCGATTTTAAGAATCAGTCACAATTTATTGAAACATGGGACCAGCACAAACAGAAGTGGGAACTTCTTTCAGAGAATAAGACCAGGATGTTGGTCTATCAAACTTTGCAAGGGTCCAGAACAACTCTATACAAGATCAATGAATGCAAACGAAAAATTGTTAACATATAAAAAGGTATTACAGAATGTACTATATCCAATGGTTTGAACAAAATATATTTGTACTTATTGGTAACAGTCATGATAGTAGTAAACCAAAGAAGTAGGTCCAGTAAGAACCCTTTTTGGCCCCAAAATATAGCAGTTTTACAAAATTGTTAAAATGTAAACTTTTAGTTATTTATTGGATAGTAGAATGGTTCTGCTACATAAATATGGACTGTTTTTGACAATACAATGCACATATATTGGGTACAAGCACCATTAAGTCATGCTAAATTACTGAAATCTTTACAATTCCAGCATTTTAGTTAAATTCTAGACGGTTTCCGTGTAAAACGAAAGTGGCCGCATTCGTGTTCATCCAAAATATTGACATGGAAGTTGTATTTGATGATAATACATAACATATATAAAGATTGAGGATGAACACGGATGCGGCCACTTTCGTTTTTGACAAAAACCATCTGAAAAGTGACATTTTTCGCATAATTATTTGGTAGATTTTTCATATTTGAGCTTGAATCGGATTGTTTTTAATGATTAAATAAGTTAAAATCTTTCACATAAATTAATTAAATCCTATGAAATAGACACTTAAGTGTTTAAAAAGTGGTCAAAATCTTTCGTCAGATGAAACTGAAATTTGAGGCCAAAATCGGTCCTTACCGGACCTACTCCTTTATAAAATAATTTTATTTGCAATCCATTATCAAATACTTATTACAGCATAAAAGGCCAAATGATAATGATAGTTACCCATATAATTTCAGAAATGTTCTAACATTACCCATTACAACTTTAATTCACTATTTGTAGAGGAAAACAAGCCACATGTAGAGCAGGATCTGCTTCCCCTTACAGAGCACCTGAGATAACCCCCAATTTGTGGTGGGTTCGTGCTACTTAGTCTTTTGTTATCTATGTTGTGTCATGTGTACTATTATTTGTCTGTTTGTCTTTTAGCCATGGCGTTGTCAGTTTATTTTCAATCTATGAGTTTGACTGTCCCTCTGGTATCTTTCGCCCCTCTTCTATAAAAATCGTCATTCCTCCTCAGAAATAACTTCTTATAATACAATCTGAATTTTTCTACTCGCAATATATACTGCATTTTACTTTCGCACCTTAAAATACCAGATTACAGAAAGAGCTGCCTACATAATACATAATTTTAAATTAAATCCAATATAACTGTAATATATGTAGTTATTTTTAGTACGGGAGAAGCAACTATAAAAAATGGGAGTTTCTCCTCTGTTGTAACTTCCTTAAACATAATATTTATTATTTTGCTAACCTTGTTTATATTTTATTTACTTATCACATCATAAAAGAAGACCATATTATAACAAATAGTTGCCCATATAATTTCAATGTTGTCCTTAAATTGCTCTAATGTATTGATTTATTCATTTACAGTATGAGATAATCAACTTTAGAAATAGAAATTTTCCCTCAATGGTAATATCTTTGAACAGTCTTTATTACTTTACTCAAATTATATATTGCATTTACTATTCAGACCATCAAATATCAGATTATAATAATCATTTGCCCGTTTAATTTTGTTCTTATATTACTCTAATATATAGATTTAATCATTATTGGAATGGGAGTATCAACTTTAAAAAGGTGAATTTCTCATCTGAAAGACCTTTTTATAAAAATATGGGACACCAACTTTTGTTTGTAACATAATGGAATGGGATATTACTTTTCTTTATTTGTGGAACCATGGGAATGCAAGTTTTTTATAGTGCATTTTAGCTTTGCATTGATTTCATACCTTGATAAATATTGACCGGTCCTTTACAGCAACATTTGTTATGGCATGCATTAAGACAACTTTTGAACGCATGTACAAGAAAATTAAGATTAATAATTTTAACATGATGTGAAACAACAGCTATATTGCAATGGAAAGGAGCAAAACCATATTTTATTAAACAGTTTATCAAATGACACAAAAATATTAGACCTACTTGATAAAAAAGTACAAAGCTGTCTTAATATGTTAATCACAAAGCAAAAACAAATTGGTTTTACTGTAAGTATCTTCTTGTTCATGTTGGTTTAATATCTCCAATTTAATAGCCTTAGGTCGATTTAGTCGTTATCATTTGTTAATGTATATCATAGAATAAAATTCAAAACAGTGTGGCTGTGGCCATTGATTGACACATTAAATTCATCCATTGACTGGGACAATAGGTGAACGTTTGTATGTAACGACCACTGCTCACTATGTACTTTTTAAAGACACTTAAACTATGGGGTCACCAAAGGTTCTCAACAACTTAATAAAGTAATTCGAAAAATTAATCAGAAATAACACGATGTTTGATTTATACCAATTATATAAATCAAAACATAAAGGTTATTCCGGATTTTTTCGAATTATTTTATAATTAAAGGCGTTAAGAAACCTTTGGTGACCCCACAGTTTAAATGTCTATCGTATGTACGTCGTTAACAGTGGTCGTTACAAACAAACGTTCACGTAAATTGTCCCAGTCAATGGATGAATTTAATGTGTCAATCAATGGCCACAGCCACACTGTTTTGAATTTCATTCTATGTGTCTCTCGTTGTTTTTATCCTAAAATCAAGCCCTTGGTTTTTTTTCAATTTTTAGTCACTTTTAAATTAAGAGTTTGCTATGTGGTATTGGTTTTGCTCATTGTTACAATCCGGAGGGCAATCTTAAATACATGAAGCTAACATCTTCGTCATTTAGTGACTGAAAGTTGTCTCATTAGCAATCATATCACATCTCATTTTTTTAAATTTTGCTTGATACTTACCACAAAAATTATATCATCAAAGTCATACTTACATAAGATACCGGACAAAGTTGTAACAATGGATAACATCCATATCCAGGTGTTATTTGTCTGCATTTTGTTGTCAAGAGATCGGAAACAATGCGAAGAACGTCAGCCTTTAAATGTATGAGCATTAAATATAAATCGTCATAAATATATTTTTTAAGATACTACATAAGGATGTTTTTCAAAATACATATCCGTAAATTTTTAAGAATTATATATATTTCAACACACTGTTTATATGACATCAAACACAAAAAATTAGTGAGAACTATTAGCAAATTATTTTGTTATCCAATTATTTTGTATCAGATCTTAGAATTCATATCTATTTTAAATTTAAATTTGCGTTTTAAAAGGAGCAGCTTATAATGATTATTATTTACTCAATTTACAAAAACAATATCTAATACTTTGTATATTATATTATTCTTGAAGAATTACTTACAACATTACTTGGTGGTCGATATCGATCCTCGCTCTAGACTACAAACAATAATTCTCGTTATTACTTATCTTTTGAAACACGGTGCGCGGTCAGGTTACAATTGGAGATACAGCATATCTATATATCAACTAAGGAATGAAGACAAAAATTCTCTATGACAAATATTGATATAAATTAATTTTTATGATAAACACACAGGCTTTATATCATATTAAGGAAATATTTTGTGTTTTATTATACACTATCTAAATATGCAGTTTTGATAAGTAAACAAAAACTATTAAGTACGGACAATATAATTTTATAAATTGTTGACTTAACTTCAGCATTTGATTTATGATTAAATCTTTAAGGTTCACATCATATGACGAATGAAAATTGTGTGTGCATTTGATAGAATTATTAGGATTTCAAATGTTTGGCTTTGAGCGTTCCTGATGAAGGTAAATCCAGAAAAGCGCTGCAGACGCAATAAAATATTAAACGTGTTGTTTCCATTTTTTTTTATAGAAGTCTAAATGAAATCTTTCCTTCTTTTGATATCTAAACAAATTATCATGTAAAGGAATGCGAGAAGTAGAGCACCCTTACCGAAAAATAAACCTTGTGGCAAACATTTGCAGCAATCTAGCAGGAAATTTGCCGCCATAATATTAACATGCAAATGAAGGTTGCGGCAAGCTTGCAACCAACATAATTATGCAAATTAGATATGTCGCAAACTTGCCGCAATTTTTTCCTGTAAAGTTGCTGCAAACTTGCAAGGGGACCCACATATATCAATGTCATGTGTGTGGACACATTAAGTTCACCTCTTTGATATTACACAACAAAACTTGATTTTAAAATACAGAACGTTATTCCCTATATATTAACAGTCATTGAAAGAATACTTGCAAACTTATCAGATTTAATAAAATACATACATGCATTTCATTTTCTCAAAAGATATCATACACCGGTATAAAAAATGATTAATCTCAAATGTGCGTTTAACATGTAATTATTGTGTTACAGAATTGAAATTAACTTTATTAAACAGTATACAATTGATTCGTTACAAAACTGTAACGTGTACATATAGGATAAGCGTGTCTATTTATATTTTAGAATGAGTCCGTTACCAGTTTGATACTGGATCTAAAATGTTCTTTTACAAAATATATAACATAAACTTTATTCATAAAGTGACATCAATGAACCAATACATATATATAACTGCTCTTAAAGTCTTTGCGGTCTATAATAAACTATCTATGACTATTCTGATTAAAATATATACACTGGTACAAATTTGTCCTGGGTCAGTAACAAACTTTTCCACCTGATACAACTATGTACTCTATAAGTTATCACACATGTCTATTACGTCACTCGTTTTCTTGGTACAATTATGTACATTAGAAGTTGGTCACACAGACTCACACTTGCCCTATACAGTACAACAATACGGTTCGGCTTTCAAACGTACAAGTCCGTATTTCTAACTGTCGCCAACCTGTTCTTTATTACACTTAGTAATATTATGTATTATATCTGACAATAGCAACGTACCGAAACTTGGTCTTATGTCTCCGTAGACTTATGACAACCGACCATGAGCTAGGAAGCTCTACTGTATATATACCCCGATGGTAGCCGTATCATTCTTGAAGAGGGTGTTCTACCAAAGTGTTTCGTTACTCGTTTGGCCTGACCCAAAGTTTTCCCGCGAAATATCTTACTCTTTTCTGTGTTTATCAAAGTATTATACAAATGTATAAAATAAGGTTTATGCTTATCTGCAACTAATGTAAACAATATAACCTTAGACACAAAATCATCACATAATCCGCCTCGAAAATACATGTCTAAAACTAGCTTTGCAACGAATAGAACATAGAAGTACTATATATACACATTTCAATTCAGTTTAATGTATATAATCTTATCTACAGTATAATCTGCCATCCATGCTGGTTTTTGCCTTGTATGGCGCCCTTCGGAACTACTTCCTTGTGTATCTTCATCAGGCAACGTTGAATCATGAAGAGCAGTGTCTTGAAAATAAGGTGTCTCTACTTGAGCATCTTTATCACTATTATTTTCAGAGTCCAAGAGACTAAAAATGCTATTATCTAATTCTCTCCTTAGTGTCAGTTTCATCTTTTTCTTAAGTCTGTCGACATGTATAACTTTTGGTTTTTCTCTATATTCACATTCAAATTAATATGTAAGGTCACCATATATTTCCAGAAACTAGTCAGTTTTGAAGACATCCCAGGTTTCTTTACTGGGAAATAAACGTATACCTCGTCAACTTCTCTGAAATTTAGGTATGAACATTTCAGGTCGTGATAGTGTTTCTGTCTTCACATTTGCCCTTTCATTTGACCTCTGACAAAACTTCTAACTTCTCGTTAATCTTCCAAGCCTACTTAAGTGCAGGTATGTCTGTCATGGATGTTGTCTGGAGTCTGGGGTTGATACTTCTCTACCTTACATAAGACTATTTGGCATTTGTCCAATCGTCTAGTGTTCTGATGCCCTATATGCCATCAAGACAAAAGGAATGTATGCATGCTAGTTTCTTTGGTTCTGTTCCACAAATGAACTTAACGTTGTTGCAAGAGTCTTATTGTCTTTTTGACACATTCCTCATTTCCATTATCAATTAATATTATTATTAAATCTTTCCACCATACCGTCAGATTTCGGATGATATGCATGCGGTGGTACGTGTTTTTCTAATGTTCAGAATAAGACACATCTCTTGAAACAACAAACTTTCAAATTTCAAATTGCCTGCCTTGATTTGAGTGATTCCAATGAGGAACACCAAATCTTACAATGACTTCGACTATAATCTTAGCCACAGTTTTAGCTTCTATATTCGGCATGGCAAAAAATTCCGTCCACTTTGTATAGTAGTCAGAAACTACTAATATATATAACGTTGAATCTCAAATGAACCAAGTGGCTCTATCCATCAAGATATCTGTCTGTCTGGGTTCTAAAAATATTAAGCAACCACTTTAATGATCCATGATCAGTTGTTACTGTGAAATTTCTGCCGTATAGGTATGGTTTGAAATGTTTAACAAAAAAAACACGGCAAGCTACCCCTTGTGTGCCACATAGTACTTTCGATCCGATTTTGAAAGAGTACGACTTGTGTAAACAACAACATATTCTAACCCTTCATCAGATTTCTGAGTCAGGACAGCTTCGATTGCCAAATTACTTGCATCAGTATCCAAAATATTTTTTTGTTAAAATCTGGATATGTAAGAACTGGTTTGTTGGTTTATTTGATTCATTCTGAAGTCCAAACAAACTCAGTTTCTTTCTCTGTTTTTTGTGTTATGGTTTTCCAATGTGGGCAAAGTTTTGAAATAATTTTCTAAAGTACCTACAAAGACCTTAAAAGGAACGAACTTGAGTTATATTTGTAGTAATGAGCCACTCTTTAACAACCTTAATCGTGTTGGGGTCAGTGAAAATTCCTTTATCAGAGACAATGTGTCCTAAGAAACGAACCTTGGTGTCTTCATTTATTTTACGGTTATGTTGTTTCCATAATTGTATCAATTCTTACTTGTCCTCTTACTTTGAGTATATCTCGTTTTATTATAAGCATAACCTTAATTTGAACCAAAAGTTTTTAATATTGCAACTTCAGTTGTAAGAGTACCTAAACTTTTCACCATTATTTGCATCCATAATGCAACGTCTTTCGTTGTCGAGTCACAATTGGCAATACTTTCTTCCTTTTCGAACTCATTCATAATTTGCTGTAAATAACCTCGTCCATCTCTTACTTTAATTTCGGCTGTATTGACGGTTGTATTCATTCGCGTAGCTACGTTTACGTCAAAACGCCCGGGTGTACACTTGAATTTGGTAGAAAAAATATATTTGCATCTAAATGAAATTAAAAGAATTGGTTCACAGTACATCAGCCTTTCTGAAATGGCTTGTAATTGCAAAAAAGAGTGACAAAAATTAGTATCATATTATACATTTTTTCATTTTTGTCTCGTAAAATCTTTACTCACTTTCCTTTTTCAAGCAATTCATTATGTGCTAAGATTCGATATGTGGTTTACATATTTGTCGAGTCATTGAAATATGTCACGAAAGCGAGACATTTCGATCCTAAATCTCGTCGGCGGTGCCACTATTAGAACTATGTATGTACATTTATGTTCAGTATGTGGTTAAAGTTTTTAAGATATCAATAACTTTGTCAAACCTTCGTAAACTTTTACGCTAGCTGTACAAACACTGTTTATGGTCATAATGACAAAATCCATGTTTTATGGATAAAGGGATTTTTTTTGAATTTACAGTTTATGGTTAGAATTTGTTACCTTTCAATTACTATGTTAAACCTTCGTCGAATTTAATGAAACTTTCTTGATTTTTTTTCATGGTTAATTTCTGAAGCAAAATTATTTTCGTTTATTTTTCGGTTTTATTCTGTGCTTTCTTTACGCAATTTAAATCAGACGATCTGGAATTTGTTAAACGTTTGTTTCGAGCGACATTGATGTGTGTTTTTTAGACGACACGCGCATCTAGCGCAAGGGCGAAGTTCAATCCTTGTATCTATGATGATTTAATTTACATGATAAATTTATAAACCTCCATATTTTTTCATGAAAGTTGTGCAGAAATTAATATTCCAGACCAAGATAAAATATCTAAGAAAATATTTCATTCGTTTAAATCCTGTAATAGACTGATAAATGAATATACTTTTCGCGGGGGAAAATCCCAAGGCCAGAACCAGGGTTCCATTAAGGGCATACGATACAGTTACAGGGGAGGTAATGACGTTGCAAATGTAAAATGTTATTTTCGCGACGTCAAACTAATCCACTACCAGCAGGTTCTTTGGCCTGGACCCGCTTGGGCCTTCAGGCCCCACAGCGAGGTTCGGGCGTACACGTAAAAATGACCTAGCTACACCACTGATTGTACGCCTCTAATTCAACGGCAAGTCTCACTGCATCATTTAAACGATTGTTTATAATATCACACTTTCTCGACAATGAGGACACTCTTGATCCCAGACCCGAACCATTTCTTGTTACAAAAATATCTTTTGGACGAACGCCTTGATCTTTTGGTGTTGACGAAAAAAAAACTATTTCTATATATTGCTCGTTTTTGTCAATTCGTCGATTTTATCATGTCATGTTTGTAATTTAATTTGCGTTTGAACTATGCATACACACTATAATAAATGTCAACACAATGTCATAAATATACAATGTAATAAATGCCAATCAACGTATTACCACGATCATCAATCCTTATGTAAATAATATACGCAACTAAACCGTGGGAAATTTGTCTGCTGCAAATATGCGGCAAACCTTTCAGTTCTATTAGGGTATAGTTCCTTTTATTCGTTTAAATTTTAGATGATAAACGCTTATTCCGGATTTGCTACTGTTTATTGATATTTTGTTTTATCGCATTCTAATTAAGACGAATTAAGACGAATTCTTTTCTTGCGCTGTATTTTTGTTTCGAAAATTTGGCATAGTTTTTACTTTTGTATATAATTATACAGTCTATTCGACTTAAAAGCTGACCCTGTTTGGTCGAACCTTTTCTGTGAAAGAGTTAACTCCCCGTTCTTGTTATGAGATCTCCTTCGCAACCGCAAAAGAAAGCGACTTTATTTATTTTATCTAAATTATTTTTATTTTGAACGAAGCTATCCGGAGTCTCCATTATGCATTTGATATAAGTTATATGCATTACTAAGTGGCAGACTGTTATTGATAGAGGCCTCACATCTTTTAATAAGAGGTCCTTGGTAAAAAAAATTAGGTCAAGGTCAGAGGTCAAGGTCATATTCTAAATTAAGATTTTGGCTTATTTTCACTTCTTTTCCAGAACCTTATAAGATATCGACAACACATTTTCACCAGTGTCTTTGATTTGAGGTTTTTGGTTAATGAACTTCAAATATAAATGTATATATCTTCCTTGGCAACCTCCCATTTTTCGCATTTTTCGAACAAAAATTAATTTGTAGTAACATAACACATTATTTGCGAAAATTATTTACGAAAGCAAGATAAAGGATTGACACTGTCTACCTTGTTTTTTTTCTCTGATTACTTTTTATTTAACCTGTTAATACTCGGCTATTAAACTCGTCGCACGTTTCTACAGAAAATCATGTTTTTCTCTGACAGTTTGTGACGTCTTCACACTAAATCTATTGGATATTGGATCTGTATTGATTGGTAATTTAGTCTTTTTAAAGTTAGATGCATGATTTGTTAATATTATTTGTTATTGTCTTTGAACTAGTTGTCAGTAACTGCAAGAACTCTCAGGTCTGTTCTTGTTTTCTTTTTTGTTGTTGACATGAACAAGTAGGTATACCCGTCAATAATAATGCCGGCCTGTAATTCAGTGGTTGTCGTTTCTTTTCTGTTACAATGTACATATTTTTTTCGTTTATTATTTTGTACATTAATTAGGTGGTTGGTTTTCTCGTTTAAATTGGTTTACATTAAATTTGTTATTTCGTGGCCTTTAATATCTAACGATGCAGTGTGGGATTTTCTTATTGCAGAAGAATGTACTGTGATCTATTGTTGTTAATTTTTATGTCAAAATTTTGGTATTAGGCTGCTTGTTAAAGATATATACATCAAGATCCAGAAAAGGGCAGTGTCCATTGTCAGTATTAGATTTATTTAAAGTAAATTCAACTTGATTATATCATTTTCCTTAGTGTATATACTGAAACCGTCATTGATTAGAGTCTATATATATCTTCTGATATATATGTTGATGTTGTTTCGATGGGTCTTTGTCATCTTCGCTAGCCAAAGGTTACGATCTTGGGAAGTGGATCGTTACTCTTGACTAGCAAAGATGGGTCTTTGTTGATTTTAGTCATAAAATGTTACGCAGTACAATAATACAGTAACAGGTCCACAAAAAGTGGTGCACAGTTAGTCCCCATTAGAATTCCGATAACTTGACAATATACGGAATTTCCTTAGCATTTTTGCTAGTAAAAAGTCAAGTGCAGTTATCGTATCAAAGCGGGTCCATTTGACATAGTTCTTTTGTTTGGTGTTACTAAAAAAAGGACTAAACATATTACTTGGATGGAGAGTTGTCTCATTGGCCCTCATACCACATCTTCCTACATCTATCTATATTCAAATTCTTCTTTTTTTAAACGTCCATTCAACTAAATGTGTGATTTCAATTTTTATTTATGAGACTATTGTCAGTACCAAGTGTACTAGAAAATACTAGTAGACAGTTTATAAATGTAACAATGGCTAGAATACGAAATAAATCTATATTTGTAAGATGTTTTGTCACAACTTCGGAAGCCATTACATAGTCAGAACTTTTATGGTATGTTCTGCTTATAAAGAAAAAGTTAAAAGTGTATGTGTGTTACAGATGTCTTTTTTTTCCGAAAATGTAGTCAGGTTGAATGTTTAAAATTCGTGCTTTTTTAAAACTCAAATAAAAAAAATGTAGGTAGAAAAATAAGGATGTTAGTGGCAGCCTTATCGGCCGGGACAAAAACAATTTCCGTGGCGGGATCTTTTAACATAATGATATGTTTGATACGATAAATGTGAGCTACTATATGGATGTTGTTAGGAGTAAAATGTTTTTTGAAATGTTTAATGATCTTTAATACGAATATCAACCGTAAGTTCATTACTGAATAAAAAAAAAGAATCTAAGATTTTTTTGTATTTTTTTTCTCATTTTATTCATTTTGTGCCGGAAGTTCAGAGTGAGTCGTGGATAATAACACTCGTTCCTATATTAATTCCTGACGGGGCGATATTTATAGGTCCTTTACTGACTGAGGAGTGATTTCAACTCTAGGTCAAGAAAGATGTTAAGGTCGCATGTTAAAACATTAGAACTGGGGACATATGTATTCGGGATCACTGCAACTTCATGACGTATGCATTGGCGGATCCAGGCGGGGGTGGGGGTCCGGGGGTTGGAACCCCCCTTTTTTGGACGATCAATGCATTTGGATGGGGACATGTGGTTGGAACCCCCTCGACCTTTTCTCCAGGTTTTAATGGCTGGATCCGCCCCTGCGTATGTGTATTGCCACTGTTAATAACATCTTAGACACCAGCTTTGCTCGAATTGGATGTTTAAATGAAGATTCAGTGGCAGATCATCCAGAACCCTAACCCGAACCCAGGCCACACAGTCCCCACACCCCTATATCCGCCTATGATATTACTACTAGAAAGTTGCAGGCTGATGTTGATGAAGTAGAAAATTGGGAACATGACTGTTGAGTGGCTTATTTGTTGCATACTTAAAGAAAAAGAAGCACTTCGTCATTATGGTAGATAGGGATACTTGGTTTTAATGTATAATACCTTGTTCTTAGAAGGAAAAGTGTTCATTTTCATTTCATATTTAAATGTAAAACCGAGATATATATAATTATAATGATATGCCATATGTCTCTGGAAAAACTGATGAACAATACGGAACAGATTTTTTTTTTTATATAGATAGATTAAAACTATGGCAAAAATAAACTCCCCTCCCATAAGTTAAACAAGATCGAGATTTGTTTATTACGATCTCCTTGGATAAACTAAAAATAAAAATAAATATTTAAAATTCCCGCGTAATGAAGTTAAATGTTTGGTTCCCTGTTCATTACAGAAAACCAGTTACTTACAAAGAAAAACATCGAGGTATTCCGAAAAGGTGTTTACATGTCGCCAACCAACGAACCCACACTGTTTTGAACAGCAGGCCACCATTATTTTGATAAACGATCCATTGCAACAGTTTAACTACATGTACATGGTTATCTGAATATATGCACTCAAGGAAGATGACAGAGATAAAGATGCATGTGTTTCTACCAGTTTTAATCGTTTTGGTGGCTACAACTTTAAGTGTTCAAGGAGATAACGCGAGTAAGACACATTTTTTCACAGGGATCGTATGACAAGTTATGTCATTTAACGAACGATGTGTGCTTTCTTCCCAAATAGACACATTTGGAAAACAGGTTCCAAGTGTTTCAAATGACTGAACAATTAAGTTCTGTAGTCGAATTGATTCTGGTTACTGAAAAGTTTTACAGTATCTATTTTATATTTGATTACATTGTAGATACAGTTAGAATACCTGTTACCTGTTACCTAGTATTTATCTTCCTCCTCTAGCAGGGGCTTCGCTTCTATAGCGTACTTCTTATTTGCACCCTTATTTGCATACTAACCCTTAGACACGGGGCAGTCATAAAATCAGTATACGTAATTATTATAATTTATAACAGTAACATATATATATATACAGCATCCGGACTAATCCATCACCATGTAAACGAAGTTAACTTTATACAATACACAGTCCAATCGTCCATAGCCGGTTCACTATTTATATCTCCATATCACATAGGCTAAACAATTCTACAAATATAACACCCCTGCCCTCACATTAGCGTTTACTGTTCAAACACTATCCTTGATATCTTAAAATCTTAAAACTTTCCACTGTTCATTTGGTAAGCAATTATTCCATATATAACACGAAAATAAATTACTTAAAATCTAAAATTACTTGATATCTTACAAGCCTTGGATACGAGTTTTCAGTTCAATCACTATCCATCTCTTAATATTGCAGAATAAGAATCACTATATAAATCCTGACACAATCCAGTAAAATGCGGATCAAATGCATTTATGTATATCGAAATGTTTTCTAATATGTATTATACTTTGGTTTTCCTTCATACTGCCTATACTGAGAATAAATTTACTCAGACATTTAAAGTAAACGTTTGTGATATAGTTTGTAACACAGACCTCTGGTTAATGTCTCTATACCGACCTGTTCCTTATAGCAGTTATAGGTAAAATTGTATGATGTACAGTCTATAATTAGATGTAAAATATTCTCTTGGTCATCACATAGTTCTTGTATTAGCAAAGATGGCTTATAACAATCCTCGAGAAAAGATTTAAACTCTTGAATAAAGCGATTTCTTATGCTTGACAGCTTTTCACATTTAAGTATAACGTGAGTCGTATCTTCTGGTTCAATGTTACATAATGGACAGTTTGCTGAGATACAGTTTTTTGAAAATCTAGACCTCTGATACTGAAGAATCATTATTCCAGTGGCAATTTTAACTTTAATAGCGGCCATATGTACGGAGTACAGGTCAGTCCCACTGCTTTTCCAAATATTATGCACAGTTCCTATGTTCATGATGTTTGAATCATCAAAATTAACATATTTTAAGGATGACTTTTCTTTAGCTTCCTTCTTTAAATTTTGTAAAAATTATTATTTATACAGTTATTCACATGTTTATTCCAACTTATTTTTGATGGTGGATTCTCAATGATATCATAAGGCGATGGCAATCCATAAATTACAGTCACATTGTGTAGTTTTGTAAACCAACTTCCAGATTTTTCATCTTTCATAGCCAATTGTCTAAAAGCAATTTCTCTTTCAACGGACTTATCATTTCTAATAATATTTCCAAATGTTTTCAGAATTTTCTGATGAATTTCTCCCTCTATAGGAATACGCCCTAATAATAATAAAGTTGCAGCTGTCAATGTGCGTTTAGGCATTTAAATGCAAAATTTGCTTTAATAATTGTCTAAAGAATAATTCCATCTTTTGTACATGTATATCTGTATTTGAGAGTGATATGACATCTAAACCATATAGAAGTATAGGTATAACATATATTTGTATCAAGTGTACAGAAACTTTTGGATTTACTCCATTCAAACCGTGTAACCCAGCACCCATGAGAGAGTATACAGTTTTTTTTTTGCAGTTAAGTAATACGCTTGTTCACAGCTTCTTTAACCTCAGCATTTTTAGTTATATTTCTATCTATTCCAAGATGAACTGCAGAATCGGAAAATGTTACTGATTTACCATTCAATGTCCAAGACTTTGGAAATTTATCGTTATATACTAAAATAGTAGATTTTTGCTCACTGAGTAGATATCTCAATTTGTTTGCATGATCTGCCTGTACATTTAGCATTGTTTGTAATTCATATGGATCTTTAGAGATTAAAGCAACATCGTCAGCTACTGTTGGGATACCGCAATGAATGGGTCCTATACATGCTCCTAATTGATTTCTTTCAAAAATTTGTAAAAGTGAATTTATGAAAATCTTATAGGCTGTCTGTGACCAGATACCGCCTTGTGGTACACCTTGTTGTTCCTCTTTTGAATTTGAAAGCAACCCTTTCCATTTAATTTTTGATTTAAGATTTTCGTACCACCTTTTAAAAAATAACCAATTGTCCCCCGATAAACCAAACTTGTGCATTTCTCTCATCAGTCCAAGATGCCAAACAATGTCAAAAGCTTTCTTTGCATCCATTATTAAAGCCACATAGAGTGGGAATTTTGTTTTAATTGCTTGGATTATAAGTTCAGTTAAAATTAAAGCAGCAATGGTAGGGATTTCTCCGGAGGTAAATCCTTTTTGTAGTTTATTTTGGTTTTATATAATAATAGTTACAGAGTTTTTATTTTGAGTTACATGAGCTTTCTCAACAACTTTTCCTACTGTACTTGTGATAGTTATTTTCCGATATGAGTTCGGATCAATTTTTGGTTTTCCACTTTTCAAAACAGGACAGGCTATCCCACCTTTCAATAAAGTTTGAATATGTAAATGTTTAAAAATAGCATTTCCAAAGAAGTTATTACAGTTATCATAATAGGTCCACCATATTTCAAATGTTCAGCTGCTATATTTTCTTCATCTTCATACATTTATGATCAACCTCTCAGGAACGAATATTATTTTAAAGAGGGTTACACAGTTAGATGTCAATACTTTGATAAATGAGAATATCCACTTTCATCATGTTCATGACTTTATAAACATGATAAATTTAAAGTCATAAGAAACCTCAAATTAAAAAAAAATAATTCATATGTTTTTTTATAACTCAATGGATGGTTTTCATTCTAAAACTTATGTACATATATTCTTTTTTCTGAGGAAAATTCTTTAATTTGTTCATATTTAGAAGAAGTTTACTTTATTTTAATTGCAATTCCCCGACATATTTTCTGTATGCAAAGTGACCGCAGTGTGACCCATCTCGTAAAAATCCTGTGATCGCAATACGCATGGATGTCCTTATAATAAACTATTATCTGATTGTACATGTTAAACACGTGCTCAATATCCATGTTTTTGTTGATTGTTGACAAACAGGTGACAATCATTAAACTTCGTCTTCAAAACACGAACTTTAATTACCTGCAATATTTTCACAACAACACTGACCGAATGAACAACATTTCTGAAAAAAAAAAGATAAAATCATGCACAGAAGACTAATTTTAAGTTGATGATGTTTGAATGCATTGGTTCAAGAATTGGAATAATATTATTTTTCACCGGTCACGCGTTTCATATGACTTTAAATGACATAGATAAAATAACATATATATACTCAACCCAATTTCACACATTCAGGTAAATAAGTTTGGATCCTTTTTAAAACAGTCTATTGAACTGAGGACAGGGGACTCTTAAAATATTTACTTTTATTGTGTATATTAATGATCTTGTTGTTATTTTTTATTTTCATTTTGTTATGTTGTCATGAATGTGTCACATACTATAAATATGTAGTTTTATGGCAATAAAGATTTGAATTGTAATTGAACTATAATGTTAAATGTTTTATTTGCAGCTGAAATTGTAGAAAACAAAGTTGAAATAAAATTCTACGGACTTCAAGTCAGTGAGGTAAACAAACATATAGTATATCTGATTCCTTAATATTGCCTTATAAATTTTACAGTATTTATATCCTGTTATGAAGATTTTAAATGGAATAGTTTAATGATAAAATGCTTTAATATTTCTTTTCTTCTAGCTATTATACTACAACTGAGAACCAATACAGATTACATCAGTTCTCTAGGCTGCGACAAATGTTACATAACATACATTGGTTCAGATTTCTACGGTATCCCATCATCAGCGCTAGAAAACAGGATCATTATACCGTTAACTTTTTTTGTCCTGCTTATCGTCATCATCATTGCTATAAGCTTAACCCTGTGGGAGTAAGTACACTAGACATAAAATAATAATAGAAAAGTCCTTCTCGGTCTTTTCCAGAAAAATCATCCTTTCAGTAATCAGTTTTTTTTTGTACTTTGAGCTATAATTGTTTAATTTTTACACATTGTGACTTTAATGTTGTCTTATTTGCACTCATACAACATCTTCTTATTTCTATTTAGTCTTGAAATGGACTGAAATATTTTAGATTTAAACTCTTAATAAGCCAAACATACAATAAACTTAAGGTAAGTTATTTCCTCTGAGAAAAGATTATTGAACAGTTATAAAGTTAATTCAGATATAGCATTGTACTAATTATATTTTTTTGTTAAGAAAGGGAGATAATTTAATTTAGAAATATCTATTTGGAATATATGATACAATAATTATGTAGCATCAAAAATTTCAATTGTTGTTACTTATACAGTTTAGACGGATATTTTGTAAAGGTTGATTTTTGCTTATACCCAAAAAGAATATAATTTAAAAGATATCCACTCGTGTACCAAAGATCAGTTTCTGAGGGTCAAGAAAAATACAAAAATAAATGTTTTCAGCCTGAAAATTAATTCTTGAAAAATTAAATATTAATTTCGAACAAAGTATATGTTGAAACATAAAAATAAAAAAGAACTAGGTACAGCAAAGAATTGGTGAATGTTAAGTGTTGATGAAAATTTTGATTCATTATTGGTTGATATATAAATGTATGTCCAGTGTCAAATATTTCAAACATGTCCAGGATGATACAAACAACTTTAAAATGTTAAATTATAATGCCAGTAGTTATAATGGTTAGAAATGGTAAATTATTTTTGGTAGCAAAAGGAGGGAAGAAGAAGCAAGATTCCAAAATATGCATAAGCCAAAACCAAAAGGATCACAATACCCTACTAAACCAGCACCTCCAAAAAGAATAGAACTTCAGATGATTTTAATCCCTTAGGAATTAGGAATTAGTAACAAAAAGCAATTATCAGCTGATTATGGTAATTACATGTTGTTGGCCATCATCATAAAACCAATGCTTGACATTTAAATTTATTGCATGTGAAATGATACTAAACTTTACTTTGATATAAATTCTGACGCAAACTGTTAAATTGACAGTGCATCATTCCAAGTCTGCAACATCAGCGTACCATTATCTGCCACAGCCTCTTCATTCATGTAAAATATCGTTGTCAAAAAATTGACTTTCATTTTTTAAAAAGCTCATTCTCCAAATATGGGATGTTTTCTTGACAATGGTAAAACACGGACCAGAGACAGATATGTAAAATCCATGTTCGTTTACAAAGCACAACCCAAGGTCCAAAGATAAAACTTCCTTCCTTCCCGGTCAAATTCATTTTAGCCGTTTTTGTAGTTGTAGCTGAAGATTGGGTATGTTTGCAATAGGTAACACCGCTTTGCTTGTTGAATATGAATTTAAAAAATGATCACAATTTTTCTCAAATTATACAATCCTCAACTTTATATTTTTGGAGTTTAAAATTGTATTGTTTGCCTAAGATAACATCACCAGGCTTGTATAATATCTAAATGTTTTTGAATTGTTTACCGTAAATTTTTCAATAATTTGGAAGTAGCAGCTGTTTAGTCATTTTAGTTTTTATTTTGTTTTTTTATTGCTGTCTAAATTGGGTTTTTTTTGTATAATTTTTACTTTTATTTTTTCCAAAAATATCTCCCTTTATAATGTTTGCAGTGGTAATGTTTTCTGAAACAAATATATTGTTTTGCTTTGCATTGAAATGACATGAATGATATACTCATGTATTCACCTGTAGAAATAAAAGATTGAAATAGCTATCACTTAACACAATAATATTTTTTCATTCAGTATAATTTTTCTCAGTTGATTTTAAAGCATTCATTAGTAGTCAGACAACAGCACATTATTTGTCTAATTTTTCAACACATGTTTATTTAGATTAAAACTTGAGTCAAATTTAAAAGGACAATCGTTGATTTTTGTTGTCAGTTAAGCTTGAATAGCATTTTCTTTAGACAAATGTTTTGCATCACAAATCCTGAATATTTAAAGATATTGAGTATCATTTTTTCTGTTTCAGGTAAAATGCCTGGAAAAAAATGTAAAATTTGACTGTCTCACTTTTGGAGTTCATATTTTTCACTGTCATTATAAAAAACTGTCTATGTGTATTCAAATTCTACTTTATTTTGTATAAATCTATTAAATGTGGAATCTTTGAAATAATCTTGTATTCTATATGCATGATTTGTAATCTGATTGCTGTGAATAAATTAATTTTGGATGTAACAAGTCTTCTCTAGTTCTGATTGACTGTAAGGTTTTTGTCTTTCATCTCTTAGAGATAATTTTGTCATGTGACTGTGACATCCTCAACGTTTTTTCCATGATTCACTGCTTAAAAATGGATTTGATTTAAATTAAAAATCTAAAAATTATTGTGAAGTTTTTAATAATGCAAATACTGTGTTTGATCATTAGAAATGCACAGATACAACTTGTACAAATCTGTAGTGTTAATTTACGACGTGCGTGTTTACCAATAAGTATTTTTTGTTAAATCTAAGATACTGTTTTGACAACTTTTTTTGTGTACTCGGCATCGTGAAGAAGTAAATTTGGGTCTTGTTTAAATATACAGCATACTGTAATTTAAGTTTTCTAACTTCCGGTTAAAGTTTGTTTCTGTTCTCTCACGAATTTTTGTAATAAAATTTAGAACTTCACATTGCTTTCGAACCAACATGTTTTTCCTGCTTGTATCAGTAATAACAATATTTTTTGTATATTCACAGGTATATGTTCGGGTGCTTGTAAATATACCTGTACCCCTGGCGGTAGGAAATATGGAACTTTAGCAGGATCGGCAGGACGTACTACTACAATCCTTGATGACAATATACTTTGTAACGCAGCCGATCCATACTTACATACATTTAATGTACTGGTTCACGAATTCACTCATTCAGTTCATACCTATGGTGTAGACGCTGCAATGAAAACAAGGGTGATATTTTACTTGTTCATGTTTGAGGGTCGATAGTTCACGAATGCACTCATTCTGAACATACTGAACAACTTTATTTGTTGGTTATAAAAACTCAAAGAACTAATGTTATTGATTTGTTTTGCTGACTGAACATACATCTTGTGATTTGATCGGTTTGGATCCTGTACACTTAAAATCGCGCATGAAAAGATTGGATTACAAAAGTAGTTTCGCAAAATGGTTTATCGAAATTTTGAATCAAAATCAATGAAAAATATGTTAACGGACAATCTGATCCAAGTAGATATGCAAATCTTATGGGAAAACATCGTTGTTCTCATTTGTTATTGATCTTATGTTTGCAGTTGGACATAAGTTCTGTTTGATATATTTGAAATTCGTATTCCATAGTTACGACTTGTATTATTTATTTGACATTCTAATTTATCCATTGCAGATTACTAATTCTTATAATGCTGCCAGGGCACATCGGACTTGGGAAATGTCTTCATATTCAATGTCTAGTGAAGGAGAATATCTAGCCCAAGGGGCGGCAGCATACTTCAACACCAATCGTGGAATATCACACGGAAACTATATGAATGAGTAAGCACTGTGCATTAAGATTATTTAAGTTATAATTATGGTATCTTAATGATAAAAATGTATAAATTCAAGTGTACGCATTGAATTACAAAATGTTATTTTAATTGCAAACCAAAAAGAATTATCGATAGTAATTTTGATGTACGTTTTACATTTCTTATCCAGTTATTGCGTATTTTTGAGAGTAAAAGTTTGTGTTGACACTTAATCATTTATTTTCAGTGACATGATCCGTTAACTTTAAGTATGACGTCTAATATCACTGAACTAGTCAACATTTTTGTTTAGGGACTAGCTAAAGGACGCCCCTAGGTGCAGAATTTTCTCGCTGTATTAAGGACCCATTGGTGGCCCGCGGCTGTTTTCTGCTCTTGGTCGGGTTGTTGTCTCGTTGACACATTTCTCATTTCCATTTTCAATTAGTTCTATAACATGTTCAGACTAATAAACTTAGGATAAATAAGAAGTGTCTAAAATTACAAAAATGAGTATTTCTTCAAAGAAAATAATTTATTCCAATGAAATTAACCTAAAAAAAATGAGTCCCAGTCAAATGAATTTGTCGTTGGCAAATTATCTATCTAACCCAATAACTGATATGACCTTTGATAGAAAATTCATTGTAAGAACATGAAGAATGTCGAAGAAACTTTTACTAGAATGTTGATAAGTGTAAAATTATGTTTGATTTTAAAAATAGGTGTACGAATAGTGTTCTCTGTGCAAACGAAGCGGCCATGAGATATCATCTGTGGGCAAAAGATAAAGAACTGTACAGCATTCTCTCTTATATATTTACCAGTAATCATGCTGAAAAACCCAGCGGCCTGCATGTCTGTGTATGACGACGATAACAAATAGGCTCACATCTTTTCTATTAAACAATAGTTATTCGTTTTACACATCTTGTTTTTCCTCATTACATATTATGCATCTTTTACATGTGATTTTTTGTAAATGAATTTAGTTCTAAGGAGTCAGTTTGATACTACAAGTAACCATGCTAAAAAACAGCCGCCTGCATGTCTGTAAATGACAACACTTACAAATAGACATACATCTTTTAAATACAATAGATACATTTGTATCTTGAATTTCCTAATTGTATATAATGCATCTTTTACAAGTTGGTTTTTGTAAATGAAATTTAGTCCTAAGGAGGCAGTTTGATATTACCAGTAACAATACTTCAAACCTCAGCGACCTGCGTGTCTGCATATGACGACGCTTACAAATAGGCGCACATCTTTTCAATAGAACAATAAACGAGAATGGTTATTCTACAGCTCATCAGCTTTTTCCTCATTGTATAGTATGCATCTCTTTCATGTGAGCTTTTGTAAATGAAATTTAGTCCTAAGGAAACAGTTTGTTATTGTCAGTGGCCATGGTGAAAAACCGATATCATTGTTTTCTTTAGCATGTCTGAGTCAAAAAGGTGAGGCAAAGTATACCAAAATGACATTCAAACTCATCAGTCGAAAAAGAGAAAAGAAAAACAGAAAGACTGCCAAACAATAGTACATAAAACACTACATAGGACACTAAGAACTGTGCAACACGACTTCCGGTGAAAGTTTGGGTGATATTAATTGCACTGGACAGGTTAGCTAATCATACTCAAAATGTCGCAACCCTCATGTTGCTCGTAATAGTACAAACCCAGTTATAACTCGATGTGGTAGGTCACATTCGGCATATTTTGAAAAAAGGGGAATACATTATTCAGACGACTATGATTTAATTCACCCCGGTAAACTCAGTACTGCTGCCAAGTATTTCTTTTGTTGAATCAAATATAAATTATGCACAATATTTTGAAAAGTGCAAAGTTAACAAAGACTAATAGAGGATACCCAATTGTGGAATTTCATATTTAGTCATGTTAAGGGCCTCGGTTGCAAAGGGGTCTAAATAATTCTCAAACTGTTATCACTAGCCAGTTAACATAGAGGTTATGAGTTCGAATCTGGCTTGTGTATGTTGTGCAGGTGCACTCAACTTCAATCTTAATTAACTAGGAATTCAGTTTTTCTATTGATGGCGTTAAAAAGTGGCGTCTGTTGCTGTTCAGATCAAATGATTGTTTCAGACAAAAAAAATGTTTTACAATAATTCAAATATGTAAAACTGCAAATGACCGTGTTAGAATTTTTAGCCGTTGAGGTCAGTTTGATTTTCAGTTTCACCTATTGTTTACGTATGCAAAAGAATTATCCATGTATTATACAAACAAAATAAAAATGGAATTTAATATAAAAAAAATAGATTGCCAATATATACACTTCACACGAGCAAAAATAAACAATGATTTAATTTTAAACTTGAAAAACACATGAAGAGACAAAAAAACAACACAAAATGGCGAAATACAACATTTGGTTTATCTAGTTTAAAAATAATCAGTTGATATTATATTGATCATCAGTTAAGTAACGTGTAGTATTCGTAAACAAGCAATCACTTAGGAGTCGATAGTTTTCAAAATCCTATTAGTTGATAACAAAACTTCCAATTCTGACTCTGTAAATGGAAGAAAAATTTAAGAAAAGTGAACAAGAAACTACGAAAAATTATTCTATAGGGTTTCATGCTTTGTACATGTTGTATGTACAGCAGAACAATATTTCTTAAGCTTTTGAATTAACAAAGACAATTTCATTTACCACTGCATCAATGTTATTCCTTGAACTCCATTCACATAATATAAAAGCTGCAAAAATATATCAAAAATATCGAATACTATTGAATATTCTTTTTCTCTGTATGACAGTTCATCAATGAGATCTTCAAATTTGTCAAATAATCGAAAAAGTCAGTCTATTAATGAAAGAAGTTATTCCCCTTCCTTCACCAAATTTTTAATTTTGGTAATATTGAATGTAATTGTTGGTGATTTATTGAATCAGGCAATATGACTAATAAGACAATATTTCCAAACATAGCCTAGGAACTATTTTTTTTGTATGAGTTACCATTATCAAATAATTCATTGTTTTTATCAAATTTCAAATAGATAGACTGATAATTGAACATCAAGATGATTTTTTTTGGCATGCAAAACATGCAAAATTGCTTATCGTTTTTAATTTTTATTTGTTAGGGAATTAATGCCAGGTTGGTGATCTAGACTCCATGGATCCACTTATTTATGATTACAGAAATGTATTTGTTGCAAACTTCAATACGTTAAGGATGTATTCTTCTGACGTTTCAGTATCGTTGAAATCTCGTTCTGGAGTTGTTTCCAAAACATGAGATACAAGTGGAAATTATCAATGAATTTTAAAAATTTTATAATCAAACTTAACTCTGTGAAAAAGTTGTGTATTTACAATGAGTAATTTTGAGGAATCAATTTTGTAAATTTTATGACCAATCAAGTCAGATTTTTTAGCCAAAATTTTGAGCAAATGGTTTAGGGGTACAAGAACATAAAATGTCGAAATGATTTTACCAGAATGCTGTACATCCCTATCATTTTTTCTTTTCAATTTTTTTAGATATGTATTTTTCCTATCATTTATTACAAAAAAGTTGAAATAATATGCATTTTGTTCTTACTGAAACTGAGGAAAATCCCTAATTAACAAAATTGACAGCATGGTAAATTTGACAAAAAAAAGCATCAAAATATGATAAAACTCTCTTCTATTAACACCTAGATTGGTCCACTTCATCTTTATTGAAAGTATGAAAAAAAGTTTAATTGTGGAACGGTAATTTTTTTCTCGATGATAGCTCCAAAATAGGTAAACATTGATGAAAAATAGGAAAATCATCAAAATTGGGCCGTAGAAAAAAAGAAGTGCACCACCATATGATGTTTTCTTCACGAAAAATCTTTTAACAGTCATATAAACCCAAAAATCAGTTAAAAGAAAAAATGTTTAATTCTAGAAGTTTTTGGCTCCTCAGAGGTGTACATCCTTAAGGTAGCTTCCGATACTTAGGGAGATAACAACGTTTTACTGATGTAAAACTGGTTCCCTGTTATAATTTTAGGATATATCGCCTATATAGCTGGGTCACGGTAACAGTTCCGTTGTCGTCTGTTGATAACGTGTGTGAACAACTTACAAGTTACAGCTGATCGCACGGAAGAGAGGAAGGTTTATCATAAATGATAAATTCATGCGTTCTTTTAAAATGATGAATATGAATAGCTTCAGCCTGAAACTTCACACAGTCTTAAATGATTCTCAACTTTGCATATGATTTAAGTTTTTGTGAGTTGGAGAAATTCGGAGAAATTCGGCGTCCGATCACAGACAAGTCACCTTTCGGTTGACGAAACCTGAAAAAAAGGTCGACGGCTAGCTCTGGCTCACCACCTAGCGCAGAATATGTTCGTTAAGATGTATGACTGTCCCGTGCGGATACTGTCTGCGAACGGAAATACGACCTTGGACGAGGAGGTGGAGGCCGTGGAGCATTTTGTCCATACCATATCGTAGTAGCTGCAGTGCATGTAACCTGCATATCATGCATATGTAACAGCGTAGAAACGAGGGAAAGAAATGAAACTAATGAATTGGTTATCAATTCAAAAGGTGCACATGAAAAGAGATTTAATTTTTCTCTTTAGATTCTCTTTACACATTTTACTGGGTGGAGAAGGTGTATGGTTGCATGTCTTGTATAAATGAACCTGCCCCACACCTCTCTTTTTCTGTCTTCAATTCCCCTCTATTATAGTCTGGGGTTTATGTGGTTTGAGGGGTAACAGAAGTTCTGCCCAATTGTTTTATGAAGCTGGACTTATTTATCATTTTTGCAATGAACAGAAAGACATCTATGCATAAGGGGCTTTTTAGTTTTGCAACCAAAAGGGGAGGATTTTTTTTTAAATAATTATCTGGTAGCAATTTATCATAAACTAAATTAGAATTGAAAAAAGAAAACAAATACAGTCACAATGATTCATTCACAGAAATAATGTTTTACAAACTCAAAGTATTAGTTGTCTTTATTTTATAATCAGAATTTTCATATTAATTCATCTTTTGCATGTGATCATAGACCAAGTGATCTGATACCTTACAGATTTAGT
This sequence comes from Mytilus edulis, assembly GCF_963676685.1. Classification (NCBI taxonomy): domain Eukaryota; kingdom Metazoa; phylum Mollusca; class Bivalvia; order Mytilida; family Mytilidae; genus Mytilus; species Mytilus edulis. The sequence continues at coordinate 40,135,178 of NC_092355.1, forward strand.
CATTTAAAAACACACCTATAATGATATGTAGAATGTAGGATAATGCATGAAGGCAAAACAGAAAATGAGGAAGGGGCACCCACTCTCACTCCACATTATTAGAAATTTTTATGAGTCTGTGATCTATAAGAAAAAACATGATAAAGGCAAACATGAATTTACACTCATATTAACATATAAATAAGAATTATAAAAACAACTGTATATTCCAAATAGAATTATGAACTCAAGTCTAAATAGTTTATAGTTTATCTGATTAACCAATGCGCAGACTGACATTTCATATCATATTTCTCCGGAATGATACATGCAGGAATTAGTGCCACACATTTAAACAATTTCCTTAATGGATTGAACATGTTGAATGTACATTCTGTGGATTCATCAACCATATATATAGAAAAAGGAGATTGCAACTGGAAAGAAAATATTTGCAGTTGCAAAATAATCTTGTAAATTAATTCAGGAGAAGAAACAGTTTTAAACATGGTAAATATAATGAGTGATTAGAAGGTAATTAAATCTTTAGTTAAATAATTTCAAAGTAATTTTTTTTATAATTTTCAGAAGTACATGTAGATATAAAGTATAATGAGGAGTATAATTATATTCATATTTGCCCTAGCAGTCATAAAAAAATGAGTTACTAGATCTTGGTAATCATTTCAAATTTAGGGTAAATTTTTCAAATTAATTTTGTGGCAAAGCAGTTTTATTATACTTGAAGACGTTCATGTATAGATCATGACAGAATTTATTTCAACAAAAATATTGAACTAGAATTAGTTACATTTCTATTTATTTATTCAATGAAATCTATATTTATGGATAATTTCAACAAATTTAATGAAACCAATTTGGTTTTGAAAGCCTTTGTACATTATTATTACAAATTTCATTGTTAACAGCCTGAGTTTTCAGTTAATTTTAAATGTAATATGTCTTAGCTGTAGTATTTGAACACTGCATGTACTTTCATTTAGACATTTGGTTCTACTTTTTTTCATTAGGTTGGAGCCAGTTTTGTTGCAGAATGGCAAATGTGTGGTACTGGTTGGAACTATGAAAGTAACACAGGTAAATTTAAAGAATTTAGGCTTTAACTTTATTAATAGAAAAGATATTCCCAAATGTCAAGGTCAAAGTGGACATTGTAGATTCTAAACACCCTTGTGAATCTTTAAAAGCAACCGTCTTCTATGGTGAGAGGATGCCATACTTTGCAATGCTCTTGTTATTATATGGAATATGATTTTTTTCCCAGTTTCAATGTGAGTGAATTTATAATTATTTGAAGAAAAAAAATGGCTCGTTTATCATTATTTTTTTTATTTTTTTTTTTGAGCAACCAAAGTTGATAACAAGTAACATAAAAGTCTCACTGATTTTAAATCTTATAATTATATAAATTTACTCTTAATACAATTTTTGTTATATTTCTCATCAATTGTATGGTCATCCTTTTACAGCAGGTTATTAGCAGCAGCTTTACAGAAAATGAAGGATATAAATGGCTGTCAATGGTAAATACATACATCGTAGGATAATTACATGTAGTTAACTTTGAGAGAAAAAAAAACTTGAGGTTTCATTTGAGACTTTTTGATCTAATAATGGTGTTTTGCTGGCATAAACATTTCTTTTATGACAATATATTAAGTAGATTCAACTATAACTTGTATGATCATGTAAAAATGTACACAGATGTCACTGACCTACATTTGCCACTTCACTGACTTTGGTTATGTTAAACATCCAATTTCATATCTATCTCAGCAAGTATAAGGTGTCAGATCATGCAAACTTATATACGTAGATGACTTTCAGAGTCTCAGTAAGTAACTCAGCTTTCAGGCAAAAGAAGGTCACAGTGATCCACATTTTACACTATTGATTTGTACTTTATTTTATTATTTAAAAATACAGTATATTATCAAGACTGCCACTGATTCCTATGTTCCACAATTAAGCTAACTATGTGATGTAGATTACGTATGTTTATCACAAACTTGGTCACATGCTGTATAGTATATAAATTTATACCAAAAAGAACAGTTCAACTGTATTGATTTAAGGTAAATGGTCATGGTCACAGCTATTTAATATATACCTTGAATTTGCATTTGTACTGAACACTATATTGCTTTCTATATTGTCACTTATATTTCATTCCAAATACGAAAATAATACATAAAACGAAACAAAGCTTTTATATCTATTTATTATATATTTATTAAGCGGTTATAACATGTTAATTGTATATACAATACCATAACTGGCAATATCAGTCACAGTTACAAATGCATTGTTGTTAAAAAAATTGAATTTAATGAGACTGTTATACAACATGTACAAGTGAGAAGTTAATATAAAAAAGAAGATGTGGTATGATTGCCAATGAGACAATTCACCACAAGAGACCAAATGACACAGACATTTACAACTAAAATAGGTCACCGTGCGGCCTTCAACAAGGAGCAACGTTCAAAAGGCTTCGAAATGACAATGTAAAACAATTCAAATAAGAAAACTAACGGCCTAATTCATGTACACAAGTTGAACGAAAAACACATATGTAACACATAATCAAACGACAACCACTGAATTACATGCTTCTGATTTGAAACAGGCACATACATACAGAATGTGGCGGGGTTAAACATGTTAGTGGGATCCAAACCCTACCTTAACCTTGGACAGTGGTGTAACAGTTCAACATAAGAACGAACTATACAAATCAGTTGAAAAGGCTGAACACATCAGATGGATAAAAATACAAATACTACAAATACCAATGGGCGTGGCCGGGTACTTGTACATTCAACCAACAAAAAGACACACAGTACATATCAAAGAGTACTCGCTGTAACTGACAGCTAGTTCAAAGCCACTAATAACTAATAAAAAAAGCATGCATCTAAGACTAAATTATCAATCAGTACACATCCAATATCCAATTGATTTAGTGTAAAGACGTCATGAACAGTCAGTGAAAAATATCACCTTGTGCAATACCTAGGTACAGGTATAGACAGATTGTAGATCCATAAAATTTAATGTGTATATGTATCTTACAATAATATTTAGTTTGCTTTTAATCTACCGATAAGAAAATCAGTATCAATACCAATAAAATCAATATTCAATGATCTAATTACCAGACCAGTAGTCAGCACTTTTGTGTTGACTTGAATTATCATTGGCATGTTCATAATTATAAATTAACTGTTAACAAAACTTTGAATATTTGTAATACAAAGGCTTTTCACCTCAGGAAAAGATTATCTTAGCTGTATTTGGCAAAGCAAAACTTTTAGGAATTTTTGGTCCTCAATGCACTTTAAATTCGTACTTTATTTGGTCTTTTTAAGATTTTTTTTTCATTCGAGCGTCACTGATGAGTCTTTTGTTGACGACACGCGCATCTGGCGTTAATATAAAATATCAATCCTGGTATCTATGATGAGTTTAATTACAGTGTTGAATTGGTAACCTTTAAGAATAAGTTTATTTAAAGGATCGATAAGTTTACCCGGATCGCTTTTAACCAAGTTCATGAAGTTTATCTATTTATTTCTACATAAGGACATACCTCTATCAGGTCAAGAATATGATAGTTGATTTCCATCCGTTTGATGTGTTTGAGATTATACAGTGATTATAGGTACTTACAAAGCGGGCGTGATCGATTTTGACCTGACACGGTAAGAAATTCTTTGTTTTGTTTACATAATATCAATGTGAACGATATACTTGTTGTCTTCAGAAATGATTTGGTCGTAGGTTGATGATTAGAGAAGTCACATTAGTTTCCCAAAACAAAAAGGCTTGCAAAAAACTTGTGCAAAAACTTGTCAAATAAGTTGACACTCGTCACATCCGATATGATTCCATATTCATTGCACCACTTTTTCTGATAGAAGGCCATTGTGTGTGCGTAGTAAGTAAAGCTGTTTCAATAATTGGCATTGAAATCTTTCACACATAATGTTATGTTTCGATATTTTATCTTGCAAAGAAGCGTTGTATAGCTGACCACATAAATCATTTGCACGGTGCGCAGTACACAGTACTCTTAAACTTTATTTTCACATTTGTTTTTTACCCAAAATGTTTCACGGAATGAGGTATCACATGTATGTTTATGATAAGTAACTATTACCTCATGTACCTTTGCCATGTATTAGCTTTCATTCAGATAAAACATGTAAATGGCTCGACAACTGTATCGAAATTGAAAGTTGTTGTTGACATTCACAACTATTTGCGCATGTAAAAGATTATTATTCTTATTAGAATATCAAAGTTGTCTTATAAATAGGAAAACATCGATGCGTAAATCATTTTGGATCAGGAATTTCAGATGTTGAGAAATGTTCACTGAATAAAGATAAAACAAAACAAAGATTTTCTTATCGTGTCAGGTAAAAATCGATCACTCCCGGCTTGGTTAGTACCTATATCCGCTGTACCAATGATACACGTGGATTAAGGACATTCCAATTCTAATTTTCCGTAGAGTTCGACATTTTGGTTATTTTTACCGTAATCTGTTTTATGTCAAACAAATTAAAAAAAATGTAAGTTATCTTAAATGGAAATCACTTGAAGGATATGTCGAATTGAATAGTAAAGGGGTTATCAATATCACACCTAAATTAACCAGCATTATTGATATAACACATTTTGTACAGAAACGTTTAAAGTTATCGATTGTATGGGAAGTTGAAATATACAGTGATGCTTCTAATGAATATGCATTTAAATGACAAAGATAACCCTACATTTTGGGAATTCTATTTTACCATGATTGAAATACAGACCGTTTATCAACGCTTACCGACAAATCCAGAGTAATCCGAAAGGTCTTTACAACCAACGGAAGTAGACGAAATCGTTTTCAAATCTTTGTATGCTTAGCCTTATTCCACAGAAGTTTTATATCAATCATATTGCATCGTGGTCTAAATTAATGGACAATTCGAGTTTCTTGTATTAATTTTATTTCTTCTCGTCCTAAATATATATTATAAAAATTACAATTTAGCAAATAATAATAAATGAATCAAACAAAAAGCCTTACTTATATATGTAGTACTTGACCTATCCCCGAAGCCCCTTTTCTATCAACCTAGTTTACTAAGGTTGCGGGAAAACATTCCGAACTATCAAGATACCTAAAAAGTTTTACACCAAAATAACCAATATCTGAAATCCCTCCTAAGTGAGATATTCTCAGAATAGGCAGCTTTGACATGTTTGAATTGTAATCGAACCTAACGACATCCGACATTCGACTTTGGGATGATAAAACAACTCTGAGCAATGTGCACCAATCCAAAATTTGGGGTCCATATAATGTGCTCTGAAGAGTAAGCTGATCCTGTTTCACATCTGGTACTTGTTGCACCCGCTAATAAATGTTTTGAAACTTCTTCAAATATGCTGTTAAATATAATACAAATATGCTGTTAAATATAAATCCAACTTTGCTGTTAAATATAAATACAAATATGCTGTTAAATATCAATACAAATATGATGTTAAATAAAAATACAAATGCATGAAATATACTGTTAAATAAAAATACAAATATGCTGTTAAATATCAATACAAATATGATGTTAAATGAAAATACATATATGCTGTTAAATAAAAATACAGATATGCTGTTAAGTATAAATACAAATATGTAATGATAAGAGTTTGGAAGATGTGCAAACATTATTCTTATTGGGACCAATTGAAAGCATTATCATAGTAAGGACATGACACGTGATCTAGATTCTAGAGTTGTATGTTGAATCTAGTTGTAAAGCCAAAAATGAAGTTACCCAACATTTTTAAATGGCAGGTCAATTGCAACTTTGGTTTGCTAAACCTGATAGTGTATTAATATATTTTGTACGTCTATATGATTTATATTATTATAAGATGTGATGCTGTGCGAAAAGAATCGTAAAATAGTATCACATACCTTTTCAATCAGTCCCCCCATTCAGTTTGAATTTAGCTGCATCTATGCATAATCTCAAACGATATTAGGAAGTAGTTTTCAAGGTTGCACATTTTCATAAAAAAAAACACACTCTAGTCACATTTTATTCTGACAATATATTTCAAGAAAACTAATGATGTATATTTAATCCTTTTGCATTCACCTTACAAAAACGACACGAGAAAACAATTGATTGCGAATTTTGTTTGTTGGTTTGAAACACTAAAATAATTATAAAATTGTTAAAGTGAATTGTAGCAATGAAAAAACTAACCGCTGATGTTTTGAATAAGAGACCAAATGTCCATTGAACTAAACTTAACGGAGTTGTTTTATTTTCCAGTATACACTTAAAATAAAAACTAAATATTGAGGTTAAACCACTTCTGCTCTGAAATATGAAGATTATTGATCCCCATACCTAATATTTGCAAATACAAATGTTTAAGAAAAACTCGAAATTGTTATGCCGATCGTAAGACACATATGTTGTGATCATTAGAAATAACAAATGTTACACTATGTATGACGATCTATATTCTAACCTTTTATTGACAATATTCACCAAGTTGAATTTCCAGGTCTTGATTAAATATTTTACACTACAATCAAAGTTAGAAGATTGCATTTGGGACCTTGAACTGTAGTAGTACACACTGTTTTCTTTTCAATTATATACCTAGTCAGGAGGATATAAAGTCCGGTTTTTAAAATATCTAACATCTACCACTCTCTGACTCTGTACACAAATACCTTCCATTTTGAGAGAATTTGATTAAAAGAAAAAATATGTGGACGTGCACACTTCTAATAAATAAATAAACAACCTACAAAATTTTAAAGCTGCAGCCCAAAAACTATAGGTCGGAGAAAAAATCCATACAAGCCATGTCTTTATGCAGCTAGAACTTAAAACTGAGTAAGTTCAATGCCTATTTTCCGGAATTTTTTAAAGAAAATCAAAATCCTATAGGCCCGTACACCTCTCTAATGTGTAAAAACATCCTACACAATATTAAGGATTAAGCTCTAACCATATATCTTTATCCGGACGGACGGATGGATGGATGGACATTGGTAGATTAATATGCCACTCATTTGCTTAATGATGTAAGGTACATGTTCAATGCAAGAGTGTTGCCAGCTTCGTCACTGCGGAATGTTCTTTTGCATTGAGGACACACTGCTTCTGTTAAAGACCCAGAAAATTCTTTAACTAGTGAAATGTTTAAGCATTTCGGACATTTGTATTTAGCTTTTTGTAAACCTACAAGTTTGTTCATAATTTCGTCTGCAACTTTGGCACCACTTTCTTTAAAAAAGTCAATTTCCTGTTTGGACAGATCATTCAATGTCCAGAAAACATCAATGAATTCAAAATCTAACACTGTAGAGTTTTGTACCTTGAAGAAACCCATATCTGCCCATGTATTACCCCATGAATTCATGAAGCGGAAGCATTCGCTGTTGAAGCTAGTAAGAACAACTGCATGTCCAGTTAATGGTGCCCTAGGATCTCTTTTGCCTAAATCAATTTCAGCTTTTGTAAGGATACTAGTTGGGTTTCTTTCAAAAAACTCGGAAAACTGATCCCATTCGGGATTGGTAAGAAAGAATGTTGCAACGACAGGGCGTTTTGCAGCAATAGCTTTCATTGCATCTTTTGCATTTACAGGCTTGCAATGCAACCGATATTCAGGAGTAATTCCTTCAAGAACCATAAGCATATTAGCACCTTCCTCTTCGTCCTTTATGTCCTCTCCGTCCTTTGTGTTCTCTCCTTCCTTTATGTCCTCTCCGTCCTTCATGTCCTCTCCATCCTTTTTGTCCTCTCCGTCCTTTATGTCCTCTCCGTCCTTTATGTCCTTTCCGTCTTTTTTGTCCTTTGTGTGCAGTTTGATAATTTTTTTTCGCAGTTCGTCAAAATCCGGATAACCACCATCTCGACCAAGGATGCGCTTCATCGATAAATGAAGAACTGCTGCGGAGGCGTTTGCGTAACAAGTGGGACCTTCTTGCTCTTCTGCTTTAAATTGATTTGTGCTCTGATTGATATAGATATCAAGGGAGACAGACACCAACAAATCTGAAAGTGAATCTTGACAACAAACAACATTTCTTGCTAAATTGCATGCCTCATGTATGTGGTCAGGATGGTTGATCTGTAAAAATAACTTCGTTTCGTTATTGCTTATATCAATATCCCATCCTCTTTTGATGAAAATTGTGCGTGGAAGTAACTGTGACGGTATGGTTGAACTTAATTTAAATAAGAATTTTGCTCCGTCGTCCCATTCTTCTTTTTCAACACTGTATAACTTTCGTGGTTCAACATTAGAATATCCAGAGATAAAACAACCGACAACGATAACATTGAGATTCTTCAATCTTTCAGAAACCATATGAAGATCTCCTGAATCTGTAGGAAGCCCATCAGAAAGGATAAATAAAACCTTTGTATGTTCTGAAAACTCATCTTTCAAAAATATTGGCAATGTTATATTGAGTGCCTCGAACAAAGGTGTTCTACCATAAATAAAAGGACTGATGACTTTCATAATTTCATCGGTTTTCCTCTCAGCTGACATGTGTTCATCTCGGCAATCATGAACAATATCCGATGCTGTCATAACTGAAAATACAGAGCCTACATTTTTCATCATTGTTTCATCAAAATATTCGGTAAAATGTCTACTTTGTACCACTTCTTTATATTGTACCTTTGCTTTTTCAAAAACCATTGAAATATTTTTTACTACTTCATCTATGTTAACCAATACTCTACTGGCAATTCTACAATTAAACATTTGAAAACTATTGACCAATTTTCCTATTATGTTCTCACCCCCCTGTCTCTGCATGCTGGTGGTAAACACTTTTGAATAAACACATTTAAGAATTCTTCGTCTGTTTTAAGTTTATCCAAAATGTAGACAGCCAAAGAATAACAGACAACGCTCTGTATCTCATATTTTGGTGCCCATATTCGTGTTGCTTGTGCACCATTCTTTTCAACAAGTGTGTAGAACTCTTCCAATACGTCGTCATAAGACGTTTCGCTGCCCATATATTTACATATGATATGAGACAAAGTGTTCGGTTCAGATTTTATGCCATCGTGCACAAACATTTTGTTATACTTCCTCTCTACTAGAGGATATACATGATATTTTTGTCTTCGTTTCATTCCAATGTCTAAAATCTTTTTCCATTGCATATCCATGTCTGCATTCTTTCCCCATTGCTTTTCCATGTATATAGTATTTTCCAGTTCTAATTCTTTGTCAAAATACTTTCCACATTGCATTCCCGTTTCTCGATTAATTTCCCGTAGCATATCTATGTCTGAAATCATTCCCCATTGCATTCTCATGTGCAATATATTTGCACGTTCCATTTCTACTTCTAAAGTCGTATCACGTGCCATTTCTATATCTACAGTCTTTTCACGTTCAATTTCTATGCCAAAAGTATTTTCCCATTGCAGTTTCATGTTAACACACTTTTCCTGCTGGATTTTCTTGTTTAAAATCTCTGTCCATTGCGGTTCCATGTCTGACAAATCTCTCGGTTGCATTTCCATGTTATTTTCCCATTGCATTTCCATGTTATTGTTCCATTGCATTTCCATGGTATTTTCCCATTGCTTTATCATGTATTTCAACTTTTCCTCTTCCATTTCTATGTATATTCTCTTTTTGCTTTGCACATATTGCATACGTTCCATATTAAAATCTAAAACCTTTTCTAATTGCATTTCCATATATAAAATGTTTTCCTCTTGTTCTTCCATTTTTATACTCTTCAAACATTTTTCCCATTGCATTTCAATGTTTGGACACTTTTCCCGTTTCATTTTCCTGTATAAATTCTGTTTTTTCTCATGGTTCTGTTCAGATTTCTTTACCAATGCAATGTATAAACTGTTGTACCGTTTCATTTCAACGTCTAAAGTCTTCTCCCATATAAATAGATTCTTTTCCCGTTGCAATTCCATGTATAAACTCATTTCTCGTTGTATTTCCGTGTCTAAACTCTTTAAACTCTTGTCCTCTTTTATTTTTATGTATAAATTCATTTCCTGATCTTTTTCCATGTCTAACTTCTCTTTTCGTTGCATATCCATGTATGCATTCTTTTCTCGGTGCATTTTATCGTATCTATGTTGTACTTCCTTAACTGTTTCGATGACGTCGAAGAAAGGTCTTTTTCCGTTTGCTCCAACACCAACAGAGAAAATATAATTGTCATTCGAAACGTCATGTTTTATTAAATTGTCAATTACATCAAATATTGAACGCGCCCATTCACCACCTTTTTCGTTTATTTTACCACCTGCATTTATTTGCATTGAACCAGACACATCAAGGAGAACACCAGTCAAGGTTGCCATGCTGATTTGATCTACAAAACGTATAAGATTGGATTGCATGAATATAAACATATTTATGATAAACACATATAAATGTGAAACTACATACAGGCAAGTATCAAGACATTCAAACTCAGAGATACATGTATATAGGTAGGAGTATAACGCAAGTGTATTATAAGCTGTATCTCTTAGAAGTTAGTAGCAGATAAGTATTGAAAATATGCAGCACATGCCTATATTTTGACCTTAAAAATTAGAGGTGCATATGAGCTTTCTAGTCATAAGATATATATTTTTTTTCGAAATTTCATAGTAAAAGTTGTACAGTTTTGGTCGTAAAAAGAGTTCCTACGGAAAGTTGTATTGTCTATATCTACAGAAATTATATTTTAAAAGCGTACAAGAGTGAGATTTACATAGGATGAAAATGTAAAAATCAATTTCTAAAAACTACAAGAAGCGCAGATAACATCTGGCATATGTTTAACTATATGAGAAGTGAAAAGTCATTTTACAAGCTGCCTGAAGCTTCTAGGGATTTTAAGCACTATCCCGAGAAAAGGACAGCACAAACGATCCATAACTGTATTGAAACATACTCTCGAGCGGAATTGTTGAATGGTATCACTGCAAGGGAATATTAGGTTATCAACATGCATTTCTGTGATGTTACAAAACTGCTATCCTGGTTTTAAACTATTTTACCAAGCGTTCAATACACAACAACAACAACAAAATGTTGATGACACCCATATTTTATTTTGAAAATTTGAAAGAACATTCTCTAGAAGTCTTTTAAAAAAGTTAAAGAAATATATATTGAAGAACATTTAGACACTTAATTAAAATGTGAACTGTTTTCTTTAATTTCTAATTTCGTATCAACAATGATCAAATATACTTACTGCAAAAGAAATGTTGCTTATCTATCAGGTTTGGCTCGACTAAACTTTTTTTTTTTAAATCCAGGTGCATAGGAGAACAATTTCACGCCTTTATAGTCCTAATCTACCCACAAATCTAAAAATAACCTTTTTATCTCAACAATTTTAGTCTTCCTTGATATCAAAGTGAAAATAAATAGTTTAGTGGCTAAACAAATAGTTTTTATCAATTTCGATATGGTAAGAGGGTACTGTAAATAAACTGAACATAGATACCAGGACTAAATTTTATATATACGCCAGAACTTGTTAATATCAAATTGCTGCTTAGGATATTAAAGCGCAGCCCAAAACCCCTATTACTGAAAAACAAAGGGTTCGTTGATGGTAAACGTATGCAGAATGTAAAAATAAATTGTAGAGAATTTGAGAGATATGCTGTTGTGAGGTATTTCAACAATTTACAACGATAACTCATGCTGGAGCCGGAAATCTGATATTGCAATGTTTTATTCGAAAATAATTGCAAATAAATAGATATACAAAGATTGTAAAGGTCGACACGTTTATTTTCAAGATCTGAACACCTATATGCCACTCTGAATCAAACAAATAATGCAGTCAAAAAAGAAAGGAAAAACTCAATTTTATTATTCATTATTCATTTGTTGCATAAAAGATTGCGATATTTATTTTGTATACTAAAATATTTACACTACGACTTCAAATTTCTTCAATTAATTGAGGGAAAACTGCCAAATCGGTAGTATACTTATTTAGAATCAATTTTACTTATACTTTTATTATGGATACATTGTCACAAAAACTAATGGCTTACGATAATTTGCTTCAACGTTAATAATACAAATAAGGTTATGTGAAAATACATTTTTGAGTAGAGAGTATTGGAAAGTTAAGTGTCAAATGGCACTGAGGTAAAAGGTAAACGTAAACTGTGAAAAATATCGTTAAGCAAAGCAGTGTTGCATTCAAAATTTGGGGGCCTCGGTGGCCAAGTGGTCTCAAAAGTTACCTCTGTAATCACTAGCCAGTCAACACTGAGGTTGTAAATTTGAACCCTACTCGTGTGGGTGTACTCGACGCCTATCTTTTTTGATAATAATTGTCAGTTTCCTATCAAAAGTCAGGTGATTTTCTTCGGGCACTCCGACGTCCTTCACCGATACAAACTGGTCGTAATGACACAGCCTTAAAGGGGGGCTTAAAAGTTGTGTTAAAATCAATAATTAAATCATTAACTATATGAAGTGCAAAATGGCGTCTACAATAAAAACAAAACATTTTCAGTACGCATCGTAAATTAAAAAATATAAGTAGATAACATAAGAGAATTTGTTTATTAAATTATTGAGGGAAGTATTGAATCATTATACTATGCAACATGTGTTTATTGCATCACATACATTCAAATTTGGCCGAATTTTTGCATTTTATCTCATTATTCATATATATCCATATCAAATCTTCACATGACATCAATGTCATATGTATATATTCATCCTTATTGATTACTCTGTAATCACCGTATTTATGTTCGTACCTCTTGTGTACATTATTTAATATTTTGACAAGATAATTAAATATACAAATAAAGAAAAATTACGATATTTTCTTTGCTACAAATTAGACCACTATACTTAAAATATTAGTTGGTCACTTGCAGTCTTAGAAATACATGTTATTTTGAGTATTAGGATATTTTCAGAGAAACTGCTTCAATTTTCAAGTTTTCATAAATATAGATATGTTACATCGAAGCAGTATTAATTTAGTAACTTTTCATCGACTCGTATCAAAAGGATTTCTCTGTCTAGTTCCATGCTCTCTGCATGTAAAGTTTGCTTAGGCATCAATGTACTCGACAACGCATATCAACTTACTAAAAGCTTGATACCTGTTTTTCTTATATTTGTATATGTATTACTACTATTATATATATATATTTTTTAAATATTTTCTGTAATATAAACATAAAGGAAATGTGGTATGATGGCCAATGAGATACACATTAACTAGGGTTTAAATGGAACGAATGCAAGCAATTTTTTTTTCCAAACAGTATATTCCTTTTTTAAATACAACAAGGGATGTGTAAAAGGTTCCAATGTCAAATATAGGGTAGCAGATAACCCGTTTCTACTGCATCACGTACATTTTAGTGTGACCGATTTATCAAAGGTTATCTAGTGATTATATCAAATGTAAACATGTCATCAAGGACAACTTGTACGTGTTGTATACTTCCTTGATGCTATCTCATGTTAATTTACTAGGAACAGTGTATTTATTAAATTTTAGTACTTCAGTGGATTTTGAATGACGAGATTCATTAAATAAACAGATCAAAATCATGGTCATTTTTATCAATGTGCTATTAATTATAATCAATACACCTACAAAACTAATGAATAAAAGTAATAAATAGAATGATTTCATGCAGTAATCGATGGACATTCGTGCTCTATATCTTAACAGCAATCATAAATTTGTAATTTTCGAAATGACATTTAGTGATAGTACAACATGTACAATGGGCTAAAAGGATGTTACTCTTAATTCTAATATGACGTGCTTCTTTCGCTTTGTAAACAACACTGTGTGAAAAATCTCGATATATCTATACTTAGCGCAGACTCAGAGATATACATAAAAATGGATGTTACAATATACCTCCCACGTAAATCCACATGTATTTGAACCTACTTTGCAAACGCTTTGCCAATTTTATTGTATTAGAAATTGTAATAAAACAAAAGACAAAAGAACTTTTATTCTTATTTGAATGCATAATAAAAAAAAATATATTGCAACTAGTTTTGTTTATTTCCTAAATATAGTAACACAGCTATATTTTGTGCAACGTCAATTTCATCATGGTACACTTTCTCTACAATTGGGGGTTCATTAAGGGATGAACATAAGCTTGATACTTATGTTACGATTTAAAAGCTATCAATATAATAATTTAAGTTGCAGTATAAAAACAATATTTAGTCAATGTCACAAAAATATAAACTTTTTTGTAACAATCGAAGTTCGTATAATATTGTATTAAAATGGAATTATGAGGTAGGTTTTATTTTGTTTTCCCATTTGATTTCAGCGAGTCAACATGGCAGCTCCTTCGTTACGAAATGTCAATTTTGGATTTGATAGTAGTTTACGAGAAAACATGTAAATTAAAAATCGGAAATATTGGGTTTGAGAATTAAACATATTTTTTCTAGCGGTTATCAACGAAATAATCAATGTAAGCTAAAGATTTATGAGAATATTTGAGCTTTATCTAACCAGGAGTAAAAAAGAACAGCTACACACAGGGCATAGCCACCCTTGCTTCAGTATTTGAATGAACTTATTTGTCCTATTAGAATCGAAATAATTCATGGAAGCCATAGATTTGTTGGAAATTTACACATGGCCTGGGCCGTGATATTCGTTAATTCTATCCCTAACTAACGCTCAGGATAAAATTCGAATATCACGGCCCTGGCTATGTGTAAATATCCAACAAATCTATGGCTTCCATGTATTATTTCTTAATTTAATAATATACAGTTTGTTTAATCACGTTGTAAGTGTACAGATGATACGGATTGTATTTGAATTGCCAAATAATATCAGGGACGTCGGTGGCCGAGTGGTCTAAGTAGTTACTACTGTAATCACTAGCTAGACAACACTGAGGTTGTGAGTTTGATCCCACTCGTGGGTTGCACTCGACTCAATTTTAATTGACAAGAACTGTCAGTTTTCCTATCGGATGTTGGTTTTCTCCGGGTACACCGTCTTTTTTTGTTAAATCTGGCCGACAAAAATTAGCCCAAAAGCGCTGCTTAAAATTGGAGTGCGTTTAAACACACAAAATGCAAAAAAATTAACACTAATTCATGAATGCACTTATGAATTCACAGCTAATATAAGCCGATAATATATTCACTGCACAATTGCAATTCATTGTCAAAATTATGTTTTCTGTTCGATTTTATTTATCAGATTCTAAGTAATGTAAAAAACAACTTTGTCTTTATAAATAATTTTCTAAGCGAGCGTCACTGATTTTGGTTAGACGAAGTGTGCATTATTCCATTTTTATCCTAGTATCTCTGATGAAAGATGAACAACGTGTCATTAATGAAACATAAGGAAATGTGGTATGAATTCTATGGATGTATGCAGGCATACGTCAATCATATGACTTACTTTTTAGGCTCGAGCAACTTTTGTATTGATAATTGATTTTTACTCAATGAAAAGATTTAACTATTAAAACTTCAAAAGTGAGTCAACTTTAATATTCATTTCGCAGAGTTTTGATATAAGATACC
Organism: Mytilus edulis; assembly: GCF_963676685.1. Taxonomy (NCBI): domain Eukaryota; kingdom Metazoa; phylum Mollusca; class Bivalvia; order Mytilida; family Mytilidae; genus Mytilus; species Mytilus edulis. The sequence continues at coordinate 40,150,784 of NC_092355.1, forward strand.
AATGAACGTACAGAATTGGTGTGTATATTAAGTCGTGGGTGTCGGCATTAACAGTTATTTTATTTGTTTTACTTTCTAGACATGTGTCAAATCCTCGATGGTTTGTGCTTGCTTGACTTACAATGTAAAAAAAAAATATCAGACATTGGCGATAGTGAGTGAATTATTATTGATTATATTAATAACATAATGACTAAAAGAAACGGGCATGATTGCAAATTAAACATCGATCAAGGTTTTAGCCCATGTTCGTTCTAAATCTGGTAGATTTAATATTTCACCTGGTTAGCACATACATGTATATTACGGATTACAAATTATGTCCTATTCTCTACTGATTTGAATTAGTAGATTCAATGACTGGTGATGCAGGCATAGCGGAAGATGCTTACCTTGAAGATGAAGTCTCCCGCTTTTTGAAATTCCCTATTTTTTTTATTTTTTTTTTAATATTTTTGTATTATAATTAAACTTCTATTGTCTCTAATTTATCAACCGCAACATTATTGCCAAGCGACATTACATTTAAATACGTTGTTTATTTCTTTAATTACAATAGGACATATCATTGAAACTTAATCCATCAGTGTCCTATCAAAGTCTCAGTTCCTTTTCCTTGATTGGCTTGAGAGCTTTAGACCATCTTTGGTTCACAGTCGTGTTTGGAAGAAAAGACAAGATCAAATATATTTGGGTCAGTAACGACAATAGCTTTTCAAAATACAAATTAATTCAATAAGACTATTTGAATTTTCATGTGAAAGATTGGTCTATAACATCCTACTGTCTTCGTACTCAACCTGTTAAAATTTGAATGAATTTCTTTATATAACATTGCATCCTTTTATCAATTAATGTGTTCATCAAATACATAAATAAAAGCAATTATAGTAGTGTATCGCTTTTTAATAGTCATAATTCGATTTAACTTAAACAAATTTGGGTCACAAACATGAACCTTTATATTACACTCATTGTGTTCTTTAAAATGTCGTTTGTGTTTTTATTTATGTTGATCCTGTTGTTTCATTTGAAAGGTTTCTCCAGTTGACATCACATATGGTAAAACAATATGACATCTAATATTGTATTAAAAATCCCTTTAACCTAAAATATTAAATGGTCAATGGATTAAAACTTTTATGATAATATTGCGTATAGATGTTTTTTGTATTTTATTTACGAATTCATATGCATCGCACAGTATAATATCCTCATGCTTGACAACATAAAAAAAGATAATTTTTCGATATAACGTGACATAGGTATTTAACAAAATTCATAATTTATTTTATCACATATCATCAATTTTGGGGTTTTTGTATGATGAGCATAATTGTTTGATCATCGATTCCGATGTGAAGGTAAATTTCTTATGTTGTTTTTTTTAAACAGCTTTCGTTAACTGAGAGGGTGTATTTGTAGTTTGTTATTAGTCTTATTCTGATCAGTCTTATCCTGTCCAGTGTTAGGTGTTTTCATACCACCACATTATGTTCTTTCCCACGTCAGGAGCCAGTAACTGCTTGTCGTTGATTGCTTTCTATCATATATTATGTTTAATCATACCCTAGGTTGTTTCCTTTCAACTTACATTTGTTTGATATCACGACACTTTAAAACATACTGCTATAATGAAGGCTGAGGGGTTTTTTTTCTCTTTTTGTTAAAGGTTATATGAAGTTAAATAGATGCTTACATTTACAATTATAATCCTGGTACCTATTTACGTCAGTTGTTAATAGTTGTCTCATTGTCAAATATACAACTTATTGTGTTGTTAATTGTTTTAATATGCAATACTGTAAGAAGCACTTAGTTATGCTTTTAAACTACTCAATCTATTGCAACAAGTGTATACACGATTAATTGATCAGGTTGAGTGGGCATAACATACCAAAATTAATTTTTCAATGTTTTCAACTTCCACAGTACATAGTAAATAGGCATCCTGTACACAAAATAAAATAGAAATTACAACAGATTTACAAACAGTTAGTTAATGCACTTGTAAACACAAAAGTGTACCAATTCATTCAAAGCATTTCATTTTCATTTACAGTTTCTAAATAAAGTGCAGTTTATAGTTTTTAATTTTTCTTATATTGTGTTTTTTGTACTTCTGTTTGTCTGTTGGATCTGCATGTCCTCAGCAGCATAATTCCCGGTTTCGATAAGTCATTTTACTCAGTCTATAATTACATATGTTGTTTGTCTTTTGATTGTTTTTGTTTTTGTCATGGCATTATCATTATGTTTTCAGATATTCATTTGTATCTTTCAACTCTCTCCTGAAATAAACCAATGAACGTTGTATCTACATACACAATTGTGGCATTAAAGTTGCAGACAAAAAGGTTATGAATAGTGAAACTGACCTTAAACACTCAACTTGCAAGCTTTGCATTTGTTTACCAGTTGTATTGTAGAATTGTAAGTCAATCATGGAGGGATGTTTTTTTATATATTTTTTTGACATCAACATGATCAATTTTCATGTTTTCCGATTCTTTTGAACATCGTTTTCTCTTAATGATCTTAATATATTTTTCTTCGATGCATGTATTGTTACGATATGGTATCCTTTAATTTACTTGGTTTTGTTACTTACAATACAGGGTGTTGAACATTTTACCACATACATGTATATATGATTAGATAGATATAAGAAGATGTGCTATGAGTACCAATGAGACAACTCTCCATCCACGTCACAATTAGTAAAAAATAAACCAATAAAAGTCAAAGTACAGTCTTCAACATGGAGCTTTGCCCTAAAAAACGAGATAATGTATTTTTCATATCTTTTTTGTATAAATGAGATGTTTCGATGTTTACACATAACATCTCAGTCGTATATTTTTTTGGAATCGTTAAAAAAAATGAAAAATATGAACATCTACACATTACGTTATAGAAAAATATATATGTTGGAAATAAAATAAATGTTTGTCTATCGACACGATCTTTAATGCAATAAAACCTGTTGAATATGTGAACTTGAATATTGTAATTTGATTGATTTGATTGATTGATTTGAGAATTATCTGTATAAGCCAAATACAAATTCCAGCATGACGTTTCGGATTTCGATATTGCAAACATATGACATAAGACATAACATATTATATTAAAATACTCGACATATTAACAACTCTTCATGTTGATTTGTTTTCTTCTTAAAAGTCGAAAAGGTTTTGAAAATAATGATGAATTATCATGCAAGTTGTTTGCCCTGCTGTCTCATTAACGTTTTTATGTCTACCCCATACGTGTATATTGCTTTCCTTGCAGATACAAAATACAATCGGCTATCCTGAAAAAAAAACTTAATAAAAGGTATAAGACAAACATGACAAAACATGATAACACACTTTCTGTTCTACGTCCAGATTTTGATTTATTCCAAATAGTTTAAATAAAATCCTTAACAGCAATTTAATCAAGTCAGTATTTTCAAAAACATAATCTTGGTTATCGATGATCAAATGTAACATGTGTAAACATATAAGCAGTTCTTTCTTTTTTGATCGTTTTATCCTTATACCATTTATACGTTACATAGAAATAAATCGATTAATGAGTTGCATTTTATTTTTGTTGTATAATTTCTTGTCATCTTTATAATAATAATAACATGAATGATCATAATGATAATTATAATTCTTTCTTTAAAGAGAGTAATTCACTTAGCTATATCACTAACCTTTTCTGAGGCCCTCATGAAATGCTATGAAATATACATGATATAAAAAAACAAACAATGGTCATACATATATATAGGAAAATTAGGTAGTAAACTGTTATGAAATACATAATTTTCAAAAAAGGTATAATACTATTGACTTCAACATTTAATTGGAAATAAAAGCATTTTATCGAAAACTAACAGCTCATATAAACATATAGAAAGGCAATATAGCACATTAACATTAATCACTGAAGTAAGCAAAGCAGTGTACATGTGCTGTTAAGCATTTGAACATATTTTAGAGATGGTTATTATTTCACCAAGTTACTAGCATAACATGTTATATTGACATCATTCCATTAAAGTATTGATAAACATAAAAAATAAATGTAAATAGAACAACGCATACCTCAATGGGTAATTATAAGATTTAGTTTCTACGTTTGTTTGAATAACTTAACATATGTTAGATATTATAATTCAAGTAGATGTTGATAACACAATTGTGTGAAAACTCATAAAAGATACCATATTTCAAATTTGGTACGCAAGACACACATTTATTGTTACTCTAAGTAGTACCAGAATCACAATAAGTTGATCATATAAAAGTTAGATAACATAAATTTAAAGATGTTTATATTTCATTTGTGTTTTTGTGATTGTTTGAAAGATGTATTTGTTCGCACCCGTTTTATATCAATAACCTGAGTTTCAGTGGTTGTCATTTGTTGATGTGGTTCATAAGTATTTCTCGGTTGTTTTTTTGTTTGTTTGTTTATATATTAGACCATTGGTTTTCGTGTTTGAATGGTTTTACACTAATCAGTTATGGGGCCCTTTATAGATTGCTGTCCATGTCAGCCAAGGCCCATGTTGAAGACCGTACTTTTGCCTTTAACTTTTGTTTCACAAATTGTGACTTGGATGTAGTGTTAACTCATTAACACTCATACCACATCTTCTGATCCATCTTTACGCATTTATGTAGGTATTCTTACCTTTGTGTTCGTAAATCAAAAGAGCAATCACAGATCTTGTATTGCTATAGACAACAGCTGGTGTTTGCCCTAAGGATTTATCTATTTTCTTAATTGTGTAACTGCTGGTGTAGAATATGAAATCCCGATTGACAGCAATGTTCCAGAAAACAGATCGTACTATTGTTTTAACATCAGACCCATTGTACCATGAAGATTTCAAATAATTACTGTTTTCCATCCAATAAAGGCGCTTATGCGTTACATCTGAATAATAGCCTGATAATAATCACTCGTGTAAAATGTAGTCAGTTAAAACTGTCAATTCCGGTTTTTCCATAAAAAAAAATGTCTGTATTACCTGCAATAAGTGTTTGCATTTCTGTTTCTTGAATGTGTTGGTATGATAAACTTAAACTAATCCCATTCAATAGTGTGGACTCGCATTGTATATATTCATTGAATAACATAATACACTTGTCTTTTAAACACACCAGTTCTTACTCCGTTTCTAGAGTTTGCAATTCCTTCAAATATCGGATACACTCTTCTGTTATTTTCACCAATTTATAAGAAGATTCAAGCATCATAGAATTATTGTTTCCGTACGATTGTATGCATTTGAATATTTTTTTTACATAATTCTAATGTTATTTTTTTATATAAAATAGCCATATCATCCCAACAAACAATTTGTGGTGCAATGTAAAGCATTGTGTTTAGTGGTGGATACACTTCGAATAAATTGATAACTATGTTATCAACGACGATAGTTCGGAGCAATTTGCAAACAGCCACGCTTTTAACATGTAACTGTTTTACTTAATTACAAGGTTAATTGTTTTGAAAATTAAATTAAAATAATTTGTTTTACATAAACTCGTTTGAATAACAATGTTGTCATGATTAACATATAGCTATTTCTCATTTTGATTATACAAACAAAAATGATTAATTTTTTAATACTAAAATTACAACCATAAATGTCGGGTCCTCAGTGCCCATCAATTTCGTTTATTTGGCGTTTTTACCTATGAAATTTGGCATCACTTATGAATATTATGTACTGAAATGGTCCATCCAGTGTCATATTCCGGTCCATGTGGTTTTGGTCTTTGGTATGTCTAGAGTATATACCAAAGAAATACTTAAAAATATTCATGTTTAACTAGTCTATATATTGAACATACCTAATCCTATTCCGTACACGTTAGCTGCATTGGTAATTAGTACTCTATGTTCCTTTCCGTTAACTGTCATTCTATGTATTTGGCCGTTATTTTTTTCTTGACCGTAGAATATCAATCTATAAATAGATAACTTATCAAATGAAAGATAACTTTAAAAATAAAAAAATAAACTTTCTAGATATCCCATCACAAAATGAATGGTCAAGACAGAACATATCAATACAAAAATGTAAAGATACGTTAGTAGCTATTTGACTAAAAATTCATCTTAAGCATTGTTAACTTATCATTTAAAAACAACTTTTAAGTATCTTCAGAAAGGTTCTTCCTTTTTTATATATTTAAAACTAATCTAGCAGCATTGACTTTGCTTTACAAAGATTTTGTCAATTTCATGCGAGTTCAATCCTTTCAAACAAAAAATCCAACTCTTTTCGTTAATTGCAAATCGGATGTAAAGAGTATACATCTTTCTATAAATGAAACAAAAAACGAATACAATTACCTTGAAAACAACAAAAGCGAAATAGATGTGCAAGTTTTAAATAAATTTGTATGTTGATTATATATCCAATACACAGAACAATTACCCAACTTTATATCGTGCAAAAAGATAATGGTTAATGTACGAGTGAAAATGGAGGCATTCGTACTATTGACATTAGATAAGTGAAGTATGTTTATTATTGAACCGATATATCTAAAATTAAAAAACAAAACATATCAAATACATATTTTAATCAATTATCGAATCCAAATATATTTGTATAACACGGGACATACTTTTATAAGAACTAACCAGCAGATCTAGACTTCTGAATAAAAAATACAGTTGATTCTTGAAGGTTTATTCGATTGCTTATTGTAGTTATTATAAATAGCATAGTTGCATAAAAAGTGGTATTGGCAAAAGAACAAATAAAACTTTGTAATCCCAAATGTAAACACCTACCCCTATGGTTTGGAATATGCAAATATAGATACATGTAAAAAGTTCTTTGTTTGATTTGACGATAATGAAAGCCGTATGATTTGTAATTAATCTTTTTGCGAAATTGAGTATTGATAAGCTCTATTTCTTTCTAAAACACATTGGCTAAACTTTTTGCCTAAATGTAATTCTTTTTCAAAGCTCTATATCCATATTCTATAAAATGTATTGCGATCCTTGTATGTGGTCACTGTTGTTTAAATTAAAATCTATTTAGACAAATTAAGTCACAATTATGAGTGTCTGCATACGAATACACAACGATTTATGCACCAGAGCTTGTTGAATTTGTATTTGTCTCATATTTTGTCATCAAATTCTTATTTCTATAATTTTAGTGCAATTTCATGGAATTATGTATAAGGCAATTATGGACCTTTATCTAACTTAATTCTATCTCAAATGTACATTTTTACAATGACGTTTTCACTAAGTTAACATTTTATTTAAAATAAAATAGGCATAATGCAAGAATTTTTCTAGAACTAAAACACATGCATTCTGCAATCAGATTTAAAAAAAGATATTGAAAACACAAAGTTACAAATTCCAACGTTACCAACCTATCATCTATGTCTATTGTAATGACAGAAGGGTGTGTTTCATTACGAATATTTGTTAATTCTGATCCATCTGCTTTGCATCTCATTATCTTTCCAGTATCAACCTCAGCCCAGTACAGATGAGCATTCAATGAGTCATATGCTACACCGATGATTTTACTGTTTGATACGACAACAGTAGCAAATGTTACTGATGCATTACTTGGGTATGAAAACCTGCAAAAGACAAACTACTTTAATATATATGTGCACATATAAGTACTACCATGCATGTTAAATAGTCAATTCAATTTTCATCAGTCTACAGCTTCATCATGTCATTTCAATGAAAACTTAATTTTGTATCATTTTGTTGTAAAATAATATTCGCACGGTTCAGTTATCATTTAATTACGACAAATTGGTAAGGTATATATAATTGTTTACACTTGAACAAGGTTACACCAAAAAATTCCAAAATATATCTGCTTTTACTCTTACGTTAAACTCGCTAATCAAATAGAGGAAGCAGAAGCGGGAATACTATGAGTCAAACTAATTACATCAGGCAAAGCTCCTTTGCAAACAACAACGAAAAACCGCGAAAAAATGTAAAGGTTATGCTAAAACTCAGTAAAGACCCGTCTGAAATATATTTAATTGATTAATTAAACAACACTTACCGTTATCCTTATGATATGTTTCGTTAAATAAATTTCTAAATATGCAGCGGAAACCTACCCACAGGAACTTACTTTAATAGATGAAATGTAAATGGCAATAACTGTCATTTCCTATATTTAGATATTTCATTTTAACACGGGAAACTCCAAAAAAAGGATAATTTTTCAGATGGTGATGTTCCTTTTAAACCATCTTACCGTGTTTATATTTCACATCTCGTTCGCTATCCACGTGTTTGGTGTGACGTTTTAGATATTAATAGAACGTAAGCCGATTATTACTGGTAAATTATTAATAGTTATCAAAAGTACCAGGATTATAATTCAGTACGCCAGACGCGCGTTTCGTCTACACAAGACTCATCAGTGACGCTCATGTCAAAATATTTATAAAGCCAAACAAGTACAAAGTTGTTAGGGATTTCGTTGCCAACAATTTCTAAAAACTTATACTATAAATTCTTCCATAGATATAACGATTTAGTTTTCAAGGTTTGTTGTAACACATTCTCGGTTTTATGTAGATGTTGATTACCATGCCCCAAAATTTAGAAAAGATAAAAGAAAACTTATCGATGATTTAGATAAACTTAATCTAAAATGTTACCAATTCAATACTGTAATTAGATGATTAGATCTTTTAATATTGTGTGTATTAGTATTAATTTTTGTATTTTTATTTGTATCCATCTGATGAGTTAAGCCTTTTTCAACTGATCTTTATAGTTCGTTCTCATGTTGTATTGATATACCACTGTCGCAGGTTAGGGACAGATTGGGATCCCGATAATATGTTTAGCTCAACCACATTCTTTAAGTGTGTGCCTATCCCAAGTCAGGCGACTGTTATTCATTGGTTGTCGTTTGTTGCTGTGTTACTAATTTGTTTTTCGTTAATGAGATTGAACATGAATTAGGCCGTTTTTTTCTCGTTTGAATTGAATTACATTTGTGATTTTGGAGTCTTTTATAGCTGACTAAGCGGTTGAAGACCTTATGATGACCAACAACTGTTAATTTCTGTGTTATTTTGTCTCTTGTGGAGATTTGTGTCATTGGTAGTCCAGTCGCTTTGTGCAGATTTTTGACAAAATTGCTCAGATTATGGTTTAAGCATGAAACTTGGCATAGTAGTAGTATATGTCATGAACAACATTTTAAGCTATGGACCCACTCTAAAAGTCTAAATTGGCTGGTGGGATGGCCATTTTTAAAATTGCGGACGTTTGATTTCTATAAATTAATCTACAAAAAGCATGAAAATTATATTAGAGAAGATATTGACACGAAACCTGGTAAATAGAATAACAGTGCTGTCTGCAATTGCCTTGTTGAACAATTTTTTTTTAAAATGTTACCCATATTAAATGGAGGCCATCTTGAAAAATTTTGAAACTTTTAAGTCAAAATAGGTAGAGCTCTAAAGTAATATTTCTATAAAAATAAATATGCATTATATGTACATTGTTGAAAATAAACAAATGTGTTTGTATGAGTTATAAAAACAGGACAAAAAGCGAGACCCTCCTTCTCCGATTTTTTTCTCCTGTTTTGTAGCAGGTACTTACTACCGCTTGTTCAACATAGAATAACAGGAAAATTTTACAAAATACAAAGTACAAATAAAGCAAAAAAATATTTGTCTACCTGTCATTTATTCATTTATAATAGTTGGCTGATTACATGATAATTCGTTTTGTTGATATTGTTCATTTCACTTTCAAAAACCTTGATTGCAGACATAATGAGTTCTATATCATACAAGTAAAGTTAAAAGAAATCAACTGCTCAAATGATCACAATTGACCTTAAAAATATCCCACGATAAATGAAATGTGCATGGTTTTTTTTTAAACCGCACAATAGCTGTCTCTGTCTATCATATTCTATCACACTGTCATCCATATTTACATAAAGTAGTACAACTTAATATTGCCTTTACATATTTGCATTTCCTTGGTAACCGTACGTGTTCACTTTGACTAATTAGATAAGCGCTTGCTGCAGGAAGGTTCCTATATAGTCATATGGTATATTCATCACAGATGACAAGGACTGTCATCTGAGGACTTCGGATATTGATTTTTTGGTAGGCATCTTGAATGATGGCCATTTTGAAAACATGACTTTCCAATATATCATTATTCGCTATTTTTTTTATTAATTCATTATTTGTATTTTTACTTTTTTTTTGCTAATTTATATTGGATATCCGCAAAGTAGTCAGATATGCACACATTTACGAAATAAAGATATCAGTATCAGAATTTGTGTTACTCACTCGTTTGCCTAAGTAGAAATTATATATGTATGATACAATTTATGACCGAAAGGTGTTGTTGGAAAGGATCAAAATTGTAGATTTCGAAAACACTGGAGCAAGATATCAGAAGAACGTAGTTGACGAATAGACTGGAAGAAATGTGTGAAATGACAAGAGAGGGCATGTGAGGGTTTGCAAGGCCAAGCAGATACAAACAGAACAGACATAGACATTTGAGCTGGCAATCACTCCTTTGAGACAAGCATACGGAGATGTTGTTTTTCTTTTCGCTCAATTTGGAACAGTCGAATGAAGGCTACGGAACTGCATAAGCACTCCAGAATCACACGGCAAAATGGTACTAACCCTGTCAAACAAATTTTCAGATCTCAAAATATTTCTTCAGCAAAAGTGAAAACATACATCTAATGTTGAACATAAGTTGCCAATTGAAAGAAAACAATAAGCAATCAGATACTGTAACGTGGTACTGGATCAACAAAAGCAATGACTACAGCATGTACAGTGTATTTTTTCTGTGGTGATGTAAATGAATATCTCTATGATGTATCGACATTTTTATACAGGGCATGACTGTGCACCTGCACTACAACATGTACAAGACAATGTTCTCTTAGCCAAAGTAAGTGCTGGAGAAGTCAAAACACTAGTATCGTGCTTAATGAGTGATAAAACTTGACAATATAGAAAATAGGCAGGATAAAAGATACAGAGAGAAAGCAATGAATCTTTTATCCCTGGCGTTGTGCTTTCCAAAATAATAAAATGCATTGACGGCACACGGTCTGGAAGAGATACCGATATTGTACCAATCTCCAAGCTTGCAGGTCACGCAAAATTGTACAGTAAACGCCTTGGACAAGTTGGAGTTATAATGGAAGGAAGTATTGCTACAACTTATCTAACAAAATTGGAATGTAGCTGCAAGCATACAAGCAAGTTAAATTAGTTCTCTTGATCTTCAACAAAGGTATTCGTGAAGCTCTGAAACAGACCTCATAATAAAAGGGTGAAAATTAAGGAATTGGCATAGCCATAGCAGGCCAAATATATATGCTTGATACTAAGAATAGCTTAACAGGGACACTCAGTAATAGCTGTTAACATGAATCAGTTCAACAGACAGAATTTTCCTTAGTAAGAATGATACAGGATGGCCAAACATCGAGACAGTCCAGCATTATCGTTAATTGGCATAAAACACTTTTCAGCTATAATAGTTAAATTGTGCAACTCGTCGTCGAAAGGATACAACTGCAACTTATCAGCCCTTAGATAGATAGTAACCTGTTTCAATGTTTGTGGAACTGTTTCATTTTGAAAGCCTACATTGAATGTCCCTGTAAACCTTTTTATAGTAGCAGGCTTACTCTTTAAACCATTCTAGTTACTTCGACTATGCTGAGAACTTCACCATCTTGACTATAAGACAAGGCCTGTTTCAGAACTTTTCCAACATATTCGTTGAAAATCGGGAGAAAGACGCACACTTTCATGTGTGCTTGTTTATCATCTATGGCAGCTAGTATTAAATTTTTCAGAAGTTTTGTATTAATTATTCCTTCCATGACAACTCATATTTACTACGAACGTTTACTGTACAATTTACCGATATCAGCAATTTAAAATATTAAAACAGTATCTGTTCCAGACTATGAGCCGTCACTGTTTTCTATCATTTTGTGGCCGCCCTAGCCGCCTTTTTGGTTTTCTGAATTCAGTCCATAGCTATAAAAGATAGTTATGACCTCAACTAACACTCTGCAAAGGTTGATGCTTTTACCACAATCTGAACAATTGTTTCACAAATCGACCTGACTATGGCATTCATACCACATCTTATTTTTATAGATACACAGAACAGCCTAGAGAGCATAAGATCAAGCAGCATAAACCCCAAAAATAACTAGGATCAATTCATATGATGCGGTAAGCAGTTCTACATGTGGCAATCCTTGTTTATCTTGGAAGAACAAATCCGGTAATGAGGCCAATTTATTGATTTCACTATCGATGAAAACATGACGAGACTGTGGTACAATTTTGAAGCATATCCCTGGGGACACAGTTTTTCCTCAGCAATTGATGACCACATTCAACAGTTATCGTGTGTTACAAAATATGCTAAATTTTTGCTGGTGAACAAGAGGCGGATCCAGAAAGTTTTTACCAGATGCACGTTACCACTTCTGGTGTAAGCAAAAATGTTGTCATCATCTACAAACATTTTTCACCGAAAATGAACACGTTTTGAGGCATTTAAATGAAATCGCCATACTTTGTGAGCATATATACAAAAAAAAAGTTATCACATTTTATAATTAAATTTCACTACGTTTCATTGGCAGGTATTGTTGCATAATTATGTAATCTGACAGTGTGGTCAATCAAGTCAAGTTGCTTCGTATATAATCAAAGCATGTAATATGAAACTTAACCGACATTTCAGCATTTGGTTTGTACAAGTCATGCAAATATGTTAGACCATATCAATGATGTGATTGATCAAACTTAAATGACCGAAGAAAGAGTTGGTAAGAAAGTATTATTTTAAATGATGATGTTTAAAGTAGACCGAGCTTCGAAACAATAATGATGGTAGAACAAAATCTTTTAAAAACACGTACAACTGGTTTGTTTATTATCTCTTTTTGAAGACCTTACGTATTATCTGCACCTTCTTGCGTGTTTCTGTTTTTGGGTGTTAAAATAGATTTCATTATATTTGATGTACATACCTTAATATGTCCCCTTTCTCATATCTTGGAACATACAGGTATTTATCTTTATAATCGTAAGCCAACGATTCCACCGTGTAATTAATGTCGGCAAGTTTCTTAACTGTCCCGGTTTGCAAATCTATCTCTTTCAACGAATGTGGCGATGAAAATATCAGCTTTTCGTCAATACCTGTGAACAATATCACAGATATATACACAAAACAATGAAAAACTCATGGAAAAAAAAAACATTTTTAATAATATGAGCCTTGATAACCGACCAGATGAATTAAAGTCATGTGTTTGAAAACGTAACTAGCGAGAAAAAAGAAAAATAGCTCATGCTAAAGCTTGTCTAATTGGCAATTATAATTTCAACAATTTACCACTTATCAACATTTGAAATAAGTAATTGAGAAGGTATGTGTATCTTTAAATCTTTAAAGAGGGGCGCAAAGGGGTGCAAGGAAGAACGCGAAATAAAATTGCCATTTCCCGATAAACGAGCAATTAAAAATGTTTTGCACGTTGATCTTTGTGCCGATTTCACGAAACACGGTGAATAACGAACCATTTTCACGGCTGCACGTGAAATAAAAATGACATAACACGTTGCACGAAAATAACCCTTTACCACCCTCTTAAAGCTTGTTTGCCGGTTATATCATTCCATCGTAACGTATGTTCGTTTCAAGAGATGTATTTATGTCTTTGAACACAATTTCATGTACACATGTCCCTACAAAGCTTAAAAAAGGACAACACATTGGTGCATAATGTACTATATACAAAATCATATATAACTGAAAGGCAGACATTTAATTATGCTTAATGATACCATAGAAAATATTACATGCATTTAATGCGGAGTTCCTACCGTGCCAACTGTTGATCCCGTTTGAGATCAAACAGCGCTTACACACAAAAGGTAATAAAGTCGGATTACTATCCTCAATGATCTGGAATGTCCTATTATTGTCTGAACGCTGTAGTATACGCTCGTAACAGATTCCTACGGATCGGAGAGGTCGGACAAGCACCCCCGATAGTTAGGTGCGCCCCTTTAAAGTTCAGGAAAATCATCCGATTTTATCTAGTCTGATTATAATCGTGATTATGTCGTGACATATTCTGCTGTATCGGAATAAAATTTTAACAATCTTCTGTGTTTTTCTGGACGGTGTCCTGTGGAATGGACATGATCTGGGGAGATTTTTTGCCGATTGAGTTCAGAGTGCACCCTGAATGCGAACCGTCTTTGACTAAACCGTTCCGGAACAATCCCGTTATTTATGCAAAATTCGGCATTATTAACTTCGTCAGAGTCCCGACAATTACAAAACACGATACGACTGAGTTCAGACAAAGACGTTTGCAATGCGGTCCACCAGACTGTGATAGGATTGCGTTCCAACAGTACCTGATCATCCCAAATATGGCGACAGTTTTCTAACGGATATCTTTCGTCAGCGTCTGGTCACTGTCTGGTCACTGTCTGGTCACTGTTTGTTTGATGTCTGTCGGCTTCGGATCATCTTTAGTTCGGATTGAAACGGCTGAATTTGAACGATTCCTGAACAATATCTGATTGTTGTCGTGATTAAATAAATGTTCTCACAAGTTTTGATTTCCAGCCACGATTAACAAAATCTTGATCAGACTTTTAACTTTATTATCTAGAAAGCTCCTAACAAGGACGGCAGTAAATCGTGAATGAGTGACCCCAGCTTAAGATTCTATCGATTGAGTCGGATCGACTACTCTATCTGCACCCAACCTCGACAAAATCTAATTAAAAAAAGTTAAACCAAAAAAACTCAAAAACAAATTGATAAAGGGGAAGTCGATAACAACTGACGAAATCAAATGCTTTAATCATAAAAAAAGAGGAAAATAGATGCAATGTTCCGAGCAATAATAGGTTAACGGATTAATGATATGGAGCTTGCAAAAAAAAAACTTAAAACGCATTTTCCAATGATAGCGAAAACACTGTGGTAACATTATATTATCAAGATACTGCATGCAAATATTTATGGAAAACTGCCAAAAAGTTTTGTTGAAAATTGAAAAAATGAAACTATCTCTTTTTAGATAAGGCTTTTTCATATCAGTCAAAGTTGAAGTAACATTTATCATTATCAAATAATCCGACATGTTCCTCAAAAATACGTTTGATAGTTTTGATATGATTTTGAACAAAACCTGTTACCTTTTAGATATTTCTGAGTTTTTGAGTTTGTTTTTATCGCCTTTTGTTGGGTTTTTCCCTGAAAATAAGTTATATCTTTTGTGTATTAGGTTTAGAATTTTTATGAAAGTTAACAAAATCCTTTGGAAAAGTTCTTTTTTGTTAGTCTTGTGAAAAGTAAAATAATAAAAATACTGAACTCCGAGGAAAACTCAAAACGTAAAGTCCCTAATCAAATGGAAAAATCAAAAGCTCAAACACATAAAACGAATGGATAACAACTGTCATATTCCTGACTTGTTACAGACATTTTCTTATGTAGATATTTATGGATTGAACCTGGTTTTATAGCTAACTAAACATCTCACTTGTATGACAGTCGCATTTAATTCCATTGTATTGACAACGTTGCGTGAACAAAACAAACAGACATAATGGGTGAAAATGTCAAAAATATAGTTACAGCAGTCACCGTTGTGTTATAATCTTAGGCTGTGTTCACACCAAACGCCGTGTACAGTTAACATGTTTACAGTTAGTTTAATGTAATATACACTGGTTTCACATTAAATTTGTACAAATCTAAACACCTTGTTTAATTACCTGTACATAAGATGTGTTCACACTTGAAAATTATATGTCATTTAAATGTTCATTGCGTAGAGCCGAATGCAAAGTTTTCGGACAACTTTGCTAGCAGTAAGGGAACGACCATTTGACTTCCAAAAGGGGGGATAGAAATATTCCGATCCCCAATTGGATAAAGAAAACTCTGGTCATACAGTGGATAAAAAAATATTCTTACTCAAAAGTTTCCCCATAAATTATTGTGTTAAATATTGAAAAAAAAAATGATCACCAACATCGAAAAAAAAACCGGAATAAAACGTTCGCGCGAAATAGAAAGCATAAGCTGCAGCAGCGTTCTTCCAGACGAAAAAAGAATGATATATTAGGGATCACTTCATTTTTATCTTCTCTGTTTGTTTCAAATGCTTTTTCTTCTCCAAGGAGTATTTGGCAAAAAGACAGGGTAGGTAAGCTTTAGGTAACTTTACGGATCTGGGATAATAGGCAAACATCTCATTTACCTCACACTTTTTTTAGTAATGCATTTATGCCTGAATCGTTGTTTAAGTAATGACCAGTGACGAATGTGTCTGTGTACGTCAAGTCGAATGAATTAGGCAGTAACTATTTAATTTTTTTTTTTTGGAGGGGGCGGGGTTTGGTCTATGGATTTTTTGAAGGACAAATTTTGGTGACAAGTCGAAATCAATTTTAGCATTATATATAGTGGCAGCTGAGGTTGAAACAAACAATTTTTTTTTCACGGTCAAAAACATTTGTTTCTCTCCAACAAGTGTTGACTATCGACTATTAGACAAACATGATTTAAGTTTTAGCAATTGGAACGCAATTGTGTTTAGTTTACGTGTGAGTTAAACTCACCCAACACCGCATTTAGGTCAATGTGAACACGGCCTTAAACAGTATGAAAAAAATTTATGTAACAAAGAAGCACAAAAAGGCAGATATCAAATTTAACAACCTTATTCGTTGCCTTTTTATTATACAATGATATTTATCTATGTTAAATTCACCCATAAAGGATTGGACGATTTTAAGTATTAGGACCAAATCCTTATTCTGACATGCACATGGTTAGATTAAGATTAATGTGACGTAGAATCGCGCGGTTGACGTACATCAGATGTTCAACATGTAAAAAGTAAAATCGCATATATACTGAAATTCCGAGGATAATTCAAAACAGAAAGTCCCTATTCAAATGGCAAAATATTATCTAAATGTCACACAGAGGATTTAGAAAAATTTTGCCGTTCAAAGTATGAACATAATATAGTCTATACTTCTTTAAGGCATGTCCTCGATAACGTTTACTACTACCATTTCATAAACATTAGAAAGGATAATGACAATGAATGAGTTTGAGTTGAAAAATGTACCGTGCTTCAAAAGAATAGAAATGCAGAAATATTATCTTTTTTAGAAACATTGGTAAATTTATTTGTTGAATTGTCATATTTGGAATATATCTTCTACCTGCTTTAATATTTTTTGCTTTCCGATTTCGTTGTTTATCAACGCGACATGGCATTAGTCAACACAAACAAATATTATATAAACTAGTCAATTAGATGACACAAACATACCACACCCATTTGATATAAAAATAAAATACACTGCACTCTTATTGTTTATAACCAAGCCAATCAAATAAAACTTTACTCTCATCTTTGTATATGATCTCTCAGTCCAGAGCATTTAATTCAGCATCTGTCATCTGTTACAGCATATTATATTTTGTGTTTTGTTATTATGTTCTCCTTTAATCAAAATGCTTGTGTTTTTTAATTGAATATTTGGTATTTATTTGCTTTTTATAGTTCGCTATGGAGTATGGGTACTGCCCATTGATGTAAGATACACAACAACCTTCGTCATTTGGTGTCCAATACTTTTCCCATTGGCAATCATAGCACATTTCATTTTTTTTTTATTTTGCTTGATACTTACCACAACAATTATATCATCAAAGTCATACTTACATAAGATACCGGACAAAGTTGTAACAATGGATAACATCCATATCCAGGTGTTATTTTTCTGCATTTTGTTGTCAAGAGATCGGAAACAATGCGAAGAACGTCTGCCTTTAAATATATGAGCATTAAATATAAATCGTCATAAATATATTTTTTAAAATACTACATAAGGACTTTTTTCAAAATACATATCCGTAAATTTTTTAGAATTATATATTTCAACACACTGTTTATATGACATCAAACACAAGAAATCAGTGAGAACTATAAGCAAATTATTTTGTTATCCAATTACATAAAATTTGCTTTGAACTTTAAAACACAACGGTTTTATGCACGATAAGTTAACAATAGTTATAACACTAGTTATAAAATGCAAGAAAAATTAGTCTATATCATAACCGATAAGAACTATGGATAAAGATTGCAACGGTATTTCAAATATATATATATGTTGAAAGTGTTATTTTGTAGTAATTATGCATATATCACCCATTTTAATTCATGTCTAGGTCATATGCTACAGGGGACCACTTATCGAATAATAACTTAACACTTACTCACGTGGAAATGTGAGAACAAATCGTTGAGACGCAAACTCTCTCAGGTCCATATTTGAATATGTAATCAATTCTTTGTCGCAGAAAATTTACTGCTTTACCGAACTTTATATGAAACATTAAATGTAGGGTTTATTTTTTTTAATCTCAAATTTTCCGTACACCCTATAATGAATTTTCAATTCCTTAATGGAAAGTTCAGTTGTCAGTGTTTGATGAAAGTTTAAATGATTTACGAGTCAAAACATCCATTATAAACATGGTTCAGATCTATTTCGATACAATTAAATTATACTTAAATCGGCCGAATCTTGTGTTATTTATTTGCGTAGAGTGTCAGGGTAACACATTTCAATTGATCTCTTCCTGTTTTCCTATTGCCAGATGATAATGTTTAGTACGAAAATCACAGATTATTTAATATTATTTGCCAATTGTTTTGTTTATTCCTGTGTATGCTTTTTTATCAACCGTTAAATTAGTTTTCCCCTATGAATATTTAACTCCTGGTATTCAGTGGTATTTTCAAAAGCACTAAATATTCTTATACCAGTGCACGTTTTTTACATATCAGTTTAGAGGAAAGAAATGCAAGACATAAAGTGAAGAAAATTTCAGAGTGAACCCTTTCCTCCTGTCTTTGTTGTTACCAATAACATAATTTCCTAAAATATACTTGTCAAAATGCATATGCGTATTCAAAACCACCAAGACCGCAGAAGAATTGTTTTTATCCCTGCATAAGAGTAATTATCTCACAACAGCACTATAAATATAGGGAAAAATGTATATCTTGTTATGTCTATCATGTTCTGCTTCTGCCGTTTAATGGTCGCCATCATTTCTCATTAATCTGCATGTTACCATGATTATCATTATTTATAGTAATAGGTTATAAATTATATTACTGAGATGTCTTTCAAAAAAACTGAAACATTTGGTTACTTTAACTCCTTTAAAAATTTTAAACTTCTTATTTGACCGATTGATGACTTGTTCTTGGTGTACTTTTGACAAATTGGTGATAGATGAATGGTGACAGATTGATCGTCTATTAGATTTTAATTTAACGCATAATGTTACTGTATTGATTGTTTTAACAGTTCATATTTACACTTTAGTGTTGACAAACCAGTCAATGTGCAGTTCAGAGATTCACCTTAAAAGGATCATTTCTTTGTTGAATTAACTTGTGTATATTTTTGAATGATTAATGTTTGAAAAGAGTTTACATTGTTTCGACTGAAGGGTAATATTATTTTAAATCATACTTCAGATGCTAGTTATGGAATTCCACGTCTATAGTTGTCAAAAGAAATCGATATTCATGGCTATATTGGCGTTCACTTATTCTACTGGGCAGTTTTAAATGTGCTTATTGGATTTTGACATTAGACATGCATAGGAGAAACGAATAATTCATTCCTGATTTGTAAATTGAAACCGTCATTGTTTTCAAATCACGTGATCACGATCAAGCGAAGTTCGCCATTGTTAGTTGTTTCCCGGATGATTACATTAAAATTACATATATAAATAATGTTTGAAGAATAATAAAATAAATTGAACTTTGTTGGAATGCACTGATTGTCTCATTTGTCTATTTGAGCTTAATTCGTAATGACATGGTTCGTTTATGCAATGACGTAATTTAGGTCATACCAAAACCAAAAAAAAATTACAACTGAGATTTCAACATTTTGCAAAAATATGGTACTTCTATTTTATCTTGCACTTAATGGATTCCGAATATTTATTAAAAGCAGTTGTTCATTTGACCTGTTTAACGAAATCAGTTGACAGTTGATGTCTCCTTTTACAGAATTGTTATTTATATTATTGGATGCTCTGTTTTGAGTTAATGTTGGAAATCTGAGATCCTTTCCTGTCAATAATGACAATCAAGGAATAGATTATATTAATTATAATTTGAGGCAACATAAGAAAAGGGCAGAGTAATGTGGAATGAAATTTTACTTGGATTGATCTGATAGTCATATTTGTCAGTAGACTTGAACCATACCTTATAAAATGTACTACAAGCAGAAAAACAAATTGCACCAGCTAATATCAGAATAAACATGTTCAGTTTCAAATATTTTAAGCACTTCAATTGTCTTACTTTATTACACATGAAATTTAATAAGTTTAAGTCAAATTAATACTCAGTATATCACAAAATATGATAATAGTCAACCTATTTCGTTTTCTTATTATTGAATTTCCTTGCAACGTATACAGTTGTTTGAAAACGCGTAATATTGTTTTGTGTTATTTTGGTAAAAAGGATGTTCAGTAGTTGTCGTTTGTTAATGTGGTTCATGAGTGTTTCACGTTTCTTGTTTTTATATAGATTCCAACGTTGGTTTCACCGTTTGAATGACTTTACATATGTCATTTTTGGAGCCCTTTATAGCTTGCTGTTCGATGTGAGCCTAGGCTCCGTGTTGAAGACCGTACTATAATGGTTTACTTTAACAAATTTAACAAATTGGGACTCAGGTGAGAGAGTTGTTTTATTAGCACTTAAACCACATCTTTTAATTTAAATTCGCGTTTGAAAGAAGCAACTTAATGATTTATATTGATTCAATTTACAAAGTAATATCTAATATTTAGTATATATTATTCTTGAAGAATTACTTACAACATTACTTGATGGTCGATATTGATCCTCGCTCTAGACTACAAACAATAATTCTCGTTATTACTAATCTTTTGAAACACGGTGGGTAGTCAGGCTACAATTGAAGATACCGCTAAGTTCATATTCATATGCACATATCAACTAAAGAATGAGGACAATATTTCTTTTCGGTAAATGTTGATATTAATTTATTTTTATGAAGAACACACTGGCTTTATATCATATTAAGGAAATATTTTGTGTTTTATTGTACACTATCTAAATATGCAGTTTTGATAAGCAAACAAATACTATTAAGTACGGACAATATAATTTAGTATTTTTATGATTAAATCAATAGAGTTCTACATCATATGACAAAAATTTGTTGTGCATTTAATAGAAGTTTAAATGACATAAATTATTTCCTTCTTTTGATATCTACACAAATTCTCGTGTAAAGGAACGCGAGAAGTAAAGCTATACCCCTATCGAAAAATAAGCCTTGTGGCAAACATTTGCAGCAATCTAGCAGCAAACTTACCAGAAACATGTTACCATGCAAACGAAGGTTGCGGCAAGCTTGCTGCAAACATAATTATGCAAATTAGATATGTCGCAAACTTGCCGCAATTGTTTCCTGTAAACTTGCTGCAAACTTGCAGGAGACACACATATATCAATGTCATTTGTGTGGACACATTCAGTTCATCTCTTTCATATTACACAACAAAAACTTTGTTTTAAATTACAGAACTTCCTGCCTATATACTAACAGTCATTGAAAGAATACTTGCAAACTTATGAGATTTAATGAAATACATACATGCATTTCATTTTCTCAAAAGATATACATCGGTATAAAAAAGGATAAATCTCAAATGTGCATTTAACATGTAATTATTGTGTTACAGAATTGGAATTAACTTTATTAAACAGTATACATTTAATTCGTTACAAAACTGTAACGTGTACATAGGATAAGCGTGTCTGTTTCTATTTCAGAATGAGTCCGTTACCAGTTTTTTACTGGATCTAAAATGTTCTTTTTACAAAATATATAACATAAACCTTATTGAAAAGTGACATCAGTGAACCAATTTATATATATAAAGTGCTCTTTGCGGTCTATAATAAACTATCTATAACTATTCTGATTAAAATATAAACACTGGTACAAATTTGTCCTGGGTCAGTAACAAACTTTTCCACCTGGTACAACTATGTACTCTATGACCGAGTTCACTTGAAACTCTATAATCGACTACAGAGTTAATAGATTATCACGTGAACGCAAAAGAGTTGATATTCGGAACAACTCTAAGTAACTCTAGGGTTAGGCCCTGACCAAGCCTAAAAAATAAAATTATCTCATTAGTTTGACGTCATTCAAGAGTTTCTTTAGTTTAACCCTGGCTCGGTGAGGGTTGGAACCAGGATACGAGGGGTTAACTCGAGTGGTTCAAGTAAAACGGTTTAATGAAACCCGAGTAAGTAACGTTAACTCGAGAGTTTCAAATGAACTCGGCCTATAAGTTATCACACTTGTCAATACATCACTCGTTTTCTTGGTACAATTATGTACCTTAGAAGTTGGTCACACAGACTCACACTTGCCCTATACAGTACAACAATACGGTTCGTTTTTCAAACGTACAAGTCCGTATTTCTAACTGGCACCAACCTGTTCTTTATTACACTTAGTAATATTATGTAATATATCTGATATGTACGAGACAGCGATCTTGAATAGCAACGTATCGTACCTTGGTCTTATGTCTCCGTAGACTTATGACAATCGACCCTGAGCTAAGAAGCTCTATTGCATATATACCCCGATGGTAGCCGTACCATTCTTGATGAGGGTGTTCTACCAAAGTGTCTCGTTACTCGTTTGGCCTGACCCAAAGTTTTCCCGCTAAATATCTTATTTTTTTCTATGTTTATCAAAGTATTATACAAATGTATAAAATAAGGTTTATGCTTAACTGCAACTAATGTAAACAATCTCACCTTAGACACAAAATCATCACATAATCCGCGCCTCAAAAATACATGTCTAAAACAAGCTTTACAACGAATAGAACATAGAAGTACTATATACACATTTTAATTCAGTTTAATGTATACAATCTTATCTACAGTATAATCTGCCATCCGTGCTAATTTCCGCCTTGTACGGCGCCTTTCGGAACTACTGTCTTGTGTATCTTCATCAGGCAACGTTGACTAGCGAAGAGCAATGTCTTGAAAATAAGGTGTCTCTACTTGAGCATCTTTATTTTCAGAGTCCAAGAGACTAAAAGTGCTATTATCCAGTTCTCTCCTTAGTGTCTGTTTGATATTTTTCTTAAGTCTGTCGACATGTATAACTTTAGGTTTTTCTCTATATTCACAGTCAAAGGACAAGGTACGATAAGCATCAGAGAACGGCCCCCTAATTTCGTTCAAATTAAAAGTGACCTGCCATTAATTATAATACATTATTTTTAAAGTTTAAAACCTATATTTTTGTAAACTTCAATAGATTTTTCAACTTCCGCTGATATTATTCATGCTCTGTTGCTGTAAAGACCTCAAGATTCGCGAAAAGGCCAGAAAAATGGCAGTTTCTAAACCTTTTTCTGCATTTTAAACTGTGAGCGTACCTACGACCCACGATCATATTTATACCAGACATTCCTTGAACATGAATGTTGACGCAGTTCAAATATTTTAGTAGGTCGTACGTACGCTCGTAGTTAAAAATTCAAAAAAGTGACAAAAATCGTCGGTAGTTTTCATTGAATCATCGAAATTTTTAACCGAATTGCGGACCGGAGATGATTTCCGGTATTTACTGGATCCGACGGAAATGTATTCATGGTACGCTATAATAATGGCTAGTTTCTTCAGGACGAAAAATAAACATATTTGAGACAGGAAAACAGGATATTCCTGTATAATTCATCATTCTTGAATTTAAAGTGACATTTTAGCAGACCGTCGAAATTTGACCCAAATTAGACGGAACTGTGACAAACTTCAGAGAAATTCTGGGAACGTAATTGTGAATGAATATAATAACTGGTTCATACTCAAACAGTGCATATACTTATTTTGTTTCATAATTGACGAAATCGTCGCCCTGGAATGTTTTAATCTCCGATGACACTTTTGTGAAAAGTGCTTTCTTTCACGTCCGCATTTCTACCAAGTATGGCATGCAAAGTTAACATTTTAGACAATCATTTAATATAAATAGAGATGGCGATGGCGAAATAAACTACAGAACTGTGAATAATAACATACATTGTAATTTATATGACATAAGAAGACACCATGTGACAATTTTAATTAGTTAATTGTGTAATTATAACAATAATCAAGATTAAACAAAACTATCCAGCACTTTTATGATCTAAATTATGTATCTTGAGTTATGTTTTGGTCATGGTGTTGAATTTATTGGACTTATTATTTGTAATTGTCATCCGCCTTCCCGTTGTTCTATCTTGACGACAACGCGTGCTACTTCGTATTTCTTGTTTGCAAATCATTCTCTACATATCTTTTCATTAAAATTTGCATGCATAAAGTATTTGTCACTGGACGGTCAGGAAACAACATTCAATCAATCATATGTCTTCTTAAATAACAGCACTACATGTAGAATGAATTTAAACATATTCAAAAGAATAAAAATAAGTATTGAATATGAAAGGAATAAAACGCATCATAATTAAAGACATCTTGATTGTAAGACGTGTGTCGAATAAAAAAATGTCAAAAGACCATAAAAGGTTCAATATTCCGATTTTTTTTTTGCGATATACAGCTAATAAAGGTTATTTATTCCTGAATATATTATCCGTAGTTTTTGCAAACAATATAAAGTTTTGTAAACAGTTAATTCATATAATTGACTATTTTAATAATAATTCATGTTTACACAAAATGCTAACTTTTGGACATCGTGTTGCTGCATGGGTTGTTTGTTTCATTATTTTTTATTGTGCTATAGCTAAAAAGGTTACAGTTCACAGGAAGACATATTACCCTAACTTGACACTCCGATTCAACTAGTCTTTGTTCTTACCCCTTAATGCCAATTGATTAACAGAAATCAGCAAATTACCAATTTTTGAGTCTTAGGTTTGACCAGGCCGGTGTCAGAACCCACGATATCAGGCGTTTTAATTCATTTATTATATTTATTTAATTGTACAATGAATTAATAAAAGGGTGCATACTGTAAGAATCCATCTTATATGAATCCACGCTTAAACACACATCCACCCAAAAGAAATAACTTTTGCAACATATATAGAAATAAGAAGATGTGGTATGAGTGCCAATGATACTACTCTCCTTCCAGGACACAACATGTAAAAAGTAAACAATTATAGGTCAAAGTACGACCTTTAACACAGAGCTTTGGCTTACACCGACCAGCAAGCTATCAAGGACACACAAGTGACTAATGTAGCAATTCAAAAAGGAAAACCAACGGTTTAATCTTTATATAAAAAAAAACTAGAAACGAGGAACACGTATGAACCGCAACAACCACCGAACAGGTTCCTTACGTGTTGCAAACAAACACTGAGCATGTGAAAACGTTTAAACAGGCGACAACCTTCACCCTTACCCGAACTTATATACTTTTATTAGTAACTTGCATGTCCAATTATAACTGTAGTTAATTTTGATAAACAAATTACAAAAACACAAAAACAAACGAAACAATACAAAATGCAACTTAATCACATACATGCATTTTACATGATATTTCACAAATCATTTGACACTGACAGGAAAGTGAAATTTTTTTTCGTCATTGCCAGTATCCACATCAAAATTACAAATAACAAAAATGTCCCATAGATATGGGAAGATGTGGTGTGAGTGCCAATGATACAACTCTCCATCCAAATAACAATTTATAAAAGTAAACCATAATAGGTCAATGTATGGCCTTTAACACGGGGCCTTGGCTCACACCGAACAACAAGCTATAAAGGGCCCCAAAATTACTACTGTAATAGGATTAATTTCTTAGGTTAATTAATGCCTCGTTAATAACTTCAAAAATGATTTAACCCCCCCCCCCCTTTTTCCTTGATAAGTCGTTTCTAATTAACTATAGGTTTTGTACCCATGCAGAGGACACATTCCTATTCCAACCCCTACATCATATTAATTCGTAATTGCCTGGATTAGACATTTTATTCCACACAATGATTATGTCTGTGTGTGGTACAAGTCACGTCTCTTTGATTCCATTAACTGTTAAGTATCTTTGAAAGCTGTTCAAACTCATCTCAAATTATTAAATCCTATATATTCTTGTTTTCATGAAAAAAACTTTCACATTGAAAGTCAAACAAAGGTGTTGTAGTGGTCTACAATTTAAAAAAAATGTTTGCTGTTGCTAAGCAAGATGTGGGATTCTATACTCGATATAGAATTCGTCCAAAAAATAATGATAATCTAGATGTTTATATTATAGTGTAACACCGTATTAGGAAGTACATTCCTAAAAAATAACTAAGTTCATACTTCAAAAAATATAAAGAACCTATTATTGCATGGTTGATATGCACTTGTTATGTATCTTAGTTGTTGATCAGCTTGTAGTGACCTACAATTGAACCAAGTGTTCATTTCTAACTAAACATGTTCCCAAACAGACAATCTGCATTGCATTCAATGTAATTTGTTCAATATAATGACTAATTGATTTGTAGTTGGCTTTAATCAAACATGTTTTGCTGTTGCTAAGCAACACTTGTGTTGCTATGCTGAATACGAAATTTGTAAAGAATAAAAAAAGATGTATATGAAAAAATATTGGAATAAAACTCCAAATGGAAAGAAAAATCTTCAAACAACTGCTTAATTCATACTTAAGAGTGGCAAGCACCAATTTTTTAACCGTTGCTAGGCAACATTTCTGTTGCCAAGGTTGTTTTAAACAAATAATAAACAAATTCGAAGGGTATTTTCATTTGTGACTTCAAGTTCTTCTTGGACAAACAATATTTTTTGCAAATATTTAAATTTTTACTGATAAAGCAATTATTATGTGATAATTTTCATTCTTAATAAAAACCGTTGCTAGGCAACCTTCCTTTCACCGGAACACAATAAAATCATTATTTTTTCAAGTGTCTACACTAAGACCATCATTGATATCAATATAAACTTATTTGGAGAGGGGGCCAAAAATAGCCCTTATCATACCTTGTCCTTTATATTTAAGGTCACTATATTTGTTGGGAATTTCGAAAGAACCTTTCCAGAAACTAGTCAGTTTTGAAGACATCCCAATTTCTTTACTGGGAAATAAACGTATACCTCGTCATCTATTTGTAAGAATAAGCAACTCTTTAAATCCTTATTCGTGTTGGGGCCAGTGAAAATTCCTTTATCAGAGACAATATGTCCTAAGAAACGAACTTTGGTGTCTTCATTTATCTTACGATTATGTTGTTTCCATATTCCATAATTGTATCAATTATTATTTGTCCTCTTACTTTGAGTATATTTCGTTTTATTGTAAGCATTACCCTCATTTATACCAATAGTTTTTAATTTTGCAACTTCAGTTGTAAGAGTACCTCAACTTTTCACCATTCTTTGCATCCATAATGCAACGTCTTTCGTTGTCGAGTCACTATTGGCAACACTTTCTTCCTTTTCTAACTCGTCATCATTCATAATTTGGTGTAAATAACCTCGTCCATCTCTTACTTTAATTTCGGCTGTATTGTACGCCTCTAATTCAACGGCAAGTCTAACCGCATCATTTAAATCACTTTTTATTATCACCCTTTCTTAACAATGAGGACACTCTTGATCCCAGACCCGAACCATATCTTGTTACAAAAACATCTTTTGGACGAACACCTTGATCTTTTGGTGTTGATGAAACAAAACTATTTCTATATATTGTTCCTTCTTCTATATCTATTACTCGTTTTGTCAATTCGTCGATTGTATCATAAAAAGTTATGTTTGTAATTTAATTTGCAATTTAACCATGCATACACACTATAATAAATGTCAACACAATGTCATAAATGTACAATGTAATAAATGTCAATCAACGTATTGCCACGATCATTAATTCCTAATGTAAATAATATACGCAACTAAACCGTGGGAAATTTTTCTGCTGCAAATATGTGACAAACCTTTCAGTTCTATTAGGGTATAGTTCCTTTTATTCGTTTAAATTTTAGATAATAAACACTTATTCCGGATTTGCTACTGTTTATTGATATTTTGTTTTATCGCATTCTAATTAAGTTATTATGTCGTTTCACTTTTCCATGGAAAGACCTTTTGGTTTTGTTCTGATTAATTTTATTTTCTTCCGACGAATTCTTTTCTTGCGCTGTATTTTTGTTTCGAAAAATTTGGCATAGTGTTTACTTTTGTATATAATTATACAGTCTATTCGACTTAAAAGCTGACCCTGTTTGATCGAACCTTTTCTGTGAAAGAGTTAACTCCCCGAACACTGTTTTTCTTGTTATGAAATCTCCTTCGCAACCGCAAAAGAAAGCGACTTTATTTATTTTATCTAAATTATTTTTATTTTGAACGAAGCTATCCGGAGTCTCCATTATGCATTTGATATAAGTTATATGCCTTACTAAGTGGCAGACTGTTATTGATAGAGGCCTCATATCTTTTAATAAGAGGTCCTTGGTAAAAAAAAAATAGGTCAAGGTCAGAGGTCAAGGTCATATTCTAAATTAAGATTTTGGCCTATTTTCACTTCTTTTCCAAAACCTTATAAGGTATCGACAACACATTTTCACCAGTGTCTTTGATTTGAGGTTTTTGGTTAATGAACTTCAAATATAAATGTATATATCTTCCTTGGCAACCTCCCATTTTTCGCATTTTTCGAACAAAAATTAATTTGTAGTAACATAACACATTATTTGCGAAAATTATTTACGAAAGCAAGATAAAGGATTGACACTGTCTACCTTGGTTTTTTTTTCTCTGATTACTTTTTATTTAACCTGTTAATACTCGGCTATTAAACTCGTCGCACGTTTCTACAGAAAATCATGTTTTTCTCTGACAGCTTGTGACGTCTTTACACTAAATATATTGGATATTGGATCTGTATTGATTGGTAATTTAGTCTTTTTAAAGTTAGATGCATGATTTGTTAATATTATTTGTTATTGTCTTTGAACTAGTTGTCAGTAACTGCAAGAACTCTCAGGTCTGTTCTTATTTTCTTTTTTGTTGTTGACATGAACAAGTAGGTATACCCGTCAATAATAATGCCGGCCTGTAATTCAGTGGTTGTCGTTTCTTTTCTGTTACAATGTACATATTTTTTTCGTTTATTATTTTGTACATTAATTAGGTGGTTGGTTTTCTCGTTTAAATTGGTTTACATTAAATTTGTTATTTCGTGGCCTTTAATATCTAACGATGCAGTGTGGGATTTTCTTATTGCAGAAGAATGTACTGTGATCTATTGTTGTTAATTTTTATGTCAAAATTTTGGTATTAGGCTGCTTGTTAAAGATATATACATCAAGATCCAGAAAAGGGCAGTGTCCATTGTCAGTATTAGATTTATTTAAAGTAAATTCAACTGGATAATATCATTTTCCTTAGTGTATATACTGAAACCGTCATTGATTAGAGTCTATATATATCTTCTGATATAGAGTCTATACGAATCTACCAACCAGTAAACTTAATAGGTATTGGATCATCAAAATTGACAAAATATATCTTCTGATATATATGTTGATGTTGTTTCGATGGGTCTTTGTCATCTTCGCTAGCCAAAGGTTACGATCTTGGGAAGTGGATCGTTACTCTTGACTAGCAGAGATGGGTCTTTGTTGATTTTAGTCATAAAATGTTACGCAGTACAATAATACAGTAACAGGTCCACAAAAAGTGGTGCACAGTTAGTCCCCATTAGAATTCCGATAACTTGACAATATACGGAATTTCCTTAGCATTTTTGCTAGTAAAAAGTCAAGTGCAGTTATCGTATCAAAGCAGGTCCATTTGACATAGTTCTTTTGTTTGGTGTTACTAAAAAAAAGACTAAACATATTAATTGGATGGAGAGTTGTCTCATTGGCCCTCATACCACATCTTCCTACATCTATCTATATTCAAATTCTTCTTTTTTTAAACTTCCATTCAACTAAATGTGTGATTTCAATTTTTATTTATGAGACTATTGTCAGTACCAAGTGTACTAGAAAATACTAGTAGACAGTTTATAAATGTAACAATGGCTAGAATACGAAATAAATCTATATTTGTAAGATGTTTTGTCACAACTTCGGAAGCCATTACATAGTCAGAACTTTTATGGTATGTTCTGCTTATAAAGAAAAAGTTAAAAGTGTATGTGTGTTACAGATGTCTTTTTTCCGAAAATGTAGTCAGGTGGAATATTTAAAATTCGTGCTTTTTTAAAACTCAAATAAAAAAACTGTAGGTAGAAAAATAAGGATGTTAGTGGCAGCCTTATCGGCCGGGACAAAAACAATTTCCGTGGCGGGATCTTTTAACATAATGATATGTTTGATACGATAAATTTGAGCTACTATATGGTTGTTGTTAGGAGTAAAATGTTTTTTGAAATGTTTAATGATCTTTAATACGAATATCAACCGTAAGTTCATTACTGAATAAAAAAAAAAGAATCTAAGATTTTTTTGTATTTTTTTTTCTCATTTTATTCATTTTGTGCCGGAAGTTCAGAGTGAGTCGTGGATAATAACACTCGTTCCAATATTAATTCCTGACGGGGCGATATTTATAGGTCCTTTACTGACTGAGGAGTGATTTCAACTCCAGGTCACGAAAGATGTTAAGGTCGCATGATAAAACATTAGAACTGGGGACATATGTATTCGGGATCACTGCAACTTCATGACGTATGCATTGGCGGATCCAGGCGGGGGTGGGGGTCCGGGGGTTGGAACCCCCCTTTTTTGGACGATCAATGCATTTGGATGGGGACATGTGGTTGGAACCCCCTCCATCTTTTCTCCAGGTTTAAATGGCTGGATCCGCCCCTGCGTATGTGTATTGCCACT
Organism: Mytilus edulis; assembly: GCF_963676685.1. Taxonomy (NCBI): domain Eukaryota; kingdom Metazoa; phylum Mollusca; class Bivalvia; order Mytilida; family Mytilidae; genus Mytilus; species Mytilus edulis. Next base: position 40,181,897 of record NC_092355.1, read on the forward strand.
GATAATAAAATCTTAGACACCAGCTTTGCTCGAATTGGATGTTTAAATGAAGATTCAGTGGCAGATCATCCAGAACCCTAACCCGAACCCAGGCCACACAGTCCCCACACCCCTAGATCCGCCTATGATATTACTACTAGAAAGTTGCAGGCTGATGTTGATGAAGTAGAAAATTGGGAACATGACTGTTGAGTGGCTTATTTGTTGTATACTTAAAGAAAAAGAAGCACTTCGTCATTATGGTAGATAGGGATACTTGGTTTTAATGTAAAATACCTTGTTCTTAGAAGGAAAAGTGTTCATTTTCATTTCATATTTAAATGTAAAACCGAGATATATATAATTATAATGATATGCCATATGTCTCTGGAAAAACTGATGAACAATACGGAACAGATTTTTTTTTATATAGATAGATTAAAACTATGGCAAAAATAAACTCCCCTCCCATAAGTTAAACAAGATCGGGATTTGTTTATTACGATCTCCTTGGATAAACTAAAAATAAAAATAAATATTTGAAATTCCCGCGTAATGAAGTTAAATATTTGGTTCCCTGTTCATTACAGAAAACCAGTTACTTACAAAGAAAAACATCGAGGTATTCCGAAAAGGTGTTAACATGTCGCCAACCAACGAACCCACACTGTTTTGAACAGCAGGCCACCATTATTTTGATAAACGATCCATTGCAACAGTTAAACTACATGGTTATCTGAATATATGCACTCAAGGAAGATGACAGAGATAAAGATGCATGTGTTTCTACCAGTTTTAATCGTTTTGGTGGCTACAACTTTAAGTGTTCAAGGAGATAACGCGAGTAAGACACATTTTTTCAAAGGGATCGTATGACAAGTTATGTCATTTAACGAACGATGTGTGCTTTCTACCCAAATAGACACATTTGGAAAACAGGTTCCAAGTGTTTCAAATGACTGAACAATTAAGTTCTGTAGTCGAATTGATTCTGGTTACTGAAAAGTTTTACAGTATCTATTTTATATTTGATTACATTGTAGATACAGTTAGAATACCTGTTACCTGTTACCTAGTATTTATCTTCCTCCTCTAGCAGGGGCTTCGCTTCTATAGCGTACTTCTTATTTGCACCCTTATTTGCATCCTAACCCTTAGACACGGGGCACTCATAAAATCAGTATACGTAATTATTATAATTTATAACAGTAACATATATATATACAGCATGCGGACTAATCCATCACCATGTAAACGAAGTTAACTTTATATAATACACAGTCCAATCGTCCATAGCCGGTTCACTATTTATATCTCCATATCACATAGGCTAAACAATTCTACAAATATAACACCCCTGCCCTCACATTAGCGTTTACTGTTCAAACACTATCCTTGATATCTTAAAATCTTAAAACTTTCCACTGTTCATTTGGTAAGCAATTATTCCATATATAACACGAAAATAAATTACTTAAAATCTAAAATTACTTGATATCTTACAAGCCTTGGATACGAGTTTTCAGTTCAATCACTATCCATCTCTTAATATTGCAGAATAAGAATCACTATATAAATCCTGACACAATCCAGTAAAATGCGGATCAAATGCATTTATGTATATCGAAATGTTTTCTAATATGTATTATACTTTGGTTTTCCTTCATACTGCCTATACTGAGAATAAATTTACTCAGACATTTAAAGTAAACGTTTGTGATATAGTTTGTAACACAGACCTCTGGTTAATGTCTCTATACCGACCTGTTCCTTATAGCAGTTATAGGTAAAATTGTATGATGTACAGTCTATAATTAGATGTAAAATATTCTCTTGGTCATCAAATAGTTCTTGTATTAGCAAAGATGGCTTATAACAACCCTCGAGAAAAGATTTAAACTCTCGAATAAAGCGATTTCTTATGCTTGACAGCTTTTCACATTTAAGTATAACGTGAGTCGTATCTTCTGGTTCAATGTTACATAATGGACAGTTTGCTGAGATACAGTTTTTTGAAAATCTAGACCTCTGATACTGAAGAATCATTATTCCAGTGGCAATTTTAACTTTAATAGCGGCCATATTTACGGAGTACAGGTCAGTCCCACTGCTTTTCCAAATATTATGCACAGTTCCTATGTTCATGATGTTTGAATCATCAAAATTAACATATTTCAAGGATGACTTTTCTTTAGCTTCCTTCTTTAAATTTTGTAAAAATGATTATTTATACAGTTATTCACATGTTTATTCCAACTTATTTTTGATGGTGGATTCTCAATGATATCATAAGGCGATGGCAATCCATAAATTACAGTCACATTGTGTAAATTGTAAACCAACTTCCAGATTTTTCATCTTTCATAGCCAATTGTCTAAAAGCAATTTCTCTTTCAACGGACTTATCATTTCTAATAATATTTCCAAATGTTTTCAGAATTTTCTGATGAATTTCTCCCTCTATAGGAATACGCCCTAATAATAATAAAGTTGCAGCTATTAATGTGCGTTTAGGCATTTAAATGCAAAATTTGCTTTAATAATTGTCTAAAGAATAATTCCATCTTTTGTACATGTATATCTGTATTTGAGAGTAATATGACATCTTAACCATAAAGAAGTATAGGTATAACATATATTTTTATCAAGTGTACAGAAACTTTTGGATTGACTCCATTCAAACCGTGTAATCCAGCACCCATGAGAGAGTATACAGTTTTTCTTGCAGTTAAGTAATACGCTTGTTCACAACTTCTTTAACCTCAGCATTTTAGTTATATTTCTATCTATTCCAAAATGAACTGCAGAATCGGAAAATGTTACTGATTTACCATTCAATGTCCAAGACTTTGGAAATTTATCGTTATATACTAAAATAGTAGATTTTTGCTCACTGGGTAGATATCTCAATTTGTTTGCATGATCTGCCTGTACATTTAGCATTGTTTGTAGTTCATATGGATCTTTAGAGATTAAAGCAACATCGTCAGCTACTGTTGGGATACCGCAATGAATGGGTCCTATACATGCTCCTAATTGATTTCTTTCAAAAATTTGTAAAAGTGAATTTATAAAAATTTTATAGGCTGTCTGTGACCAGATACCGCCTTGTGGTACACCTTGTTGTTCCTCTATTGAATTTGAAAGCAACCCTTTCCATTTAATTTTTGATTTAAGATTTTCGTACCACCTTTTAAAAAATTACCAATTGTCCCCCGTTAAACCAAACTTGTGCATTTCTCTCATCAGGCCAAGATGCCAAACAATGTCAAAAGCTTTCTTTGCATCCATTAAAGCCACATAGAGTGGGAATTTTGTTTTAATTGCTTGGATTATAAGTTCAGTTAAAATTAAAGCAGCAATGGTAGGGATTTCTCCGGAGGTAAATCCTTTTTGTAGTTTATTTTGGTTTTATATAATAATAGTTACAGAGTTTTTATTTTGAGTTACATGAGCTTTCTCAACAACTTTTCCTACTGTACTTGTGATAGTTATTTTCCGATATGAGTTCGGATCAATTTTTGGTTTTCCACTTTTCAAAACAGGACAGGCTACTATCCCACCTTTCAATAAAGTTTGAATATGTAAATGTTTAAAAATAGCATTTCCAAAGAAGTTATTACAGTTATCATAATAGGTCCACCATATTTCAAATGTTCAGCTGCTATATTTTCTTCATCTTCATACATTTATGATCAACCTCTCAGGAACGAATATTATTTTAAAGAGGGTTACACAGTTAGATGTCAATACTTTGATAAATGAGAATATCCACTTTCATCATGTTCATGACTTTATAAACATGATAAATTTAAAGTCATAAAAAACCTCAAATTAAAAAAAAATAATTCATATGTTTTTTTATAACTCAATGGATAGTTTTCATTCTAAAACTTATGTACATATATTCTTTTTTCTGAGGAAAATTCTTTAATTTGTTCATATTTAGAAGAAGTTTACTTTATTTTAATTGCAATTCCCCGACATATTTTCTGTATGCAAAGTGACCTCAGTGTGACCCATCTCGTAAAAATCCTGTGATCGCAATACGCATGGATATCCTTATAATAAACTATTATCTGATTGTACATGTTAAACACGTGCTCAATATCCATGTTTTTGTTGATTGTTGACAAACAGGTGACAATCATTAAACTTCGGCTTCAAAACACGAACTTTAATTACCTGCAATATTTTCACAACAACACTGACCGATTGAACAACATTTCTGCAAACAAAAGATAAAATCATGCACAGAAGACTAATTTTAAGTTTATGATGTTTGAATGCATTGGTTCAAGAATTGGAATAATATTATTTTTCACCGGTCACTCGTTTCATATGACTTTAAATGACATAGATAAAATATCATATATATACTCAACCCAATTTCACACATTCAGGTAAATAAGCTAGGATCCTTTTTAAAACAGTCTATTGAACTGAGGACAGGGGACTCTTAAAATATTTACTTTTATTGTGTATATTAATGATCTTGTTGTTATTTTTTATTTTCATTTTATTATGTTGTCATGAATGTGTCACATACTATAAATATGTAGTTTTATGGCAATAAAGATTTGAATTGTAATTGAACTATAATGTTAAATGTTTTATTTGCAGCTGAAATTGTAGAAAACAAAGTTGAAATAAAATTCTACGGACTTCAAGTCAGTGAGGTAAACAAACATATAGTATATCTGATTCCTTAATATTGCCTTATAAATTTTACAGTATTTATATCCTGTTATGAAGATTTTAAATGGAATAGTTTAATGATAAAATGCTTTAATATTTCTTTTCTTCTAGCTATTATACTACAACTGAGAACCAATACAGATTACATCAGTTCTCTAGGCTGCGACAAATGTTACATAACATACATTAGTTCAGATTTCTACGGTATCCCATCATCAGCGCTAGAAAACAGGATCATTATACCGTTAACTTTTCTTGTCCTGCTCATCGTCATCAGCATTGATATAAGTTTAACACTGTGGGAGTAAGTACACTAGACATAAAATAATAATAGAAAAGTCCTTCTCGGTCTTTTCCAGAAAAATCATCCCTTCAGTAATCAGTTTTATTGTACTTTGAGCTATAATTGTTTAATTTTTACACATTGTGACTTTAATGGAGAGTTGTCTTATTTGCACTCATACAACATCTTCTTATTTCTATTTAGTTTTGAAATGGACTGAAATATTTTAGATTTAAACTCTTAATAAGCCAAACATACAATAAACTTAAGGTAAGTTATTTCCTCTGAGAAAAGATTATTGAACAGTTATAAAGTTAATTCAGATATAGCATTGTACTAATTTTATATTTTTGTTAAGAAAGGGAGATAATTTAATTTAGAAATATCTATTTGGAATATGTGATACAATAATTATGTAGCATCAAAAATTTCAACTGTTGTTACTTATACAGTTTAGACGGATATTTTGTAAAGGTTGATTTGTGCTTATACCCAAAAAGAATATAATTTAAAAGATATCCACTCGTGTACCAAAGATCAGTTTCTGAGGGACAAGAAAAATACAAAAATAAATGTTTTCAGCCTGAAAATTAATTCTTGAAAAATTAAATATTAATTTCGAACAAAGTATATGTTGAAACATAAAAATACAAAGGAACTAGGTACAGCAAAGAATTGGTGAATGTTAAGTGTTGATGAAAACTTTGATTCATTATTGGTTGATATATAAATGTATGTCCAGTGTCAAATATTTCAAACATGTCCAGGATGATATAAAAAAAACTTTGAATTTTAATTTATAATGCCAGTAGTTATAATGGTTAGAAATGGTAAATTATTTTTGGTAGCAAAAGGAGGGAAAAAGAAGCAAGATTCCAAAAGATGCATAAGCCAAAACCAAAAGGATCACAATACCGGTCCGTGTATATCTGCGTCCATTCGTTTTTCGTTTTGAAATATCAAAAACAAAAAACGAAAGTGTTTTCATTTTTCGTTTTTGATTTCATAAAAACCAAAATGAAAAACGAAAGTGTTTTCATTTTTCGTTTTTGATTTCTTAGAAACCGAAACGAAAAACGAAAGTGTTTTCATTTTTCGTTTTTGATTTCTTAAAAATTAAAATGAAAGACAAAAGTGTTTTCGGTTTTTGTTTTTGATTTCACAAACAAAAAACGAAAAACAAAAGTATTTTCATTTTTCATTTTTGATTTCAAAAAAACAAAAAACGAAAAACGAAAGTGTATTTATGTTATCTTGCCAACAGAGTTTAGTTGTCATTCAAAAAATGACAATGTTGTCATTGGTCATTCATTTAAAGGTCGTTAAAGTATACATGCACAGCGGTTGTCAGATCAATACTACTTTAATCGAAGATAATGTCGACGGATGCAAAAGTCTTTATCAATCTAAACAATAAGGGTGCGTGATCTTTATTTTTAAGTTTGGAGAGGTTAATCTAAGATGATAAAATTGTAGCGTTACTAGCCTCTTTTACAAATAAAGCAAACTATATATTGTTGGCGAGGGAAGGGCTCAATGACTCCAGAAGAACTGGAAAAAATGATACAAAATCTTTCACACCCTTTCTTAATCTAATTTAGCGCAAGTTTTAATTTATCTATTTTATTATGTTCTGGTCTCGGAGCAAAATATATATATACAGTGTAAGACTTTTATTATTTACATGTATGAACAAATATCAAAAGACATATGTAGAATGATGAAAAAAATAATGTAATCCACAAAGTCAAGTGTGTGGCTATTGTTAGTTTAAACATATTTATTAATAGTGGATGGAAATGTTCTCACCGGAACGGTGATCGAACCAGGAACTTATGTTTTTGTATAGTCCGATGCACTAACCTATGTTACTTTTGTATAATGAGGATCAATGGTCTAGTTCCTCGTTGAAGACCCTCCAGCTCCTTCCAAGATAAAGAACAGGCATAAAAGCCCCATAATTTGTATTTTTTCTATATATTGTGTGCGATTTTGTCCCGTGTACATTTACTCCACATCTCTTTATTTTATATTTCGGACCTGGACACGGGTCAATGCTAGTTTAGACCTCCAACGTTAAAGGTCATATGTTTTTTTATAAATTATTTGATGCCGTGGGATTGGGATTTTTAGCTTTAATGTAAACCATGTCAGGTTTTTAACTTGTATTTACAGCAAAGATAGCCAGTTTTGTGTTCTGTAATATACTGTAACAGTTTAATTTTACTTGTCCGGTCGCATCGGAACTTCTCAAAACATCTTCCGAACAATATCTGGACGTCGGTTTCGTGGGCATGTACAATTGCTAAACCACACATGAACGGTCTTTAGTCTTCTTAGATCTATTCCAACTTGAAGTCTTTTTGAGTCTACGACAAGCAGAATATGAGATTTTATATAACATTAAATATTGAAGCTATATAGTCATGAAGATCGATTACTTGATTGATGTTCCGTTAACGTAGCCGCAGAACAAAAACGCGAGAGCTACTTTTGAATATTTCTACAATTTTAAGTAGTTTTCCACTCACAAACACAATAATATTTTCAACATTTATTAAAATATTTTTTTTTTACACTTTTCAACTTTTATTTTGTTTTAAAATATCAATTTGACTTGAATTTGGGATCCCGCTTACATGTTTAACCCCGCCACATTCAAAATGTATGTGCCTGTCAAGTCAGGAGCCTATAATTCAGTAGTTGTCGTTTGTTTATGTGTTACATTTTTGTTTTTCGTTCAATTTTTGTGCATAAATAAGTTAGTTTTCTTGTTTGAAATGTTTTACGTTTTCATTTCGGGGCCTTTTATATCTGACTATGCGGTATGGGCTTTGCTCATTGTTGAAGGCCGTACGATGACCTATAGTTGATAATTTCTGTGTTATGTTGGTCTCTTGTGGAGAGTTATCTCATTGACAATCATACCACATCTTCATTTTTATATTTATATGAGTATATTAGATAAACATGTATATACCAAGCTAAGTCAGTTTATATCTTGGTTTTCGTCTGACTATACAAAAGGCGAGGAGAGCTACTTGATAGATTAGGTTGACTGACAAGCTGTCTATATAAAGTAATGGGACAATGCATGGCATGAAGACATCACCAAATAACCGTATGCAATACTTAAAAAGACATCCAGAGCTTACCATATAGTCATCAACTTCCCACCAACAGGCCGTGAGCTTTGGTTGGCTCTTAACTCAAATCCAAGAGCACGTACAGCAAAATGTCAAAATATTCTATTCAAACTGGGTGACCTGGGAGAAAAACATTGAAATTTTCCAAAGAAACACACACACCCCTCAACTTTTAATAAGGAGATTTGGTATTAATGCAAATGAGTCAACTACCCAACAAAGTTCAAATGTAGTGGATATAAGCAATTATATATAATATATATATATATAATCTTCAACAATGAGAAAAAACATACGGTATTGTCGGCTACAATAGTCCATGAATTGAAAAATATGAAACAGTTCAATTGAGAAAATCAACAAACGAAAACCATTGAACTACATGCTCCTGAGTTGGAGCAGGCAAATGCAATATATTGTGGCGTTTAACATGCTTGTAAACAGACGGGACAGTTTTGTTACAGCACAGCATAAGAACAAACTATACAAATCAGTGGAAAAGGGCTTAACGTAAGAGATCGATACAAAACAGAAGGAAAAAAAAGGTCTAACAAAAACATATACCGAATGTGGCAGGGTATGTTTACCTCGTTTTCAAACAATCAAAGTACTGAAGTACTGAACATCGAATGACTGCAAGTTCTTTTGGACAAGCACTTGTCTCAGAAAAAAAGTCACATCTCTATACTTGAAAGTGAAGTTAATGTACAGATATAGTTTTCTTTGAAACTCATTACACATATTCTATATCATATGATCTTTTTAATTTCAATGCCAAATATATAGAGTTCTGACCCTCAATTCCACGGTCCACTAGACATGGAAAATGATAGTGCGAGTGGGGCATTTATGTGGTATGGACACATTCTTATTCAAATCCTTTATTAAAGAAGTCAGTTTTACTACAGATAACACTACATTTGTAAATTAGACGAACTAATCTAATCAAAATGTATACCTCTGATTTCGTAATACTTATGTGTATGAGAAAATTAATATATATATTAATGTTAATAAGATTGTTGAACGAACGCGTTCAATTTTAGGATTTTATTCTTGTCAATTTTTCCGACCGAGCAGAGCGAGTCGAAAACAATTAAATAGACGTCTTTCAAGCCAAAGTTAATATGTTTGCTATACACACATATGATTTTATGAAACTTGGTTATCAATTGTTAATAAAAAATACAGTCCTAGATAATAAAGAATCATGAAATATTTGGTCTAGTAATAAAAATATCACACAAAAAACAGTAGTTGTCGTTTGTTGATGTCGTTCTCGCTTCTCGTTTTTTAGCTCACCTGGCCAAGTGTCAAGTGAGCTTTTCTTATATCTTGGCGTCCGTCGTCCGTCGTCGTAACTTTTACAAAAATCTTCTCCTCTGAAACTACTAAGCCAAATTCAACCAAACTTAGCCACCATCATCATTGGGATATCTAGTATAACAAATGTGTCCGGTGACCTTGCCAACTAACCAAGATGGTCGCCATGGATTAAAATAGAACATAGGAGTAAAATGAAGATTTTGGCTTATATCTCAGAAATCAAAGCATTAAGAGCAAATCTGACATTAGTAAAATTGTTTATTAGGTCATTATATATCTGCCCTGAAATTTTCAGATGAATCAGACGACCTGTTGTTATGTTGCTGCCCCTGAATTGGTAATGTTAAGAAAATTTTGCAGCTTTTGGTTATTTTCTTGAATATTATTATAGATAGAGATAAACTGTAAACATCAATAATGTACAGCAAAGTAAGACCTACAAATAAGTCAACATGACGAAAATGGTCAATTGACCCCTTAAGGAGTAATTGCCCTTTATAGTCAATTTTTAACAATTTTCATAAATTTGTACATTTTTCATAAATTTGTACATTTTTCATAAATTTGTACATTTTTACAAAATATTTTCCACTGAAACTACTAGGCTAAGTTCATTATAGATAGAGATAATTGTAGGCATCAACAATGTTTTGTAGAGTAAGATCTACGAACACATCAACATCACCAAAAACACATAGACCAAGGTGAGCGACACAGGCTCTTCAGAGCCTCTAGTTATATATAGAGTTTAGACCTTTGGTTTTCCCGTTTTCAAGAATGGTTTTACACTAGTCATTTTGGAGGATCCTTATAACTTGCTATTCGGTGTGAGCCAAGGATTCGTGTTGAAGAGGGTACTTTAACCTATAATAGTTTCCTTCTACACACTGTGACTTGGATGGAGAGTTGTCTCATTGGCACTCATACCATGCACATCTTCTTATATCTATATATTCTTTCGATATTTTTTATTGGGGTCTGGAGCTGGCATGTCAGTTACTGCTAGTAGTTCTTTGTTAATTTATGAATCATATTCGTTTTGTGTAGTTTCTTTTGTTTACTATTTTGTCATCGGACTCGGATTTCTTTTAAACTGAGTTTCTCTGTGCATATTGTTGTGTGTTTGTTTATTCTACATGAGATAGATATAATTGTGTTACGAATTTGCAGTTTAAGAAGGTTATAATATTTCTACAGTTATATATTTTCCGATATCTCTATGAGTTTCCCATTTAATCTTATTATCGTTGAAAACTGTATCTAAAATCATCCCTTTATCCTTGGTTGCTATCAGACGCTTTACCTGTACAGTTGTTGCTAGGGTGCTCTCTTCGAGGTCCGCGTTCGAAGTATAAATAGTGGGTAGCTATTCAGTTCAAATTGTCATTTGTACCGAAGACAGCAGACAGTAAACACCGGAAAGGAAGTAGTTTATAGCAGGCAGAAGGTTTAGTTTAAGTAAAGTGAAGTGCTATTCGGACAGAATAGAGAATGGGCTGAGACTTGGTTCGGTACAGATTGTCCAAACAGGGCTGGTGCTAAGGTTTTGCGTCTCACATCTCTCACTATTGCAGTGAGTGTTTGCTGACATACCATGCCTTAGTGCTACCCTGTTGTTCCGACAGTTATAGACATGTTTATTAAATAAAGTTTTATACCTTTTAGGTTTCAGCCTAGTTTGATACATTTAGGTTCAGTCGCGTTTTATACATTTAGGTTTCAGCCCGTTTGATACATTTCGGTTTCAGACCAGTTCCAAACATTTAGGTTTCAGACTAGTTTCAAACATTTAGGTCTCAGACTAGTTCCAAACATTTAGGTTTCAGACCAGTTCCAAACATTTAGGTTTCAGACCAGTTCCAAACATTTAGGTTTCAGACCAGTTCCAAACATTTAGGTCTCAGACCAGTTCCAAACCTTTAGGTTTCAGACAATAGTTCCAAACCGTCAGACCAGTTTCATACATTTATGTTTCAGACCAGTTTCATACATTTATGTTTCAAACCAGTTCCATACATTTAGGTTTCAGACTATAGTTTCAAACAGTTGGTTTCAAACAGTATTGGACTGAAAGGGTTTTAAACAGTTTTAATTCAACAAGTTCGGTTTAGGTTGATAGGTGTTGAAATTCGTTTTATGTAGTAAAGTATTTGTTTCATATTTGATAGTGATAGTGTAAACTGTTTATTGACTTTAGAACTTTTGAATTGCTTTTCAAATCCCAGGAAACTGGTACGAACCCGAGGATAAAAATATCTAAACGTCCCCGCCCGGTTACACGTTACAATTGTATAGCGGGAGGGTTGAGATCTAACAAAGCATGTGTAGCCCCGCCGTATTTTTGCGCCTGTCCCAAGACAGTAGACTCTGATCTTTGTTAGTTTTTTTATGTTTTTTTTTGTCTAAGTTAAGTGTGACGTCCATTTTCACATTACTAGTATATATTTTTATTTAGAGACCAGCTGAAGCTTGTGTTGGAGACTCATTGGTGGCCTTCGGCTTTGCTCTTTGGTAAGGCTGACTGTTATTTCTTTGACACATTTTTTATTTCCATTCTCAATTTTATTGATTGATCAATTGATTGATTGATTGATTGATTGATTGATTGATTGATTCATTCATTCATTCATTCATTGATCATTTTACTACAAGCAAAAGTCATGATCATTTGAGAATCCTTTATTTGTATTGTAGTGTTAATTTCACCAATGAAACTCGACATTAATGTTTGTCTTAATATTAAATTTCTTTGTAAACTCTAAAATTACCGTCTGATTATAATAAGACACGCAAGAATAAAAAAAAAATATTTGGCCTTCAATGTCTCAACCTTTTTTAATGTGAGTAACTTCATTGTTCACTTAGATTTCGATTTTGATATTGTTTTTTCAAGTTTCCATAATAGATTTCCGGTAATTGTTCTGCATAAAACCCTATGGGAAAGCACATTAACTAAATTTTCCAAACGTTTATTGGAACCTAATGATTTGGCAAGGTGTTGCAACCTGTAATGTAAAAAAGTTACAGCCGATTGCACTGAGTGTGTAGGCAAAGGTAGCATATCCTTGGTTAGCTTGCTTGTATTATTAGGTTAGGTAAACTATCCTCCTTTAGGGGTAGACTAGTTCGACAAATAACCAATCAATCTGTCTGTAGGACTAGGCTCCTTCTACAGGAGGATGGTATACCTTACCTAGTTACTTCATAGTTTAGTTCAGCTAACAAGCGATCCAAAGATATTACCTTTGTCTACACACTCAATGTAATCGGCTGTAATGAAAATGCGGAGTTTGTGAGACCAGACTCAAGCAACCAGTCGGTAGCAGTCAGTTTTCAAATATATAAAAACAAATATTGCATAAGACTCAAACGTACTTAAAATGTTTTTATTAATATATAACCACTATATCATCAGTTTTTAAAATATAATTAAGCAGTCAAAGACACTTTTCAATGAATTTCAAAATTTCATTTCTGGTTTATTTAAGAATTGAATGCTTTTTTTTTTGTTACTTCATTGAGGTGTAAAGCGATGACCGAAATACATTTTGTATGAAAAGCGGAAGTGATTCATTCTGAAAATGTACGCACGGTCAACGCTTTTACAACCCTATGAAGTTACAAAAAGAAGCATTCAATATTTATAATTACATGTTTTAGCTAGGATCATGAAAACACGATTTTTATAAAGTTTTTATTAAATTCACCTTTGCACTTTATTGTGGGACCTCGTGTCATCATGAATAATGATTTTGGTTGTGTAATATGTAACATGAGATGTGCAGTTAGCCAATAAGAATAACGAATTATAATGAAACATACATCTTATGTTATTATTTGTTACATAAAGGCAAAATCAATCGTTTTCGATATATTACGCAGCGTACTGCCCGCTTTACATTTTAAATAGTCAACACTTGGAGTGTTTATAGAATCGTAAATAATTATGATTTTTTTTTAATGGTGGCAAAATTTCACTATTGGGTGAAATAGCTTTCCTTATTATCGGCATCCTGTCAAATAGTTCATGAAAAGTAATAATAATTCTGCATTAAAAGAAAATAAAGTTGCACTCGTGCTTTAACTTTTTTTTGCCACACAAAACTGTTTTTACAAAACATTCTACCTCTGAACTAGTGGATTTCGCTTAAATATGACTGGACAAAAGGTTTATTTTTTGTATTCAAAGTATAGTGGGCAAGTAAATTATTTATTAGCTTAATAAAAAAAGATTGATCCGTGCTATAAATTAACTTGTAATTGTGATCAAGTAGGCCCTAGATCTCTAGCTTACGTTCTCACCTAGAGCAGATAAAAGTATTGCCGCAGAATTTTTTTATTAACTATCTGGTAAGGGTTTTTGTAGGGTATACGACCTCAACTTTAGACCTACTTTAGAAAAAAAACTAAGCAGAACAACACCCTGGATTTTTCTACTGTAGACCCCAGCTACCCAGCTTCCCTTTGCACCTAGTGAGGACAATTTTTATTACATTTTCGGTAAGGATGATGCTCGGTGTTCGACCCCAACTTTGGACCTATCTTTGAAAAAAAATAAGCTAAACAGCAACCTTGATTTTTGTCGAGCCTTCGACTTTAGTCGAAAAAGCAAGACATAGCGATCCTACATTCCGTCGGCGTCGGCGTCGTCGTCGGCGTCCACAAATATTCACTCTGTGGTTAAAGTTTTTGAAATTTTAATAACTTTCTTAAACTATCCTTGAATTGTACGAAACTTGGACAGAAGCATGGTTATGTTCATAAGATAGTATCCAGAAGTAAATTTTGTAAAAATAAAATTCCATTTTTTCCGTATTTTACTTATAAATGGACTTAGTTTTTTCTGCCAGGAAACATTACATTCACTCTGTGGTTAAAGTTTTTGAAATTTTAATAACTTTCTTAAACTATCCTGGAAATGTACAAAACTTGGCCAGAAGCTTGTTTATGATCAGGAAATAGTATCCAGAAGTAAATTTTGTAAAAATAAAATTCCATTTTTTCCGTATTTTACTTATAAATGGACTTAGTTTTTTTCTGCCAGGAAACATAACATTCACTCTGTGGTTAAAGTTTTTAAAATTTTAATAACTTTCTTAAACTATCCTGGAATTGTGAGAAACTTGGCCAGAAGCTTGTTTATGATCAGGAGATAGTATCCAGAAGTAAATTTTGTAAAAATAAAATTCCATTTTTCCCGTATTTTACTTATAAATGGACTTAGTTTTTCTTCCAGTTAACATTACACACAGTCTGCAGTTAAAGTATTTAAAATATTTTTAAGATTCTTAAACTAGCCTGGATTTTTACCAAACTTGGACAGAAGCTTCTCACAATCAAAAGATAGTATCGAGAGGAATAATTTTATTGATTTTTTTCATCATTTTTGATGAGTGGGTGATTAACAGCAAAAGTAGGCGAGACACTTGGTTCCGCGGAACCCTTACAATTTTTTTTCTCCAGCAGACATCAGCTACCAAGCTCCCCTTTACACATTGTTCGGACAGAGTATTTCCGTAGACATTTGATTATTAACTTTTTATGTAATGATGGGGTAGGGTGGGTAACTGCGGTCCACTTGAAAAAATTTTTACAGGAACTCCAATGTGGTGTGGTCTATGCAGAACAATTACCGGAAATCTATGGTAGTTTGCAAAATAATAGTCTTTTTTATAATGTGATATGTAAAATGTTGGTAAATAATGAAAGCATGCTTCTGAATTAATAGACATAGAAATAAAGAGAAACCATATGATAACCAATAGCAATCTCCCAGAGACAAACTAACGTTCATTAAGGCAACTAGTATGATGGTCTGGATTCGGGGTTCTTAATTTCTGTATTCTTTGATATTTTATGCCATATTTCTCTATTCTTTGTACTTTATGACAAGTATTCTCTTATCATTACATGTTAACACCATTATTCTAGCTATTTTATTCATTTCTTGGTCCATTGTCTCTTTTATTTATATTTTTGTCCACTATTCTCAATTCCATAATCCCCCATCAACGGCCTCTAGTTAATGTCACCTTATAGTCTTCACAAATAAGCAAAATTAATACCTTATAGGCTCCTATAAAGGACAAACCAATTTAATATCCCAGTTTGAATTGTGAAATAGCGGAAATTTTGAAAAATACATTATCGTCCTCATAGTTCGTAAAATACTGGCAGATAGATCTTGGTCATCAATTCTAATAATCTTGGATCGACCTTTCTAAACTTAAAAGTAATACCGTATTGTTCCGATTGCTAAAGACTTTTGCATCCGTCGACATTATCTTCGATTAAAGTAGTATTGAGTTAGTTGTTAATTTCTATATGTCATTTGGTCTCTGGTGTAGAGTTAATTTATTGGCAATTATACCACATCTTGTTATTTCTATATATAAAGAGAAACCATATGATAACCAATAGCAATCTCCCAGAGACAAACTAACGTTCATTAAGGCAACTAGTATGATGGTCTGGATACGGGGTTCTTAATTTCTGTATTCTTTGATATTTTATGCCATATTTCTCTATTCTTTGTACTTTATGACAAGTATTCTCTTATCATTACATGTTAACACCATTATTCTAGCTATTTTATTCATTTCTTGGTCCATTGTCTCTTTTATTTATATTTTTGTCCACTATTCTCAATTCCATAATCCCCCATCAACGGCCTCTAGTTAATGTCACCTTATAGTCTTCACAAATAAGCAAAATTAATACCTTATAGGCTCCTATAAAGGACAAACCAATTTAATATCCCAGTTTGAATTGTGAAATAGCGGAAATTTTGAAAAATACATTATCGTCCTTATAGTTCGTAAAATACTGGCAGATAGATCTTGGTCATCAATTCTAATAATCTTGGATCGACCTTTCTAAACTTAAAAGTAATACCGTATTGTTCCGATTGCTAAAGACTTTTGCATCCGTCGACATTATCTTCGATTAAAGTAGTATTGAGTTAGTTGTTAATTTCTATATGTCATTTGGTCTCTGGTGTAGAGTTAATTTATTGGCAATTATACCACATCTTGTTATTTCTATATCAAATTTGATAGCATATACATCTATTTTCAAGGTAAGGTCATTAAAGGCGTCTGCTTACGGCTGGTCAATGAACAATCATCAGACCCATTACATGGATTTATATTAATTCAATTAGACAATTCCATTTACGAAGTTTTTAAAATACGAGTTAATCATTTTATACAAAATATATTAAATCGTATACCACTTTCAATTGATAAAACGAAGTTGTAACAATGGGACAACATAAAACATGAGACAAAAAGTTTATTACGCATCTGAAATGTTCAGCCGGAAATTTTTTAAATATAGATCAATGTTACAAAAATCAACTCAACCGTTACATTTAAAACTCAAATTTAGATTTGGAGTTTAAAAATAACCAACATTGTCATTATTTTACAAGGAATCTACAATGAAAAAGAGATGTTTAAAAATGTAAGTATATTTTTCTTTTGAAATTTCAAATAGTTTATTAAGATTAAGCAACGTAAATAATGAAGCTGAATTAAACAAATCATGATAAGACCTATCAAAATGTACAAGCACTTATTGCTTTGTATGTTCATTAATGTTTTTCTTGTTAAAACATATGCAGTATGCTTTTGGTTAAATTTAGTTCGTAAAACGTGTTTATTTAGATATTTTAGTAATAGGTTAAGGGGTTTGAGATGTGTTTCACAGTTCAAACATGTATTAACAAGTTATAAAATAAACTAACATATATATTCCTTTTTCAATGTACAAAAATCAAACGTGTTTAAGATAAAATTAAAAAGCTTCAATATTTACTTCAAGAAAGATAAAATATTTGACTACTGGGCAACTATTTTGAAAATTTGCGATTAAGAGTCTGCGAAAGGGTCAATTTCCACTAATTTTGTACCAAAAACCTTTGATATTGTTAGCTCCTAACGTTTTTATGTCTTGTACCCCCCTGGTACATGTATTCATGCTGATGAAAGCAATTCCAAAACAAGGCTTTGGATGCACGTTATCTAAAATTTCATTCACATTTCATTGATTGTCCACAAATCTCTCCTGATTTACTCAAAATAGCTGTTACTTGCATTTTCCAACTTTTGTGAGAACAAAACCTATAGTTTTTTGTCGATCTACACTAAAAATTACAATGATCCAAACTTACTTAGGAATTTCTTTCATTTCTTAATTACCACTCTTAAAAATAGTCTTATTATGAATTGCCATTTAATCATATAGGCATACAAATACAATGTGACTCCTTTTATACAACATGAAAATATAACGTTATTATTTTTAAGCCTTGACTGAAATGTAATTTTACTTTATCGATTTAATTACTCAATCTGCACAATCAACTATCTTATTTTAACAAATATCAAATGATCTTAAAGTCATATGATACTTACTATAACAAAAGTTGAAGTTGTTGTTTATACTTAAATGGCTAAGTTTTACTATAGAACACGTGAACATGAACTTTAACAAATAAAAGTTAAATCATTAGTTTCTAAAAAAAAATCAGAAATCAACTGCTTCTGCATTATTGTCTTCCCGTTCCTTAATTCTCCGATAGCTTTTCCGTATTCAGTGACCCAAAAGGCATACGATACAGTTACAGGGGATGTTATTACTTCGGTGTAACGTAAAATGTTATTTTTCGCCACTTCAAACTGTGACATATCGGTACAAGATGTATTTGCAACTGATTTTAATCATTAGCGTGAAAACGACTACTTTTATTGACCCCCTTTTAAAAATGACATTTAGCTTGATAATGTATGAAGATTTTTTGTACCATGTTTTAGGAACAAATAACCGATGATTTCATTTAAATTACATAAATATTCAGCAAAAAATGTCTTTTTTTCTTTACAAATCAAACAAATTGGATAAAAATTAACTATTTCCGAATTATATTTACATCAATTTAGAGCATACGTTTGTATATAAGATATTCCAAATGTTTTTACCAACATCCGTCTTTGTTTATCATTTGAAAAAAAAAAGTAAGATATGTCTGTCTAAACGATAGAAAAGTAAAATAACAAAAATACCTAACTCTAAGATAAATTCAAAACGGAAAGTCCTTTATCAAATCGCAAAATCAAAAGCTCAAACACATCGCACGAATGGAAAACAACTTAATGTCTAGGAATC
This sequence comes from Mytilus edulis, assembly GCF_963676685.1. Taxonomy (NCBI): domain Eukaryota; kingdom Metazoa; phylum Mollusca; class Bivalvia; order Mytilida; family Mytilidae; genus Mytilus; species Mytilus edulis. The sequence goes on from NC_092355.1 coordinate 40,200,497, forward strand.
AAAATATTGAGGAAAGATCTGATTTATATATTTGTTTATAAAAAAATTGTAGTGACTAGATGAAAAACAACTTGTATGCAATTTTTTGTTAAAAGTTCACCGTATGATCTATACTGTATAGTATGCCCTTAACCACAAATCTTTTCGATAGAACTTTGGCAACCGCACTGCTCGAATTCGAGGAATGTACGGTTAAAAGTTAAACTTGGGTGGTTCTACTGCAAACATAAAAAATTAAGTGTTATTTATATTGTTTAAAATTTTCTTTTGCTTTTTTTGGTATACTTTATATTCTCTATATTATCATTGCTTTCCATATTTGAACACGTGATAAATTCACTCTGAGAGAAAACATGTAAATGTAGTTTTGTTAGTGTAGATGTTGTCCCCAATAATTTGTTCCCTTGCGCTCCAAAAACAAGTTTGTGGAGATTCATTGTTTATATTTTTTTTTATTATTCACAAATTCCTAAAATGACCTAGCACGAAATCGTTTCTTGATATTCCCTTCATTTACTAATTTATCAGATGGACAACCTTAAACTAGAATTAAGACAAACGTGATGATGATTTAACCTTTCCTTGGGCACATATAGTGACCAATACATAACCAGCTAAAATATTCACGAAAAAAAAAAGTAAACTTAGTGGTCAATTAATGCATGATAAGTTTGTATATGACAGGAATTGACAACATTACACTTGCGTTGACATATATTGAAATAAATTAATAAATTGTGACACTTACAAAATTTTAATCACTTACTTAAGAAATTCGCATGTGATGAAATAATAATGCGTTATATTTCCATTTAATAAGTGCAAACGCCGGTTAAAACTATTTTTTTCACAAGCGCTTTAAACGACTGATTCTTATATACGTATGATTTATCTCTTCTTTTAAAAATTATATCCCTCAGTTCTATAAAACTTTTAGTGAATTCATATATCAGACTGGTGAATTCATTCATACAATTTTGCAAATAAGGCTTTGTTTAAACACTTCTAGTCTTATATTAAAAAAAATATGCTAGGTATATAGTAAGAGATAATATTATAGTGTCAAGAGGATCGCCGCCGAGAAAACTACACAATATATTACTAGTATCAGCTTCAACAAAAACTAAAAATATATGGTTAATTTATAGTTATATGTATACAGCCTCAACAAGACCAAGGTAAATCCAATATTGTATACAGTATCTTTATAATGTTGTGTTATACGTAACATGCGTTACCGTTAAAATCTACCAATTAATTAATACTAATGATAGAAATATATTTTCCCAACATTAATACAGCATTTTTATAAAATTGTTTCGTTTTTGCATTTGTTGTGAATCGATTTTTCCACTGGAAGTATCCGAGAATTGAAATTGCACCCATGCTGACTACACATTCTTAGAAGCGACAAGTCCCCATGCTTCTACATAGAAAACTAACGACTGAGAAACCAGACCCTTTATAAAAAAAACCAGATGTGAAGACAACACTTTAATTTAGTTTTATGTGGCATTTTTATGTATGAGTCTTTAGTTTACGTTGTAATGAATTAGCCTATTTCTTTTTTTTTCTTTTAAAATTCAGTTGAACTTGGATTAGAAAAATTAAAAAAAACAGGAATGAAGATGTATTTTTTTTTATAATTCTAGAAGATTTTAATTAATTGTACATTTTCAAAAAATAGTATAAGGTTGATCATATGTGAATGTGGTTTTTTTCTTCATTTTTCTTAGTTTCAAAATGTTCAAGCGTATTATAAATTAAATTACATTGATTCAGATATTCAATATATATATCATGTATATAAGGACTGAAATATTTTTGACATCTAGTCACTTTTTAACTATTTGAAATACTAAAATGTTTGAATTATAGAAATTTCATTTATATTTAAAAGTCATGAATATATAAATTCTTTCTACGTCAAGTTAGGAAAATTGAAATCTAACAAAACATTCAAAAACAAAACTGTTGAAAATTCTTTTATCTAGATGTAACCTTCAGATTTGTGTTTAAGTACATTCTGTACATAATTATCCTTGATTGTATAAAATACCTGACAACTGTATTAAACCTGTTTATAAGAATTGAAAACTGTCATTTATTATTAAAATGACGAAGAAGCAACACAATGGAAAACATGTATAATGAAATCAATAAATCATATTTATAAACAACATATATGGTTATAATGACAAAACCTTATTGACCCATCCCATCAAAGATGGGGTTACATTCGCCCATCAGAGATGGTGTTACATTAGAATATAAACACTGACATATTGTTTAACCAAATACAACATGAATACACAATACCCATTATTAAACAAAAAAATATTTCAATTTAAATTGGTTCAAACATAACAGAAAATCCGAATTAGCTATCCAGGGAGGGATGGTGGGTATAATTTTTAGTTCCAAAATTTTCCTGCCACTTCTAACTGCAACTGAAGCGCCTTCTGAGATCATATAACATGATCAGGGGAAGGAATAACTTGGTATTTGCGTTTCTACCAAATAAGAACAAAGAGTTATGCCGCTTTCCATAGTACCGCCTAGTTTGCCAAAAAATCATTTTTAATAAAAATTAGCATTTTTGTCAACACAGGCTTGCTCTGTTTGATGGGATGAAAGAATGACAAACAAACAAATATTTAAGAATTGAAAACTGTCATTTATTATTAAAATGACGAAGAAGCAACACAATGGAAAACATGTATAATGAAATCAATAAATCATATTTATAAACAACATATATGGTTATAATGACAAAACCTTATTGACCCATCCCATCAAAGATGGGGTTACATTCGCCACAATATTGTTACCCAAAGCCTTCCTTGTAACAATATCCCCCATCCAAGCCAGTGATAAAAAATTCTAAAAACAAAAAAAAAAACAAAAAAAAAGACAAAGTCCTAACTACCAAAAATAGGAAAAACAAAAAATATCAAAAGAGAAATCACACATTTGAATAAAGCTACTTCTATCTAAGAGTATTCATTATATACACTAAAACGATAACTATCCCATGATTATAATGTATTAACAGATTCTAAAACAAAACAAAAATGATAATAGTTGCCGGAGGCCCCTGTCCCCATGGCAACCAAAGCCAGATTTATACATATATTTACATTGAAAATTCTAATTTTATTTTATCTTATTTATTTTTATTATTATTGATTTCGTATATCTATTTTTTTTTATTTTATTTTATTTTGTTTTTATTTTGATCCAGTTAAAAATCTATTTTATCTGTGATAAACATTTTTGACTGCTCAATTTAACTTCTTGAAAGATAACATCATTACCCGCATAGTTTATAACAGTGCGTAAAGTTAAGCAATATCTTTACGAGATTCCTTAAATTTTATGACAACAGGTCGACCAGAGTTCACCCCATCGTCAGCTGCAATGACAGAAGGGGATGATTCATTACTGTTAGTTTTATAATTTCTCTGAGAAATTAGAAAATATGGCATAAAATTGCATGACCATGATTGCAAACCTAAATACTTCATTTTATTATGTGTTAAATTATCCTTGAAAAATAATGGTAGCAAATGATTGTATTTCTGATAAATATCTCAACTTAATTATACAAAGAAAAAAAAAAAAAAAACAAAAAAAAACAAATCCAAAAAGTAATAAAAAAGCAAAAACAAAAAGGAAAATACAAAAACAAAAATAAAACAATAACCATATACACTATACAAAATATTACCGTAAGTCTGTTAAAAGGGATTGAAAATAAAGAGGCCCATGTCCCCATTATATTTCGTAATCACAGTTACCAACATAAATACAATTAAAAATGAGTATCAAATATACTGTCAACAAAGTTATTACACTCTTATACACTCTTATACTTGTAATGAAAATACACTTCTAGATCTAAACATGATTATCCGTTTATGGCACAGTGGCAAGAACAAGGAACCCTTAAACGTATTTCAAGAAAAGAACAGCCTTGTGTCGTATCAGAGGTCCATATCCCCATGATACAACATCAAAAACACATAAAACAGATTCAGATGTTAAGGACTGGTATCCGAATATATTTTTGTACGCATCTGAATGCCATCTTCCCATTAACTGAATGTTATCACTTGAAATGCCCATCATAGCTGCTGAACTCGCAGCCCCAATCCTAAAACTATGTCCTTTATACACGGCGGTGTCACATCCAGCCCATTGTAACGAAAGTTGTAACTGGCGTGTAAAATACTGCCTAGGAATAGGTTTACCATCCATAAAACAAAATAAAGGACCATTTTGAATCCCCCTCATCTTGCAATATTCCCATACCGCATGCACTGGACATAAATCTACATTTTTTACATTACAGTTAATTTGAAATTTATGACAAGATTTTCCAGTGTGGTGTTTGAAATGACTCATATCTAACAAAACCGCAAAAGGATGCTCTCCAGTTAGTAAAAAGTTTACAGACGTGAAACTAATAATATTCTTGGGACTTGACGATGTGCTGGTTATTTCCCCAACTCTCAAAAAAGCATGGAAAGCCATTAAATACATTGCTTTCAACAAAATTTGCAAAAACTTAGAAAAACCTAAATGCGTTAGTGATTCTACCAACCTTTTTAATATGGCTGGTGTTATAGGTAAACGAGTATCCGCCCTTGCCTTTTTCTTTCGAAAACCTTCCAAACATTTTTTAATAACAAAGCTTTTTGATAAATCAGGAAACCCTGCCATTTTCTGTACGTAATTCAACATAGAAACATATGATGAAACAGTATTGAAGGATAACTGTCTGTGCATACAGTATGCTATAAATAACACCAGGTATTCCAACGAAATAGGCAATACTGAACTTGCTGGAAACTATAGAGCTAAGAAATCTTTATAATAGTTGATTGACCTATTATAATTTTGAAATGAATTCTTAGTTAAAGAACCTTCTAGAATTTCTGTAGCAATCATTCTTAAAGATCCTTCATAAGGTGTGAAACATCTGTTGGTGTTTGATCCATCTCTGGTGCCAAACGTTTGAAATCTGATACCTGAAAACGAGAGAGTTTGTCTGCTAAAATGTTTTTTAAGCCAGGAATGTGCTTTGCTTCAAAAAAAATATTGTATTTAAGAGCCTGCACAACTAATCTTCGAACTAAGGCCATTAATTGAACGTCTTTAGCTGTCTGTTTGTTGATACAATGGACAACAGCTATATTGTCACAATGAAATTGGACATGTTTATTTCTCAAAATCTGAGACCATAACTCAACAGCAAGTACGATTGGATAAAATTCCCTGATAGAAATATGTAATTTCAGCCAAGAATCTGTCCAGCCATGATAGAACCAATGTGTTCCCAGGAAACCCCCAAAACCTAAATTACTAGCATCTGTATACATGTGTAAAGACTGAGAGGTTTCAAACTTGTGCTGTACAATCAAACCTTTACCATTAAAATGATCAACGAATAAAGCCCACGCTTTTAAATCTGACTTTGCTTCTTTATTTAAACGTATCTTAAAATGCGGGCGCCTGATGCCTTTAGATAAATTTATTAAACGCCTCAAAAACGATCTTCCTGGAGGGACAACATAACAAGCAAAGTTAAGTAACCCAATTAACGACTGAAGTTCTAAAAGGGTTACCTTTTTCTTATTACTGAAAAAGCCAAGAAGATTTCGTACTTTTTCGAGCTTGTCTAATGGGAGCCTAATTTCCATTTTCTCTGAATCTAGTTCTAGGCCAAGGAAAATTAATTTTGTTGTTGGAAGCACAGTCTTCTCAGATTTAATCGGAAGACCTATTTCCGCTGCAAAGTCTAAAAACTTTTGAATGTTAAATTGTCCAATTTCTATTGGAGGGGGGGATATAAATAAAAAGTCATCTAACAGGTGAACACAGCTGTGAATGGCAAGTTTTGTCTCAGCAATCCAATGTATAGCTGAACTAAATCGCTCAAATAAATTGCACGAATAGCTTAAACCCATAGCTAAATTTTTGTCAAAATGTAACCCCTCCTCTAAAGCAAAACCCAACAAATGGTAACAGGAAAAATGCATTGGCACCAAGCGGTAAGCTTGGACTACGTCGATTTTAGACATGACACAGTTTTTTCCGTATTTAAGCATCAACTGGCAAGCATCATCCACCGATTGATACTGTACAGCTGAATTCTCCTTAGAAATTCCGTCATTAACCGAGGACCCCAAAGGGTGAGACAAATCATGTATAACTCTAAATTCCCCTGGTTTCGATTTAGGGACCAGACCTAAAGGAGAGATTCTAAAGTTTTCAAAAGGAGGTTCCTTAAAAGGCCCAGCCACCCGACCGGCCTTAATCTCTTCTGTAATTTTTTTCTTTAAAACTAAACAATTTTCCAGAGTTGACTTCAAATTTTTACTGAATTGGTTCTTTTCAGCGCCTTCAAAAGGAATTTTAAACCCAGTTTTGAACCCCTCTAATAAAAATTCAACTTTACTTGTGTCATACCCTTTAAGGTACTTGCCCAATTGGTCAATGTGAATAGGTGTAGATATTTGAAAATCACCTGGTTTTAGGTTTCTGTTTACTGGACTGTTTTTCTGAATCAGGGCCCCCCCCCTTCTATTGGTGGAGTTAAAATCGGCGTTCTCGTGTTTTGATTGTTGGCAATCCCTCCTGCTGTGGTCTCCACCGCAATTTTGGCAGGAGTGCTCGTATCTACAAATTCTTGCCGTGCAGCCTGATTCATTGTTGAAAGCATAACAAAACCTTTTCTGTTTAAGGGCTGGAGCCGTGAGGCTTTGTGTAAGAAAGGGCTGTTTCATGGCATTAGTTTTCCCAATAAGCCCCATAGCTAACGCCTCATTGAATAATTCCCCATTTACACCATCCCATGGTAAGTGTAAAGGGTCTACTTCCCTCCACTGCCTATAAGCTTGATCATAAAAAAATGCAGCCTCAATTCCAGCTTTTTCTGCCAAATTTGCAATGATAGCCGCATATTTCATCAGCTTCGGGGATTCAGTAGGGTATTTTTCAAAATAAATTGCCCCATAAATGCGAAAAGCTTCATGCCACTGTGCCATTGACTCAATTTTTGCCTTACTACTACTATTTTTAACAAATGTTAAACAATCATCTTTCTCTACTGGAACATACTTAACAACTCTGGATTTGGATTTCAATAAATCCTCCAGATTAATGTATTTGTTAGACCAAATATCAGCTTTCAGTTTTGGGTCCACACCCAAAGCCAGTGGGCGTGATAAACCCTGGCCTTCTAACTCGTTTGAACATGTACCTGTGTTTGGAGTGCCCTGTAGAAGATGGTTCACCACCTGTTGACTCGGAGATCCTTCAGTTGGCATGAACCACTGTTGACCGCTTCTGCTAGTAACATTTGAGCAGGACGGATGACTGCTCTCAGATGATTGTTTATCAATAATATTTGTTGAGTGGGACTGGGATGGTGTCGTCATCTCTATTGTATTACATGTAGTGGTATCTTGCCTTGGTGGACAAACGGAATTAACACCTTGGTGTGTTGGTATCAAAGTTGGATCAGGTGAGTTTACATCCCTGCCTTGAATAACGCCAGTGCTTTTGAGTATTGTAACTACTGTTTGGGTGATAATTGGAGTTGCGACTGTCAATATTCTCAGAATTTGGTCATCATTACACGTGTTTGGATCAATTGGATTGGATTGAGCAGGTGGATTATCAGCTGACAACTGGCCGGAATTAATATTTGGATTTGAAGAGCTTGGTACAGAATTATCTATAGATACACCCAGTCCCAAATCTGAACTGCCTAGGTTTTCAATTACTTCTCCAAGCCTCTGTGTGCTTTTCCGTTTACGATTACTTCTTTTTGGTTCTTTGGGTGGCATTTCTGATAAAACGGTTGCTGGAAAAAGAACACAAGATATATTAAATGCATGATATAGAACTACCATATCAAAATAAGAGCCATAAGAACATTTTGAACATATTTATACTATCTGCACTTTTCTTTTATACCATATATACTCTATACCCTTAAATTCATTCAAATGTCGTGTGTACTGATTCTAAATATTATATTTAATTAACCACAACAGAATTGACATAAGTACCCTAAGCACTGCCCATCAAAAGCACCATTTGTACTAGAGCGTCACAAATTCATCTAAATGCTACATGTATTTGCACTCAAAAACTAGATACAATAAGTACTCAAACACAACAAATCTATCTATATGCCATATGGGCATGCTCCTCAACGCACCATATGGGTACTAGAGCCTCATAGAATTCATCTAAATGTTATAGGCACCCGTCATGCATACAAATATGTACTCAAGCACAATAAAACTATATAAATGCCATATGGGCATTGCTCATCAAAGCACCATATCATGCATATGTACTAGAGCCTCATAGATTCAGATGCGCTTGTGTTAAGTACATAAATGTATCCAAGTACACTATTTATCTCAGTGGCTCGTCAAAAGAGCCTTATAAATTCATGTAGATGCCATAACACCTGTTTAAAGTACACAATGTATCCAAATACAAAATTTATGAAAAAATAAAATAAAAAATTAATCACATTCTATACATATAAAGCACCATTTGTACGAGATTCATCTAAATGCTATATGCACTCAAAACTAGATACAATAAGTACTCAAACACAACAAATCTATCTATATGCCATATGGGCATGCTCCTTAACGCACCATATGGGTACTAGAGCCTCATAGAATTCATCTAAATGTTATAGGCACCCGTCATGCATACATATATGTACTCAAGCACAATAAAACTATATAAATGCCATATGGGCATTGCTCATCAAAGCACCATATCATGCATATGTACTAGAGCCTCATAGATTCAGATGCGCTTGTGTTAAGTACATAAATGTATCCAAGTACACTATTTATCTCAATGGCTCATCAAAAGAGCCTTATAAATTCATGTAGGTGCCATAACACCTGTTTAAAGTACACAATGTATCCAAATACAAAATTTAGGGGAAAAAAAAATAAAAAATTAATGATATTCTACATATGTGTCATATGCACTATTAACTAATAAATATGTGAATTCTAGTTACAATGATTCTTGGTGAAAAAGTCTTCATGTATAATGTTACACTTATAAAAAAACGCAAGAAGAAGATTTAAGCTCTGTAAATATACGCAGTTCTGTTGCCAGTATTTAATTGCCCACCTAATTTGCTATGATAAGGATTGTTAAATAAATTTCTCTTAGTTGTTTTCATGAACTCTATCAGACTGTCTGAATTCCGTTAAAATTAATGTAAATATGCAGCTGTGTTTTAATTTGTTAGGGATAAGGTTGTTAAATAATTTTATCTTAATTGTTTTTATGAACCTTAGCAGACTGTCTGGATGACCGTTAAAATTGATGGATGATGCAGCTGTGTTGTTACTATCATGACTTTAATTACAAGCCGTATAGTTTATGAGTTTGTTTATTTATCTTATGCTCCAATGTGTGGTCCCGATTCGATACAACCACGCGAGAAAGTATCCAAGGCATATAACGTGTTCTGTTATCATAAAAACTGTTATATTGATATGACACTCCGGTTAAAACCGTAATTTTAATATAATTATTATTGAAACAAATCATCCTGGTATAAATATACCATAGTTGCATAACTATTTTTGGCACATAATACCCAAATACACCTCCAGTTTTGAAAGAAATTGAACATTAAATCGCATTGTTCTGTACAAGCATGTTTATGGGGAATTTCCCTTGAACTTAATATAGCTTTTAACAAATAAATAAATAAATAAAAACCTGTCCAATACTTAACTTCTATTAACTTCCTTTATTTCATAGCTTGAATAATTGACCCTCTCATATTTCGAAAATATTTTGGCATGCCAACATCATAGTTAAAGTGAACACCATCAACATAGTTATTGCGATCCGAATGTTTCACCCCTGTTATTTTCCAGTAACGACAATGTGGTTGGTCCTTTATTTGTGCTTTCAAAAATCTGTTAGTCTTAATAACTAAATCATTATACACATTTGATGCAATGACTCGTGTCGATTCTCTTGGTAGAAGTTGGCATATTGTAACTGACTTAATCTCAAATCGGGTTATCAATGTTTGGGATAATTAAATCAGCCGTAACCCCAATTCCTCTGTCGTATCTTCAGAGGCTCCTAATATATCCAAATCGTTACCACCAATGTGAACAATTACATGTTCGGGACGATTTTTCTCTATGAAAGACAAAATAGTTTGCACATGATCTGAATTTGAAACTTTTCCGCCGCCGATGCCAAGACATTTTACCTCACAGTTCATCAAGTTGAAATTATGTAATGCAGGTCTATTATAAATAAAAGTTCCCAATCTACGAACGTGTGAACTACCAACTACGACAATTTTCATCGTAAAATTATACAGCCTCTCTTATTAAACTATAATTTTATTTTCTGGCGCTTCAGCTGACCAAAATCACTCACTGGATCTAATACAATATTCTCTGGATACTTTTTCTTGTACTTATAAAGGAACCGTTCCGTGAAAAGTAATACAAGAAAAATCTTTCAATAAAACTAGACTACAATGTTCTTTAAACTCTAGAAATCTCAAGCAGGTAGATGCAAATTACGGACCTATAAATTACAATGTCAAATAACATATTAAAGTTACCTAATTATCTACAGAATATAATCCTTTTTCTTCTCAAGTCACAATATAATCGTATTATTTAAAACACAAATTACGCAGGATGTAATATAATTTTTAGTTCCAAAATTTTCCTGCCACTTCTAACTGCAACTGAAGCGCCTTCTGAGATCATATAACATGATCAGGGGAAGGAATAACTTGGTATTTGCGTTTCTACCAAATAAGAACAAAGAGTTATGCCGCTTTCCATAGTACCGCCTAGTTTGCCAAAAAATCATTTTTAATAAAAATTAGCATTTATCACATTTTATCCTAATCACAACATATGATTTGCTCATGTACGTAAATGGCCAGCATGTCAAACATGCAAAACAATTAACATCATACTTCAGAACTATGTCCAAGTGTGTAACGTAAACCATATATCTACGACACATAGGAACAAGAATGAAAACAACTATTGCAACCTTCAATTATGAGACCATATGCCATACAATTTCCAGTGAAAATAAATTCAAAAAGAGAAGTGATTCATCTTTGGTTATGTTAAAACAAAAAATGACAGATATTTATATAAAAGAAGGCAACTTCTGGTTTCCTGACTTTGAACAAGCACATACAGAATGAATTATAAAGTTTCTTGTTATATTGTGCTTACGAATGACGGATATTTTGAGTTAACGCTATTATATTGTACTGTTACACCAAATCTATGGTCAGTGGTAAATTGAGTTTGACATCTGCAAATGTGTTTTGTATCTCTCATGTGCGACAGTAATCTAGTGGTTGTCGTTGGTTGTATGGGTTTTATTAAGAAAATGTAGACATTTTAAATGTCACGAGTCAAAAGTGTTTTTCTTGATATTTCTGAAGTGGTTGAAAAAGCTAAAAATAAACTTTTGTAAGAAGTCGGAGATGTTTGCAAAGTTTCAAGAGCGTCTAAAATTGTCCACTACTGTATTGAGGAAACCAGATTGAGAGATGACAAAGTAAAGAACCTAATGAAAATGGTTGAACCGCTTATTTATGACAGTACGCTTATGTATTAGTCATTCAATATAGCTCTTAAATGTATGCTGTGATACACATGTCACTATAATAAATAATTACTTCCTTACTTACTTATTTACTTACTAAGGTATTCAAAAGGCAGACGTACTCGAAATACACGAAACTGTTGTTATACTATCTGATGGAGAGCCTTCTTATAAGGAAATACAGCTTATATTTGGAGGAGCTTTTCAGATGCTTATGTAACTATTGTGAGCTGTTTTTAACGATATGAGGACGCATATTGGCGTAGGAACTCAGGTGCACACTTTTTATTATGCCTTAGCTCACAAAAAGCAATCAACTACCCCATACATTATTTGTGAGGCGCGACTGAAATATTGATATCGTAAACAACTGTACAAAATTATACATGCAAGTCAACGATCCCGAAAACAAAGACGATGATTGCGATTTAGCTAGAAATATAGTATGCTGCCAGGAAACGTTATCCATATCAACCAATGTAAAAAGAAAGTTTCGGTTTGCCTTGCATAGTTTTTCAATAATGCATTTATTCATAATAACACAAATAAACATTTGAAAGCAGCAAACCTTGTCTCACAATTTCTTTTACGGAGTTAAACAAGACAGATTGTGGATCCCTCACATATTGAAAATTATATATATTCTGAAATGATGTTTAAACGTTTTAATTATTTATGTTTTAAGTTACAGATAATGCATACATGTATGTTTAGATTTTTCGTTTTGCATATCGCACCTGAAAATGTCAGGATTCTTTAAACAGAAGACTGGCCGTAGTGAGGTTTTGTTTCTCTGGGCAAACATGACACCTGATGTACTTTGATAGTAATATTAATTCAGAAAGCAGAATGAAAATGTCCGCAATGTCTGCGCGTTTAATTAGTTACAGACTGTAAAGGGACGTTACACAAGTCAATTTGTCCGAAATGCAGAGAAAAATTCAAGTGTTATGAATCTGGAAACATTCTTGCAATGACTATATACCTATCATCCATGGCAACAAACACACGAGACTGTGAAACTATCATTTATAGAAAGACTCCAAACTGAGTTTGAAAATGGACTATGCGTGAATTATTTCATTTGACTATTTCGAGCAATTTGTAGCTTTTTAGGAATTAGAAGAGCCTGTCTTACTATGGTCGTATTACTTTGAAAACTCTTCTAAACAAAATCGTTGAGTACCTCAAGACTTCGTCATTATTAAGTAATGTTTTTGTAGTTTTGCGGGTTTTTTTTTCACCACAAGGACACGCACATGAATCGAATCAATCGTAGAAGATCTGACAAATTACCATCCAAAGTTATTTAATGATGCGTTTCTGCCTACACCATTATTATTTAATTGCATACCTAGTTTGTTTAGGTTATCTAAACCACGTGTTTGAGAAAGAGATGGATAGAACAAAGGGAATATTTCAAACTCCTCAATCGGAGATAAGCTGACTACACATTCTTAGAAGCGACAAGTCCCCATGCTTCTACATAGAAAACTAACGACTGAGAAACCAGACCCTTTATAAAAAAAAACAGATGTGAAGACAACACTTTAATTTAGTTTTATGTGGCATTTTTATGTATGAATCTTTAGTTTACGTTGTAATGAGGTTAGCCTATTTCTTTTTTTCTTCTTTCAAAATTCAGTTGAACTTGGATTAGAAAACACTCTTTGACATATTCCCTATATCCATTCTCAAATTCATTTTCGCATTCGGACTATTTAATGTCTATTTTTTGGGATATGTCTAATGAGATTATGGGACAAAGTCGAATATCAACTATATTTGTTATAGAATTAAAGCAAGGATCTTATGTTTGTTGTCGGCTTTTTCCTTTTTTTATCAATGTCATACTGTAAATAAGGACCGAGTATCGGATGATGTTACGTCACTTACTTCAATTAATAATCGACAGGTGAAGATAGTTAATTCTCGGTCATAGACGATGTTAAGGTTTCTTATTATAATATTGGAACTGAGACCATAAATATATTTGAAGTTATTGCAATTTCATGACGAAGGTGTATTGTCACTGATGTAAGCATATTGCCACCTTTCGCTTTGATTAAACACTTTGGGACTTTCCGGTTTGAATTTTTCTCGCAGTTCAGTATTTTTGTGATTTTAATGTATTGAACTTCTTTTTTAAAATGCGATAGCAAACATTATTTTAATTTTCAAATTTATTTCATACGTTACAAAACAAAAACAAATACATGAATAACAGTCATCTGTAAAATATGTATCAATGGTACCAGGGTTATAATTTAATACGTTTTTAAGACGCGCGTTTAGTCTACATAAGATAAATCAGTGACGCTTAGATCAAAATAGTTACTAAGTCATACAAGTACAAAGTTGAAGAGCATTGATGACGAAAATTCAAAAAAAGTTGTGCCAAATAAGGCTATGGTTATCTATTCATGGGATAAGAAACTTCTGTGTTTTTCAAAAAAATCAAAGTTTAGTAACAGAAAATGAGATTGATAAGCCCTGGAGTGCCATGCAAAAAAAAAATTTCAACTTGTGCGCACAAGTTACCAACTTGCGCGCACAAGTTACTAACTTGCGCGCACAAGTTACTATCTTGTGCGCACAAGTTACACAACTTGTGCGCACGAGTTACACAACTTGTGCGCACGAGTTACACAACTTGTGCGCACAAGTTGCACGTATTCTTATAGACATGCGCTGTTTGGCTACAGAGACTACTTTATGGAACGCCGTAGCTGCCGAATACAAACATATGTTTATATACATGAATACACATACTTTTCAATGTCTGCACATGTTTTTTTCTATTTATACACATACTTTGCATATATATGAACATAGTTTACTTTATATGCACTTATTATATATATATATATATGCACATACTTTTCCTACATATGCACATACTTTTCTATATATGCACATTTTTTATATATCTATTTGCACATATTTAACCTCATATGCATATACTTTTTTCTTATTCTACATATGAATGTACAAATGTAGTTCTGCATGTGAATACTTTTCTCAGTATATATGAACATAGTTTTTCAACGTGAGAATTACAATTCATATTAATGTTATCTGGGTTTTTTTCAAACTGAACTAAGCCTAAGGGTTCCAATATCATAAAAGGAATGTTTATTAAGAATTTCATAATGTTGTATGTTGTTCAATTAAGCAACTGTTGGAATCATTTTTATATGAATTCAATATTATTTTGGTATGTATGATGGTATGGCGCTGTTGTCTTCATGTATAGTCACTTGGTTTTTATGTCAAAACGTTGAAGGAGTCGATTTGTTTTTATCGGACCGCAGATGAATTGTCACGTTGTAATTGGTTAAACGCCGTCACGTGGTGACCCCCTATGAGACCGTATGGGGTTAGTAAGTTTCATATGGGGTTCATGACGCGTTAATTGCGACGTCATCTATTAATGTTGTTGTGTTTCATTGTTTATTTTTCAACAAAACGCCGTAGAAAAAGTCCAGCGTCCGATAAATTCGTTATACGGTTAACTACTGACCCCTACAAATCCATAGAGGGTGAATACAATTCATGGATTTTACTAACCCTCTATGGATCCGTAGGGGGTCAGTAGCGAACCATATAACCTATAGTATTAAATTTTAACACATGGATTATTACCACTAACGGGTCAAAAGTTGAAAAATGCATTCTTATTTATAAAACTT
Organism: Mytilus edulis; assembly: GCF_963676685.1. NCBI lineage: Eukaryota > Metazoa > Mollusca > Bivalvia > Mytilida > Mytilidae > Mytilus > Mytilus edulis. Next base: position 40,215,859 of record NC_092355.1, read on the forward strand.
AATTTAAATTGCCATTTTCCTTACCAAGTTTAATGTGTTTTCAAAGTATTCAGTATAGTCTAAGATCTCAAAATGTGAATTGTTTTCTATTATTATGTTGTTATAGAAAGGACCAAAGACGGGGAATTTTTTTTATGCCCTGCCGATAGGCGTATGGGGCATTATACATGTATTACCCTTAATCGTCCGTTTTACCGTCTGTCTTTCCATCTTTCCATTTTATTTTGCAGCACTCTAATTCAACTTTGCCTCTACTTAATTTGATAAAGCTAATACACAAAGGTAAAAAAACTATAAAACGCAAAAGTCACCTGCTGTACCACAGTTCTGCTCCTTTATAACTAGGAAAATTTCATTTCTTTTTTGTTTGTTTTTGCACTCTCACCTTAATCCCCAAATGCTGAAAATGTAGACGCAAAACAAGAAATGCAGAGTAAATCAGACAAATCATAATTTAGAACTGCAGCACGTCATATCATATTTGATATTCACACCTTTTTCAAAGCTTTTCAATACGTTTACTATACATTTTATTTTTACGGCGTCGGCGTTGGCTTCGCAATGTATTAGTTTGTGATTAGGTCTAGTTTATGTTGAACCACAAGTGGTGGTTCAATGATGTGTTTTATGCAGTTGTATAATTATTAGAACATCTCATTTCCATAGATAATATTTGGCCCTGTCCCCTTAGTAATTGTCTATTGACTTTGAAAATTTATTGGCATTTGCAAGTCATATTTTTATTTTGATTTCAACATTTGCATTGTCAAAATTACAAAAAGTCGTTACATAACCATTTCAGTTTATTTTTTTTAATATTTTAAGGAAGTTATATATATACAGGTCCCTCGTGGGAAAATCGTTGACTACTATTCAGACGTTTTATATATATATAATATAATTATTTTCTGTGACTGTATCTTACATTAATTTGTAGGATCCTTTACTATAGATAATTTAGCTGATCTGTAACAATAACATCTTCATGCCTTATATATCATGTACTGTAGTACGCCGCTAGATTAAAACTGACGTGGACAGTCACATGGCCAGCGAAAGCTCTATTATTGTAGAGCCCAGGTGGTCGTGTGGTCTAGCGGGACGGCTGCAGTGCAGGCGATTTGGTGTCACGATATCACAGTAGCATGGGTTCGAATCCCGACGAGGGAAAACCCAAATTTACAGATCTACCATTGTTGGGTTGATGTTTACACGAGTTGTATATATATATATATATTTGACCTACTGCATTATTACATACAACATATGACAGACGGAAATTTCGAAACATAAGGCTATTACAAACAAAGTATGAAGCATCCAGGTATTCTATCTTAATACCGAATACAAAGCTCTATAGAAATAGTTTTCGCCATCGCTGGACAGTAATACCTTTGTCTCACTCTATGAAATTTTACATTCACTGTTTATAGATTATTCCCACACCGACAAAGTGCATTCGGCTTTTACTAATGTTTTTGCTAATAAAACATAAAACCTGTTTAAAAAAAAAGTTTGAAATCACGAATGCCCCCGCTTAAAATTTTCAATTTTCCAAGTTATAAAGGGGCATAATTGTCCAAAAAAGTACTGCCCAAAATTCTAACTCGGCCTAACTTTGTGTGATTATTAACATTATGTGTGAATTTCAATAATTTTTGATAAGGCAAATTAACGACAGAGTGCGGAAACCAAACTAAATAAAATTGAGAATGGAAATGGGGAATGTGTCAAAGAGACAACAACCCGATCGTAGAAAAAAACTACAGCAGAAGGTCACCAACAGGTCTTCAATGTAGCGAGAAATTCCGTTCTTCAGCTGGCCACTAAACAAATATATTCTAGTTCAGTGATAAAGAACGCCATACTAATTTCCAAATTGTACAAAAGAAACTAAAATTAAAATAATACAAGACTAACAAAGGCCAGAGGCTCCTGACTTGGGACAGGCGCAAAAATGCGGCGGGGTTAAACATGTCTGTGAGATCTCAACCCTCCCCCTATACCTCTAGCCAATGTAGAAAAGTAAATGCATAACAATACGCACATTAAAATTCAGTTCAAGAGAAGTCCGCGTCTGATGTCAGAAGATAAAACCAAAGAAAATAAACAAAATGACAATAATACATAAATAACAACAGACTACTAGCAGTTAATTGACATGCCAGCTCCAGGCTTCAATAAAACTGACAGAAAGATTATGATTTCATCAGATGAACATCAGGCACAATCCTTCCCGTTAGGGGTTTAGTCTCATACCATCAAGACATATATGAGAAGAACATAACCCGTGTCATGCCAACAACTTGTTTTTGAATAAATGTGTTTAGTTCCGACGCAAAGACCCTATAAGTGAATCAATATTAATGCCAAAATATGCAATCTTTAATGACCTGACAACAGTATCGTAGCTATATCCCTTCTTAATAAGTCTATTCAAAAGTTTTGTTAGTTTCTGAGGTGAATATTGACACCTTTGTGCTTTATAAAGAATATTTCCATAAAAAATTGGATGTGAAATACCTAAACGTATAAGAAGTCTGCATGTTGAGCTATATTTACGAATGATGTCCTTATACCGATGATAAAATTTAGTTAATGTTTTGACTAGTTTGTGATATCGAAAACCCTGGTGTAATAATTTTTAAGTAATACATAAATTTCTCTCGTTAAAATCTAAAACATTGTTACATACACGAGCGAATCGTACAAGTTGAGATATATAAACACCGTAAGATGGTGACCATCTAAAAATGGATAATTAACGATAGGAAATGAAAAATCATCTCTTTTAGGCCACACCAATTTGATTCCTTGTTCGACGGACCCGCCCGCACCTATTTTTTTCAAAACGGAATTTTTTTATTTTTTTTATATTCCCGCTTCCCGCATCCGGAAATGTAATCATGTCTATTTCCCGCACTGTTTTTTTTTTGTAAATATCATAAAAAGATATCAACATTGGTTTCTTTCCCCCTTACTTACATTCCCTATCAAAAATGTTCGTTGGTAGAATAAAGTACAAAGAACTTCTGAAGGATTTGCCTTCAACTGCAATTATATTGTATGCTGTCAAAACAAAACTATCTATAGCCGCTGCATGTTTATGCACCTGTCCTGGTTGATTCAGGGGCCTGTCGTTCAGCAGTTATCGTTTGTTGATGTTGTTCATTGGTATAAATTTTTTTTCCCGTTTGGATAAATAAATTAGATCGTTGGTTTTCCTGTTCGAATTGTGTACGCTAATAATTTTGGGATCCTTTATAGCTTACTGTTTGGTCTGTATCAAAGCCCTGTGTAAAAGGCCGTACTTTGACCTGTGTTTGTTATTGTCAGGTTGAGAACAACCCTCATCAGACAAGGGGTCATTTTACTGATGACTGATGTAGAAAAGAAAATAGAAATACCAAGGATTTGTATAGTTCTTCTATACAAAACCTTTGAAAACTTAGAATTTTGTACTCAAAAAGAGGAGAGTTACATCATATTTTAAACAACTTTTTCTAAAAAAGAGGGGTCCACTTATTTTGAATAATATTAAACTGTTAAAGTAAATGTGTTAATTTAACATGGTTAAAGTCCAGGAATATTACAAAATTCTGACATGTTTTGACCATTTAATACTAAATAGATATATAGTTCTTTGAGAAAATATGAGCCCTTTTGTACAAACAAATATATTATAACTTATATTGATCCCTCATAAAACATGTAAATGGGATATTTATAACATTAAGGGGTTGCCCCCAAACTGATTATGACTTGGATGGAGAATTGTCTCATTGTCAGTCACACATACATAGACCAGATTTAATTATTTCTTGGTGAACAGGGAAAAAATACTTCAGAAATTAAAAAATGTCAAAGTACAAGTTATAAATCAAGTTTTATTATTGTCAAAACCTACTATTTTATGTTTACAAAAAAAAAATATAGTCGCTCGCCTTTACTTTTCAAGCTTCGCCTCAAAAATTTTCAAATTAAATATTTTTTTATTAAAATTTTCAAATCGCTCGCTCGCCCCAAATTTTGGAGTCCAAAAATCCGTAGAACAAGAAATTAAATTGGTGTGGCCTTATCATAAATTGTAGTATTTAGCTTTCCGTTAGTGATACAGATATTAAGATCGAGGAAAGGGCAGTGGTCATTGTTAGTATTAGCTTTATTTAAAGTAAGTTCAACAGGCTAAACTTCTTTAATATACATACTGAAGTCGTCATTATTGAGAGCCAAAATATCATCCAAAAATCTAAAAGTGTTATTAAATTTATGTATCAGATGTTGTTTCGATGGGTTTTTGCTTATTTTTGTCATAAATTGTAACTCATAGCAATACAAAAACAGGTCCGCAATAAGTGGTGCACAGTAAGTCCCCATTGGAATTCCGATATCCTGACGATATACGGAATCCCCAAATCGAACAAAAATGTTATCTAGTAAAAATTCAAGGGCATATATAGTATCAAAGCATGTCCAATTGACATAGTTTTTTTGTTTATTGCTACTAAAAACTGACCTAAAAGAGTTTGAACATATATATTCACATTCTGACTTTTTAAATGCCCATTTAATTAGGTGTGTGATTTTTTTCTTAATGAGAATGTGAGGCAATGTGGTATACAGGGTAGAAAAATCAAAACTTTGAACAGATTCAAAATCACCAATATAAGCATGCAATTTATCAACTACTTCCAACGAGTTCTTGACACTCCAAAAGTAATTAATTCCACTATTTTCGAAAGCCTTATTTGAATAATTTATTATCAGGTTTTTAATTGTACCAAGTGTGCTGGTAAGAAGAATAGACAATTTAGTTGTGTAACAATGGCTTGAAGACGAAACAAATCTATATTTGTAAGGTGTTTTGTGTAGCTTCGGAAGCCAATACATAGTTGGAACGTTCATTGTATTTGGCTCTGCTTGTAAAGCGGTAGCTAAAATGCATTAATATAACTTGTGACCCGTTATCACTGAATTGTTGGGACAAAAACCACTGAATTCAACACGCCATAATCCTTGTGTTAAAATGTAATACAAACGACTCATACAAAATACAAAGTTATGGCATTAAAACAAGTGACTATAGATGAAGACAACAGCGCCATACCATCATACATGCCAAAATAGTATTGCATTCATATGAAAATGATTTCAAAAGTTGCTTAATTGAACAACATACATCATTAAGAAATTCTTAATTCACATTCTTTTTATGATACTGGAACCCTTAGGCTTAGTTCAGTTTGAAAAAACAACAGAAAAGCATAATATGAATTGTAATTCTCACGTTGAAAAACTATGTCCATATATACTGAGTAAAGTATTCACATGCAGAACTACATTTGTACATTCCTATGTAGAATAAGTCTGTGCATATATAGAAAAAAAGTATATGCATATGAGGTTAACTATGTTCAAATAGATGTATAGAAAAGTATGTGCATATAAGGTAAACGATGTGCATATGTAGGAAAAGTATGTGCATATATATATATGCATATAAAGTAAACTATGTTCATATATATGCAAAGTATGTGTATACATAGATAAAACATGTGCAGACATTGAAAAGTATGTGCATTCATGTATATAAACGTTTGTATTCGGCAGCTACGGCGTTCCATAAATAGTCTCTCTAGCAAAACAGCGCATGTCTATAAGAATACGTGCAACTTGTGCGCACAAGTTGTACAACTCGTGCGCACAAGTTGTACAACTCATGCGCACAAGTTTATAACTCGTGTGCACAAGTTGTGTAACTTGTGCGCACAAGATAGTAACTTGTGCGCACAAGTTGAAATTTTTTTTTTGCATGGCACTCCAGGGCTTCCGTAGATAAGTAATTGGATCGGATAGTATAAAAAAAACTTTTTTTTCAAGGGTATTTCAGTCGTATAAACGGAAGAAAGTATTATGTCTGCCTTCAACCGTTATTACGAATGGCAACTTCTATATAGTATAGATTATCTTTTTTATTCTCTACGAAATTGAAATTAAATTCTATACATGTTAACAATTTCGAGGTATTAAAGGCGTTTGTGTAATGCAAGTAAATAGAATATTACTAGACACCCATTACAAGGATTTAAATTTATTCGACGTCTGTGTAATGCAAGTAAATAGAATATTACTAGACACCCATTACAAGGATTTAAATTTATTCGATTAGGACTTTCCATTTAGTAGTTCTAAAAATATGTTTTGATCATCATATATAAATTATTTAAATCGTATGTAATCTTGCATTTAACGAGGAATCTACAATGCAAGAGCGAATGTCAGGACTGTAAGTAAAAAAAATTTAACGAATCAAATTTGAATTATGCCTTTGATTCAATTAAGTTAGTAAAAATTGTCATACTTTCTGTTCTTGTGTGATTCTTTAATATTTGGTAATCCAATAATACACAAGGAAGTTTACTCTTTTTGTCTTTGTGAAAGGGTTATAATTTGTTTCCACAGCTCACACAAAGCACATTGCTTCTATATATATACTAGGTTGTAACAAGTTACATGTAACATATTTAAACAAGTTATAAAATGAATTAATACATATCTTTATTTCTTATTTTCTGAAGTTTATGATCAGTGGTTGTTGTTTGTTCATGACTGTCATATTTGTGTATCGTAACTATTTTAATATAACTATTGCATTTAGTTTTTTCCATTACATTGTTCCATTAAATTTTGGTGTTCCATTACATATGTTTCATGCTGGTATGATTTATAGCCGACTATATGGGCATGTGTTACCTTTCCACGTCAGTTTTAATCTAGCGGCGTACTACAGTACAGTACATGATATATAAGGCATGAAGATGTTATTGTTACAGATCAGCTAAATTATCTATAGTAAAGGATCCTATAAATTAATGTAAGATACAGTCACAGAAAATAATTATATTCATAAGTACGTCTGAGTTAGTGACAACCCTACAACAGATGTATCCATCGGATCGATATCAATGATGGTGATACATGGCTGTGTACATAATGTATATACAACTCGTCTAAACATCAACCCAACAATGTTAGATCTGTAAATTTGCTTTCGCAAATTTTTGGTTCTTCCCTCGCCGGGATTCAAACCCATGCTACTGTGATATCGTGACACCAAATCGCCTGCACTGCAGCCGTCCCGCTAGACATATATATATATATACAACTCGTCTAAACATCAACCCAACAATGTTAGATCTGTAAATTTGCTTTCGCAAATTTTTGGTTCTTCCCTCGCCGGGATTTGAACCCATGCTACTGTGATATCGTGACACCAAATCGCCTGCACTGCAGCCGTCCCGCTAGACCACACGACCAACTGGGCTCTCATTAAAAGAGCTTTCGCTGGCCATGTGTTACCTTTCCACGTCAGTTTTAATCTAGCGGCGTACTACAGTACATGATATATAAGGCATGAAGATGTTATTGTTACAGATCAGCTAAATTATCTATAGTAAAGGATCCTACAAATTAATGTAAGATACAGTCACAGAAAATAATTATATTCATAAGTACGTCTGAGTCAGTGCCAACCCTACAACAGATGTACCCATCAATGATGGGGATACATGGCTGTGTACATAATGTATATACAACTCGTCTAAACATCAACCCAACAATGTTAGATCTGTAAATTTGCTTTACAGATCTAACATTGTTGGATTGATGTTTAGACGAGTTGTATATACATTATGTACACAGCCATGTATCACCAGCATTGCTGGTGATCCGATGGATACATCTGTTGTAGAGTTGTCACTGACTCAGACGTACTTATATATATATATATATTTATTTATATAGATTAGTGTTGTCAAATTGTACAGTTTTGCCTAACCGGTTTTCCTCGGGTAATCGTTCGACCGATTAACCGATTAACCGGTCACCGTAGTTATTAAAGTTGATGTTTGAAGGCCTTATCTATAGTACCCTACACATGTACGTTTTTGTGATACGATGAATTGAAGTTGGCATCATAAGGCTTGTCTGTGATGATTCCTTCCGAAGTTTGACTTTTAATAATCCAATATCACGGTGGGTATGGTTGTTCTGTGAGAGAACGTACTGTGCTGGTGATTTGGTCCTGACGGGTGCTGGTGATCAATGAAAAAATGTAAACAAAGACGAAAATAATGATTTTTGACGTTTTCACTCATAAAAAATGGAAGAAAACAGTTGAGATTTTTCAATTTTGTTTCTTATGGGTTCATATGTTAACCATTTAAAAGTTGACCCTCTAAACTGTTTCAGTAAGCGTAACACAGAAATGCTCATTTTCAGAAAATCTCGATTTGAAAAAATAAAACAAAAATGCTCATAGAGTCCGCTTTCTATACCGCAATCCAAGCGACAAAACTATTTTGTGAAAAAAACATTGCCATTTATTTTCAATTTATGCATGTCCTGATACTGTGCTGGTGGGTCCTGTCATTGTGCTGGTGGGTCCTTATACGGTGCTGGTGATTTTTGATAAGAAGTTGGTCATATTTGAAACAAATGTTACAAAATCAATAAAATTGGGCAGATAATTGTTGTCAATAGGATCTATGACTCCTATTTTAGCTCTTGCGCATCCATTTGGCTGTTTAATATGTGTTTTGAAATGATCGTAACTTGTATTAAATAATTACATAAAAGAGCAACAGCTTTCGTCCAATATCAGATAACAATATATAGTATCTAAAATAAGAATAGTCTTATTAAGATATTTTAAATGCCCCTCACAATGATGCTTCAACAATGATCAAAGCCCATGCCGCATAGACATGTTTGTTAGCGCTCCGTATACCCATCCCAACTTCCACCCAACCAACCCTCCTCATTTCCTCCTTTATTGTTACAGTGGTGTACCAACACAACAATTTATTACATAAAATAATACACAAAGACACACATTATTGAATAACGAATGCTTGCAGGTACTGAAAGCTAGTTCAAAGCCGCATTTTCAACTAATAGATAAACCATGTTCTCATATACAAAAATCCCAATCGTGTAGATTAAAAAAGTATATAAACTTAAGTTCACATTCTTATGTTTGATGAAGCAGAACATTAAAAGTGTGCAGCGAATCTTGTTCTCACAACAGTTATTGTCATAATTATGTTTACATAAGAATCATAAAGGAATTAAGAAGGTACCAAGAAATATTTTACAGTTCAATTTAATGATCATGAATGGAAGGAAATGGTTTGGAAGTTTACATAGGATAAAAAGAAATTGATAGTATTTTTTGGCGAAAGACTTAAAGGCTTCTTTGCATTATATAGTACAGCTCTTTTATAAAACTTTGATTGACTTGTTTGCTATGTTTGCTTGGATGTTTTCAAACAATAGGTAGGCGGAGTTTCAATACATACTGGGATTTGATTGGACAAATACAAACTGACAGGAATTGAATTTAATTTTTATTTTCCAAACAAATTGTAGTATTATATAGTAAACAGACTACTTACCTGTCGTTTACAAACATCAAAACAATCATAGCAAGCAATTTAATCAATGGTTTGCTTTGCATATATTTATAGAAGAGCTGTAAATTCTAAAATAAAATAGAAATTTTGTTGTCGTAGATGGTTAAATCCTCAACAAAACCTCAATAACTTTGTTGGAACGAATAAAGGTTTTAAATCAAATTTTCGTGGACATTTTAGCTTCCATCCTGACGAGGCATGTTAGATGTTCGTATGCTGTTGCACCTGACGCACGGAAACTTTCACATTTCCATCTTCTTTTCTGAAATATTTTACCCAGCTCATACTTGACAAGACTGTTATCCTAGTAAAGGTGTAAACAATGAATTAAACACAAGTTAAAAATTCCACAATACTATATAATTCATTTTATGTGTCAATTTGTTCGAAAAAAGTCGATAAGAAGAGAGTTTTTTAATGTCATGATTATCTGCCGCTCTCTAGATCTATGCTAAGCATTTATTTTAGATGACATGAACTCCTCACCCTGGTGACCCTGCTGCCTTTCATAACTTTATCCGTATACATATATTAATAGATAAACAAAAGGTTGTAACTGGTATTTTTGTGCAAGGTAGATAGACATTTTGATTTTTTTTTACTCGGTAAGTTTTGCCCTAATTGCTTGAACATTTGCAATATTTAAACCCAATTTCAATGAGTGTGTAGACAAAGGGGATATCTTTGGTTATCTTGCTTGCTGAACAGAAAAGTCATTGTTAGGTTGTGTAAACTACCCTACTTTAAGTGTAGACTAGTCCGACAAATGACACATCTTTATGTCTGTAGGACCAGGCTAATTCGAAAGGAGGGTAATATACCTTACCGAACAATGACTTCACGGTTTAGCTAACAATCAAGCTAACCAAAGATATAACCTTTGCCTACATACTCAATGGAATCGGCTGTAACTAAAAACTCGAATACATTTTAACAGACAGTGGTCATGTTTGTTGATGAATATTGTTTTTCCTAGATTCAGACTTGAAAAATCATTTCGTTACATTTGGTCAAGTAAATTGTAATACGGACGCCAAGACAATAAATGAACCTCACACGACCCCTCGACACAGTTGAGCTTATATATGATCTTATAGCGATTCGGGTTGAAAATCAGTTGAAATTAATCCAGTAGTTTGTGTGTGTAGATTTGTATTGTTTTAAACGGTATGAATTTTTAAAGTTAAATCTAGGTGTTTAATCTAAGAATTTCTTTTTTAAACTTATATACTTGTTTTATACTCAATTGGTAGTATGAAGTTACGAGATATTTGAATTTTTGAAATTGAAGGCACAATTAACAAAGCAAACGTTAGTTTTAAATACTTTTAAATAGATTGTTAAGGATAATGTGCCCTTGTCATGCTTGTGTTGATCCCATGCTAAACATAACAAAAATTTCTGTATAAAGGTCTGTGAATTTTCTACAAAAATAGTGATTTTATTTTCGCCAAATTCTCTTTTTCTACTAAATACAATAATGAACTAAAAATAATAATGCTTTGCAAGAGGTTTCCCCTTGATTCATGTATATGTTCAAAATTATATCTCTATTATTCATTGTCTGTGCTGTTTTGATACTATTGCAGTTTGCACATTTTCGTAATTGACAGGCCACAGGAGGGGGTGATAAACCATACACGAAAATATAAAATATTGATTTAAATACTTAATTTGCATCTCTGAACCCCCACCCCCGGCTTGTTTTTTAGGAGGGTGTCTAAAAATGGTCGATTACAGCTAGACAGTCGAGTACGCATTTTACTTTCCAGGCGTGTTTACGTTGATTGTTAAAGTCCTGAAAACGGATAGATGGAAACAAAAATGTTTGATATATCTGGCTTTTGATTCAGTTTTATTAAATATAAATTAAGTCTACATTTTAATATAATAATACTAAGAATTCACAATATAAAAAATGCAGAAAAAAATGGAGATGTGAAATATCTTGATAAGGAGTCATTACTACAAAGATGGTGTGTTTGACACACAAGTAGTGATATTACCAATATTAAAATAAAAGTGTATTTTAGTTTGGTATTTTTTCCATTTACTCATTTTCAATCATAATTAAGGCACAGTTGATTTTTATTCATAAAAATATTTAAATATAGAAAAGTAGGACACATTGTTCACTTCCTCCCCTGTAATTTTTTATCAAAAGTATTTATTTATTTTGGAATTTTGAAATGAAAAAGCTGAGAAATCTTAGTTTTGTTAATGTTCTCTATGTTATCTCGTCTTCATTCTCTGACATATTCTAGTCTGCCCTTTCATAAAATAGTGATTTTTTTAAGTGTTTAAAAAATACCTGATAACCGTTTCGACAAAAAAAATATGTTGAAAAAATCTTACAGATTCAGCAAGTGATTCTTAACAGCTGTAAGATACATTTTCTTTTAAAATACAACTTTTAAATCTTACGGGAAACTATTCCAAGCTTAACACTTTCACTGTAACCTCGCTCTAACTTATCCACCATCCCCCCAATAAAAACAAACAAACAAACCCGCAATACTATTGTCATTCTTATAGTCAGCACTCAATTGTTCACAAACAAATGTGTTTTAAGCTGCTAAAGACGTATGATTCAAACGCTCAGAAAGTCCTTTCTTCTATATTTTGCTCTCCATTTTTATACAAAACCTTTTACAGTTTTATTTTATGGGTTATTGTTGAAGGTCGTACAATGACGTATGGTTGTTAACACATACTTCCTTTGGTTTCTTATTGAAGTTTGTCTATTGACAACAAACATACCACATCATCTACTTTATATAAGTATTCTATAAATTACAACGTATTTTGGTGATCTTGCAAAATGATCGTAATCCCGAAAATCGTATACATATTTTCTTATCTTAAAAGGGGGCAAGAAGGGTTCCATTAACAGGCCAATAAATAAAATTACAGTTAATTTTAAGAAGAATAAAAAATAGGGGTATTTTTTCTCTCATAATAACAGTAAACAGATTCATAACAATGTCAATTTCAAGAAAGCAGACAACAGTTAATTAGTCAATAACAGTACAGCATCAATGATCTTGAATATTTGCCACTTTTAACTTAAATATAAAGGCACAGAACCAGGACATAGGAGCACAGAACCAGGACCGTTTTTCTTATCACCAGCACATCGTCAGGACAATTCCGTTTAACGAACTTGCACGACTTTTGCAATATTATATTGTTGTAATATACTTTGCATGGTACTTATGACGCATCAGAGAAAAATTAAGCAACAAAACAGTCGTTTTATTGCCGTTCTGATACAATGTAAACAAACCCACCAGCACAGAATCAGGACCCACCAGCACCCGTCAGGACCAATCACCAGCACAGTACGTTCTCTCGCAGGACAACCATACCCACCGTGAATATATCGTATCAACTACGGCGTGTGTTTACTTCAAATTAAGAAAAATAAAAAATCTTTCTTGATCTCGTCGAATTGAAAACGTATGAAACAGACGAATACTTCTTTTTTTCTTGATGTCTTTTGAAAATAATATTGAGTATTTCAATTTCAAACGATTAAGTCTGTTACTCTTAACATTAAATTATGCATCAATTACATTCACGTTGATTTGTACATTTTTGAGTAGGCATTTCATTTAAAGTATGACAAAGCCTTGCACAATGGAGGTTGCACGTTCAGATGTAGGTCTACGCATTATACGATCAAAAATAAAACAATGAAGTTAATCGTAACATTTAATCGGATTGCTTATTTAAAATTACTTTTAAAAAAAAACATGTATGCTAATTATATTTACTTAAGATCTTGCCCCGAGCTGATTAATATGATGTTTTTAGGATAAACATTATCAATCAATATACTTGATACCTGACACTTGATCGATTAAATCAATTACCATGAAGATGATTTTTGAAATAGCATATTTAATTATTTCAATACTCATTTCTATCAAATCTATTAGAATTGAAAAAAGCCCGGTTAACCGGTCAGTGATTTTGTTATTCGGTCCTTCAGGTGGTTAACCGGTTATCCGGTTAATCGTTGACAACACTGATTTCGGTATCCCTTTTTCATGCGCGTCGTTATAACGCTGTCCGATGGCATCAGAAGTTTACTGTTTTTGCATGAAGCAATATATACGAAATAGTTTCGGTATAGAATGAAATGCAAGTCAATTGTCAAGTTTTCATCTGAATAATAATATATTTACCTTACAAACAAAACAAAATTTTATACGATCTCAAGAAACTAACTGAAATGATTTTCTGATGATGAATGCTTTCCGGTTGCCTAGACTCCCCTGACCAGTACTTGATAACGACCATTATCCAATAACCCGCTACAGAAATGTTTTTTTTTATGAAAATAAAACACTTTTGAATTGAAATGATGGTTGTATATATACCTTAAAAGGGGATTTACAGGAAATGCACATTTCGCATGAAACTAATAGCAGACCATACATCCACAGGGGTGAATCGAAGTTGAAAAGGTCGCTCTTGGAATCAAGTTTAGTTTTTTTATGTAAATATTTATTAGTTAGAAAAACCATGGATCAACTATAAAATCATTCAGAGTTCAAAAGTTGTGGTTCCTACAGTAATAATCAATCCAGAGCATTTGTACCATTGTTTTTTGTACTTAGAGACCTTTAGATTTTCTATTTGCATCCGCCATTTTTATGTAAACGATACGTTCTGGTGTAAATTCCGGTTTGTGCGTAACATATGTCACTGATGAGCCGTGGTTCTAGACTGTTTGTGTAAAGTCTGAGGAATAATGAACTATTAAAATTTTTTACTACACAACTTGATAAATTTTAAAATCCCTGAATTTCTGTGAAAAATTACCATGTCAGTAAAATATAAATGCCAAGTATGAATTGATGTTCATTTTGTCCATTAGACACCATAGTTCTTATTTTATTTAAGTTTTAATAACATTATCGAGAACTAGTCAATATAAAACAGAAGATGTGGTATGATTGCCAATGAGACAACTGTCCACAAGAGACCAAAATGACTCAAACATTAACAAGTATAGGTCACCGTGAGGCATTCAACAACGAGCAAAACTCATACCACATAGTCAGCTATACAAGGCCCCGGTATGACAATGTAAAACAATTGTAAAGAGAAAACTAACGGCCTTATTTATATAAAAAAAAAATATGCAACACATAAACAAACGACAATCACTGAATTACAGGCTCCTGACTTGGCACAGCCCATACACACATAATGTGGTGTGGTTAAACATGTTAGTGGGATCCCAACCCTCCCCTAACCTGGGACAGTGGTATAACAGTACACATAAGAAAGAAGTTGTATTCGAATTTGGCATACTTTTAGCATTTGGAACAAACATGCCCCAAGGTGAGTTCATTAAAAAATTTAAAAAAAACAATCAGGTTCTTTTGCTTCAAATACGATCAATTTTGATAAAACCAAAGGTCCTTTGGAAAGTTACATTGCCTGTAAAAACCACATTCCATTCTATTCATGGAATCTGCATCTGTAGGCCAACATACAAAATTACCCTAAATTTTAATAAAGAAACCTGTTCAACACGGGAAATCTTTCTTTTATTGTACCCAAAACTATTCGAAAGACTTTGTCATTGATTACGACTATTATACTAGCTGTTATGTTATATTTGAAATTATATTTATGCAAGCTTTATAGCTTATTATAACTATCAAATTGAATGTGAGTTTATTGTGTGTTGCAAGAATAAAGAAAATATAAAGACCCATTACAAGGATTTAAATTTATTCGATAAGGACTTTCCATTTACGAAGATTTAAATATATAAAAATGATCAGTAGATATAAAATCAATTAAATCGTGTATTACATCACACACACACTTAGTATTGCAAATGGAGATGTTTGATGAAAGGTTCTGACGTAGCATTGTAAAAACGATTATTGCACATGACTACCTACCAAACATTTTGGTTATGGTATTCATAATTTGTTTTCACGGCTAACAGAAATCATATAACAACTAAAGAATGTATCATGTTTTATGCATATATTAGCAAGTCATCAATGAAAATTTTAAATGTTTTCTTTGTTCATTGCAAGAAATAGAAAAACAAATGAGTGATAGAAAATGCATATTTTAAAGGTTTTTATGTCGTTTAAGACACCGACAGATGAACAACTGAACATCGGGGTTAAACATGTTAAACCCCGCAACATTTTGTATGTACACATATCCTAAGCCAGGAACCTGACGTTCAGTGATTGTCGTTGGTTCTTGTCTGTCAAATTTGTATTTTTATTTTGTTGTGTTATAAATCAACTCGTTTGTTTTCTAAATAGAATTATTTCATGTTTCCATGTGGGGGCTTCTTATAGCTGACTATACGTTATGGGTACTCCAATTTATTGAAGACCATTCGGTTGCCTACTAATGCTTACATCCCCTTCATTTAAACTGTGGTGGATAGCTGTTTCTTTGGCAATCAAAAAAATACCACATCTTTGTTTAAATAATTTATTGTTAAATAATGTTATATTATTGACTAAAATGTTTTGTCTATCAACTCGAAAATATAACTTCGTCATGTCACTGTGAGGTTAACAATGATTTTGACGATTCATTCCTGAAAAAAAATAAATTATACGGAATGCCCGTACTAAATGCTGTCTATACAAAATAGTCTAAAAAAGTGTGATGCACTCTTTAAAATACCATTTACATTGGTTGTTATTCAATTGGCCCCACATTGTTATGTTATTTCTTTCATAGACAGAGAAATATTACTGTCATTTCTCAATTATTCTGTTTTCATGCGTTAAAAATAGAACAAAAAACATTTCTTTTCTTTTTGTCAAGAATTACGACTCTAGATTTGGCTGGTTTTTTTTGTCCTTTCGAAATGGAACTTATGCAATTATTATCAAGGTGAGGGTATGTACGCAGTGCAAGTAAATATCAGGACTCATAACAAGGATTTAAATATATTCGATGAGGCCTTTCCATTGACATAGTTCTAAAAATATGTATTAATCTTTATATACAACATACATTGAATAATATACGACTTTTGAAACAGATAGCATACAAATGATAAATATTAAAACAAGTATATTACGAATCATGTTCAGTCAATTATTTCCAAACATAGATCAATCTTACAAAATGTCAACTTTAACATATTAAATGAAATTTTTGATTTAGAACTCAAAACAAGATATTTTCATTATTTTATTAGGAATTTACAATACGAAACTTGTTATATAATAATAACTCAGTTATCATTAAACAGACGTATTATATTATAAGGACGTATTGGAAAAAATTGTTCCATTGGATATTAGAAAAGAATAGATTTTTTTATTGGTATTCACTTAATATGTACAAAGAAGCCTGAATAAGTAGATTTTTTTTTATTATTATTGGTCATTAAGCTAACAAATAAGTTCACAGTTTACACTTCTATATTTGGATGTAAAACTTTACCTGCAACGTATATGTATAACAAAATTAAAAAACCCTAATAAATATATATATATCTAAATATACAATCTCCCTTTTGAATTGTAAAAAACAATCAAATTGTGTCAGGGGCAGAGGCTGTCAGATTCAACGATTTGACTCAAGTTCTCATAATATTTCTTTATGTCACTTTAATTCATGATTGAACAAAACAAAATATATCATTAAGCAACTTCAATGTTAGCTTCAAAACCAAACATTCGACTACTCAGCATTCATCTCAATTTTCGATGAAAGGAATCTGACAAGATATTTATACACCACTGGTAAATGCGGTATTCATCGTGTTGTGTTAAGATTTGAGCATTCCTGATGACAAGTAAATCTCGAAAAGCGCTTTGATCGCAAAATATTAAAAAAATAATGTATTCAATGTTAAAAAAACGCAGAACAAATGTAGCTGTTACATTTTTCTATTAAAAAGTTTGTACAAATCTACACGACACAATGTTAAGGTCAACAAACGGTCTTTTGTTCGAGTGATGTCACCTTAAGTGAGAATTTCTTATACCAATAAAGATTACTTGGGAACGTATGTCTATTACTTAATTACAACATGTTTTGACAGAACTAGATTAATCAAAGTCTCGCTGGTTTTTGACGAGATTTGTTGGGCTTTTTATTGACGTAAAACCTTTTATTTATTTTTTAAATGCCAAATCTCGACGAAAATTATCGGTGTAAGGAGGTTTTATTTTATCTTACATTGATTTTAGACTGAGTTTGACTGTTGATTGTTCTAATTTTTCTGTTTTCTTTTCCAGGAACACATATGCTCACGGAAATGAAACTGTTTCTTTCCAAAATTTGATTTGGATATTCACTCATCAAATAGTCATTAATCATCATTGATATGGTCATAACTATAAAATAACGCTTTGAAAAATTAAGATGTTCCCCTCCATCATAGGAATTATTTAACCCAGGAAAAGATTACCAATGTTTTACTTGGCAAAATCTTTCGGAGTTTTCAGTGTTTTTATTTATCATTGAATTAATTGGTCTTTTCAACGTATTGGATTGGAGCTTCACTGATAAGACTTTTGCAGATTGTATGATGTTTATTGTTTTAAATTAAATAAAGGTCAGACAGTCACAGTCTTACACACTGTATAGTAATCAAACTGCGTAAAGAGGGGACTGTATATCTGTGCAATGTTTAGCGTTGCTACCGGATAGAAATTAAAGGAAGATAGGGTTGAACATAATTCCCGGGAAAAGAAACAATGTTTTGACATTTTTCAGGATATTCTCCTACAAAAGCACATTGCTGACATAATCATTTGTATGTATTGATCCATTCTCCAAAACAGACGTGAAACCATTCTCTAGCAGACAGTGTTATTTATCGATGTCTTATTGACGTAACTGTTTGCATTTGATAAATGAATATCACATATATATATAATTTATTGCATATGAATTCTGAATACCCGTTGTTCATGCAATAGTTTAAACGGTCTTACTACGAATGAAAACTAATAGATTAGCATTAAAAAATAAAAAATAAAAACCTACTGAGGATTTTGACTGATTTTTTAACAAAAGATTCAATACATGCATTTAATTTTTATTATATAAAAGCATACAAATTTACGATGATTCTTTTGCATACCACAAAAGGAATGTTATAAATCTTAACCTGAACTACTTTCAATGACATATGAATTTTTTACCCGATCTGTGCACTGGACCTCCTTTCTGTTTGACCATATAACATGTCATCTTCATCCATGCAATAAATTCACTTTTTTAAATATCTTTCGGCATTTAAGTTATATATAACATTGCAAATATTTTTTCCGTTTAGAATTGTCCTCCGAGTTCAGTGTTTTGTGTTTTCAATATATTTATGGAAGAACTAATCGAAGAATTCAAATACAGAAAAATATTCAACGAGTGACTAAACAACACATTTATTCACGAATGCGCGCGGCGCATGAGTAAATTAAAAATGTTGTTCGGTCACGAGTTGAATAATTTCGATATTTGAATACTTTAATTAGTTTTTCTTTTTATTACATTGGCAAATGGCTTTTTTTTAAAAGAAATTAATGTAAAACATGTAAGGAACTATATCTTGTTTCTACGCATTCACAATTTGTTTTGATCCGCCGTTACCGACGTCTTTACAAAGCCTATTGTTGTATGACGTCTGACAGTGAAATAACCACGTTTATTTCACATGTGTTTTTATTTGACTGGAAAATCAATGTCATTCATTGCAATTAATGTAATAAAAAAAAATACCATGAAGATAGTAATCAATTGTTGGAAATTATCGGTTATCTCAGTTTCATTGCATTAGTCGATGTAATGAAAAAACTGAATGAAGCGCCTCACCTCATGTTTTTGTGTAAGCTAAAATGTAAGTTTATTACAAAAGAACTTACGAAATGAAAGTATTATGACTTCAATTTTTATCATAATGCTATAGGCAAACATTGATAAGTTGGTTAATTAATGCTACATGCTGAGACAATTAACAAGTGTTAACCAAATTGACAATGGAATTAGCTGTCTTATTATTGATGTGTGTTTAAGAAATAATTCATGGAAGCCGTAGATTGTTGGAAATTTACACATGACCTGGGCCGTGATATTCGAATTTTATCCTGAGTGTAAGCTTATAAGGAATAAGACTGCATAACAATAAAAATGTTCAGTCTGAAATTAATGCAAATCAAAAGGGATCGTACATCAATAGATATAAACAACTCACCAACATTTGATAAAAATTTGTGAAAGTGTTCAAGAGTGATTGTCCGAAAACTGGAAAATTCCCCCTCTTTTAGGTATAACAATTCATAACATGGAAACGAAAAATGTGAAATTCATAAAAATCGAAGGGGAGCTGACGTCATTAGATAAAAACAATTCAACAAAGTTCCATGTGTAAATTTTCAACAATCTATGGCTTCCATGAATTATTTCGATTCTAATGGAACAAATACTATCATAGAAAAACTGAATCGAGAGTGGGTATGCTGTGTGTGTGGTTGTTATTTTTTACTCCTCGTTGGATAACGCTCAAATATTCGACCGCTAGTAATTCTTTGAATTCTCCAACCCAACATTTGCCATTTTCAATTAACTGTTTTTCTCGTAAGCTACCGGCAAATCCAAAGTTGACATTTCGTAACTAAGGAGCCGCCATGTTGACTTGTTAAAATCATTCAACTACGACAGTGGCATACTATTTTGATAATATTAAGTCTTCAAATTGTAACAATAACTATAGAAGAATTAAGTTGACTTTAAAAAATTGGAGAGATAGTTCTCTTAGGCATGTAATCTTTAAGACGCTGGGGAAATAATTTTCGAAAAGCAGGCAACGAATTCCACGAAAATATATCATTTATATTCGAATTTCTTTTATCATCATTGAATTGTAAAATGTAAAAGACCATTCTACTCTTTTGCAGGCAAATACATTATGCCAACACTTACTGGAATAGTATGTGATCTTTCTGGATCAATGCGTAAAAATGCAGGTGAACAAATCAATGAGGTACGAGGGGCATGGGCTCGTTCCATATTCAATGTCATTGATGATTTAATCAGACACGACGTTTCGCAAGATGATAGTGTTTTTGCGGTTGGAATAGGAGCAAGTTGTAAAGATTCAACATTTGATGTTCTTACTACTATTGAGCAATTTCAAAATTGCGCAAATACAGCAGAAGGTCTTAATAAATCTCAAATAGTGCAGAACATTTTTGATATACTGCAGACCGAAGGCGCTCGTAATATTCGGAAGTGGGCAACATCAACCATTGTTGAGCGATCAGTATCATACGATTTGGCGTCCCTATTTCTCAACATGTTGGGTTCAGATAGGGAGTTTCTTTACTTTTTTGTCCATGAATGCTTACCGTCATCATGTCGAGACTGGGATAATAACGGGGGAGATGACGGTGGGATAAGCGGACTCTTCCAGAGTTTATATAGTTCCGCCGTCACATCTTTTCGTCAGGCTACAGAAAGAGATATCGAAGATGTTGTTCAAAAGGCTAAGGCTAAACTTTTGAAAAATGTTGGGGCCGTTTGTACTGTTCAAAATGCGTCTAAAATTGTTCGCGGCTGTGTTGGGCAAACATCGCTGACAGATGAAAGAGTAACAGATTTAATGAAAATGGTCGAACCGTTTATATATGGCGGCACACCAATGTATAGATCATTAGATGAGGCTTTTGAATTGTTGACAAAGAATGAGTATATGAATCACAAAAAAATGTTGTTTATCCTATCAGATGGAGAGCCTACAGATCATGGCAATTTTGCTGAGATATCGGCATGTCTTTTGAATGCAAAGGTAACTATTATAAGCTGTTTTATCAATAGGACAACTGTTATTGAATCTAGAAGGCTATATAGTGAAGCGAACATGTTTTGGAGC
This sequence comes from Mytilus edulis, assembly GCF_963676685.1. Lineage (NCBI taxonomy): Eukaryota > Metazoa > Mollusca > Bivalvia > Mytilida > Mytilidae > Mytilus > Mytilus edulis. The sequence continues at coordinate 40,237,219 of NC_092355.1, forward strand.
CAAGGAGCTCGATTTTTGTATGATGTAAGCTCTTACATTCGATCAGACCATTTACCACGTACAATCTTTGTAAAGCATGGCTGGAAAATTGATATCTCAAATAATCAAACGAAATTATTTATGCAAGTCAACGATCCCGAAAACATACATGATGCCTGTGAATTAGCAAAAAATGTAGTTTGTTCACAAGATTCGTTGTCTGATCTGCTCGCGTCGGTATCGCTTGACATGTATATCTACCAAAATAACATTGATTTAAAAGCTCCAATACAATACAAGGACACTTGCTATGCAAATGCTTCAGCTACAATTATTCACTTAGCAACAAAACGTATCCTGGGAAGAGAAGGTGGTTATCCAGACTTTGAGAACCTACGCCAAGCTATTATTGATAAATATGGGTATGAGGGGTATATAACATTAGAAGCACTCAGAGATTTCTGTCCGCAATACCGTCTTCAATGCAATGATAATATTGGAATTGGAAAAGCTTTACAAGCTATTTCAGAAAAACGTCCGGTAGTAGCAACATTTCAATTAACTAACCTTGAATGGTCTCACTTTTGCGATTTTTATACCAATAAACCAAAAGGAATACTTGATAAAACCGTTATAAACATTGCAAAACGAGTACCTGGTTTTTGCGTTAATACGGGACATGCAGTAGTATTTACGGGATATGACAGTGATTGCCTTCGCTTCATGAATTTCAAGGGGTCTGGATGGGGTGATAACGGATTTTTCCGAGTTCAAAACGCCGACGTGCTTGGCATGACGTTTATAGACGTGTTCTGGACATCAAGTGATCTCACATCAAATGAAAAGGCGTATTTCAAACAATATGGAGGTAAAGTTGCAGACGATTTAATGAACAAGTTTGTAGGTCTACAGACAGCCACATACACATGTCCATTATGCCATTGCATTTCGTTAGTGACGGAATATGAAGGGACTTTACATGAGGTGTTTTGTCCTAAATGCATGCGGAAATTCGTATGTAACGAGTCTGGAAATATTCTCGCAATGAACATATACCTTACAACACTTGCCTCAAAGTCTTGACTTTATGCATTCAAATGATATCTCAATACATTGTATTTTTCATCACCAATGTTCGACTTATTTATCAAATATTTAACAAGTTAAACTAATTATATGTATTTCTTCACGGCCGACATTCGGCTAACCGATAGATTGGTCGGTTAATCTATATTGAGTATGCGGCTATATCGGCGGTGGGTCTGTTCTAAAAACAAGATGTGGTATGATTGCCAATAAGACAACTATCCATAAAAACCAAAATGACACATAGGTCATCGTACGGCCTTCAACAATGAGCAAAGTCCATACCGCATAGTCAGCTATGAAAGGCCCCGATAAGACAATGTAAAACAATTCAAACGAAAAAACTAACGGCCGTATGTATGTAAAAAAATGAACGAAAAACAAATATGTAACACATAAACAAACGACAACCACTGAGTTACATGCTCCTGACTTGGGACAGGCACATACATAAATAATGTGGCGGGGTTAAACATGTAAGCGGGATCCCAATCCTCCCCCTAACCTGGATCAGTGGTATAACAATACAACATTAGAACGAACTATACAAATCAGTTGAAAAAGACTGTTAATAGGGTTGGCTAAAGTCTGTTAATCAGGTGTTATCGAGAAAATCATTGAAAATTCGGCATGTTTCATTGTATAACTTTTTAAATATATGTTTATCATAAAAAATATTCATGTCTAACAAAACAATTCAATGTACTGAATCCAGTGGTGTTGTTATTATTTTTCTAGCCTCGATGTACGATCTATAAAATGAAAAGGCGTTTTACTCATCAATAAATTTATACACATTTTACACACACAAAATGTACACAAAATGCCACGTTAGTTGAATTTACTTGCATGCAATATTTTGAACATCGAAAAAAGACACGCATTGTGTTTTTTAACCAAATTGATATCTATGTGTGAAAAATCTACACAAAAATCTGTATTTTAGTGACATAAATCAATTTTTATTTAAAACCTGGTCTGTTAATAGGTCGGATGTATAAAACCCGGTCTGTTAATTGGTCTGTTAAGAGTTATGAATGGCAATACAAATATAACTTTATTGCTATATGGGGTGTAATCGGATCAAATGGGTAAGCTTAAGACGAGTGGCTAAAATATACGGAAACAACACATGAGCAATGAAACATTATATACAGTGGCGGATCCAGGGGGAGGGGGTGTTTCAGGGGGTTGGAACCCCCTTTTTGGCCGATCAATGGATTTGAATGGGAATATATAGTTGGACCCCCCCCCCCCCCCCCCATTTGTCCTTGGTTGGGACCCTCTTTTTAAAATGACTGTACCGCCCCTGATTTATACGGAAACACTGACATGAACAATGAACAATTTAGGCAATGCATATTGAAAATTGATAAAAAAAAGTGTTATATTATAGTATTATCAAATATTTGTTACGAGTACATTGAACTGAAGTGTAATGTGCGTATTGTTATGCGTTTACTTTTTTACATTGGCTAGAGGGGTAAATTCAGTAAAAAATATCCCATTGACTTTAATGCTAATCTATGTGTGGAAATAAATTTATACCTGATTTATCTTTAGAAATTAAAAACTTTCATATATCATTCATGAAAGTACAAATCAAGCCCTATCTTTTGCAACAATAAAAACATAGGGTCATGCGGCATTTTTTGGCATTCACATGGCCTTGTTTACAAATAATGTAGATTCCTATACTGACCCCAATTACTTTTCAACCATGTAGGGAAAAAAAATAGTACATTCAGCATTTATTTTTTATTTGTTTCTTCAACTCTAGTTTTGATCCATCTACCAAAAATTATTTATTACAAACAACATCTACCAATCAGAAGAGCACATGACTTCACTTTTAGACAGAAAGCTCTCCCCCAATTGGGCGGTCCCTGATGACGTATATTTATTTACTGAATCTACCCCTATAGATATAGGGGGAGGGTTGAGATCTCAAAAACATGTTTTACCCCACCGCAATTTTGCGTCTGCCCCAAGTCAGGAACCTCTGGCCTTTGTTAGTCTTCTGTGATTTTTTAATTTTAGTTTCTTGTGTATAATTCGGAGTTAAGAATGATATCCATTATCACTGTACTAGTATACATATTTTAAAAGGAGCCAGCTGAAGGACGCATCTGGGTGTGTGAGTTTCTCACTACATTGAAGACTCATTGGTGGCCTCCGGCTCTTGTCTGTGCTATGGTCGGGTTGTTGTCGCTTTGACACATTCTCAATTTCCTTTCTCCATTTTATAACATATCTTTTTCATATTTACTCTGGTATCATCCCTCGGCCCATATCGGCCCTCGGCTAAAGCCTCGTGGCCGATATAGGAGTTTCGGGATGACACTAGGAGCACTATAGAAAAGGGCATGTTATGAGCTATACATATTCATTTCATCCAAGAATGGTCGCTTACATCATGTAGATTCTGTTTTATTGTCATGAATGACACCAATTTGTCATCTACGTTGGTAACCAGTATATAAATCAAGAATAAACGTCGTAATGTAACTAAACATCAGTAAGTAAAATACATTGGGATGCTAAAAAATAAAGAATAATGAGTGAGATCAATACAATGCAGAGAAAAATATCATAACAATTTAAAGAATATAGACATAAACAACACCTCCCAATCCGGACCCTCATGATAACACGAGAATCTGGATGGAGACATAGAATATAGAATTATAGATAAGGACAGTAGAGAGTGATGCATTGCTAAAAAGATAGAAAAAATAATAATTGTTCAAGAATAAAGACATGAAACACCCATGGGGGTGGAAACAGTAACGGATTGCTATGTACTCATATTGGTAATAAATGCTAAAAGTTAACATGCGGACAACTGCAGTTTCCCTCTGCACTTATGTAGGAAGGAACTAAACGGAATAAAATGAATAAAAGCTTAATATAACCAAATGTAACTACATTTGATCCTTTCTATTTACTTCTTTATAATGATGTGAAAACAACAGATGATTAAGTAATAGAAGAAAAGAACCAATTTGATGATGCTGACGACCTAGATTTGAACGTCCAGTGACAAATATCATGTCATATGCGAACGACAAAAACGCTATAGGTATCCTGTGTTGTATTAGAAAGACACTTTCGGACGGATTTGAGAACGTGCTACTTTAAACAGACACAAAGATTAAGGCTGATTGAAAACGTTAATAATAAATCTATGCATATGTCAGCAAGCAATTCATATCACGCTAAATTGAAGTGACACACCCTTAGATAAAATGCAAAGAAAGTCAAAATAAAAATGCACTTACTAGAAGGACACTGTTGCAGCGTATTGTTGGTTTTTTTTTACTCAAGAGCATCTCATTCTTAACTTTTTCAATGGGAAAATATAAAGGTAGCAAAACTATTGTCGTGGCTAAATAACTCTTAACTGACACAATTCCAATTGCCCAACACATTAACAGACTTTATTCCTATGATTTTCACTAAAACGTGGTATTTCTCACGTTATATTACAATTATGAAATATTTACCTTTGTCAATTTATATTTTAGAACCAAAGAACGATTTCTGTCCTTTAAATTATATCTAAAATTGTTTGTTTCACCTTTTATTACAAAAAATTCTTATATGCGTATAGGCATAAATACTACATACATGCGCGACGCCTTTTGGTTTTACTGAAAACTGCGCAAACTATGAAATGTTTTTACGAGTGGAAAATGTTCTATGATGTATATCATTTTGTCAGACATTTTCGTTCTTGTAAAATATAAAAAAAACTGAATATTTAATAGAATTTAACATTTAAATTGTGCGTTTTACTCTTAACAGACTTTTGTTAAACCGATTAACAGACCCACCGCCGATATAGCCGCATACTCAATATAGATTAACCGACCTATCTCTCGGTTAGCCGAGTGTCGGCCGTGTTCTTGTTGTATGATTTTAACCAAATTAACAGTAGTGCATCAGATGGCTTCACATGCAGTCTGGTTAAGAAAACCATAGCGCAATTGAAATGACATTCAAAACAAATGAATGATGGGCTATTTTAGCTGTGATTCTAGATACTACTCTCATTCTTAAGTCTCCATCCAGGTCAGTACTATGACATATGATCCACGCGTACAAATGCGTGGCAGAATTAGAATATCATTTGGGGTACTTGCGATCACCCCAGTTTATGGCATTTTTGTTGCTAAGTCTTTATTTTATATTTTGTGGTGTTAGTGTATTGTATTGTCTTTTTTTAGCCATTGTTTTGTCATATATATTTTTGTGACTTAAGGTGAGAGGTACGTAAATGAACGCCTCTAGCAGAAAATGGGAAAATCGACGTTTGTTGCTATGGGAGATACTCGATCCCGTACACCAGAAACAATATTTTTAAGATGTCGGAATAATGGTCAATTTGGTGGAAGAGTATTGAATGCATGTCATCAAAATGTATCAAAAAATGAAGAATGTAAAATCAAATATCATGTAACATTCAATTAGTGCTTCCCTCCAATGAAAATGAAAGAAACTTGGCATGTCGCGATGGCCGGCGACTCCGAGTGGTTGAGTTGGGTTTACTAGTTGATCAACTTAAAGCTTGCAAGAACTTCTATTCACCATAATGTTTCCACAAAACTGTGTAATGAAAAAAGAATTGGTCTTGGAAGTATTTTGTTTATACTTTAGGGTAACTGGTCATACACTAGCTTACTATACGCTGGTATAATTCGGCACAGATCAGAGACTTTAGTTAACTTGCAAATCGGGAATGATATGGCACCAGAAAACGTAGTCCAAATAATTATGACGTCTGGCAAGGCTATTTTTTTTTTCTGGCACGCCTTCCACGCCTTTCTCACGAAATCTAAGACTGATACATTTATCTGAACGTCGTACAATGTGTGTTCAAAGTCCATGTTGAACAATTAATAAAAACACATAGCTGAGTGGGTAATAGAGCAGATTGGTACCCCGAAAAAAATTGGCATCCGCGGCGAAGCCGAATAACAATAATAGAGAAGAATAAGTTGGATTTTATATACAACGGTTGGAAAAAAGTAAGGATGATCAGTGGCGGATCCAGGGGGTGGTCCCACGGCGCACTGGACCACCCCCATGACGAACCTCAAATTTTTTAAAGTGTCTATTTTTTCAATAACTAGCTAATTAACAAATTAACACTTAAGATTAATCCTTTCATCGTACTAATTGGTTACGGATTACCTGGATACCTAGAGGTGTCACAATGATAGACGGATCAATGCGCATGAGCCCCCTCTTTTCCCCCAACATCAACGGCTTATCATATTTTAATGAATAAATAAAGACAAATAGCATACAAGTACAAGGCACTGATATACATATTTGAATGTTCAAGGTTAATTTAGTTTCCAAGTTTGAGGATGTAAGATGCTGCATCACCATATATACTGAATATAGTCTGTTGTTTTATTGTGTAGGGTTTCCTTTAAAGTGGTGACTCTTTCTTCTATTTTTCTATACTTCTTTGCTTTTCCTCTCATCTTGCAACCTGCTGCACACTGTCATGACTTTTTTTGCCTAGTAAGCTGCTTACTCTTTTTTTAACACATTGATAATTTAAAATATATTTGGATGTGTTGTTTTGTCTGTCTTTTTTTATATTGTTATACCAGCCCTCTAAATGCTTATTTGTCCTGGGTCCTTCTGTGTGGTGGTGGTTCCAGTTTGGTTGTAGGTTTCTGCCCTCTCTTCATATCACAATTATAGTTAACTTGGTGCAGTTATTAATTTAGTCTGTGGTGCTTTTTCCAAGGTGTGTATTTGGTAAACGTGATTGCAGTTTTGTCTGGTAGAGGGCTGATCTCCTGCTTTCGAATGAAGGCAGTTTTTGTGCAGTCTCATTAGTCTGTGCATCTCATGATCAACTAAACATTGGTAATTTGTTCAAATCTTGAAGAAGTCAAGTGTTTGAATACCATGGATTTTGCTTTATATATATATAATTAGCACAGTTTTGGAGATTTTTTAATATTTTTTTTATTAAAGTTTCTGTTAAGTTATTAAACAAGTCTGTGGGAAAATGTGTTTTTTATCTTTCTTTCTATTAAACTTTTTTTTGTGTTGGATAATGTAAAGGATAATTAAATTATTTTGATTTTTCTAACTGCATGAATTACAAAAAACTTTTATTAAACATCAACAAACAATATTTCAAGAGAAGCAACTTTGAACCAAATTTTTTTTTATTGTAGATTTTTCTTGATTTCACCAAGGATTTGTATAGTATACTAACTATACAAATCCTTGTTTTCACAACTTTTGAATCATAAAAATGGTCACTTTTATAAAAAAAAAAACATGAAAGAGAAACAAATCCCTAATTACATGTTGTTCAAATTGCTATAAAAACACAAAGGTTTAATTTGTTTATTTAATATTTTTATCTAAATTCACATTTCGCCTTAGTTCAATTCCCATCTGGCCTTAGTATATTTTTTACCTTTTTTACCTGGAATTCACAGCTAAGGCGAAATGGGAACACACCACATCAACAGCAATTCAAGCACTGAAGTTGGTACCGGCATTTGCACAAAGCGCAACATTTGATGAAATTAAACATTTTGTAGACTTTTACCATACTGATTTGCCGAGTCCATCTACAATGCCTTCGGTATTGCGTTTGTGGCAAAAAACTTGCGAGTCAATGCTTTCAAAACCAGAAACTGTAGCCGGTGCTCTGAAAGAATGTTGCAAAACCGACTTTCCAATTATTTCTGTTACTAGTATCTTAAAAATCATAGCTACCATGGGGGTGACGAGTTGCGAATGTGAGCGATCAAACAGTGAGTTATCACTTCTAAAAACTACCTAACTATGGGACAATCGCGTTTAAACGGACATGCGTTGATGCATGTGCATCACAGTTTGGAACTAAACACAAAACAAATTATAGATAACTTTGCAAGGAAACTCCACGAAGCATGATGTTGAATGACCTGATAAACGACTCTTAAGTTTGTAAAATTAGTAAATTTTGAACAATTTTACGTTAAACTATTTTTACCGATTCGGAACATTTTAGCTAAACCTTTTTTACAGCTTGCCTTATTCAGATGACAGTTGTATGTTGCGCTATTTTCGATTGCAAAATATTGTAAAGAGTCTTAAAAAAATCAGTTTTACATGTCTTTAAATTCCTTTACCTAGGAATATGTGCATCGCATGGTGTTGTAAAAATTCATGATCTTCCATAATGTCGAAGGTATTTTTTAACCTTTTTCATACCATTCAATATTCATTTCGGACCACCCCCAATTTTTTTTCTGGATCCGCCACTGATGATATGCAACAGACTTTGAAAAATATTCTTTTTGTCTTTTACCTATAATTTACATTTATCCCACATCTCCTTGCGTGTCATAATAAACACACTTCTTAAGTTTGCAAATTGCCAGTGCTATTTTGATCGAAGTATGTGTTCATGTTTGTGTTGTGTTCTTGTGCCATTGAAACACAATTTGATATATTTTATATGCATGACCCCCTGCAACTATCGGGCGAATGAAAGTGTACTGTTGTGTTTTCTCTCTGCACCTGCTGTAGCGGAGGGGTCACAAAGTTTAACACTTGTTCGTCTGTCCGTCCAAAATTGGTTTCTGTTCTCTAACTTTAGTTTGCCTCAACCAAATGTTAGAAATAGAAGACTTATACACCATGCTGATTAACGAAAAAAAAAACCAACACAGATGTAGTTTAAATTTTGGTGGCGTCACTTTTACCGTTTAGAGTTATGCCCAATAACAAATTGAAAATTGCTACATATTTTGTTTCCGTTCTCTAAGTTTAGTTTGCATCAACCAAAATGTAATGCAACGTATAGGCAATTCTTATTACAATAAAAACAAGATAAAGTACAAATTTGGGTAGCGTCACTTTTACATTTTTTAGTTATGTCACTTCATAGCGTTATATGCAAGCAGGAGTACCATCTGTGTCCCATGGAAACATCTCCCCATTTATTTACTATTGTTTGTCTTTTCGCCGTTTTTCGTTTTTTTTCCCCAATGGCATTGTCAGTATGTTTTCGGCTTATTGGTTTCAATTTCCTGTTGCGCGGTATATTTCGCCTCCATTATTGTTAAGCAGCAAATTGTGGTAGAAAATGTGAACATTGAATGTATATCGTCATTCGGAGAATCTATATATATTTTAATGACAGATCTTTTATCGTTTCTGTTCAATATGTTTATAAACATATGTATTTTTTTTTAAAGATGTCCTGTAAAATTGTGTTAAATAATTTCAGAAATACGTTATAATACTTAGGATCTCGAATAATCATTGAAATAAACAATAATAGGTAATTGATCCTTTTTTCAGACAGGATAATATATAGCATTTCAATAGTCAAACAAATTATAATGAAGCAGTCGTTGTCTTTACAATTCTGCTGAATATATAGCTTTGACGTTGCGTAATCCTTTCGGCAACAGCGTGGGTTTTCTATCTTTTCCCGTCAGCAACACCCTCTCAACGATTGATATATTAAAAGGGAGTTCGGTAACCCCATGCAAATAATATATCATAATAAAGGAAAAAACTACCTTAAAACATTTGATTTTTACAGAAAAATCGTTGGATAGGTTTTAACTGCAGATTAACTAAATAAAAGCTTGAAATTTCCTATTTTTGGTTTACATTTGACGTTATGTACTTTATATTGTTTCCTAACCATTTTCAGATGTCTGGAACTCGGAAATTAGATCGGTGACCAACTTCATTTTTTCGATTTGTCATTTTCTTTTAATAAGTTCTACGTGCATACAATTTCTTTTAAAAATCACAGGACAAGTCATTTACGTACCTGTTACCTTAAGCCCCTTTTGTGTCTATAGTCTCTTTCTCCAAAAATGTCTTCAACTAGAATAATGGGTTTTTTTTTATATCACCTTAATATTAGTCAGTATAATATAAGACCTATATCGGGACTCCGGGATCGGATGTTTTTACGATCGGGAATTCGGGATTGACCCGTTCAGGGAGCGGGAATTATTTTGGGATGTCGGGATTTCAATTTGTTTTCAATTTGGGACCTCGGAAAATCGTGTTTTAAGCCCGGGATTTCGGAATCATGACCTCTACCCCCTTTCCACAATTCTTGTTGAAGTTGGACAACTGGCTATGCATAATGTATGTGTACAGTCATGGTTAAGGATTAACACTAAAATGACATTCACAACAATTAGGAATAGACTTGTTTTCCTATGATTGATTATACCTAGAAATCTCAGTCAAAGAAACATGTATATGTACTATGTATGTTCTATGACATACGGCCCAAATACATTTGTGTTTTTATTAATATTATGATTGTGTTTCTCCCAAACGCTAGTTTATATATATGTGCATTCATATTGTATAGTGTATCTAAAGGAAATCAAACAAATTGTAATCGGGTGTATTTTAAAAGTGTTAGATGTGCTGCAGATCTGCTTACAATTCCAGAGCAACTGAGGTCACGCTCGGATTTTGGTTAGGTTTGCTCAGTATAACATCGACATGAACGCTTACAATGCTTAAATGATCAATTCAGAAGCCTGGCAGTTGGTATATACGCCTTTTCTGTGAATGTGTCGTTTTGAAAGGATTGCACATACTGACTAGTTTGAATTAATAACAAAGTTTTAAATAAGTTGGAATGTCTTCCCTCTAGTTTTAATATGAATCGAGATTCGGGTTTCGGTAAAATACTACGCATACAGAGGAGGTTTTTGTGCATATTACACATGTCACACTTATACGTTTAATTGATCGTTGATACGGTGCTTTTTGTCCGCAATTTGCTTTAGATCCGCTTTTGCTTTTTGTCCGATAATTTTGCTTTTTGTCCGACACTTTTGCTTTTTGTCCGTTGCTTTTTGTCCGTTTTGCTTTTTCTTCGATAATTTTGCTTTTTGTCCGACATTTTTGATTTTTGTCCGTAGCGTTTTGTCCGTTTTGCCTTTTTAGCTCACCTGGACCAGAGGGTTAAGGGAGCTTTTGTCATCACTTGGTATCCGTCGTCGTCGATAACTTTCAGAAAATCGGAAACTAATGGCAAAATTAAACCAAATATGGCGATAATTGTCAAAGATTCACGACCTTGTCCAAACGTACCCAACGTTACTATTGTTGACGTAACGTTATTGTAACGTAAACTTGTATGGGATCTGAATTATAGAATTGAAAGCAACACAACGTCTTTTTATTGCCTACAAAAGCGAAGTACTAACCCTAGCATCATAGCATCTTACATATTGGTACCGTGACCGATGGATAAGCTGAAAGCAGTGAGAGGAGGCCACAGAAGCGCCGTAACCAGACAGATTCACAAAACTGACGAGAAAATCAACGAAGGAGAGATCACCCGACGGGACATTCATAGTGCCATTGAAAACCTTGAACGGAAACATGAACTTTTGCAGAAACTAGACGCTGAAATATTGGATTCCTTGGATGCAGAAAGTGTGGAACAGGAAATTTTGGATGCAGACGAATTTAATCAGCATATAGACATTAATATTCGCCGCTACAAAGAATGTGATTTGGAGTTGAGATCAAGTACACCCCAGGACTCGGTGAGTCAATTTACCTCAAGTATCGTACAAAATACTAGTACAACGCATTCATCTTCAAATAATTTCAATCATAATACAAATCAGCACATGCAAACATCGGCAAGTGCAAACTCACAAGGAGAATATGAGATCAACAGAGATCCGCCATTAAATGAAACTTATAAGTTCTATCACAAACTTCCAAAACTAGATTTGCCGACTTTTTCGGGAGATTTACTTCTATGGCAAACTTTCTGGGAATCGTACGAAACTACTGTCCATACAAACCCATCATTGACAAACGTACAACGTTTCACATACTTGAAGGCCCAGCTTCACGGAGAAGCGGAAAGTTGCATATCGGGATTGTCACTTACACACGCAAACTATGAGCAAGCAATTTCATTACTACAAGCGCGATATGGTCAACAAGGAATCATTATTGATGCACATATGCAAAAACTAGTCGATTTGCCAAACCCCACAATGTCATTAAACAGTCTCAGAACATTCTATGACAAAGTTGAAACTAGTATTAGAGGCCTAGAATCGCTAGGACAGTGTCAAACAAATTTTGGAACAGTACTTACACCCATCATCTTTAGAAAACTACCACCGGAATTGAGAACTACATTGACAAGAGAGCATGATACAAGTACATGGACCATAGACTTACTACGGAAGGCTATAGGTAAGGAGCTGCGCGCTCAACAAGCTGGCCACGCTATGAACACAGATAATTTAACCCCTACCGCATCGTTTGTAACAAACGCTACAATGAAAGGAAATTATAGACAAGTCAATAGAGTACACACAAACTCCAGGAACAACACTGAATCGAATAAACCCAAGCCATGCATATTTTGCAACAAATCCCATTCAGCTGTTGATTGCTCAGAGATTAAAGATAATGCCAGTCGTTACGAAATAGTCAAGAAAAAACAACTTTGTTTCAACTGTTTCGGTAAACATAAGATATTAGAATGTAGATCACGATATAAATGTCGTAAATGTGACAAGAGACATCACACTGCTCTATGTAATCAGGAAACTCAAGCACCTGTACCTCCCGCTGATGCCGCCGCCGTCAATACAGTAAATGTTAATGGAGAAGAAAGTAACCCTATGTCAACGTTTTACACGTCAACACCACAAGCACAGGCACATACCGAGATACTTCTTAAGACAGCAGTAGCACCTGTATGGTTCGAGGATCGGAGCGTGATGTCTAACATTTTACTAGATGAAGGGTCTCAGAAATCATTTATTTCAGAAGATTTAGCAGCACAATTACAACTTAAACCTTGTGGAAATTCTACAATTAGTTTATCAACTTTTGGAAACGCCAACCAGAACGTGAGACACATGGATAAGGCTCAGATTACTTTAGAAATTGAAACTGGTGGATTTATTCCTATGGATGTACTGATAGTACCGCGCATTGCCGCACCCCTCAGTAATGTTACAAATGTCATCGCTTCAAAACTGCCATATCTCAAAGGATTACGATTAGCTAACCCAGTCACAGAGGATAGGAAATTTGAACTTTCTCTTTTAATTGGAGCAGACTACTATTGGAGTATTGTGCAGGATCACGTGATCAGAGGAGATGGGCCAACGGCCGTAAAATCCCGTTTGGGATACTTGTTGTCAGGACCGATGCATACTTTTACAGGAGAACAATCATCAACAGGAATGTTTAATGTACTGATTCAACATCAGCAAGAGGAAAGCAGCCTGGAAAAGTTTTGGGATTTAGAATCTATTGGTGTCAAAGCAGACGAATTAGAAACAACCACCATGAAAGACTTCAATGATGAATACGAAACAAAATGCATAACTTACCAAGATAATCGCTATACCGCAAAACTGCCATGGAGAAATGATTTCAATGAGTTACCTACGAACTATAATGTCACTTTACGCAGAACTTGTAATATGATCGATAGACTCAAAAAGGATACCAACATGCTGAAAATGTATGGCGACATAATTAAGGACCAAAAACGCCGAGGGTTCATTGAGCGGGTAACAGAAAATGGAAACCAGTCAAACAGAATTCACTACATTCCTCACCATGCAGTAAAAAAGGACTCATCTACGACTCCTATACGTATAGTCTATGATTGTAGTTGTCATGAATCACCTCACAAGGCTAGTTTAAACGATTGTCTCATGTCAGTTCCGCCGATGTTAAACGATTTGACGGGAATTTTAGCTAGATTCAGATTACACAAGCACGCAGTGACTACCGACATAGAGAAAGCGTTTTTGAATGTCGAACTGGATAAAGAAGATAGGGACGTCACAAGATTTTTTTGGTTGAGTGATCCATCTGACCCAGACAGTCCACTGATAACTTACCGTTTTAGAGTCGTTCTATTTGGAACTACATGCTCACCTTACATCTTGAATGCCACCCTTATGAAGCACTTCAAACTCAATTCTTGTAAAACAGCCGAGATACTGAAAAACGACCTGTATGTTGACAATGTTTTGTCAAGCTTCTGGGATGAGAAAGAAATGCTGAAATTCTACAGAGAATCACGAGATTTATTGGCAAGAGGAGGATTCAATCTGAGATCATGGACGTCAAATAGCACAGAATTACTACGCTTAGCCCAATCTGAAAAATGCATAGAAAGAGATACGAACATCAAAATTCTTGGTCTCCGTTGGAATGTGAACAACGATCAAATCTCGTTTCGAAACAACATAAATACAACAACGGAAAGGATAATAACAAAACGTGAGATCTTAAAACAATCTTCAAACATTTATGATCCGCTAGGTCTGCTTAGCCCCGTCACCGTCAGAACAAAGATGTTAATGCAATTGTTGTGGAAAGAAAAGTTTGCATGGGACTGCCCTTTACCAAAAGAAATCGAATCAACATGGAGTGATTTGACCAAAGATCTACAATTTGCAATGAACATTGAGATTCCTAGATGTTATTTTGAGTGTTCAGGAATAACGGACATTGAAACAGCAGAATTACATATTTTCACCGATTCAAGTCAACTAGCTTATGGAACCTGTGCGTATCTTGTCACAGAAAAGGAGTCTGCATTAGTAATGGCAAAGAATCGAGTTGCCCCATTGAAAAGTGTCACTTTACCTAATCTTGAACTGATGGCTGCCCTTTTAGGGGCTCGACTTGCGAAACATCTTATTCAAAATCTACATATTGGAAACTTACAAATCAACTTCTGGTGTGACAGTCAGATCGTTTTGAAATGGCTTCAATCAACAAAACCACTCAAAAAGTTTGTCGCAAACAGAGTCAAGGAAATTAAGGAGTCAAATGAAAATCAAAAATGGCGTTATTGTCCGACGGATGCAAATCCTGCAGATTTATTAACTAGAGGCATAACAAGAACGAAATTCATAAACAACAGATTATGGTTTCATGGACCCGAGTGGATAACAGACAAAACACAATGGCCAACATGGAGCGGAAACGAAATTGTTGAAAACGAGAATATAATGGAGATTCCCACTAATGAAACCTCAGAAAAACAGCACGTCTTACTCACATCTCAGAAACGGCAAGAATTTGGCATACATAAGATTATGGATATCGAACGTTATAGCAGTTTGAAGACATTAATACGTGTTACAGCCTATGTGATGAGATTTATACAAAACTGTAAGTTAGCACGGAGTGATAGAACATTGTCGGAATTAACCGTTAATGAAATACAGCATGCTACATTGACATGGATACAAACGGTTCAGAAATCAGAATATCATGAAGTGTTTAATTATTTCAACAAATCTGTGACAGTTAAGCCGTCTATTGTAAGACAATTGAACTTGTACTTTGATGAAGAAAATGCACTTCGTTGCCGCGGGAGAATTCAACATGCACCTTTGGAGGAATCAGCTAAACATCCATACTTGTTACCTCCGTTACATAGACTCACTTCACTCATTATTATGGATGCTCTATCAATCATTTACATGAAGGCGTCAACTCTACCGTAACACACTTGCGACAAGTATACTGGATACCTCGAATTCGTCAACGAGTCAAAGTTATTCTTAGAAAATGCGTTAACTGTCGGAAAGTAACAGGGCATGCTTACCAACAACCTGATCCACCGCCACTGCCCAAAGAGAGGTTACACGAGGATATACCGTTTACTGTTACAGGCGTAGACTTTGCTGGTCCTATTTATGTGCGAAATACAGATGATACAAAATCAAAGGTATACTTATGTTTGTTTACATGTGCGTCGACGAGAGCTGTTCATTTAGAACTTGTGAATAACTTATCAGAACCTACATTTATGTTAGCCTTCAGAAGATTCGCAAGCAGGAGATCCTTACCGAAGTTACTAATATCTGACAATGCACTAACTTTTGAAGCTGCCAGTCGAGAAATCAAACATCTTACAAACTCAAATTCAGTGCGCGAAAGTCTAAGCTCTACAGGAACAAATTGGAAATTTATTACAAAGAAAGCTCCGTGGTTTGGTGGTTTCTATGAACGGTTGATTGGGTTAACGAAAATGTGTTTAAAGAAAGTATTAGGAAGTAACTGTGTCGATTTAGAGACTTTACAAACTGTGTTAACAGAGATCGAAGCAACTCTCAATGATAGACCTCTAACGTATGTTTCATCCGATCTTACGGATCCAGAACCACTGACACCATCACATCTTTTGTATGGTCGAAAAATTACGCGACTTCCGTATCCAGCTAGTGAAAACAATGGACATTTTGAACCAATTAACTTTAACAAACGTGTTCAATTACAAAGAGACATTCTAAACCACTTTCAACAGCGATGGAAATATGAGTATTTGACCTCATTACGGGAACATCACAGAAGTGTACGAAATAACAAACAATCGATAGCTATTGGTGATATTGTTCAAATACATGACGAAACTTTAAGAAATTCATGGAAACTCGCCGTTGTCGAAGAACTCGTAAAAGGAGAGGATAATCTTATCAGAACTGTAAAACTTCGCACTAAAAACGGAACCACCAACCGCCCAATCACGAAATTATACCCAATCGAAGTGAACTGTAATGAATCTGAACCGGAGGATGTTACACGACCCAAGATGTTCCGTCAGGCGAAGTCAGATGCCGTACAAAAGATTCACGAGTGGACAAAATAACTTTTCAAATTATGATCGAAATAGACTGTTCATTCAAAGTGATTAATTAAGAGATTCAAATTCAAATTGATTTAGTGAATGGACTTTGAAGTTATTCAGTGATTAATTCTTTCTTTTATGATACATAGACTTTAAAGTTAAGTGATGAATTATGATTTATGTCTTCAATTTAATCAAATTTTCATTTCATTTCTATTTATATTTCACTTTCGGCGCCCGGAGTGTCAAAGATTCACGACCTTGTCCAAACGTACCCAACGTTACTATTGTTGACGTAACGTTATTGTAACGTAAACTTGTATGGGATCTGAATTATAGAATTGAAAGCAACACAACGTCTTTTTATTGCCTACAAAAGCGAAGTACTAACCCTAGCATCATAGCATCTTACATAATAATCATCCTTAGGATATGTAGTTTAAAAAAAAATTCCGATGACCCCGCCCAAAACATCAAGATGGCCACCATGTCTAAAACTAGAACATTGTGGTAAAATGAAGATTTTAGCTTATATCTCTGAAACTAAAGCATTTAGTTCTGGGATAAAAATATTCATTAAGTCCCAATCTATATGCCCGAGATTTTTCAGTTACATTAGTCAACGCGTTTTGGGATTGCTGCCCCTGATATTTTCATTTTAAGGTGAATTAACATTTTTTAGTTTTAATTTTGTATGAAGTTTTATTTTAAAGTTGTTATAACGAGTAAGCTTACTTGTTATAACGACTTAACTAACTAGTTTAAATCACTTGACTAACTCGTTAACTTAAAAACTACTACACAATTTTTATGTGATGTTTGATAACAATATAATGATTAAATGTGTTGCTATTAGATAATAAATAAAATTGAGAATGGAAATGGGGAATGGGTCAAAGCGACAACAACCCGACCATAGAGCAGACAACAGCCGAAGGCCACCAATGGGTCTTCAATGTAGCGAGAAACTCCGGCACCCGGAGGCGTCCTTCAGCTGGCCCCTAAACAAATATGCATACTAGTTCAGTAATAATGGACGTCATACTAAACACTGAATTATACGAAAGAAACTAAAATTAAAAAGCATACCAGACTAACAAAGGTCAGGGCTCCTGACTTGGGACAGGCACTAAATTGCGGCGGGGTTAAACATGTTTTTTTTTATATCTCAATCCTACCCCTATACCTCTAGCCAATGTAGAAAACAAACGCACAACAATACGCACAGTAAAACTCAGTTTAAGATGTCCGAGTCCGATGTCAAAATATGAAAGAAAAGAATATAAACAAAATGACAATTATACATAAATAACAACAGACTACTAGAAGTTAACTGACATGCCAGCTCCAGACCTCAATTAAACAGATTGAAAGATTATGTCTTCATCACATAAATATCAGGCACAATCCCTCCTGTTAGGGGTTTAGTATTATGTTTAGTATTCTACCATCATGAAACATATGAGAAGAACATGCCAACAACTGGTTTTAGAATAAATGTGTTTAAATTCGATGCAAAGACCCTATACGTGAATCAATATTAAAGCCAAAATATGCAATATCTAATGACCTGACAACAGTATCGTAACTATATCCCTTCTTAATAAGTCTGTTTAAAGGTTTTGTTAGCTTTTGAGATGAATACTGACATTTTTGTGCTTTGTAAAAAATATTACCATAAAAGATTGGATGTGAAATAATTGAACGTATAAGATATCTGCATGTTGAGTTATATTTACGAATTATTTCCTTGTACCGGTGATAAATTTAGTAAATGTTTTGACTAGTTTGTGATATCGAAAACCCTGGTTTAATAATTTTTCAGTAATACATAAATTCTCTCGCTAAAATCTAATACGTTGTTACATACATGAGCGAATCGTGCAAGTTGAGATATATAAACACCATAAGATGGTGACAAGGGAACGTAGCCATCTAAAAATGAATAATCAACGATAGGAAATGAAAATTCATCTCTTTTATCATACATTTTTGTATTAAGCTTCCCGTTAATGATATAGATATCACGATCGAGAAAAGGACATTGGTCATTGTTAGTATAAGCTATATTTAAAGTAAGTTCAACAGGATAAATTTCTTTAATATACATACTGAAGTCGTCATTATTGAGAGCCAATATATCATCCAAAAATCTAAAAGTATTGTAAAATTTTTGTATCAAATGTTGTTTCGATGGGTATTTGCTGATTTTAGTCATAGTTAGTAACTCATAACAATACAAAAACAGGTCCGCAATAAGTGGTGCACAGTAAGTTCCCATTGGAATTCCAATAACTTGACGATATAGGGAATCTCCAAAGCGAACAAAACTGTTATCAAGTAAAAATTCAAGCGCAAATATAGTATCAAAGCATGTCCAATTGACATAGTTCATTTGTTTGTTGCTACTAAAAAATGACCGAAAAGAGTTTGAACATATGTATTGGCATTCTGATTTTTTAAATGCCCAATTATTTAGGGATGTGAATTTTTTTCTTAATATGAATATGAAGCAAAGTGGTATATAGAGTAGATAAATCATAACTTTGAACAGATTCAAAATCACCAATATATGCATGTAATGTATCAAGTACTTCCAACGAGTTTTTGAAACTCCAAAAGTAATTAATTCCACTATTTTCAAAGGCCTTATTTGAACAATTTATTATCAGGTTTTTTTATTGTACCAAGTGTATCTGTAAGTAGAATAGACAAATTAGAAATGCAACAATGGCTTGAAGATGAAATAAATCTATACTTGTAATGTGTTTTGTGTAGCTTTGGAAGCCAGTACATAGTTGGGACTTTCATTGTATTTGGTTGTGCTTGTAAAGATGTAGCTAAAAGTTTGTGTTTGTTACAGATGTCGTTTTATGAAAATGAAGTCAGTTGGAATGTTGGTGAATTCGTGATTTCCTTTTGCAGAACCTCAATGTAAAATTTACGTCAAACAATAATGATATTATTAGCGTCTATATCAGCCGGGACAAAAGCAAATTCCTTGGCTAGTTTTTAGTTTAAGCATGGATTTCTGGCGAAAACATTATAACGGCCGAATTTAATGTTTTGTCTTGTTTAATATAGAAGAAATTTTCATGATAAAAACTGAAAGTCATGCGGAAAAACACACACACGCATAAAGACGTTTATTCAGGACAATAACTTATATCCAAAAATAACAGCAGAAATATATATGAACTACCACCAATGAAGGATATAAAATACTTTAGGTAATACTTAATGCTTTACGTAATGTGCTGTTTATCTTTTTGTTTTGTCGTATATATAAAAAAAGATGTGGTATGATTGCCAAGACTTAAAATTGCACAAAAATAATGGATTGATACTTTAACGGAAACATCTCTTGAAAAGCTATTCGTTGATGGCTAAATGCTATTTATTTCTGAAATTTAAATTTTGTTTCGCTGTTCTGAGTATTCTAGATGTTACATGCAGCTAAGATTGGTGAAACAATTACAAAAAAATACTGGTCTGTATAAAATGTACGCAGAAGTAAACGAAAGACAGCCGCTGGAATGCACTCCTGGTCTCAGATAAGTACATTTAAGAAATGACAGCTAACATGAAAAAAGTGCCAATAAAAGAGTGAGTCCAACACTTGCTTTTTTCAAAAACAAAATCTATATTCAAAATGATAATCTATAAAAAAAAAAATGAATATGAAAATTTACAATTAAAACAATAGATCGATATCAAACAAAAGTGTTTCATTGTCATTTTTCGGCTAGAATTGGTATATGAAACATCCAATGTCGAATTATCATCATTGAGTCCTAACAAAGAATGTTTCTGTCATGTTGTGCAACGAAATCTCTACAGCACATGGTTCATGTAGTAGCAACCACTAGATGATTAATAGGATCCCGCGAAAAGTCTGACTTTGGTCCACGAAGGTCTGTGTAACCATCGCTGACGGCTTTTGGTACACATAAGATATTTTATTTTATTGGTTAACAGATATTTTTTTAATACGCCGGACAGCCATTAAAACATCCCCAAGGAAAGGTTGTCATGCTCTTTGTTAATTTCCATGAAACTGATATAGCCCCAAAGGTTTTACATGAACACCAATGTATACTCGTGTCAATTTGAAAGCCACGCGGAATCAATGTCGGATATGTTTAAGACAAATGCATCGATCCTGCTGGGCGTTTGTTGCTTTATATCTCCCTTTACATGGCCTATCATTAAAAGGTCCCTTTTGGGGATTTGGGGACTATTTGGTATCCTGTAGAGGGTAAATAATTATACAGTCTACAAGCAATTGCATCCTTGGAAAAGCCTCCTTAAATTACATCCCAAATTGTTAGTCATTAGTTGTTAAAAAGACCTGGCATATAGTCTGTTGTTTATTGAATTGTTTTCAATAAGGGCGTGACATTCATGACATATTAAGCTAAACTTAACATCTCGAAAGTAAATGCAAGAAAAAAGTCATACTTGAGTTAGAAAACGTTCGAACTCGAATTATGTCCGTTCAAATAACCCTTGTCCCTCACATATGTTACAAAAATCTATCAAGCAAAAATTATTCGACATTAGTCTTAACAGTCATGTTTGACCAACTATTCATAGTTCTAATAATAGTTAACTTGATGCTCTAAATAGCCTTTGTGATCACCTGGGTCTATGTGCATATTCAACAAAGGACACTCTCCAACATTGTACACAAGAATATAATTCATGACAAAATCTGTTTTGTTGATCTTGTACTGTTTTGATTCCTTCTATCTTATTTAATTTTGCTCAAAACACAAAAGAGGATAAACAAAAATCTAAGTGCAATTACTTCTATAAAGATTCACAGTCTACATTTTTGTGATTTAAAGTGTATCTTAATCTATTATAATTTTCTATGATATATGACATAATTTAAAAAAAGATAGATGAAAATCTTCTTGAAGGTGGTATGGAAGTTTAGATTTAAAATGCTAGAATTTGCCAAAACGTAGTACAAAAATGTATATATGAACTGTGTAATGTTCAAAAATTTAATAACTATGATAGGTCACCGAGCATTTTTCGCAAGTTACAGGTTGTGACAAAATGACACAATTTGTATGACGGCGCTGAAGTACATATAAAAAAAGAAGATGTGGTATGATTGCCAATGAGACAACTATCCACAGAAGACCAAAATGGCACAGACAGTAACAACTATAGGTCACCGTACGGCCTTCAACAATGAGCAAAGCCAATACCGCATAGTCAGCTATAAAAGGCCCCGATAAGACAATGTAAAATAATTCAAACGAGAAAACTAACGGCCTTATTTATGTAAACAAAATGAACGAAAAACAAATTTGTTACACATAAACAAACGACAACCACTGAATATACAGGCTCCTGACTTGGGACAGGCGCATACATAAATAATGTGGCGGGGTTAACCATGTTAACGTCCATTATTCATTATTCATTTTCCATCATTCAAAATTCAATAAAGAATAATGAAATAGTTCATTAATCACTTTACGTTCAGTATTCAAGTTGAAAAGTGAATAATGAAATAGAATAATATTTTTTGACTGTGACACTATATACCGTATTACAGAATTCGTAATTTTGATTTTACAAATATTCAAATTAATATCAGACAAAAAAATCGAAACACTCTTTGAAATTTTTAAACTTGTTTATTTATCTAGTTTCGGATGAATAACTAGAGGGATTCCCTAACTTTTTTTTAAAAGAAGCTTCTAGGTTTAATGTATGGACGACCTGAATACCATAAATATAAAAAAAAACTCAAATACTTTACGTTGTCTTTTATTAATTTCACTGGACCTTTGCTATTCCTCATCCCTTGATTATAGATATGACATGCTAATTGTACAGCAATGACCATTAGGTGGGTTACGGAGGACCAAAATGCCAAAATACGCGTGAAAATTAAGAAATAGCCATTTTTTAATAATGAATCGGATACTTTGAATAAAAGAATGGCTGCTGCGGCCCTTCAACCCCTATTTATACTTATACCTTATACCTCATTCGAAAGCTTAGTAATAGAGGAGCAAAAGGCATGTAGTCAGTGTGTTCCTCGTCGCCTTTTAGAGGAGAAAAGAATGACCTAATATCGAAGTGCATGTGACTATTAAAAGACATAGCTTGTTTTGAGTAATGGAATGGACTGCTGCGACCTTTCAGCCTCTAATTAAAGAAACCTTAATACATCATTTGAAACCTTGATAGAGTAACAAAACTGTTTTAACAACGTGTATTTTGGCACCTGTAATGGTCATTGTGGGACATACTGTTTATAACCATTGTATTCCTCTGTGTATAGCTATAGGCTATATACCTTTTGTTTCTCTGTTGGAACGCTTTTGAATGACGTATAAGGTAGCAATACACAGTAAGGAGTTTGGTTTCGTATTTGGCCCCGGTGGATATGAAAGTTATAGGGCAATAAAATTCATTTTTAGACAGCTGAGTACTAATTTAGCCTTCAAATACGGTAAATAAGAACATAGAGATTATTTTTTTACATGTTTTATGGCCTAATTACTGTTTGACTCTCAGTATTTTCATATCTAGACTGGCCGTAGGTCCGGGAATTTATGTAGATAAATGTTTACAAACGCTTTTTTTTCCACACGAAGTATTTTACAAAAAAAAATACGCATATTTTGGTATTTTCGTCCTCCGTAGCCCCTCTAATGGTTAATGCGGAACATACTGTTTGTAACCGTTTTATTCCTCTTTGTATAGCTATAGGCTGTATACATGTTTACCTCTTGTTTCTCTGTTGGTTTGCGTTTGAATGACGTATAAGGTAGCAATACGTTAAGCTTTCGAATGAGTCATAAGGTATAATCTGTTATTAGGGGCTAAAGGGTCGCAGCAGTCCATTCCATTATTCAAAATATCCATTTCATTTTTCAAAATTGGCTATTTCTTAACTAGTTAGTTTCACGCGTATTTTGGCATTTAAATCTCCGTAACCCCTCTAATGGTCATTGTGGCACAATCGACATGTTATAGCTATAATCAGAGGATTAAGAATAGCAAAGATCTAGTGAAAATGAAAAAGACAAGGTTTAGTATTTTAATTTTTATATATGTTTTGATATTCAGGTCGTCCATACATTAAACCAAGGAATTTCTGTTAAAAATAGTCAGGAAAACCCACTAGTTTATCCTCCGAAACAAAATAAATAAATTAAAAAGATCCGGCATTATTTCACATAGTGTTTTGATTTATTTTTTACAAAATTGTATATTAATTAGAAAATTAGTTAGATCATACGAAAATGACGAATTATGAAATACGGGATATAGTGTCACAGTCAAATAATATAATTTTATTTCATTATTCACTTTTCAGTTTGAATACTGAAATTTAAACTATTTCATTTTTCATTATTCAACATTTAACGTGGAATAGTGAATAATGAACTATTTCATTATTCATTATTGAATTTTGAATAATGGAAAATGAATAATGGACGTACTTAAGTTCAGCGCGGTATTTTTATGGATTATACGGAAAAACAGCATTAAGTGATCAGAATCTAATCTAAGTTATAGAATTGAAAACAAATACAGAGAAGATAGCTTTAAGAAAATGCTTTGAGAATATTAATAGATACAAAAGGATCACCGTGCGTTTTTTTCTGCTAAAATTTAAGACGGTAAAAGTTCATGTAGATTCTTTAAAAAAAACAAGAATGTGTCCTTAGTACACGGATGCCCCACTCGCACTATCGTTTTACATATTCACTGGACCCTGAAATTGGGGTCAATACTTTAATTTGACATTTAAATTAGAAAGATCATATTATAGATAACATGTGTACTAAGTTTCAAATTGATTGGACTTCAACTTCATCAAAAAGTACCTCGACCAAAAACTTTAACCTGAGGCGTGACGAACGAACGGACGAACGGATGAACGGATGCACAGACCAGAAAACATAATGCCCCTCTACTTTCGTAGATAGGGCATAAAAAAGCACTATGTCCCCTAAAAATGCCAATTTAAAAACATTAAAAATCAAACAAATAAAATCTACGTTTGTAAAAATATTGATATTTATCAGTCGAATTTTGTTACGATGATTAAAAATTAGACCTTAGATTTTCTTGTTATTTACAATCCAAGATATAAGGTAAAAAAAAATAGCCCCCCCCCCCCCCCCTCAACAAAACAAAATTGGTCAAAATCATCATCAATGGACCTTATCTGTATTAAGGAGTCGATTTACGACTTCGATCATGTTGTCTCATTTTTAGAACTGATCTTGCTGATCACCATTAAGTTTTTCTGTATGAATTATAATTTTCAAGATGGTAGGCAAAACAATTTGTCATTTTAGGGCAATTAATCCTATATTAAAATGGGAAATGAGTCCATAGAACACAGATAATGCCCCCGCTCGCATATTACTTTAGAAAGGAACATATCTTGATAACGACAAAAGTGACACTACAAACATTTGTACTTGATCTAACTTCTGTTGTAATTGTGTATAAGTTTCAAAAAAATGAGCTAGTTTTCTCGTTTGAATTGTTTTACATTGTCATATCGAGGCCTTTTATAGCTGACTATGCGGTATGGGCTTTGCTCATTGTTGAAGGCCGTACGGTGACCTCTTGTTGTTAATTCCTGTGTCATTCAGTCTCATGTGGAGAGTTGTCTCATTGGCAATCATACCACATCTTCTATTTTATATTAGGTTATGAAACACAAACGATAAAGTCAGTATTTTCTCCATTTAGATAGGGGCATAAGAGGAAAATTGAGGCCATAAAAATTCATACTTGACCTGTGTTTTGTGGTATACTCATTGCGTAAAAGCTTCATGCCATTTTTTTAAAGGCAAACTGCAGTTTAAGAACGGATATAAAATGTTCAGCAATTTTCCATTTCCAAATTCTAGAGCAGTAAAAGTGACGCCATCAAAATTCAAACTTGATCTGGAATGTGTGGTGATAAGCATTGCGTTTAAGTTCCATAACATTGGTTTGGGGCGAACTATAGTTAAAGAATGGAAACCAATTTCGGACGTCATCTGACAGTTTTGCCAATTGGTAGAGCTCAATATCCTGCTGTTGCCAGATTTTCTCCCTTTTTAATGTTTTTCAAAATAATAAACAAAACTTTAATTTTACCCCGTATGTTCTATTTCAGTCATGTTGGCCATTTTGGTTGGTAGGTGAGGTAATCAGTTATATTTCTTTTTAAATAAGATACCCTAATGATGATTTTTCGAAGTTCAAAATAAAACCTGCAAAACTATACACGTTTTTATATCGGACATAAAGCAAAATCAACGGACAAAAAGCAAAACGGACCAAAAGCAACGGACAAAAAGCAAAAGTGTCGGACAAAAAGCAAAATTATCGGACAAAAAGCAAAACGGACAAAAAGCAACGGACAAAAAGCAAAAGTGTCGGACAAAAAACAAAAGCGGACAAAAAGCAAATTGCGGACAAAAAGCATCGTATTAATCGTTACGTCCTCAACTCAAAAATGGCAATTATTTCACAAATATTCATGTCGAGAAAATAGAGAATTAACAAAAAATCATCAGCTAATTCCTTTTTAAGAAGAGCAATACATCATGTTGAAATTCAGAACATGTGTCATATTAGCAGAGCAAACTACATATTAGCTTACATGATGATGTTCTATTTTTTTTTAAATCATTTTGTGACACATATCTTTTTGAATGAGTTTTTCATTTATTGGCCCCAGGTTTTTTTTAATGCATCATTTGATTTCAAGAAAATTGCAGAACGATTTTAAATCAATTAGTCGTACATAAATGGTTAACTAGATAACATTCTTTTACTTGCTTAATACAAAAAAAAATATGATAAAAGAGATGAATTAAACACAGTTATTCTAAAACCATTGTTTGCATAACACGGGTTATGTTCTTATATTTTATGATGGTTTAATACTACACCCCTAACAGGAGGGATTGACTGTGCTTGATATTCATATGATGAAGACATAATCTTTAATCAGTTTAATTGAGGTCTGGAGCTGGCATGTCAGTAACTTCTAGTAGTCTGTTGTTATTAATATACTATTTTCATTTTGTTTATTTTCTTATTTTCCTATTCTGACATCGGACTCGGACTTCTCTCAAACTGAGTTTTACTTGTGAGTACTGTTGTGCGCTTGTTTTTCTGCATTGGCTTAATGTATACGGGGAGGGTTGCGTTGATATATAAAAAAAACATGTTTAACCCCAGCGCATTTTGGCGCCTGTCCCAAGTTTGGAGGCTCTGGTCTTTGTAGTTCTTGTGAGATTTTTAATTTTAGTATTTGTGTATAATTCGTAGTTTAGTTAGACATCCATTTTCAATGAAATAGAATACATTGTGTTTAGGGGCCAGCTGAATGACGCCTTCGGGTGCAGGAGTTTCTCGCTGCTCTGGTTCTTCTATGGTCAGGGAGATGTCTCTTTGTCACATTTCCCATTTCCATTCTCAATGTTAGTTGTATTTTGTCCTAACCAATGCAAGTGGACATACAGCATGTATAGTGTTGACATCCTATATGGTCAAACCTTGGTTAACCATGTCATTATTTGGCAGTGGCTGTCATGTAAATGTATAAAATCATTCAAATTAGATTACAAAGCTATTAGTTTATTGTAAAAGAGCTTCCGAAACCATATCGGATTTTTTCTATACAGTCCAATTAATTCCAAAAAATGTTTACACTTGGAACACATGGAAAGTTGTATGACCATATAGTCAAGTTCAACGTATCTCCTTTTTTCATTGTATTTTCTGTTTCAGTTTATAGGTCTGTTTGTACGGTGTCTGTTTTTGTTAAATTCTATTGGGTTTCTTTTTCAAATACATTTCCTTTCTATTATGTAGTGACATTTTATTGTGACTATGTAAAACGAAATGGTCTTCTAAGTGGAATGTCATTGATAGTTCTTTAATTTCCCGTTACATTTTATTTCATACATAATCATGCGTTCCTATATTTTGTATTTCTATTTTCAAAACAAGTGTCATTGAAGGGCGTACGGTGACCTATAGTTGTTAATGTCTGTGTCATTTTGGTCTTTTGTGGATAGTTGTCTCATTGGCATCATACCACACCT
The DNA here is from genome assembly GCF_963676685.1 of Mytilus edulis. Lineage (NCBI taxonomy): Eukaryota > Metazoa > Mollusca > Bivalvia > Mytilida > Mytilidae > Mytilus > Mytilus edulis. The sequence goes on from NC_092355.1 coordinate 40,265,044, forward strand.
TCTTTTTTTATATTAATCGGGAACGGCATGCATCAAGAATAAATTTATTGAATGCAAAAAAGAGAACAAAAAATAAAACAAAAAATAAAACACAAACCTGCATAGAGATAATGCTGTTATGCATAAGAGCATTTACAAAGTTTTATTACTCATTCAACGTTTTAATACCAGACTGACGAAAATTGTTTCTATAATTCGTTCTCATATTTATTAAACATTACGAATTACTCTATCTTGTAGTCAATTTCATGGATGCCGACAACATCACGAACAATAAGTCGTCACATAACGTCATTCGATATCGGATAACCTTATACCCTCGACACACTATAATTCTTCTTTGTCGTTCACTCAGTAACAATACTATGGGCTGGTTGTGAAGATGTTGTATCTGTACAAATATAACTAAATGTACATGGTCTTACCTTTTCATTGTTAAATTGAAATTGATGCATTGAATAAAACCTGGAAAGTTTTTTTAATTTTTTTACGTAACAATGACAACGGACATAGCGAGAACTCGAAATGGTCACATTATTAACGTAGTCAAGGGGACAGAAAGAGTAAAGCAGTCGTTGTATACCTACTGCGCACCAATAACCAGTAACGAAGTGATATCCGTTGGTATATCTCTTATCATTCAGACAATAGTTATATCAAACTGACTCCTTAGGACAAAATTTAATTCATGAAAACTAACTTGTAAATGATGCATAATATACAATGAGTATAAACCAGTATGTGTTGAAAGGATAACTTTTGTCATTTATTGTTTAATAAAAAGATGTGCGCCTCTTTGTGAGCGTCGTCGTATACAGATACATGTATGCAGGCCGCTGTTTTTTTCTGCATGGTTACTGGTTAATATATAAGAGAGAATGCTGCAAAGTTATTTATCCTTTGCGTAAAGATGATATCTAATGGCCGCTTCGATTGTTCAAAGAACACTATTCGTAAACCTGTTTTTAAAGATTAAACATAAGTATAGACTTATCATAATTCCAGAAAAAAGTTTCTTCGACATTCGTACAATTTATTTTCTATCAAAGTTAATAATTCAAATATCAGTTATTGGTTTAGGTAGACCATTTGCCAACGACAGATTCATCTGACTATGGTTCATTTCTGTTGGGTCAAATTTCATTGGAATAAGTTCTTTTCTTTGCCTAAATGCTCATGCATATAACAAACCGACGATGAGCAGAAAACAGCCGACGGCCGTCAATAGGTCTTTAAAGCAGCAGGAAAATCCTGCACCCCGGGGGGTTCTTCAGCGAAAGATAAACGAAAATTGATGACTAGTTCAGTGACATTGGACGTCATACTAAAAGTTACCTGATCACTTTTTACTACAGAATGTGTATGTTTAAGTGTAAACCACACACTTTTACTCTAAGAATAATCCCGGTGGGTAAAGTTGTCCCAAGAGAAAACATTCTGTGCTGGTGATTCGGTCCTGACTGGTGCTGGTGAACATTGAAAATATGTAAACAAAGACGAAAATGATGATTTTTGACGTATTCTTTCAATAAAAATGGTAGCAAACAGTTGCGATTTTTCAATTTCGTTTCTTATGGGTTGATATGCAAACCATTGAAAAATTACCTGTTTCAGTAAGCGTAACACAAAAGCGCTCATTTTCAGAAAATCTAGAACTTGAAAAATAAAATCAAAATGCTCATGGAGACCGCTTTTTATACTTAAATAAAAAAAAAATTGTTTTGTAAAAAACCAGTACCATTTAATGAAATTTTGCATTTTCTAGATTAATTTAAGTCCTGATACTGTGCTGGTGGGTCCTGTCATTGTGCTGGTGGGTTCCGATACGGTGCTTGTGATTTGGGGTAAAACTTGTGTCATATTTGAAACAAATGTTACAAAATCACTAAAATTTGGCTGATAATTGTATATAATCGGACTCCTTAGGAATAAATTCATTTACAGAAAATCACATGTAAAAGATGCATAATATATATTGAGGAAAAACAAGATCTGTTGAACGAATAACTATTGTTTAATAGAAAATATTTGCTCCTATTTGTCAGCGTCTTCATACACAGACATGGAGGCCGCTGGGTTTTTCAGCATGATTACTGGTAAATATATAAGAGAGAATGCTGTACAGTTCTTTATCCTTTGCCCACAGATGATATCTCATAGCCGCTTCGTTTGCACAGAGAACACTATTTGTACACCTATTTTCAAAATCAAACATAATTATACACTTATCAACATTCTAGTATAAGTGTCTTCGACATTCTTACAACTAAGTAAATATCAGTTATTGGTTTAGATAGATAATTTGCAACGACGAATTCATTTAACTTGAACTCATTTCTTTTAGGTCAAATTTCATTGGAATAAGATATTTTCTTTGCTAAAATACTCGTTCTTTTAATCTTACACACTTTGTATTTATACTAAGTTTATTAATCTGAACATGTAATAAAACTAATTGAGAATGGAAATGAGACAAATACCCGATCAAGAGCAGAAAACAGTCGAGGGCCACTTATGGGTCCTCAATACAGTGAAAATAGTCCTGCACCTATGGTCGTGAGTCAGCTAGCCCCTAAACAAAAATGTTGACTAGTTCAGTTATATTGGACGTCATACTAAAAGTTAACGGATAATGTTACAGAAGATCAATGATTAAGGTCAACACACACTTTTACTCTCAGAATAACGCAATAACTAGATAAGAAATGTAAAACGTACACCAAAATTACTATGGATAATTCTTTTTGGTTTAAAGTTAAAATACAAATTTGTAATTCAACAAGTTCAATGTCAGCGTGTAGAACGCCACATGCGGGGTGTCTGCTATGTTTGACATGGGGTGGCAATTTTGAAGCGACAAAAAATTAACAAGGTAAGTTCAAGCATCAAAATTTCTTATTTTAAGAACTCTCAGTACCATATAATGTATTGCACGGAAGGAACCGCAACGGAATGTATTTGCTGAAAGCAGAAGCAGTCGTTTTCAGTGCTCAGTTTTCTCAAACACTTCGCCCTACTTTTCCGTGTTGCAGATTTTGAGGCTTTACATGCAAGTTTCGGTATAAAAAACAACTTTACACAACTGCCCTTCGTTTTATTTGTATAGAATTGTATCCCTCTCATGGACTTCTACCAATTACCAGTTTCTTAGTACAAATTAATTAGTTTTAAAACAATTATTCATCAAAATATAGAGTGTCGCTCGGGGTGTCAGATTTTGCATGTCAAGGGGTAGAGGCTTGTCATAAAAAATATAGATTTGCATGTAAATTAGTCTTTATATGATACAATTTAATTCAAACACAACTTCTATATGATGACAAAATAAGGATACTTTATTTTGCCTGTTTTAGTCTATAAAAATGTGCTTTTGATTTCATTCATAGTACAAAATGGCTCAAAATATTTAGTTTTAAAGCTGCTAGATGATTTCTTTTCCTGTTCAGTCTACCATGGTCAGACAAAAGTCAAGGCTATGACTCAATAAACCCAAACCTGGTGGAATATCACAATATAATCCTCAATATAATTTCTGCCCGAAACCTCCACCAGCCAAACTGCATCATACTTCATCACCAGGTTCATCTAAAAAGCAATCGTGCACGCCGCAAAAAATCATCAATCAAAAAAGAATTAGAAAAATCTCTCCAAAGAAACACTCACCGCCATCTTTTTCATCAAATGGCAACAAAACTTTAAGTAATCATGAGGACAATGATGCTACAATTGTAAATGATTTCAAAACAGCGATTAAAATTTTGAAAAAAGTTCATTTGGCTGCTGAATTTCTATCATTTATCCAAATGGTAAAAGAAAATACATTTCCTCTAGTAGACAATATTTCGATTATTATTTTTTCCGGGAAACAGTCAGATTCGTGTTGAATAGAATATTATCAATCAGATTGGTCTGTTTAAAGCATTTAACTAATTGTATTCCTATGCAATTTAATTTAAATCATTAATGATTTGATAATAAATCGGGTACATCCTTCTTCATTCTTACGTGTAATTATCATATTCTTACGTGCATTTGTCAATATTTTTGTTATTTAAAGGTATAATATTAAACTTATAACATTCACTTCTATTCATATACAATTAGTTGTCTTCTTTGAGGCTCTATTTTCTATGTTTATCAATTAAAATGCACATTACTAAAAAGACTGAAATATGGACCAAATGACATACCTTACTTAAGTTGGTAATTTGTCATCAAAACAGTGAAGGTGTGTTTGAATTAAAAATTATCAGACAGAGACCGACTAGTCTTCTTTTTTAATGACAAGCCTCTACCCCTTGACATGCAAAATCTGACACCCCGAGCGACACTTTATATTTTGATGAATAATAGTTTTAAAACCAATTAATTTTAACTCAGAAACTGGTATTTGGTAGAAGTCCATGAGAAGAATACAATTCTATATAAATAATACGGAGGGTAGTTATGTAAATATGTTTTTTATACCGAAATTTGCATATAAAACCTCAAAATCTGCAACACGGAAAACTAGGGCGAGGTGTTTGAGAAAACTGAGCACTGAAAACGACTGCTTCTGCTTTCAGGAAATACATAACGTTGCAGTTCCTTCCGTGCAATACATTATATGGTACTGAGAGTTCTTAAAATAAGAAATTTTGATGCTTGAACTTACCTTGTTAATTTTTTGTCGCTTCAAAATTGCCACCCCATGTCAAGCATAGCCGACACCCTGGATGTGGCGTTCTACACGGTCACTGTATACACTTGAATTAATTCGATTTTATCATTAAGATAAACCATAATTTTAACTAACCAAATGAATGTTAATGCATTAAATGTGCTTACCCGTTCATATAGTTTCCGTGTGATATACCACGATTGGTGTTGAAGTATGCTGCCGCCCCTTGTGCTAAATATTCTCCTTCACTAGACATAGAGTATGAAGACATTTCCCAAGTATGATGTGCCATGGCAGCATTGTAAGAATTAGTAATCTGCAATGCACAAAACAGTATGTCAAAAATAATTTTAAAAATAAACCCATAATAGATACCAAGATTGCACTTTTTACTTGCTCCACACGTGCGTTTCGTCTACAAAAGACTCATCAGTGACGCTAAAAAATAAGAGTTAACAAAGCATTGAGGATTAACATATTGTTAATGTTTTGCAAATTATAGCTATGGTAATATATTCCTGAGATAGAAAAGCATAAGTATTTGAAAATTTCAAAGTTTTGTTAACAGCTGAATTATAATTATGATCATATCAATGATGATTCATGTAAAAACCACGAATACAAATTTTAAATAAATAAGACCGTACACTATATAAAACAGAAACGTATGTCCAACTGACAATATTTAGATCAATAAAAAAATGAGAACAGCGATGTCTTATTCTTACATGATTTGCATCTCTACAAATACTTGAATCGGATTTTCCGTTAGAATATTTTTCATTGATATAAATTCTGATAAACTATATTGCCGAAATTTCTTTTGTAACCTGATCTATTCTTGTGCGATTCCCAGCGTATGGGATCTTGACAGACCAAATCAAAAGTTTTATCCAAAGTCAGGGAAAAATAAAATTATAACATTTTCTCTTTGAGTTTTTATAACCGACAAATAAGCTTCTAAGAAAATTGAATTAATCAACCATATATTCCGTAACACGGAGCCCTGCTAGGGACATGCATAGAAAAAAAAATATATATTGTGCGCACAACTTAAATATATTGTGCGCACAAAATAATATAGTGTGCGCACAAAATAATATATTGTGCGCACACAATAATATACTGTGCGCACAATTTAAATATATTGTGCGCGCAACTTAAATATAGTGTGCGCACAACTTAAATATATTGTGCGCACAACTTAAATATATCGTGCGCACGAAATCCTTTGACCTTACACATGGTACGGGTCTTCAATGTCTCCTTTTTAAAGTGACAGAATGGAGAAATGCATAAGGTTTCTTTTGAAATGGGGCTATAATACATGGAAATATTCATCACTGCATTTGTATCAACTCCTGACTGGAATACTAAAGAAGTTACGTTTATTTCGTCTGACACTTGGTTTACCAACAAATGCGTTGGAAGCCTCCACTTTATATCAGCGTTTATTGGAACGGTTTGAAAAAAAGCGAGGAAACTATCGAACTTATGTAGACTTTGATACTATGGTTTTACCTGTTTTCTTGTAACAAATATAAGAACAGTACTTTTTGCACTGATGCATTATACTTTATGTCTAATAATCTCAATATTTTGTTTATGTTGATTGACTCTGAGTCTCAAGACTGACATGTAACTCAATTCACGACTTTGATTGTGTTACCCTGTTTGACGATAGAGATGCTTGTTATGTTCATCCGTCCGTCTCTGTTTATTGTAAATGTTTTGGTTATAGTTTATGATGACGTTTTAGTGTCACCAACTTCAATGAAGTATGTGGTTTCTTAAAAGGTATCATTGTAAAAGCGTAGAGTAAGTCAAATCCACTGAAAACTGAATACACGTACACATTGTTTTGTTGTTTGGTTTGTTTTTTTTTTTTGTTTTTTTTTAAAGATGACTATGTTTGGTCATGATTAAGTACGGTTCTCACCCAAGATGTACTGTTCGTTATTGAAATATGACGGTGTGTTCAGTCTAAGAAATTCACCATGAAGTTGTGATCAAATAAAGATAAAACTGGGTACATACAAAGCAGAAGAATCAATATGAGTGCCAATGAGACAGCTCTCCACCCAAGTAAAACTCATAATGTATTAAAAGACTTTAAGTTAACAATCATTGGTTATATTACGGTCCTTATCACGGAGCGTTGACTCACACCAAACAGCAAACTATACGGCCCATTAAATTCTCCCTCGCCATGCTCGTCCGAATTTAAAACATTTCTTTACCATGTTTACTAAATCCTTGGTATAATAAATAAAACAAAACTCTAGATATAGGTTTAGTTGCTCGCAGTAACTTCGTTTTTCTTTTCTAGTAAGCAATGTTTAATAACATTATAAACCAACATATTATAAATACAAACACATTTGTCCAATACATTTAAATGGACTATGATTAAACAATTCATAATCATATATATGTACACATTCTTATGACACAATAAACTGCAAAAACTGACGTAGTTACTGTGAGCGAGCACTTTCGATAAATGACACCCGCAAATTTTCTTTATATAATATAACGGGACCCCACTTTTTAAACCGCCAAAAGTATTTCACGAGCATATTTTACCCATCTATATTTATAACCAAAACAAGAATTTGTTATACAACTACTCTCACTAACCATCCTTGAACTTATAAGTAGTATCACAGGGGAAAAACCCCAAGTCTCAACGAAAAGAAATTTAAAAATGACTATAGAAACGATAAACAGATATGAACCACACCAATAAACGACAATCACTGAATAACATGCTCCCGACATAGAACAGTATGCTTATTATGATTTAAATTTTTAAGCGTTGTATACAAATGTTTCAGGTCAAGTTATAGTTTCATTCTGATTAATAGAAGAGGACAAGAGGTCACTTATGGGCGTTTTTCAATAAAAACGTTATTTCTTGTCCTAGCCACTTTTAAAAACATGTGTTAGATCTTTGCAAGTAATTTTTTGTGCAGTCAGTACATTAAATTAGATTTAACATTTTAAAGCAAAGAAACAGTTTATTTTTAGAGGGATTGATAAGATATTGATTCCTGAATAGTCCAAAACAACCAAAATGGCATGTCCCTAGACCGCCTGTTCAACATTCATACTAAAAAATATCGTAAAAAGTGTAGAAATAAATATTATTTTTACTTAATATAAGTTCTTTAATAATTCAAAAGTATGTTTAGAGCCAACATATTTTAATAAACAGCTTTTAACATGGGATTTTAAATTTCAGAAGGTGTGTCCCCAACAAAATGTCCACTACGAAACGAAGTCATTAAAATTTGCTAATAAACAGTTTTATAAAATCAGTGTAATTTTTGTTTGCAAAAGATATAAACATTAGGGTCTTACAAAAGAAGTGATGCTTTTATAACGGCAATTAAAATTAAAAACCAATTGTTCAGAGAACAATTGTAGGTCTTTCCACAAGTAAAGATCTATTTTGATATTGAAATATGAAAAAATCAGTTGAAAATGTTAGTTCCTATGGCTTTATGATGTATTTATATGAATTTAAAGCAAAGGTCAAAATCTAGAACGTCATATTAACCTATGACCTTGACCTCAATTTCAATTTCACAAACCAAGGACCTTAAATCAAAAGACCCTAGGTCTTTAATATGTTTGGTTTATTAGTAATATCACTTTACGCGTGATTCTAAATGTAAGATTGGCAAAAACTCCCATTTATTGTCTGCGCACCCTATCAACCAAAATATACAAGTAAGGACATGTCGGAACTAACAATTTATGAAAAATTATTTGTCGATATGTCATAACATATTTGAAAATAAATGAAAATAAGCCAAAATCAAAAATTTAGAATATGACCTTGACCTTTGACCTTGACCTCATTTTTATCATTTTGGACCAATGACCTCAAATCTAAAGACCCTATGTCTTTATCACTTATGGTTTACCATTTAGAAATGCATATCGCTTAATTAAATGGAAAAGGGGGAATAACTCTCATATGGAGTCTCCGTAAAGCTTCGGTCCAAATGAATATCCTAATCCTGAAAATGTAACGAGCAATTTGGTAAAATAAATTTGTCGTAATCTTTAACGGTTGCGAAGGAGTAGTGGCCACAAGAAAAACAGTGTTTGGGGAGATAACTCTTACAACGTAAAGTATTTTGTTACGCAGTTGTAAATTTTTAAAGCGTATAAACTATACGATACCATATTCCAAATATCTAAGCGACATCTTTTGAAACATCAATAATACGCAAGAAAAAAAATTAGGCGGAAGAAAAAAAAAAAAATAATAATTATAATAATAATCAGAACAAATTCAATAGGTCTTTCCACGGAAAAGTGGAAAGACCTAATGATGGTAAGAAAAATTGAGCACATTAAATGCACCAAAGTGATACCGTATTTTGGTAAATGTCCACTACGAAACGGGTCAAATCTCTTCAGTATCTGGTTTTAAAATTATGAAAAAAATATCAGTGTACAGCTTAATACATGTTTTGATGAATACAGTCAATCTTTATAATATTGCAATATAGGGATTGTGGGGGAAAATAAAACATGCTAATACGTCCCCTACGAAACGGTCCCCTACGAAACAAGTATGGGAGAAAAACGTTTCGTAGTGGACACTACAACTACCATGCAGTCTTTTTTTAATCTTTTTCAATTATATTCGTGCAAAACAAATAACAAGGGTTAGTTCCATGTAACTTGTATTATGTTTTTATTAACATATAATAGGGTTGATGTCAACTACGAAACTTTTTGTCCACTACGAAACGGTTTTGTCCACTACGAAACGCATCAAAATGTCCACTACGTAACATGAGTTGTACCTTCATATGTGAAGTACTGTCTACTCTTCATCGATAAAAATGGTTTTCCAATTCAGAAAAAAATGAGATTTTTCTAGTTTTCAAAGTAAACAAACTGGAATGTCTATAGAAAACATTTAAAATTGCAAAAAATATGTGTGTTAAGAAGAAGTTTCGTAGGAGACACAAGTCCCCTACGAAACAGTATACAAATTATGAAAATTATACCATTTTAAAGAATATTTAAGATTGCAATTTTTGTTTACAAACAGGTCTATAATAGAGGTATTCAAAATAACTCTTGAAATTAAATTTTAGACAAGTTGATTTTCCACTTATTTTAGGTCTGAAAAGTACGCTTTTATTGAAAAACGCCCTTATAGTATCTATTTTTGTAGTATCGATTTCATTATAAAATTTTACAGTATGTTGTTCGTACTCATTATGAAATTGAAATGTTACGAAACAATTTAGGAATAGTCAATGAAATTCCTCAGTGAAATATTTTGAAAACAATCGAAACAATTATGATTCATTTTTTCCAAATATGGTCCGTTTTGGGGTATCATTTATTCAAAACCTTGTGGCCAGATTGATCGCGATCGATCGAAAGAGACAACTAAAGTATAATATACATATACACCATAGCTCATACAAAGACGGGTTATATTCTTCTCATATATATTTATGATGGTATGATACTAAACCCCTAATGGGAAGGATTGTGCTTGATATTCATATGATTAAAACATAATCTTTCAATCAGTTTAATTGAGGTGTGGCGCTGGCATATCAGTAACTGCTAGTAGTCCTTGTTTTTTAATGTATCATTGTCATTTTGTTAAGTTTCATTTGTTACCTATTCTGACAACGGACACGGGATTCTTTACTGTCAGTATTGCTGTGTTTGTGGGTTTTTTTTTATTTTGCATTGGCTAGAGGTATAAAAGGAGAGTTGAGATCTCACAAAACATGTTTAACTCCGCTGCATTTTTGTGCCTGCCTAAGGTCAGGAGCCTCTGGCCTTTGTTGGTCTTGTAGGATTTTTAATTTTAGTTTCTTGTATGTACTTTGGATAGATAAAGGAAGAGGTGGTATGAGTGCAAATGAGACAACTCTCCATCTATAAGTCACAATTTATAAAAGTAAACCATTATAGGTCAAGGTACGGTCTTCAACACATAGCTTAGGCTCACAGCGAACAGAAAGCTATAAATGGTCCCCAAAATTACTAGTTTAAAACCTTTCAAACGGGAAAAGCAACGGTCTAATCTATATTAAAAAACGAAAAACGAGAAACAACTGTTAAGTTTAGTATGACGTCCATTATCACTGAACTAGTCCATATTTTTGTTTATAGGCCAACTGAAGCACGCATTTGGGTGCGGGATTTTTTCTTGCTGTATTGAAGTACCAAGCGTATCTGAGAAACACACCTTATATGATTTGCGCGCCTTATAATTATTTTGTACATTAAATAAAGTTTAACTATACCTTTATCATCGTATCTGAAAAACAGACCAATTCTAAGATATTTAACAGGTCGGGACCACTACCTTATATGGAAATGCATAAATTAGCATACTTATGTTCTCGCACATGTAACTGTTTATTTACATGTGACGCAATTTATTTTTACCTAGGTTATTGACCAATCCTCTAAATGAGTCACAATGCATGATGGACTACTACGTGTTTACAATCAACCAAGAACACGTGTTATTTACTGAAATACAAAACATTTTTTTCGTGCAATGCGGGATTCCCAATTTCGCTTAGTTTTTCATTTTGTGTATCCTCATTTATAGTTCGTGATATAAAGTATTACTTCCATGCTCAGATTAACGAAGAATTGTTTCTATGCGAAGAAAACAGGGTTTGAATTACCCGATATATAGCCATTAACATGTTTGATGATGGCACAGAGATTTCATGTATTCGTCTACCAGACAGCAACGAAACAACAGCGAAAAACACAATTACCCATGAGACAAACTTTCTAGTGTAAGAATAAGCCGTCGATAACAGTCAGTGCTAATATTCACGAGTACAGCAATTTTCGTATAGATCAGTAAAGGCAAATGTGTGATCCTTGAATTTTGTGTTCGTAAAAAAGGCGAAGAAATATTTACATACATGGCAGTGTTAACAAAATCTATAAGTATTTATCTTTGTCACATTTCATTATATGGCACTTCCAAACTGTTCCCTTTGTTTTCAAGGTAGTGAAGTCAGCAACTGTAGTTTCAGTTTGTTCGTTTTTTTACCGGCTCGTACTTTTGCCAAACTGAATAAATCATTACAGCTAATTTCTTATACCTGCAAAGTAAGCTTTGAAAATAAGATTGACATCTTTAAACAATATATATATAAAGGCATAGTTTAACTTGTATATTTTAAATTTTGTACAATATACAAACAAAGCAAGCAAGCTACCCAAAGTTTTGCTCTACGTGCATCAGGAAATAAGCCGTAATAATGTTATCCATATGTATTTGCGACAAGGTGGAAAATTTTATATGTTTTGTGAAAATTGCAGCGTTCGACCTATAATAAAAAAAAAAAGAAGATGTGGTATGATTGCCAATGAGACAGCTGTCTACAAGAGACCAAAATGACACAGAAATAAACATTTATAGATCACCGTACGGCCTTCAACAATGAGCAAAGCCCATACCGCAAAGTCAGCTATAAAAATGCCCCGATATGAAAATGTAAAACAATTCAAACGAGAAAACTAACGGCCTTAATTATATATAAAAAAATGAACGAAAAACTAATATGTAACACATAAACAAACGACAACCACTGAAATACAGGCTCCTATACAAAATATTTTTTATGGAATAGATTTCTTCTCCTTTGATATGTTTAATTGGGCCGGGTTTTTTTTGTTGTTGTTTGGATTGTTTTACACAAGTAATTTTAGGGTCATTAATAGCTTACTTTTTAGCATTGAACCTATGACTGCTTACTTTACTAAATTATGTCTTTGTTGGAAAGATGTCTCATTTGTCACTCATTCCTCATCTTCTTATTTCTATATACAAAGCACGTTTTAGAAGAAAAAAAATAATGGGTAATATGGCACCCACTTTAATCCAGATACTTATATTATTGGAGATATTTTACATTATATAAATAACACATAGCTGAGAGGGTGATAGAGCAGATTGGTACCCCGAGAAAACATTGTCAACCGCGGCGAAGCCAAGGTTGACAATGCCTTTTCGAGGGGTTCCAATCTGCTCTATCACCCTCTCAGCTATGTGTTATTTAATTTATTATACAGAATGTTTTGTTATTACTGTCGATTTTTTTAAATTCAAAGTAATAAACTGTGACATATTGTACATAACCATCCGTATTTAATAAAGCGCACATTTGATCAAACGTCTCCGTGAAGGGTAATAGAGTATTTGCCATAGGACGTATTTAATAAAGCGCACACTTGATCAAGCGTCTCTGTGAAGGGTGATAGAGTATTTGTAGGGTGATAGCGTATTTGCCACAGGATAGAGTCGTATTTAATAAAGCGCACACCTGATCAAGCGTCTCTGTGAAGGGTGATAGAGTATTTGTCATAGGATAGAGTCGTATTTAATAAAGCGCACACTTGACCAAGCGTCTCCATGAAGGGTAATAGAGTAAATTGACACCCTCGTATTAGCCAATCAAAATCTGGCATTTTGACATGAAGTATAATAAATGTCAACAGGACAGCAGCCGAACGATAAAAAACCTTTGAGGTATATTTTGTGATAAAATTAGCAACAAACGGATATTATCGATGGATGAAACAATAAAAAAAATGAATTGAACTATATACCATACCGCTCCAGGAGGGCGGGGGTTCGCGGGGATGGATCCCCTTTTTTGGACGATCAGTGCATTTGAATGGGGACATGTAGTTGGAACCCCTCCCCTTTTGTCCAGAGTTAGGCCCCCCTTTTTAAAATGGATGGATCCGCCCCTGCCGCTTTCATAACACTTAATTTAGCATACTGAATATTATGATGTTCTTACTTTGAGTTCAGTTCCTGATAAAAAAAAATACACATTCAGTACAGAAAGAAGTGTTTTAATGAAAGTTTTCGTGTTTTTCTAGGCAGAAATGATTTTGGAATGACATTAAACCGGTTTAAAAGAGCTCAAATTATTTTCTTACTGGACAGTGGTCACTTCATTGGATATTTCACTGTTTCATGTCGTGAAATGAATGCAGGTTCAATTCATAACAATGCACAAAACCGGTTCAACTACTTTTGCAAGGCGAAAAAGAAAGTCGAATCGTTAAGCCAGTAAACAATATTTTTTTAATCTGAGCATGCAAATTGAGGATTACATTATATATTTTACATAAAATATATTTGCAGAATAAAAACATTGGTAATGAGAGTCCCAGACAATATACTAGTTGACTGTTTTTCCACTAATTCCACGTGTTTCAAGTAGTAGTTTACTCGTAGTAGCCCACAATGCATTGTAGTTAATTGAGTCGATTGGTCGGTTTTCAAGGATATATTAGCCTTGTGTTTTGGAAATTACTATGCAAATATATTCTGACGTCAGAAAATCTAGAGTTCTCGACCTGTTTAACATTAACCAATAAACCATGAAAACAAAGTCAAGGTCAGATGATACCGACTTGCCAAATATATAATACATAACAATCATTCCATAAGAAAATGATAATTTATTCCTTATAGTATCTGAAAAAAATACCAAATAAGAAATCAAATAACATGGACCAATGAACCATGAATATAAAATCAAGGTCAGATTAATATAATTGCAAGATAGACAATTTCACCATTCAAACATTCCATACCCCAAATATATATCTGTAACTAAATGCTTATAGTATCCGAGAAATACACCAAAACACAAACATTTTACTTTGCCGGACCACTTTACCCTAAAAATGGAGTATGTCAAAATCATATGACACCTGTGAAGTGAACATTTAGCCATCAAATCGTTCAATACAACCGAATATAGAAGAACTATTGAATTTGGTATCTGAGATTTTGTCTAAACCACGAACACTTTACACGTAAAATGAGGTCATGGTCAAGTGAAAACTGTTTTTCGAATTTTGAGAGCACACCATATTATTTTAGTGCACACAGTATATTATATTGTGCGCACAATATATCTAAGTTGTGCGTACAATATATTTAAGTTGTGCGCACAACATATTTATGTTGTGCGCACAATATAATATTTTGTGGGCTCAATATATTATTTTGTGCGCACAATATATTTAAGTTGTGCGCACAATATAATTTTTTTCTTTGCATGTCCCTAGCGGGGCTCCGTAGTACGACATAACTGTTGTTTCTTTTTTGTAGCAAAAAAATAATAATTATAATATAGCAAAGCTTAAAAATGTATCAAATTAAAATTAAATTAAATCCCGCGATCTATCAAAATTGTTCAAAAATATTTTTTCATTAAAAATGCGAATGTTTAGTGTAAGTCGTGTTCTTCTACAGATTATTGATGTGTTAACTAGGTCACTCACTCACACACTAAATAGTTATCAAATGTACCATGATTATAATTTAAGAAGCAAGACACACTTGTCGTATAATACATGTAAGACTCATCAGTAACTCTCTGGTCAATATAGTTATTAAGCCAAACGCATACTAGGTTGAAGAGCTTTGGGGACTAAAAAATCCAAAAAATGTGCCAAATATGGTAACGGTAATCTTTTAATTGGATTAGAAAATCATTAGTTCTTTCGAACTGTTATTCAGTTTACGGTCTACTCATCTCTAGACATTGTCCATAATGTTGATGGGAATTCGTTATCTCTAGATTTGTCCATGATGTTGATGGGAATTCGTTATCTCTAGATTTGTCCATGATGTTGATGGGTATTTGTTATCTCTGGACATTGTCCATGATGTTGATGGGTATTAGTTATCTCTAGACGTTCTCCATGATGTTGATGGGTATTTGTTATCTCTAGACATTGTCCATGTAGTTGATGGGAATTAGTTATCTCTAGACATTGTTCATGATGTTGATAGGTATTTGTTATCTCTAGACGTTGTCCATGATGTTGATGGGTATTTGTTATCTCTAGACATTGTCTATGTAGTTGATGGGTATTTGTTATCTCTAGACAATGTCCATCGAGTTAATGGGTATTGGGTATCTCTAGACATTGTCCATGATGTTGATGGGAATTCGTTATCTCTAGACATTGTCCATGATGTTGATGGGTATCTGTTATCTCTCGACTTTGTCCATGGAGTTGATGGGAATTAGTTATATCTAGACTTTTTCCATGATGTTGATGGGAATTCGTTGTCTCTAGACATTGTTCATGATGTTTATGGGAATTTGTTATCTCTAGACATTGTTCATGATGTTGATGGGTATTTGTTATCTCTAGACATTGTCCATGTAGTTGATGGGTATTTGTTATCTCTAGACAATGTCCATCGAGTTAATGGGTATTGGGTATCTCTAGACATTGTCCATGATGTTGATAGGTATTTGTTATCTCTAGACGTTGTCCATGATGTTGATGGGTATTGGTTATCTCTAGACATTGTCCATGATGTTGATGGGTATTTGTTATCTCTAGACGTTGTCCATGATGTTGATAGGTATTTGTTATCTCTAGACGTTGTCCATGATGTTGATTGGATGTTGGCATATCTAAACATTAACCATATTGTTGATTGGATGTTGGCATATCTAAACATTAACCATGGTGTCTAGAGATGACAACATCCAATCAACAATATGGTTAATGTTTAGATATGCCAACATCCAATCAACAATATGGTTAATGTTTAGATCTGCCAACATCCAATCAACACCATGGAATGACAACATCCAAACAACGCCATGGTTAATATCTAGAGATGACAACTTCTAATCAAAACCATGGTTAATGTCTAGAGATAACAACATCCAATCAACACCATGGTTAATGTCTAAAGATGACAACTTCCAATCAACACCATGGTTAATTTCTAGAGATGACAACTTCCAATCAACACCATGGTTAATGTCTAGAGATGACAACTTCCAATCAACACCATGGTTAATGTCTAGAGATGACAACATCCAATCAACACCATGGTTAATGTCTAGAGATGACAACATCCAATCAACACCATGGTTAATGTCTAGAGATAACAACATCCAATCAACACCATGGTTAATGTCTAGAGATGACAACATTCAATCAACAGCATGGTTAATGTCTAGAGATGACAACATCCAATCAAAACCATGGTTAATGTCTAGAGATAACAACATCCAATCAACACCATGGTTAATGTCTAGAGATGACAACTTCCAATCAACACCATGGTTAATGTCTAGAGATGACAACAGCCAATCAAAACCATGGTTAAGGTCTAGAGATAACAACATCCAATCAACACTATGGTTAATGTCTAGAGATGACAACATCCAATCAACACCAATGTTAAAATGTCTAGAGATGACAACATCCAATCAAAACCATGGTTAATGTCTAGAGATGACAACATCCAATCAACACCATGGTTAATGTCTAGAGATGACAACTTCCAATCAACACCATGGTTAATGTCTAGAGATGACAACATCGAATCAAAACCATGGTTAATGTCTAGAGATGACAACTAATCAACAACTCCCATCAACACCGTGAACAAATACTCATCAACGAATTCCAATCAACATCATGAGTAGTCATCCAGGTCTCTTCAGCGCACTTTCCCCCCATAGACGTAACGTTAAAGCCGGCATCTTTGATGGTGGAGGGAAATTTTCGATATGGGTCAAAGGGTTATTTTGTTAACTAGTAACACAATTGAGAAATTTGTGTGTGTTCTTAATAATGATTAATTTTGATTACTTATAAAATGAACCATTCCATTTGATATAATTGTTTAGGTCAGATATTTTGAAATTTATTTTCTTATTTCTCCATTCACCCACAAAATTTAATTCAAACTATTGCGTATCATATTTTCATTAAAAACATCTAACCCAAATGATTTTCAGTTTATTTTTTATTTGTGTAAACATATTACTACTTAATTTTGACTTATGAATTATCTGGTCAACCCCTATGGGACATACATGTAAACGTGTAAATAACGATATCGATTTACGGATTATATCATTACTGTGCTTTGGTAAACATAATTTGTGCATTTTTTCAGCACTTTTGAGTCTTATATATCTCATCTATAACATGTGACCCTATTGATTTTCGTATATTTTATTCATCAAAATCATTGATCTTTTATTGGGTAAATAATTATATAATTATCTCTATATATATCTTTTTCTCACAAACCAAATTACAAAGGTATAGCGATAGTTATACACATTTCAATACAATTACATAAATAAATAATGTACGAAAGTAGACAGAGGCATTCACAATTGTTCACCCAAAAAAGTTCAATTTGTTATAAATCTCCTTAATAAGTTTACATAGTTCGTACAGTTCTGTTAATTTTTTTTATAATTCATTAAGTCATAAAACTGCAATTAATTTTGTTTGGTCTATTTCTACAGTAAAATGCAATACATTGTTTTCTACATTTATCAAAAGCTAAACATTTAAAAATGTAATGCTATTCATCTTATGGCATCTGAATTACACAATACACATTTTTTGTTTTCTCTTTCGATGTTTTGCCATCTTCCAGTTTCTATTGGAAATTTCATGTTCAAAGTTCGAAATTTAAGAAATAAGGATATCTGCCTGTTATCCAAAATATTTAAATATTTCTCAAACTCCAAAGTATCTTTAAATAACCGATAATTTAATGCTTTTTGGTGATTCCCATTTCTATGGAGAAAATTTCCATAAGTCACAAAAAATCTAAGTGGAAATAAACATTTTTAACAATGGCAGTAAAAATGTTTGTTCCTTTCCTGGTCTTAAAAATGTTAAAAACACTTTTGAACACTCTTTGTTATATCATGAAAGGCAGTTGTTATTTAGTTCTCAAAGCAGTCTCATCATTTAGTTTTCAATGCAGCCTTCTTTTGTGGATAGTTGTCTCATTGGCAATCATACCACATCTTCTTTTTTATATCATCAGTACCTGCATCATCAACATCATTGTATTTCAAACTTATATATCAGTGATATTGTTTGCCTTAAATTAATGGAGAATAAAGGCTTTTTCCCTGGAGAAAAATTCCAATCTGAAAATAATGGCTTGAAACTATTCCCCACAAATAAACTTTTTCCCAAACAGTGCAGTTTCAGTAGAAGTTGTGCATGAATTCAAACTGAAAAACAATCATTTATACTTTTTTCATACTAAAATTACTATATAAGAGAGGGACGACAGATACCAAAGGGACAGTAAAACTCATAAATCTAAAACAAACTGACAACGCCATGGCTCAAAATGAAAAAGACAAAAGACAAACAATATTACACATCACACAACATATAAACTAAAGAATAAACAACACGAACCCCACCAAAAACTAGGGGTGATCTCAGGTGCCCCGGAAGGGTAAGCATATCTTGCTCCACATGTGGCACCCGTCATGTTGCTTATGTGATAACAAATTCCGGTAAATAGTCTGATTCTGTAGGTCACATTCATCAAATGGAAGGGGATTGTAGTTACGACGTAAAGAACATATCCGGTATCTTTTTTGAAACGGTTATTCCATAACGGTCAACCAACTCGTGATGGCGTCCGTAAAATTTACGAAGGGATGATTTCAACTTCACCATTTGGAACTCTTGGTTTAATAGCTTCCTTGTGAGCATCAAACCTCTATCAAGAAAATCATGATAGGAAATGCAAGCACGGGAATATCGTATCAATTGGGAGATATATACCCCGTATACAGGTGCTGCTGGAATGTTGCTACTTAAAAATGGAGTTCACAATTGGAAAGCTGAAATCATCTCTTTTGTCGTAAAGTTTTGTTTTCAATCGACACTCATTGTCAATTTCTAGATGTAAGTCAAGATATGAAGCTAACTTAATTGTATCTGTAATATCCTTTATATCTAGTTCAATGGGATAGATGCGTTCCACATAGTCAGCACATTTTGAATTATTTAGTGAAAGAACATCATCTATATAGCGGAAAGTAGAGTTAAAGGATATTGCTAACTTCTTATCTTTCTTCCTAAGAAGTTCCTGCACGAAGTCAGCCTCATAGTAATAAAGAAATAAATCGGCTAGTAGAGGGGATCAGATGTTCCCATTGGAATGCCGACAATCTGTTGAAAAACACGTCCTCCGAACGTAACAAATATGTTGTCAATCAAGAAATCAAGCATCTTGATAATATCAGTTTCAGAGAATTTTTTGTTAGAATATATATATATTAGCGGCAATAAGTAAAATTAGGCATTAAGCTTAAATCCTAGGCAATAAGCTAACGCTTCAGGCAGTAAGCTTATTGCCTGAAATCTGATGATGATTATTCATTCTATTGCCGAACATAATTTTAGGCAATAAATAAACTCTGGAATTTATGCATATTGGGTGATTTATTCTTGATATATAGTCGTTTATAAATATACATTCATTTGACAGTTCTTCAAATTTAGTTAGTTTATTTAGTAATTTTAGCAGTTGAAAAACAGAATTAACTCATACTTTTTCATGTTTGTGTGGTTTTACTAAGTATCAAAAAGACTTAAAAAAGTAATTGTATCCAATTGAAAAAGGGGGGAGATTCTATAGAATAATTATAATTATATTTATTTGAAAATTTGTACACTTCATTAGTCGAGCTAGTTTAACTGGTCAAAAGTAGACCAAATTAAGACATGACTTTTTTTATCACACCGTTTTCCATTTTTTTTTTATTGGATAAGTAGAAAGTATTTGTTAATAGTTCCGAAATTTGGGATAACAAAATGATTTTTTAACACAAATTTCTATCAAGTTTATATTTAGAATGACACTGGACCCTGTACTTTGCATCGTTAAAATCGGTGAAATTCGTTTTTTTTTTCTTCTGCTCATTTTCAAACGTATGTTATTTGCAGTAATAAAATAAAATAGTTGAAGTATTCAGTATTTATATGAAAGATGCACGAGATTTTCATATGAACTTTTAAGTATGAAACCGTGCATGGCGCTTCGAATTCAGGTCCCTCAAAGCATAAAATGATTTTACCGATTATATATTTAACTTTAACTATTTACAATTATTTAGTTCAATTCTAGTAATATAAAACGTAGTTATATTTTTTTTTACTTATATTTTGTTTCAAAGAGATTGGATCTACAATTATAATATAAAAAATATGTATTACCTTTCATTTAAAACTGCATTTCAATATACAAATAACATATTTTATTAGTGAATTTATTTCTGGTCTCTTGTGGAGATTTGTCATATTGGTTATCATGCCACATCTTCCGCGATTCATACAAAATGTACTTCGGTCAACGCTTTTACACCCCAATAAATTTACAAAATAGAGCATTCAATTCTTAAAAACAATCCTCAGATAGCTTCGATGTGCAGCATGCTGAGAAATGTCGTAAGTCGATCCTAACTAGATCATATTTTCTGTCCTAAGGATATCTTATAGGACTAATCTTAGGACAGTTTCCATAAACAGGCTACAATTATCATAATGTTATTATGTAACAAATGTATTTTAATTTAAAAATGAATAAATGTTTTTTATTTACTCGCATTTACATGTTAGGCATTAAGCTTAATGCCTGCACACATTTTTCAGGATTTAAGCTTAAATCCTAGGATTTAAGACTAATGCCTAACATCATTTAGGCAATAGACCTACTGCCTAGGCGTTAGCTTATTGCCTAGGATTTAAGCTTAATGCCTAATTTCACTTATTGACGCTAACATATATATGCGCAGATTTGATGATCTATTTGTGCATCATCACCGACAAAACAGGGACTTATTTCAAAGCAGGGTTTGACTCTTGAAATGGCGTCTGTAAAATGAAGTTTCAGTCAAATTCATGGACGGGTATATTCAAAAATTCCCAATTAAATGAAAATTACGCATATTTTCCCAATAATATCACTGTATATATACATTTGAAAAATACTAGTTTTCAAAGAATATGTTACAACCTACAAGTACAAATGACGTATCCACAAAGGATTATGTTACAATACAAAAAAAAAATAGGTACCCACCTGATATAACCTATATCCATTAGAGAATCTGGTAGCAGTAAATGGGAGAAAGTCTTCTGGTCTAAGATACGTTGATATCCCAACGAGTCCATAATCCCACTGAAGATGCAGATACATGTATCAGTTGCTCCTCTATAAGATATTCCACCCCAAAGCGAAAAAAGCTAACAAAATGATCGAAGTTCTGACATAAAAATCAATTTTAGGATTTTTAGCATGCAGATATAACTCAATGAACAGCTCTTAAATCCATGTTTGTTATACTTCTTTCAACCTAGTATTATAATATAAAAAAGAAGATATGCATGATATGATTGTAAACGGGACAATTGTTTACACGAGACTAAAATGACACAGAAATAACAACAACAAAATGTAGAACTGAAGTCACCGTACGGTCTTCAACGATGAGCATCGGGAGCCGTGGTGTAATGGTTGGTGCATCTGACTGCTAACACAAAGGTTTCTGGTTCGATTCCCGTTCGGGATGAAAATTTAAGGAACTAAATTTTCGGCTCTCCCTTGACACGATTTGCAAGTATGGTCTTGAGGAAACGATGATAGTCCGTCGGAAGGGGACGATAACGGCTGACCCGTGTTAAGAGAGAGTCATATTTCTTGCACGTAAAAAACACCCATGTAGATTTCGAAAAAGAGAAGGCTAATGCCGCTACAAGGCGGCACTCGCACCCGCAAAGTTGAAAGGGATTAATATAAGTTGCAAAACTTGTTTTCCAATCCACTATAAATAAATATGCGATATGAAAAATGACATGTTATGATCTTTTTATCATATGCTTCAACAGTAAAGAAAAATAACAGATTCATATATTGATCCTTTTACGTGGTTCCCGAAAAAAAGTTGAAAGAGTTAAAAGTGCACGGACGTCGGACCCAAAATTTGATACATTCAATATGAAATCTTTCTATCATATTCCTCAACAGAGAAATTAAAAAAACTCATATTTTTATATGGACGAATCGACAAAAAAATAATTCAACAATATACATAATGAACATTGAATTGAAAAGTCAACTTTTTTTAAAGTAACTTTCTAAATCATGATTCAGAAAAACTATAAAAAATGCATTTTGTTATTTTTTTTTTTTTACTTTAATTTAATTTAATTATTTTACACAATATACATTCCAGTATTCAAATAATTGTTTTGTACACTACTTTGTAATGTTTTTCACTGAAAACATAGCATTGAGGTGTATTTTCCGGAATTTGCCGAGTATCACCGGAACGCCATGTGATAACGTTACGGAAAGGCATGTGATATAACAATCAAAGCATGTGATAAACTTTTCTTATCATATACTAAGACTAAATAACATATAAATTTTACCGTATGATAATAGCTTTAAATTGACGTAGATTTCATATTTTTCGAATTGTGCTTAGCGGGCTGATATGAAAAGTTTATCACATGCTTCGATTGTTATCACATGCCTTTCCGTAACGTTATCACATGGCATTCCGGTGTTACTCGGCAAATTCCGTAAAATTCACTTCAATGCTACGCTTTCAGTGAAAAACATTACAAAGTAGTGTATAAAACAAAAAAACAAAATGAAAATAATTAAATAAATGCATTTTTATTTTTTTCTGAAACATAATTTAGAAAGTTTCTTTAAAAACAATACTTATCCAAACAATGTTCATAATTATGTATATTGTTGAATTATTTTTTTTGTCGATTCATATATATTAAACTGTTGTTTTGATTTTCTCTCTGTTGAGGCATATGATAGAAAAATTTCATATTGAATGTATGATATTTTGGGTCCGACGTCCGTGAACGTTTAACTCTTTAAACTTCGGGAAACACGTGAAAGGATAAATACCTTAGTCTGCTGCTATTTTTCTTTACTGTTGAAGCATATGATAAAAAGATCATAACATGTCATTTTTCATATCGTATGTATTATCAGCCCTCGGTCGATATCAGCCCTCGAGCCATGCGGCTCTTGGGCTGATATTAAACCTAGGGCTGATAATACATGCGATATGAAAAATGCCATGTAATAATCTGATAATATCAGCCCGCTAAGCACCAATTCGAAAAATATAGAAAATACTTCAACTTAATGCTATTATCATACGGTAAAAATCATATGTTATTTAGTCTAAGTATATGATAATATAGGAAATTTGTCTTTTCATTTCAATTTTGGACCACAGTGTTTTAAGTCAAGGTATATTAAATAATCTAGATGTATTCTACAAGCAAATGTATTGTACAATGCCATGCTTTTTGCATGCAGATAGTTTTAGATGAATTCTAATTGATATTAATTCTTTCTGTTTCTGTGGTACTAAAAATTGGAATGCTTTGCCAGATTATCAGTGTAAAAGGTTTTGTGTGAAGTCAAAAATAAAATTTAAGTATGAAATGAATAAAAAAAAAAACACGGGCCGTGAGTAAACTCAGATTTGATTTTCCGTATATTAGATTGCTTTTTTTCAGAATATATCATATATTATATATGGGTATATATGTCTCTACTTTGGTTAAGGCATTAGTGGTACCTATTAGTAACAACCATTGCTATATCTTAAGTTTGTTTTATGTATTTGTATATATTGGCTTTACCTGAATAATTATTATCATTTTTCCTGAATATGACATTTAATTTTTAAGCGAAATATATCGTAGTATCCTTTGGCGGATCTAGTTCCTGGGAGGGTTCTGGTAGTTGGGACCCCCTTTCTTGGACGATCCATCAATTGAATGGGGACATATAGTTGGAACCCCCCTTTGTCTTGGGTTGGGACCCCCTTTTTTTTGGACGATCAATCAATTGAATGGGGACATAAAGTTGGAACCCCCCTTTGTCTTGGGTTGGGACCCCTTTTTTTAAATGGCTGGATCCGCCCCTGGGGCAATTAAAAATCATTTAACCTGAGCTATAAAAAAGAAGATATGGTATGATTGCCAATTAAACAACTATCCACAAAAGATCTAAATGACACAAACATTAACAACTATACTGAGGTCACCGTACGGCCTTCAACAATGAACAAAATCAAAGTTCATACCGCATAGTCAGCTATAAAAGGCCCCAATAAGACAATGTAAAACAATTCAAACGAAAAAACTTACGGCCTTAAAAAAATGAACGAAAAACAAATATGTAACACTTAAACAAACGACAACCACTGAATTACAGGCTCCTGACTGGGGACAGGCACATACATAAATAATGTGGCGGGGTTAAACATGTTAGCGGGATCCTGCAACCCTCCCCTAACCTGGCACAGTGGTATAACAGTACAACATAAAAACGAACTATAAAAATCAGTTGAAAAAGGCTTAACTCATCAGATAGACTACTACAATGTACAGTCTCAAATTGATCCAATGATTTATCAATATATACGAATTTGTTTTATAACGATTCTATGATAGGCCTCGTTTGGAAGATTTTTTTTTATTAAGAATTGTGACGAGTTTATCATAGTCCGAGCAGACCCCTGTCACGATCATATATGTCTTTGGCCGAGTAAAAATTTTGAAACTTTTTTTTTCATTGTGATCACTCAGAGTTTAAGAACCACCATCTCGGTCCGTGTAACACTTAAATATCAATTCAAAGTTTTGAAAAGTTTTGAAATTTTAGATTTTTGGAATTTTAATCAAAGTTTTAAAATATCAAAATTTCAAATTGTGTTAAAGTTTTGAAAATTTGAAATTTTAACCAAATTATTAAAATATCAAAATTCTAGATATCGTTTATAAATTTGATATTTTAAAAACTTGATCAAACTTTTAAAATACTAAACCTAATGTGCAATTTTGATTATTTCGCTTTTTGAAAGTTTAATTTTTTAAATGTTTGCTTAAAATATCAAAAATATAAAGGGGCGACAAGAGGGGTATCTGTAATCACTGATGAAAACACGGCTCTGATAAGAACTATTCTTAGTTATAAATAAATAGCATAAAATATATCAAATCATTCTTAATAACAAAATAAATAATGAAAAGAAGTCGGTGTTTTTTTTATGAAACATATTAGACATCACATGGGATAACAGTATCCTGAAATTTTAAGGTTGTGCATCTATCCAAAAAAATATAATTAAACCTATTTATACCGGAATCAACTACGTTGATTGAAATCTATTATATAAGGTTAGCGTTTGAGATAAATAATTCAAAGCTTTTTTGTGTTCCCAGTGCCCAACATTTAGAAGTATATCAGTGAAAAATGACCAACTCGCAGTAAACCATATAGTATTATTCGCATTTTTGACGTTCCTGGTGAAGGTAGATCCAGAAAAGCGCTTCGGTGGGCTGGCATACAACTTAAAACGTTTTCCTTTCTTGTTTGTCGATTGCATGATGATAATATAATGCCTTTAATGATGTATTTCAGTTCCAAGAAATGATACGGAAGGAATACTTAAATATAGCGTCGCAATAAAAGTTGTGCTAGGCGTATTTCAACTGGCCCCTAGACAAAAAAAGTGTACTGGTTCAGCGATTATAGACGTAGTACTAAACTCCGAAACATAACAATGAACTAAAATCAAAATCATACAAGACTTAGAAGGACAGAGGCTCCTGGATTGGGACAGGCGCACACATGCAGCGGGGTTAAACATGTTTCGTGAGATCACAGCCCTCCTCTATACCTCTAGCCAATAAAGAATGAAAAACACACAGTAATACGAACAGTAAAACGCACTTCAATAGTCCTATGTCAGAATAGGAAACAAACTAAGAAACTAATTAACATGCATGACAATGATAATAAAATAACATAGGACTACTATACATAAGGCTAGCAGTTACTGTCATACGCCAGCTCCAGACCTCAATTAAACTAATTGAAGGGTTTTATATGTCCTCATTATGCGCACTCTCTCCCTGTTGCATTTATTGCTAATTTGTTCCGGAATATTCATGAAATATTTGTCACTGGCAACAACAAAAAATCGATAATTTAAAATAGGTTGTTTGCATACAAATTACGAAGAAACGTAAGATTCAACTTTCGAGGACAAAGTTGCCCTTATAGATGGATTTAAATATGTTTTAACTTCACTTTGGTCAAACACCTGTTTAATTGTTTCGTTCTTTTTTTGCTTGAATTTCAAATTTCAGTTTCAGCATTCCGTTCTTTACTTCAAATTCAGCATTTATCATTGTACTGGTTTTTCGAGAGCGACATTGGTGTACGGCCAAAAATGGAAAAAATCCATCATGCAACTGACAGTGTTGCTTCTCTTTGCACGCCCCATTCTGACTGGGTGTACATGTGAACTTTTAGTTTGCTAAAAGTCGATTGTCGTACGATAACTTCAAAATACCAAAATATGCAAATACGGGACAGTAATATCCTTTAATACAAAACATTTTATTCCTTTTGTTTACTATAATAAAACAGTGGTTGATTTAGAACCTATAATGGAGCTACGTGTATGATAACCAGTCCAAACGTTGTCTTTAATGTAGCAACCATGTAACTTTAAAAGTGGGGTGATGTTGTTTTGTCGAAGAGCTAACAATTTTATTAAGTTTTTCATCGCCATTAATCAACTTGTCTGGTTCAAAATTTAACACTTAAAGGCATGGATAATTTTTCTTTTGTCCTCTTCTGGCACAGAATATTATATCATCAAATTAGGGATCAGAATATTTTAATGTACCATTATCGAAGCCCCTAGTGGTAGTATCAAGTAAAAAACAGGGACTATCTAAATATTGGTTCCCCGGAAGATAACCATTTATCACTGATAAAAACTTTTGAACACAATTTTCAACTTTCAAAATGCCGACACCTACAACTGGATAGATGGTTGCTTAATGTAGTACAGCGGGAACTATTACATAAACATGAATGCAAGTTGGGTGCTTAATGTAGAACAGCGGTAATTATTACATAAATATGAATGCTCGTGAAAATAATGTTTATGGTTTACGTTTATATATGATATGAAAGGTTTTAACTTTTACAAAACCAGAGCTATACGTTGGATTTAAAAGTTCACTTTATTTGGCCTTTTCAATTTTATTTGACTTTATTTGCCTTTTTAACTTAATTTGGTTCGAGTGTCAATGATAAGTCTTTTGAAAACGAAACGCGCGTCTGGCGCAAACACCGGCAAAATTTACATTCCGGTATCCATCTATGATGAGTTTTTGTAGATACCTTGTAACAGTATCTTGGCTCCAATTTTGCTGATATTGGATCCAATTACCCTCTTATTAATTTCAGCGTAAAAAAAGATTATATTAAAAACCTTCCACACTGTGGATTAGCACAACCTTAAACAATGCAGTCAGTATCATGAAGCGCTTTTCTTGATCGACCTTCTTACGGAACGCTGAATATTTAGGGCAAACAACTTACAAAGAACAGATAAAAACGTTTAAGATGATCTTTCATTCTGTACATGAAATGATATATTCTTTAGCCAACATGATTGCAGGAGGTAAGAAGTCGTAAAGCAAAACAGAAAAAAAAATGAAATCAAAAGAGATAATACATCGTGTATTGGGCCTTTTTGTGGCTTAGAGTTTAGTAGAAAATGTATATACATGCTCAACATAACCATACTATTTGACCTACTGCGAGTTGTTCAGTTTTTACTGTTACTCTTGTTTCTCCTAAAATATGGGTGCTTTAAGAACCAGCAGGTAAAATGGTCAATATCAGAGCCGTACGTCTGGTTTTTAAATG
The DNA here is from genome assembly GCF_963676685.1 of Mytilus edulis. Classification (NCBI taxonomy): domain Eukaryota; kingdom Metazoa; phylum Mollusca; class Bivalvia; order Mytilida; family Mytilidae; genus Mytilus; species Mytilus edulis. Next base: position 40,293,345 of record NC_092355.1, read on the forward strand.
AATTATCTTCTTTTAAGAAATATTAATTTTGTCATCCAATTTTTCACCGCTTTCAACTGTCCTTTTTATTTCATACATACACTTTTAAGTATCAGTATGTTTTTAATTCATATTGTTTCGTTTCGTTCCGCTTTTATTTCGTTTCGCTTTTTACAGGTATCCCTCTTATTGCCCCTTTTCTATTTTGATATTTTAAGAAAACATTTAAAAAATCAAACTTTCAAAAAGTGAAATAATCAAAATTGCGCGTTAGGTTTAGTATTTTAAAAGTTTGGTCAAATTTCTAAACTATCAAATTTATAAACGATATTTAGAATTTTGATATTTTAATAATTTGGTTAAAATTTCAAAATTTCAAAACTTTAACACAATTTGAAATTTTGATATTTTAAAACTTTGATCAAAATTCCAAAAATCTAAAATTTCAAAACTTTTTAAAACTTTGAATTGATAAGTGTTACACGGACCCATCTCCTATTTAAACTCAGATTTCCACAAGAAATATAATATAAAAAACTTGTTAAAATAAATAAATATTTTATAATTTCCCGCGTAATGAAGTTAAATGTTTGGTTCCCTGTTTATTACAAGAAACCAGTTACGTACAAAGAAAAACATCGAGGTATTCCGAAAAGGTGTTTACATGTCGCCAACCAACGAACCCACACTGTTTTGAACAGCAGGCCACCATTATTTCGATAAACGATCCATTGCAACAGTTAAACTTCATGGTTATCTGATTATTTACACCGAAGAAGATGAAAGAGACAAAGATGCGTGTGTTTCTACCAGTGTTTATCCTTTTGGTGGCTACAACTTTAAGTGTTCAAGCAGATAACGCCAGTAAGACACATTTTTCACAGGGGATCTTATGACTTAAGTTATGTCATTTAACGAACGATGTTTAACACATTCGGAAAACAGGTTCCCAGTGTTTCATATGACTGAACATATCATTTTATAATTAACTTCTGTAGTCGAATTGTTTGGTTACTGAAAAGTTTACAGTATCTATTTTATATTTGATTATTTTGTAGATATAGTTTATAGTTAGAATATTATACATTTATGGGTGGGTTCACAAAATTGTATCTCTTCAAAAACAACACCAGAAACGATTAGATCCTAAAAAACTGTGCTAAAGAGATTATATAAGCTGAGGGTTTATATTATAATTATTGAAACATCCATTATAATACATGTATTTCTAGAATCATGTCTTTCACCAGAAATTATTGTCAATTTCATGCATCTTTATAACATCATTTACAAGAAAAGAAGATACATGTATATTGAAGAAGACACGCCTGTTACCCCTGCTCCATGAAATTATTGCATCATGGGTAAATTATCACGTGATTCGTTTAACACTATCACATAATGTGTTACGTACGGCCCCTATGCCATGAAATCATTGGATCCGTAATGGGTTCATGACGTCACATCTACATTTCTGTTAATGTTGTGTTTCTTTGTTTATTTTTCTACAAAGTGCTGCAAAAAAAATCCTCATGCCATAACACCATTATATGGTCCACTACTGACCCCCTACAAACCTTAATTAATAGACAGTGAATAAAACCCAAAGGATAATCGTCTTTCAATCACCACATGACAAAAATGTATGTGTAGAAATTTCCAGCAAATGTTGAGCAAACGGGTGAAAAAGTTTTATTTTATACTGCACAAAATATATATAAATTTGGGAAATTAAAATCTATAAGGTTGATCACCTTCCCTCAGTCGTACAGCAATCACCATTATGTACTTATGGAACATAAATTATTTCTATACTACCCTACAGAATGACGATTATGAAAGTGCTGGAAACTTTTAATAGAGCAGGAATACAGATGCGCCTTCTATCTGCTAAATGACGTCATAAAGCCATGCAAAATTGACGATCTTTTCCGGTGAAAGACATGATTCCAGAAATGACCTATAGCTGCATAATGTATGAATAAAAAAAAATCTTTTTCTAACAGGAGTATCACAGTTAGATGTCATTATTATAATATTAAAATTTAAATGTTTTATTTGTAGCTGAAATTGCAGAAAACAAAGTTGAAATAAAATTCTACAGACTTCAAGTCAGTGAGGTAAAAAAACTTATTTTATATCACATATATTGGCTTATATAAATTTAACAGTCATGACAGTTTATTTATATCTTCTTCTTTTTCTTCTTCAGGAAGTCCACCCTATCTGCAGGGTCACCGCATTTAAAAATTTTGTTTATTTTTAAAATTGCGTTATTTAAAATCTTATCTACTAGTTAAAATTTAAAATAATAGTAACAGAGTTAGAATAGGATATAACTAAAAATTAGTTAAAAACAGGAACTTGTATGTACACTATACATCTTAAAATTTTAAAATGGATAAAAATAATATCTTATCAGTTGTTTAATTTTCTCTTAACAAAGGAAATTGAAAGGAACTACTAATCCGCACTAGTAATGGGTTAAATTTTATGGCCTAGCATATGGTTTCATAATTAAATTATATATATGTATTTAAAATCTAAAATGGTAAAGGATACGAATAAAAAGAAACTTGTAAAAATTAGTTTTATGTAAAACAGTAAAATTTGTCAATACAATTTGGATCTACAAGATTATTTACAGGGGTAATTAACATTCATATTCTCTAGTTATGGTTTAACTATGTAGTACTCAGCTATATAACCTAGTATTTAATTAAGTATATAGAGATAGTAGTTTAATACTTCTTATATGTTACATTCCCACGACTGACAGCCACTTATATCCTGTTCTAAAGATATAAAGCGTAATTGTTTTATACCAAAAATTCTGTACAGGTTGGAGCAGACAATTTTTTAAGATTTTTTGGGTTGTTTTTTGTAATTTGAAAATTTCCCCCTTTTATAAAGAATTCAATCAGCAGAGATAAATGCAGCAATTTTTTTTCAAATTTTCAGTTACAATTTAATAAGCCAAAGTTATCTGTAGCCTACATTTTTGTACATCATTGAACATGTATTAATTTTCTAATGTACATTGATCCTTAAACTATTAATTGATAACACTCTGAGCTCTGTTGATTTACTGTTGCTTCAAAATATGCAATTGTTTCTTCTCCTTTATATTGTTGAATGGTAGACCATTTACATATATATTCATTATAAAATAAGAAAATGTGATATGATTGTCAATGAGACAAAAACTAACTCTTCACAAGGGATTAAATGACACAGAAATTAACAACAATAGGTGACCTGTAGTACAGCCTTCAACAATGAGCAAAGCCCATACTGCATATAGTCAGCTATAGAAGGCCCTTACATAACAAATGTAAAATAATTCAAAGAGAAAACTAACCTCCTAATATATTTACAAAAATTAACAAAAAACAATGTAACACAGCAACAAACAACAACTGGTAAATAACAGATGTCTCCTGACTGGGGAGAGGCACAAATTACAAAATGAATGTGGTCGGGTTAAACATGTTAACAAATACTAACCCTCCCTAACATGGGACAGTGGTCTAGCACTAAGCTAACAGTGGTAAATGAGTGAAATCAAACACATATGATATAATACAATTGTATTATATGTCTGATATTTTGTTTATTTTAACAGTGGGATAGTGGCCTGATGGAATCAAAGTTCCATGCATTGTTAGCATCTGAAACTAATACATACTGTGCAAGTAACCTAGCCGCTTGTGGTCTCATTGGACTCCAATCAGAGTAAGCTTATTTATCTATTCTGTGTGAATTCTAAAGAATGTCAATAAGGGAGATAACATGTGTATTTTGTAAGAGATATTTATATCATGGGAGATAACTCTTTTTTTTACTGGTGGACTCATTTTATCATGCAGTGATGATAATTTAGTAGACTCATTTGTACTGCTCTTTAGCATTTAAATTTAATCTTTATATTATTTTACATATGCAATTCAGAGCTCCAGATAAGAATTCACAAATTGGGTTTTTAACCCACCATTTTCAAATATAATTGGGTGAAAAAGTTTTTTAATTGCATGATCAATTCCAATTCACCCCTCATGTTAATATCAAATTGGGTTTTTCACCACGAAGCTCCTTAATGTATTGGGTTTCTCATCAACACAATATTGAATATTTAGGCAATAGCAACCCCAGATTTTTTCCATCTTAAATATGTTTCTTTCTTTGTTTAGCTGTTTTATTTGGTTTAGGGTTAGGGTTATTTGATAGCTGTTTTATTTGGTTTATTCACTGAGGAGCAATTGTAGGATTAATTTGTGTTCCGTTTCAAACCTTCTGCCAATTTTGTATTTTCTCATATAAACTAATAAAACGGATAGTTGTATTCACAGGCACTCGTCTTTATATACCTTTATTTAATAAATTCTACATGTGTGTGTATTCATTAATTAACAGTAAAATGAAAAAAAATAGTATATAAACTCTAATTATACTTGAACCGTTTTGTTTTATTCCAATTTTCATAAATCTGGGTTTAGTTGTCTTTTATTAGAACTTTTGGTTTCTGATGCTTTATCATGTCATAATTGATTAGGCCTTTCACTTTTTCCATCTGATTTCATTTTTGAGGAAACCCTGCCTGTTTTTATTAGCAATGTTCTCGTTAAGGTACGCACACACGCCCGTGTGTTCGATGGACACTTCCTAAAAACACTGGCTGAGTCTTGTTATCGTCATAACTTTTCCTCAGCTTTTCAAAAGAAGCAGAAAACATGCTTCTATTCAATATTTTTACCGGACATTCACTTTCGTTTTAATTCAATCTATGTTATGATAAATCCCGAGCAATGCGAAAAAAATATGACTACATGACACACGCTAATTGGATAAATGCCGAGAAGATCGAAATGTTTTCAAAAACATGTGTACCCTTTGAGCAACGGAAAACTCTAACAGGTACCCATTTTAGCTACTTGATGCAGGGATCTATTTTTAGAACGAAAGGGAATTTCCAATTATAAATATTATAAAAATAGTTTACGCGACGACTGTAAACAGATAAGGGTAAATAACGCAAATAGTAGCCAATAAAAGAGTTGAGAACTCATGGTTTTGGCATATTATTGGGTTTTCCTTTGAATTAATTGGGTTATTGAACCCTGCAATGGGCAATTGCATTGGGTTTTTATTATTTGTATTGCGTGATCACGCAAATACGCAGCTTATCTGGAGCTCTGTGCAATTTATTCCAATGAATTTAATGACTTTTATACTTACTTACGTTAATTTTAACACTGCATACATAAAAAAAACTATTTACAAAATTAAGCATTTATGGTCCATAATCATGAATTAATTGTAAAAACATTTTTGATAAGCACTCTGTACATACACCGTACATATGACAAATCAATTTTAGAAAATAACATATTTCTTTGTTTTATCTGCAGTTGAAAATTGAAGATATCATTTCAATTTCCAACATCCTCAATATGTTTGTTACAGGTTATTTATTAAGTTAGTTTAAATTCTGTCATTTAGGTTTACATGCATTATTTGCCTGCCTGGTTTATAGTTGTACGAGTCACTTTACCATCAGATACTGACAAATAAACACTAAAGCCTTTAATTAATAACACAAAATAATCAATAAATACAACCAAAAAATTGCAATAGCTGATGAGTGTTCTCAAAAAGTTTCATGATGTACACATCAATTGATCTTTCAGATTCAAAGACAGCCATATTGGAAAGGTAGATAACTCTCCATTAAATGATGACAAAGACATGTTATATGAATTTTACATCATGTATCCAGAGAATTCAAATAAGAGTTCACCTAGTGTACTAACATATGTTTTGTCTGAATCTGTGGTCAAGAGTAAGTACTGTACCAAATGAATTTTAGCACAAAATATTAGTGTATTTAAACCAATTTTATGAAAAAGTAAATGACAATAATAATCTTTTACTGGAAATATAAAAAAGAAGATGTGGTATGATTGTAAATGAGACAACTCTCCACAAGAGACCAAATGACACAGACATTAACATGTTATTTTTCTTAAACACACGTGATTGAAAAGTTTTCGTAATGGTAGAAGAGTGGAAAAATTCTGAAAACGATTTCAAGTGCTGTTGAAATTATAAATTTATGAGTATAGAACCTTTATCAAGGTACAACAGCATATTAATTTGATAACCCTAGACAACATTTTGTTCCTCATTTTTATTGTACATGTGATACAGGAAATTTTACCAGCATGAGTTACAGAAAAAAATCAGTGTTTATAGTTAAAATTAACTAGTCTTATTTTATTTTACATTATACTGGCTAAGAAAAAAACTATCTGTGGCAGAGTTTAATATAGTGGCTAGGACTAAGGTTACATTTTAAAATCATCAAGTGGTTGTTGTGTGCCGATCCAAAAATATAGAATCTTGATTAAAACAAACATACTGTAGATTCATTATTTTGTTGGATATTAATTTTTCGTTGGTATCAGTTAACCCCGAAATAAAATGTTCAGCGAATGACAAACTTTCTCTAGGCTTATATGCAGGTTAAATTAATACCACAATCAATCAAGTTTTCTTTAATCCAGGAAAATTGGTAGTATAGCCACGAAAATAAATGAATCCACAGTACACAATGTAATTATATTTAAAAAAATGTCAAATACTTTTGATAAAAAAGTTATTATTTGTTTTCTTCTAGCTATTATACTACAACTGAGAACTAATACAGATTACATCAGTTCTCTAGGCTGTGACAAATGTTATATAACATACATTGGTTCAGATTTCTATGGTATCCCGCCATCAGCACTAGAAAACAAGATTATTATACCCTTAGCTTTTCTTGTACTGCTCATCGTCATCGTCATTGCTATTAGTTTAACCCTGTGGGAGTAAGTATGAAAAAAAATAATAACTCTACGGGTAAGATAACGACCATGTATCTTTTCTAGAAAAATCATCCATTCAGTAATCAGTTTTACCTTACTTTGCATTCAGTAATCAGTTTTACCTTACTTTGACTTATAATCATTTAGTTTTTACAAAATTGAGACTTAGATGGAGAGCTGTCTCATTGGCATGTACGTGCAATCGTACCTGATCATCATCTTAATTATTTCTATAATTAAGTCTAGAAATTAATAAGCCCAACATACAACAAACTTTAGGTAAGTTATTTCCTCTGAGAAAAAAAATATTGAACTGATATAAAGGCACTGTATTGATTTTATCTTTAAGTTAAGAAAGGGAGATAACTCAATTTAGAAATGTCTATTTAAAAATTTGGAATATATGATCAGAAACTTCTAATCCTTTGATACTTATACAGTTTAGCCAGAAATTTTGTAAGGGTTGAGTTTTGCTTATACATTTGCACTCAAAAAGAATATAATTTAAAAGATGTCCACCCACGTGCCAAAGATCAGAATCTGAGGGTCAAGAAAAATACAAAAATAAATGTTTTCAGCCTGAAAATTAATTCTTAATTCAATTTTGAAGAAAATTATTTTTGAAACATAAAAATGAAAAGGAACTAGGTACAGCAAAGCAGTGGTTCATTTGGAAATTAATTGATGTGTGGCTGATAAATGTCCAGTGGCAAATGTCCAGGATGATTAAAAAAACTTTAAAATGGTAAATTATAATGCCAGTAGTTATGATAGATAGAAATGGTATATTATTTTTTGTAGCAAGAGGAGGGAAAAAGAAGCAAGATTCCAAAAGATGCACAAGCCAAAACCAAAAGGATCACAATACCCTACTAAACCAGCACCGACAAAAACAACAGAACTTCCAGATGAAAAAGTGTAAGTATTTTAGGGTCAAATCTATAATTAAAATTAATGTGAAAGGGTAGGAAAGGACATCAAGAATCCCCTAAAACAAACCTGCCTTTTGATAAGAATATTCAGTTATAAAAACCCAAAACAAGGCTTCCAAAAAAAATTGAGCCAGATGGACATTTTATGTCTTCCCCTGATCTTAATATCTTAAGACTTAATAACAAAAAGCAATTATCAGCTGATTAGGATAATAAGGTGGCCATCATCATAAAACCAATGATTGGCATTTAAATTTTATTATAATGATATTAAAGTCTACTTTGATATAAATTCTGACGCAAACTGGTTAAATTGACAGTGCATCAAAGTGTGCAACATCCATCAGCGTACTTATATCTGCCATAGGCTGTTTTAATTTTTTTTAAATATCGTCAAAAAATGTACCTTCGTTTTTAAAAAAGCACATATTCCTAATACCGGATGTTGACTTGATTAACTTTAGAAAACAGACCAGCTAAATCTGTGTTTTTTTACAAAGCACAACCCCAGGTCTAAAAATAGAACTTCCTTCCTACTCTTTCACATTCATTTTAGCCATTTTTGTAGTTGAAGATTTAGCATGTTTGTAATAGGTAACAACGCCTTGCTTGTTGAATATGAAAATAAATTGATCACAATTTTTTCTAAAAATATACAATCCTCAACTTTATATGTATGTAGTTTAGGATTGTTTTTGTTTGCTCTGATAACATCACCAGTCTTGTATAATATCTTAATGTTTTTGAATTGTTAACCCTAATTTTTTTAATATTTTGGAAGTAGCAGCTGTTAAGTCATTTTATTTTTTATTTTGTTTTTGGATTGCTGTCAAATTCAGTGTTTTGTATAATTTTTTCATTTATTTTTTCCAAAATTATCTCCCTGTACTAATGTTTGCAGTGTTTATGTTTTCTGAAACAAATATATTGTTTTGCTTTGCATTAAAATTATATACCCATGCTTTCACCTGTAGAAATGAAAGATTGAAATATCTATTACTTATCACATAATATTAGTTCAATCAATACATTTTTTTCTCAGTTGATTTGAAAGCCATCATAAGTAGTCAAGTTAACACCGCATTATTTGTCAAAATTTTCAACACATGTCTATTTAGATTAAAACTTGAGTCAAACTTAAAAGGAAAGCTCTTTGATTTTTATTTTCAATTTATTAAAAAAACATTTCTGTAGAAAAATATTCTGCAGCATCTTGAATATTTGAAAACATTAAGTGTTATCTTTCTATTGCAGGTAAAATGCCCGGAAAAAAATGTAAAATTTGACTGTCTCACTTTTTGAAGTTTATATTCTTCACCGTCATTATAAATATACTGTCTATGTGTATTCAAATTCTTCTTTATTTTGTATAAATCCATTAAATGTGGAATCTTTGAAATGAATTTATATTCTATACATGCATGATTTGTAATCTGATTGCTGTGAATAAATTAATTTTGGATAAAACAAGTCTTCTGATCGGCTGTAAATTTTTTGTCTTTTGTCTGTTCATAGAGATAATTTTGTCATGTGACTGTGACGTCATCAATGTTTTTATTTCCATGATTTTATTCCTAAAAATGGAATTTAGAATTAAATTATATAAGGAATGACTGTTATTATTTTTCCTTCACACTTTTAAATAACCCCTTTATTTCTTCTTCTTAATATATTTTTATATTCATCATATTGTGAGGTATTTAGTATAAATTTAAATAATGTGACTGAATGAATTTCCTAAATATGCAGTTATCAATCTATTGAATTAAGTCCATTCTTCAAAATTGCACATAAATTTATTTGTAAAGTTATAGTAGCTATTTTTGTCTTTTTACATTATTTCTAAAAGAATTATACTATTTTAGAACAAATCACATTAGAGATCTGTATATGATTAATATGTAAATATTTAGTAACCTTAGGATGTGTATTTGAAAATAATGTTGTTTTCCTTTGGTGATAAATCTATGGAGCATACTGTAAATTCGGAAATTTTTGCATTTGTTATTGAGATTGTTGAAAAAACGGACACAAACATAAGATTAATTATTTGGAAAATCACGCGCTTACCACAGCGCTATGCAAAAATCCTGGGGAGAACACTGTAATATTGCAGTTTTAGGAAGTGATGGAAACTCTTTCAAAGTTAAATGCCAGTCTGTTTTTTTTCAATTTTCACCTTATTTGGCAATTTCTTTAATATTTGATAAAAACCTTCCAAAAAATTCTGAACTAACAGTATGCAAAACATGAATTTGAGCTAACAGTCCTTATATATATAACATTTCATGTATGCAAATTTTTTTAACATGATGTTCCTCACTGTCACAAAATACCTAAATTGTGTCAGTCCTTATGCAAAATCTTAGTGGTCAAAACATTCTGATGATCACTTTTCCAGAATTCTAATAATATTTGAAACAGAAATGGGATTTTATATGGCTGAATTTGTATTAGAAAGAATAATTCATACTGTTTTATTCTTGATGACAAAACTGAAATTTGTGCACATACAGGGAGATAACTCTTTTTTTAAAAGAATTTCTAATTTACCTTGTTATTGAACTTTCACATGGTGAGACCGTAATGAATAATTATGAAAACACACATTTGATAATTTGTTTATTGATCTGAAGTGATAATTCTAAAGTTTAAAATATCAATATCAATGTTAAATTCACATGAAAATTACATTGTAAAGCTTGAGACCAACACTTTGTGAAACAAAAATCATTAAGGAGGATCAAAAGAAAATTGCCTTCATTTTTGGGTCTGGATCATGCTCATTTTAAACAGGGATATAAATCTTAGATTTTATTTGAATTTGAGTATACATAATACACATATTGCTAAAGGACATCAGATCATTTATGTCAATATTTTTCTATGCTTAATATTTTATGGAAAGAAAATGACAGCCAAAAGAACCTAGAAAATCTGTCTTCAATATTGCTTTTTCCTTGTTCACCACAATTTCTTCAGTGTGTCGTTTTGTGTTGCACATTCATTAATTATAAATATCACACTTTTTCTTGAAACAGGCCAGAGAAAAAACCCAGGTAAGATATGCTTTTAGTCTGTAGAATGTTGTAGTCATTTATTAATAAAAAAAAAATTGAGATTTTTAACATGTAGTATGAGGTTATTTTCTTTATGTACTGGAGAACCATTAGGTTAAGATATAACTACCAGATACACATTCTATGTGAGTAATAAAAGTCATTGTGTGGATATGTAACTAAACACACCTTAATTACAATTCAATTCGCCTCATCACAATCTAAAGGACTATGGGTAATCTCATTGTTCGTACACCAAAATGAAAATAACATTACGTCATTGGTTAAATTTCCATTATTTAGTAAGTTTAAACTAATCACAACATTTTGGTTTTTGCTTTTGAAAATGTTACCTAGAATTCTGATTCTGAAACAGGGTATTTATAATCATCAATACCCAGAGGACAAATATTGCTTTCCAAAAATTTGTATTGTATATTTTTTATTTTATATGTTGCTCAAAAACCCTTCCAATAACTCTTAACGGTCCAGCTGATCTGTTGCAATGACAATTTGCAAGTATCTGTCATTATCTTAACATTCTCTCTTTTTGCAGTGGCAGGCGTATTTTAAAACCTTTGTCATTTTAGCATTGTTTAGTGCCACTTTGCAATAATGGTCATCTTATTTGATGCCATGAACAGTTAGTTCTCCTAGATGTGCATAAATTTAAAATATTTGCCATTGGATTTCAAACAAACAATCAAACAATTTAGAAATTAGTTACTCTCAGTGATACCTTAGTTTGTTTGTCTAGTTTGAATTCATTCCATTTTTATTTAGTGTTTGCTTACTTTTTTTGGTCAAATTTGGATTATCAAAAGTTTTATGTATAAATGTATATATTAATAGACTAGGCCTGAAATCCAATATCCAAGTGTAAGTTACTTTGTTGTTGCTGTGACACATGTATACACATTCCGATTAATGTATGGTTTGTGGTTTAAGGAATATTGACTGTTGATAAATATATTGTTATCTATTCCATTTTTTATGGGTGGAGGAAAAATTGTAATTCTTTGAATATATGATTTCTTAAATAGCCAAACTCAGCATTCAAGCCTATAGACATGATAGAGATTAGTATTGAATTTAACATTTAAATTCGTAGTTGACTTTTACCAGTACTAAATCCATAAAATTGGTATCCCACAAATTATAGTAAATCAATAGTACCTGTAGAACAGAGTGACTTAACTCAAAAGTATTTGTTTCTGTTTGTTGTTTCAAAATATCTACCAAAAATTTACTCTGTGGAATGGAACAGAAATGATTTAATGTATTAATTCATGACACAAAATTTCTCACACACTTAAAACAAGAATGTGTCCATACTACACGGATGCCCCACTTGCACTATCATTTTCTATGTTTAGTGGGCCGTGCAATTCGGGTAAAAACTCTAATTTGGAATTCAAATTAGAATGATCATATCATAGCTAGGGAACATGTATACTAAGTTCCAAGTTGATTGGACTTCAACTTCATCAAAAACTACATGTACCTTGACCACAACCTTTAACTTGAAATTTGCACTATTATTTTCTATGTTCAGTGAACCTTGAAATTCGGGTAAAAACTCTAATTTGGCATTAAAATTAGAAAGATCATATCATAGGGCACATGTGTACTAAGTTTCAAGTTAATTGGAGTTCAATTTCATCAAAAACTACCTTGACCAAACATTTTAATCTGAAACGGGACAGAATGACAGAAGAACACTTAGCTCTGAGTCATTATTTAGCCATGAAATACTTTATATGATAGAAATTTGCTGTAGGTCAAACTATTACAATGTATATGGCATCAAAATAACAACAAGGAAGTCAGATATAAGAAAATTATATCAAAAGAGCAAAATTACCTTCATTGAGGAGGAAATGCCTTGAAACAAAAAAATTCATAGAGAAGAACAAAACCTGAAGAAAAAAAATCCTGAACATGCAAGATATTATTAGTTTGTCCATGAAAAATGAACAAGTTAGACTTGATGTGATATGTTATATAATATATTGTTTCTGTGTAGTGCACATGGTGTAGTTCTGAAACCTCACAGGTAGGTGTTGGACTGATTATCTTTCCTTGAATTGCTTGGTTCTATATCACGATTATCTCCCTTTATAATTGATAAGTTTGTGTCATGATGCATGCTGTAGATTATACTAGAGTAGAAATTTTACCTTATGGTCACAGAGCAATTATGATAGTTCTATATATAGGCAGAGTATACAATTTCTTTAGTGAGCACTAAAATTTTCACCTTTTTGTCCGATGTTGTACAAGACCAATTGCAAACTAAGGATATGTTTTACAGTGACTTAAAAAGTGTGTTAAGGATGTACTTAGATGAGGGTTCTTGAAATTAAAAAAAATCAAGAATTTAAAATTGATACTTTAAGTTAGAAGAGTATTAGTTAAGGAACAAAATAAGCTAAAAATATTGATAGGTCATGGAGCTCCTTTTCGAGATATTTGATTTTTAAAATATGGCGGGGAAAAAGCTGACTCAGACTTTTACCTTATATTTGCATTGGTATGATTTGGGTCTCATCAAAAGAAAAAAAATCAAGAATCTGCTAAAAAATTATCAAATGACCATTTATGAGCTATTAATTAAGTCTTATATGAAAAGATAAAGGGATGTTATTGGGCAAAATATTTTACTTTGTGTCGTATGGGTAAAAACCCAAGGAATCCAGTGACCCACAAACCAACCAAGATGGCCGCCATGGCAAAAAATAGAACATAGGGGTAAAATGTAGATTTTGGCTTATAGTTATAATTCTGAAACCAAAGTATTTAAAGCAAATCTAACAAGGGAGTTGACTTGTTTATCTAGTAAATATCTATCTGTCCTGAAATTTTCAGATGAATTGGGCAACTGGTTGTTGGGTTGCTGCCCCCCAATTGGTAATTTTTAAAGAAATTTAGCCGTTTTTGGTTATTATCTTGAATACTATTATAGATAGAGATAAACTGTAAACAGCATTAATGTTCAGCAAATTAAGATCTACAAATAAGTCAACATGACTAAAATGGTCAGTTGACCCATTAAGGAGTTATTGCCCTTTTTAGTCAATTTTTAACAATGTTCATTAATTTGGTAAATTTTGGTAAGTTTTTACAAAATGTTTTCCTCTGTAACTAAAAGGCCAATATTTGTGCAAGTTCATTACAGATAGAGAAAATTGTAGTTAGCAAGAATGATCAGTAACGTATGATCTACAAACACATCACCATCACCAAAACACAATTTTGTCATGAATCCATCTGTTTCCTTTGTTTAACATGCACATAGACCAAGGTGAGCGACACAGGCTCTTAAGAAGAGCCTCTAGTTTGGAAATATTTTTGTACCATATGATAAAGTAACAGCTACTAATGTTTCTGTTTATTTTTTCTGAAAATCCTATACCCGCAAGCCTCCTTAAGTCATAAGGTAAAGGATATGATGTTCTTGAAGAACCAAAAGATGGCAGACAATATTGAATTTAAAAAGGGAAAAATATTTCTTATATTAGTTTCAGTGAAAATGGTTTAAACACTGATAGACATATGCATGAAGCTTGGCAAATACAAAATCGGCTGCTATCAAACATTTTTCTAGATTAGTTTTCATAGAAATCAGAACTTTTTTTCTACGATGCAACTATAGGCTTATGAAAGACTTTATAGAAATTAGAAATTGTATTTTACAATGCTACTCAGCTTATTGAAGACTCTATAGAAATCAGAATAAATCTTAATCTATAACGCTACTAGGCCTATGCATGACATTTTTTTTTATTGCAAACATGAAAAATAGTTTATTACTCAATGTATTCTTAATAATTGTACCATTTAAAGAAATTTGAGAGCATTGAGAGGTTTAATCGTCTTTTATTACCTGGTTGAGTAACTGAAAGTATTATACTGTGGTGGTATATCAATGTGAAAAATTGAATGGCAGATGCAAATCAGATATGAAGAAAATGATAAAAAAAAATTAAACATTCATATTTTTTAGCGCTTATTTCTTTTTTAATATTCTCATATGAAGCCCTTTATTTGGACCTAAATTAAAATATTCTTGGCAAATCCTTTAATTTATGATGAATCCTATTAATGGCATTTCAGTGTGCTCTCCAGGGAATTATCAAAAATATTTATTATACTACTCATAACTTAATTATCTCCCCTTTAGAAAATCAGTTGAACTGGATCCTTTTGTTTTAACATATGTACTGCAAAATCATCACTTCCAAATAATTTCTGCAAAGAATTTGCAATTTTAATGACATTATATTTTTAATTTGTTTTTTATGCATATGAAATTTTTATTTTCACAGGAAGGAAAAGATGTATGAAGGATCTGGAACAACTCCAAAGAAAGTATTTGATAGATCAGGTGGTGCCAGTAATGATAGTGGTCTAGATGTGGATACTCTGGACAGTAGGACCAACAGCAAACCATATTCCCTCCAACCACTGGCACAGGGAGACCAGGAAACAGAGAGAAAGAAAAGGAAGAAGGAAAAGAAGAAGCGTTCAAGAAAATCAAAAGTAGATGGGGCAGAGAATCAAGGATATGTGGCTGAAGATGAAGGATTTGAGAAAGTAGAAATGAAAACAGAGTTGTAAAAAATCATGAGGCAATTAATTAATTTTAATGAATAAGAATTTATGTTATTATGTTAGATTTTTTTATGATCTTTTAAGAATATTTAAGGGCTATTGTAACTGTTTAGCAGAAAGTTCAAATTTCCAATTATTTTCCCTAATCATTTTGTGATATTAAAGCTTTCATGGGTAGTGGCTAATTTAGTAAGTTCTTCAATGATATTCATATCAAAATTGGAATTCGTTAGTCTATCATTGAGTGTAGTAAATGAAATTATAATGACTTAGTTTGTTTGATTTTAATTCAGTTATAAACAGAGAGAGACAACTCTTTCATAAAACTATGATCACTGAAAAAATTGAAGTGACTATTTTGATACATTCCTGTTTTTAAGGCAACATGTTTTTTTTTAAATTAACCAAACTGCTGCCAGGCCGTACTTATGTAGAGAATACAAGCCAAATAATCTCATTGATTGGTATGTACAAGAAAATGTAAGACCTTTTTATTTCTTGTACAGTCTTATTTATGTTTCATTGTTAAACCTGTTGAGATTGGCCAGTGGGATATTAAATTTGTGAACAATAATTTGAACAAAGGTTTGAGAGAATTTTGTTATGTTGATATAGTGTTTTCATATTTTGTATGAACTGCTTGTTTTGAATGAAATTGTTATTTATTGTGTATGACTGAACTGTGATAGATTATACACTCATGTCTTATTAACTTAATGTCTTTCAGTTCTAGAAAGAATGAAAAAGTGTAAAATGTAATTTATTGTAAAATGATTTTTTTTTTAAACGACATTTAGAAGCATTGATTTCAATTTATTTGAATCAAATGTAATTTGAAATTGAACTTGACCACCATTTTTCAGTTATAAAGTCTATACATTTTTATAAATGATAGTATTTTGATAATTTTGTACATATTCAAATTTTAGTCAATAAAATATTTCTGATTAGGGTACTATATATTTCACAGCTCAAAGCAAAATTTATTTTAATTTTTTTTTTATATTTACACATCCTTACAGCTTACAAATACTAGTCCCTTATTTCATAAAAAAATATGACATAATGATAAGATGTTTATTATCATAAAATTTAAATAGAGCAACAGAAACAATGTTTCATAATCAAAAATATTATAAAAAAAGCCAAAAGATATAGATATGAATAATTATGTTTATTTGTAGAAAAAATGATGA
The DNA here is from genome assembly GCF_963676685.1 of Mytilus edulis. Classification (NCBI taxonomy): domain Eukaryota; kingdom Metazoa; phylum Mollusca; class Bivalvia; order Mytilida; family Mytilidae; genus Mytilus; species Mytilus edulis. The sequence goes on from NC_092355.1 coordinate 40,309,991, forward strand.
TATTCTGTTTCATTACTAGAGGGCTAGACCTTTATGGGGACTCTGGGATCAGGTGTTTATAAGCTAGGGATATTGATATTGATCCTTTAAGGATCCAGGAATAATTTTTTTGAATTTTGGGATGTCGGTATTTAAATTTCTTTAAATTCGGGACCTCATGCAGGATTTCATGTTTTTAAGCCTGGGATTTCGGGATCAGGACCCCACCCACTCTTATTAGTCAATTTTGATAAAAATTTACATTTATTATTTGCAATCAAATTAAGATAATAGAATAAACTAATATTTCCTTAAAGTAAAATGTCATGCATTTCTTGCAATCTTTTTTTTGACCTTTTTATGTCATTTGGTTGAAAAAATTTAAAGTTTTATCTTTTTTCATTGTTTGTTTATTTTCTTGAAATGGGATCATTGTTGGGTTTAATCTTCATGAAATTTAGAATATACAATAAGTAAGGTTTAAAATATTTCTAGATTGCAGAAATATAGAAACCAGCGAAACAACAGTCAGTTATAATTTACTGTAAATAATAAATGATTTATAATTTATTATAACTAGGGTTCTTTGCACAGCATAATATAGAATATTGCAATAAATAATAAGACTTTTTTTTTTAAAAGAATAAATGTTAATATATATATATATATATAAATGTATGTTAATTTTTGTTGCAATGAACTTCAAATATTTAATGTTTTATCTATACATAAACATGTTTTATGTTTTACTACTTTTATATGTTTACATGTAGATCACAGAAGTCTCAGAAATATATTTTTTACCAACGATATTTTACCTCACATTCCATCCACATATTTTTACATATTTTAATTTGTTATTTATATTATGCAGATGAAAAGTTAGTATGATAAGTCCCATTTTTGACTCACTTTGAAAAAAAAAAATCTTCACAAAAATACATTATATATCATGTAAAATGGGTATAATATAATTATACTGACCAATCATGTACAATATAATAATGTCAACATAGATGGTCTGAAAATTATAGCTGTAATTGGAATCTTCTACATGTATTACATTTTGTTTGAGCACTTACATATAAGGTTTGTCAAAATCATATATTTTTTTTCAAATGCATTCTATACAAACCTTCATACTGAGTAAAACTGATGAATGTATCAACTTTATAGTGTACAATGGAGACATTATTATTTGTTGGATACCAATTTTTCGTAGATTTGGTTGGTACAGAACCACCAAATTCTAGTTATCTAGTATTTTAACAGAATTTTTGTACTATACTTCTTTGTAGCTAGTATAGTACCCTGTACACATTTTACATACTCGTTAAGTTTAACTGTCCCTTTTATAGTATTTGTTGTAATTTTTTTATAATTATCCTGTTATGAATTTCTGGTAAAAGATGTTAATTCTGTACCCTCATGCAAGCCATATAACTTTGTTTTCACTGTTAAGACCTATAAATTTGTTATCATACATTTAACGTTAAATCTGCAGATTTATTAGTAAAACAAATTATTTGCCAGCATCCAATACATTAATGTTAGTGATAAACAAATGTAAGATGTTTTTAAAATTAATAAGAGGATTATATTTAAAATAATAATTATTGTATTTTGAAATATGTTTTTTTAAAGGGCATTCTCGGTCAATTCTAGGTATAAAACATATTAAAAATGAAAGCAATTTTAATGTACATGTATAAATAATTGTTTTGAAAAAAAGGTTGAAATTTTTATAAATGTAAATTAAGTAATAAAGTTATATAATTTTAATACTTATGTTTTAGATTTATCCTTAGTTAGTATTGGCAAATGGAGTTTTTTTGTCTAGCATGTAACATAGGGATGGTGATCCGGCAGCTGGCAATGAGTGTGTTAGCTTAAACTTGTTAAAAGCTTATTATTTCAGGGGTGCAACTGGATCCTTTATACTTAGTATATAGATGCCTCATGATATGAAGTTTCTGTCTGTCATATGTCTTTGACCTCTTTTCATGGTTCAATAATACTATGAGCAATATGTCTACTATATTTGGTGTATGGCAGGTATCATTACCTTGTTCATGGTTCAGTGGTTAAAGTTAAGTTTTGTGGTTTTGTCTGTTTTTCTAATATCTATGCAATAGGTCTACTATATTTGGTGTATTGGATGATATTAAGGTGTACATGTCTATCTGCCAGGTGTCATTTGACCTTGACATCATTTTCATGTTTCAGCAGTTAATTTTCATTTTTTATACGACCACGAAAAAGTTTTGCGTCATATAATTGGTATAGTGTAGTTTTTCTTCAATCTTAAATTGCATAGTATTGGGCCAAAGCACAGTATTGTGCAATAGCAAGCAATCTTCAATTGCACATTTTTACGCAATAGCAAGAAATCTTCAATTGCATAGTATTGCACAAAAGAAAGAAATATTCACTTGCATAGTATTGTGCAATAGCAAGAAATATCCAATTACGCAATAGCAAGAAATATTCAGCTTAAAATTAATACAAATATTATAACCCATTTAATATTATTGAGACCTCTTACCACAAATATTTTGTATCAAAAACCTATTTTATGTCAAATGTTTTATCACAATCCAAATTCAGACAGTATCAAGTTTGAATATTGTGTCCAAACTTGCACCAACTGTTTATGGTTCGTATCAGGCTGTGCTCGTCAAAGCATTTTATTGTGTTTTAGTCTGTTGTTCTAATACTGATACTGTATACAATAGGTAAACTATATTTGGTGTTTGAAAATATTTTACAATGTACATGTCAGACTGGCATATTTTATTTGACCTAGACCTCATTTTTACTGTGCATTGGTAAACGTTAAGTTTTCCTGGTCAAGTTTGTTTCTTCAATGTCCAATTATAGGTCAACTATATTCAAAGCATTTTTAGTGTATTTAATGATTGTAAGTTGTACATGTATTTCCTCTAAGATGTATGTGACCTTATTATGTTTTAATTGGAATATATTGGGTGTGGATGCTCATGACAGGCCTTTGTAACATTTGCAGTATATTACTGGCATAATCTATTTGTCAAATATAGCATGCTTGCAGGTTCTTGAATGCCATTTCGTATATTAAACTCCAATCAAGCAGAAATGTACTTTGTGTGATTCTCTTCTTATTTTTAGCTTTTCCTGCTATCTGAAATAATGGTAGAACATATTCTATCGAATATTTTGGTTAATGAAGTAGTTGATAAAGTTGAAGTCAAATCAACTTGAAACTTAGTAAACATGTTCCCCATGATATGATCTTTCTTATTTTTATGCCAAATTAGAGTTTTTACCATAATTTCACGGTCCATTCAACATAGACAATTATAGTGCTAGTGGGTCATCCGTGTACTGGGGATACATTCATGTTGTCTATTGACGTAAGCCTCCTTTGATTTTTGATTTTTTTTAGAATTCAAGTTCCCAAGTCCAGGGATTTTATTCATAAAAAAGGAAAGGGGTTCAGTTTTCGGACAATCACTCATAAATTCTTTGAGCAGTTTTCAAGAAACTATCAAATTGGTGACTAGTTTATATTTATTTAGTTAAGATTCCTTTAGTTTTTTTTATGACCCATTTATGGGCTTTATGTGTTATATGTGTCTGTTCGTTCGTCCGTTCTTTCGACCATTCGTCCGTCCGTTCATCCGTCCAGATTCAGGTTAACTTTTTTGGTCGAGGTAGTTTTTAATGAAGTTGAAGTTAAATCAACTGGAAACCTAGTAAACATGTTCCATATGATATGATCTTTCTAATTTTAATGCCAAATTTTATCCAATTTTCACGGTCCATTGAACATAGAAAATGATTATGCGGATGGGTCATCCGTGTACTTGGAACACATTCTTGTTTAATAAGTATTCGGACATTGTATAGTACATGTGAATTTGATGTTTGGCGAATTGCCATCGTATTAAGATATAAAATATATTCATATAGAATTTATTTTTGGAATTCAAAATATTAATTCTTGTTTTACGAAAAATCTCAAACGAAACAGTTCAAAAGCTATATGAGCAAACAGGGCTTAACATACAAGCCAAGTATCTTTTTCTGTATATAGTAGCTTGTTTATGATCATAAGAAAGTATCCGGAAGAAAAGTTTGTAAAAACACAATTCATGTTTTTCCGTATTTTACTTATAAATCTGCCAGAAAACTTTACATTCACTGGGTTATGTTCTTCTCATATATTTTATGATAGTAAGATACTAAACCCCTAACGGGATGGATTGTGCCTGATATTCATATGATGAAGACATAATCTTTCAATCAGTTTAATTGAGGTCTGGAGCTGGCATGTCAGTTAACTGCTAGTAGTCTGTTGTTATTTATGTATTATTGTCATTTTATTTATTTTCTTTTGTTTCATCTTCTGACATCGGACTTGGACTTCTCTTGAACTGTATTTTAATGTGCGTATTGTTATGCGTTTACTTTTCTACATTTGCTAGAGGTATAGAGGGAGGGTTGAGATCTCATAAACATGTTTAACCCCGACGCAATTTTGCGCCTGTCCCTAGTCAGGAGTCTCTGGTCTTGTTAGTCTTGTATGATTTTTTATTTTAGTTTCTTGTGTATAATTCGGAGTTTAGTATGACATCCATTATCACTGTACTAGTATAAAATTGGGAATGGAAATGGGGAATGTGTCAAAGAGACAACAACCCGACCAAAGAAAAAACAACAGCAGAGGGTCACCAACAGGTCTTCAATGTAGCGAGAAATTTCCGCACCCGGAGGCGTCCTTCAGCTGGCCCCTAAACAAATATATACTAGTCCAGTGATAATGAACGCCATACTAATTTCCAAATTGTACACAAGAAACTAAAATTAAAATAATACAAGACTAACAAAGGCAAGAGGCTCCTGACTTGGGACAGGCGCAAAAATGCGGCGGGGTTAAACATGCTTGCGAGATCTCAACCCCCCCCCCCCCCCCTATACCTCTAACCAATGTAGAAAAGTAAACGCATAACAATACGCACATTAAAATTCAGTTCAAGAGAAGTCCGAGTCTGATGTCAGAAGATGTAACCAAAGAAAATAAACAAAATGACAATAATACATAAATAACAACAGACTACTAGCAGTTAACTGACATGCCAGCTCCAGACTTCAATTAAACTGACTGAAAGATTATGATTTCATCATATGAACATCAGGCACAATCCTTCCCGTTAGGGGTTTAGTATCATACCATAATAACATATATGAGAAGAACATAACCCGTGTCATGCCAACAACTGTTTTTAGAATAAATGTGTTTAGTTTCGATGCAAAGACCTTATCAGTGACTCAATATTAACGCCAAAATATGCAATTTTTAATGACTTGACAACAGTATCGTAATTATATCCCTTCTTAATAAGTCAATTCATAGGTTTTGTAAGTTTCTGAGGTGAATACTGACACCTTTGTGCTTGATAAAGAATATTTCCATAAAAAATTGGATGTGAAATACCTGAACGTATTAGAAGTCTGCATGTTGAGCTATATTTACGAATGATGTCTTTATACCGATGATAAAATTTAGTAAATGTTTTGACTAGTTTGTGATATCGAAAATCCTGGTGTAATAATTTTTCAGTAATACATAAATTTCTCTCGTTAAAATCTAAAACATTGTTACATACACGAGCGAATCGTACAAGTTGAGATATATAAACACCGTAAGATGGTGACAAGGGAACGTCACCATCTAAAAACGGATAATTAACGGTAGGAAATGAAAAATCATCCCTTTTATCATAAATTTTAGTATTCAGCTTTACATTAGTGATATAGATATCAAGATCGAGAAAAGGGCAGTGGTCATTGTTAGTATTAGCTTTATTTAAAGTAAGTTCAACAGGATATATTTCATTTATATACATACTGAAGTCGTCATTATTGAGAGCCAAAATATCATCCAAATATCTAAAAGTATTATTAAATTTGTTTATCAGATGTTGTTTCGATGGGTCTTTGCTTATTTTTGTCATAAATTGTAACTCATAACAATACAAAAACAGGTCCGCAATAAGTGGTGCACAGTTAGTCCCCATTGGAATTCCGATAATCTGGCGATATACGGAATCCCCAAATACATATTTTAAGGGGGCCAGCTGAAGGACGTTTCTCGCTACATTGAAGACCCATTGGTGGCCTTCGGCTGTTGTCTGCTCTATGGTCGGCTTGTTGTCGCTTTGACACATCCCCTATTTCCTTTCTCAATTTTACTCTGTCGTTAAAGTTTTTGAAATTTAAATAACTTTCTTAAACTATTATGGATTTTAACCAAATTTGACAGAAACTTATTTATGATCAAAAGCTAGTATCTAGAAGAAACCTTTATTGAAATTTCGTTTTGTTTTTTCTTTATTTTACTTATAAGTTGACTAAGTGTCCCTTCCAGTTAACATAACATACAGTCTGCTGTAAAAGTTTTTAAAGCATTTATTAGATTCATAAACTATACTGGATCATTACCAAATTTGAACAGAAGCTTCTTTCTAACAATCAAAAGATAGTATCTAGAGGCACATCTTTTAAACAAAATTTCCTCATTTTTGTCGAGCCGAAGACTTACAGCAAAAGTAGGCGAGACACTGGGTTCCACAGCACCCTTACAATTAATTTTTATACATGTTTACCTTATTATGTCTGTTTATTTTGTTCACACATCGTTGTCTAAATAATGGAATTTAATGGGAGTGTCATAAAAGTGACGAGTTTAACTTGTTTTAAAACCAGATTTAATTCTCCATTTTCTATATAAGAAAATACCTGTACCAAGTCAGGAATATGACACAGCTGTTATCCATTCGTTCGATTTGCCATTTGATTAGGGCTTTTTTTGGTGAATATTTCGCGGAGTTCAGTATTTTTGAGATTTGACTTTTTATGAAATATAATTAAATAAAATCACAGTATTTTGTTATAGTGGTTTTGAGAATCAACAAAAAATATTTAGTTTTTAAGAAGTGTGAAATATGAATTGTCTATTCAAATAGTCAAATATAATTTGAACTGGTGACCTTAACCGAATTTAACTAAGTTTGATGAAATTAACATAAAATATCACATAATCAGGCATTAGGAAGTATAAAATTGCTCTTTTCTACAATTAATGAATGGTGTATATTTCGTAGACAGAACGTGTATTCACCAATAAAGAGTACAGGATAGATGTATGTAAAATTTTACAATCTCTGTTTTAAAAAATCGTTTAAAAGTCATAGTGATTCATTGTTCATCGCAAAACTTAATTTATTTAACGTTTTGTAATTCATATTGAGTACAAAACAAAACATATTCAATAGATAATTCCTAATTAATCAAGCTGAACTCTTACGGCGTTTTGTCAACAACAAATAAATTATGTATGTATGAGAAAGGTGGTATCGCCTTTTATACCTTTTCTTTTGTAATTTTATTGGGATTACTTATCAAATACAAAAGTTTTGATAAACTTATTGTGTAAATTGAATGACTGATCATGTAGCATAACATACATTTGTATTGTTTTAAATCGCACTGGTATTAAATTTCTAGATAGAAAAATTCAACATATTGAATATTTTCTAAAACATGTGTTATGAAGGTGGTTTAAAAAGGCAACATTAATTAACAGATGTTCAATTTGTAAATAGATTAGGAAGAGACAAATGAAGGCAACATGCAAAAAATGGGTGAATCACAAAAGCGTCAAATGTACTCAAATGGTTCTCCAAGTAAATCAATACTCCGTCAAAGTTTCACAATCTGGAAAAGGACACATTTGATAAAATTTAAATTCAAAAGAATTTTCTGGTGCTTGAGATAAAAGACCGCGGAAAATGTAGCTAGAGAGTAGGGATGCCGATACATCGAATCGGTCAGCAAATTTGTAAAGGTGACCGAATAAAATATTTAGCATCCTTTTTTGATGTTTTTTTGTTCTTTTTCAAAACTTGGTTAGTTCAGTTTCTGTGTAAGGATCATATTTCTGGTAACAACTTCCGTTTACTATGAACATACAAGAGCGTATTGTATTGAGTGATTAATGACGGAGCAATATATGGGTATTTTACTGTTGAAGAGTACGGTGACCTTTATGTGAGTATATGCAACAACGTTGTCGTGTGTACATACTGAACAAAGTTATAGTTGTAAGACTATTTGTACAGTTAAAGTTGGGAGTATTTTTTGCATAACTTAAATCCAAGTCTCGTTTTTTTTTCGCTTTTTTGTCTTATTAATCCTATTTTGTAAATGGGCACTATATTTGAAATACACACACCAATTGCAGTCATTATAAAACGAAACGAAATGTTATGCAATGATATGTGTTGATATAATACAAAAAATAATATGTCAAAACTGATTAACGTTTCTTCGTCTCAACAAAATGTTTTAGATTCAAGCAGGTGATGCTAGGATGGTTAATCAAAATGTGACATTTTTTCGTTCAGTTATTTGATATTTTTAAAACGACTTATAAACAGTAATAAATATATTGAATAAGTTTGAAGCTCAACGGTAATTGATAACATTCACCTATTACCTTGGTAAATAGTCGACAGAAAAAAAAGTATTCATTTATGCTTATGGGCTCCCTAAAAATATAAAAGACAAGTGTTGTGCTATTTTCCAGGGCACTTAAAAAGAAAACGATTTTGTAAAATTATTTATTTGTTTTTCAAACCTTTGGCGCTTCACACCATAAACTGTGCACTTGTATTGCTCATTCCTTCATTGTTGTATGTGATAAATGTAAAATTCTTAAAAATTCCTAGTATGAACTGAAACTATCAGCTAGAGGTTACCCAATTTTTGTTGAAAGGTGATAGTTTCTACCAATATCCACCAAAAAAGTATTTACATTGATTAAGGTTAAACTACATGTTTGCACTTAAAAACTATTTTATACTTATGTAATATAATCTTGTTTAAAAAATATTATCTGATTCTTGTAGACAAACACATTTTCGTGTTCATTCATTTACATTGACTTCAATGTATTGAGTTAAGGTATATGCATGTCACATCACCATTACCATCATTAATACTTCTTTTCATAATAAGTTAATACAAAATGATGCAGAGTAGTAAAAACAATATGGTTTCCATTTAGCATTGAATATTTTTTTTGTTTTATAGAAATTAAGATATCATGGATTTGAGCTCTCTCCCATTAATAAGTGCAAAGATAGCTGCAAAAGTTGGATTGAACATTTTTGCTCCTGGATCTGGTTCTTCGGTAGATTTTATAGAAGCTGTAGTGGCAATATGTAACGGAGAGTATGTTAGTGCAGGGATAAGTGCTGCCACAGGTTTATTCGATATTTTCAATTTAGGGTTATGGAGCGCGTATAAGTATGTTGCAAAGGAAGCTGGAAAAACTGACGCAAAAAGTGCCGCTAAAATAGCAGCAAAAGAGGCAAAACTGAAAATATTTGAGGATGCAGTTCAAAAAATGGCCAGGGGACTTCCAAAAAATGCAGCAACAAGTGTTTATCAAATTGCAAGCAAACAAGCCACGAAAGAAATCGGTATGAAGTTTGGTAAGGAATAAGGAAAAGGAAGGATAGAAAAAGCAGTTGAACAAGCAGCAAATGAAGTTACAAAAAGAACATTTGAAGATATTCTAACAAAAGGAACTCTAATAGGAATCGTAGAGGAAGTTGCAAAAGATGCAATTAAAGCCGCGATTTATACGAACGTGGTTATTGACTCAATAGAAGAAATACTTAAGAAAGCTCAAACAGAATCAGTAAAGAGTGTGACTACTTCTGCAGCTAAGACTGCTGCAAAGGAATATTTGCAAGTGGCAAATCAAAATGTGCTTAAGATATGTAGAGCCAAGTCCGTTGTCATTGGCATTGTGGCAAAAATGTACAGTTCCTAAGATGACTGTAAAAGACAAGTTTGAAAAATAGATCTCCTTTCACACATACTTGATCACAAGCTGATGTTAGATAAAGTTTAAGACACTAGATTTATTGAGACGATGAGCGACAACCACAAATTTAACTTATACAACAGAGACATTAAAGAAAAAAATTGTTATTATTACAAAATATATATTGTCCTGCTTCTGCATATTAATGAAAAAGACTGTATAAAAAATTTATGACTTATAATTATATAACATGTATAAGAAGATGGTGTATGAGTGCAAATGAGACTACTCTCAACCCAATTCACAATTTTAAAAGTTAGAGGTCAAATTAAAATACGGTTGACTTGACTGTTAATAAGATAAGCAAAGTCAACATTGTGTTATATTGTTTACATGATCGGTAGGGTAATTATGTACTATTCGATGGATTTAAAATAGTCTTAAAAGTGAATTTTGATCTTGAAATTATTTGAAAATCTGATAGATGTTTTTCTTTAATTTGTTGAGTCTTTAAATCCAAGCAAAGATTTATCTACTACGATAAGTTAGAACTGTTCAGAGAATTCGCTGGATGTTATATCAGTGACTTGTCCGAAAACTTAGCATGACGTAATTGTGAACAACTTGATAACAAATACAAAACATACTTGATATATTATTATTGATTGCAAGATACAAAATGTAATGTCTGAACAGTACTGCAAGTACCGTTACGTAGTGAATAAGTCTGAGTTTTAGTATTTTAGGAAATCGGTGTCTGTGACCAATTTATAGTTTCTTTTATTTACTTTTTTTTCCAGACTCAAATCTATTTTGATTTCTTAAAATTGAGAATGGAAATGGGGAATGTGTCAAAGAGACAACAACCCAACCAAATAAAAAAAAAACAACAGCAGAGGGTCACCAACAGGTCTTCAATGTAGCGAGAAATTCCCGGACCCGGAGGCGTCCTTCAGCTGGCCCCTAAACAAATATATACTAGTCCAGTGATAATGAACGCCATACTAATTTCCAAATTGTACACAAGAAACTAAAATTAAAATAATACAAGACTAACAAAGTTATCATTGATATGTTCATAATTATAAATTAACTGTTAACAAAACTTTGAATTTAAAAAAAAAAATTGTTTTTGTTTTATATTTGTATTTGCGTTTTTTTTTTTTGGTTTCAACCACCTGCATTTCCTTCATCTAATGCAAACAAAGAACAAAACAAAATTATGTTATTCTTGTCAATACATTTAGGTAATATGTTTATTTTTATGGTTATGAGTCTGATTATCAAAAAGACTGTGTAAATATCTGTTTTAAAATGTTGCTTCATATTTTGTTTCAAATTCACGTTTCTATCATTTATAAAGTTTAAAACATATTTTGTACATTGTTTGTTACTTTAACACACTTTCATATACATTTGTAGTATATGACATCGTTTAAAACTGCAGTATATTAAAAGTAGCAACCTAGGAGATGTATTTTTTAAATTGTATTACAGGTTTCATAAGCTAGTTTTTTTTATATATATAAAATGTATCATACAAAAGGAAATGTTCGCCTCTTGCAAAAATGATATTTGAAATGATCAATTTGACAATTTTGACATAGAAAGGCTATGACACAAAGGTACAGCAATTACGATTTGGATATATCAAATAAAGGCAACAGTAGTATACCGCTGTTTAATAGTCATAAATAGATTAAGTAGCACTCCACAGGTAGGTATTTATATATAGTTTCACATTTTGGCCCCTGTAGCTAGTGTGCTAAAATTCATTTTATTATAGCTGAATATATAATTAGCCTTCAAAGGAGTTTGATAGGAACATGAAGACTATGTAAAAAGACTCATCATAGACACCAGGATTAAACGTTTATAACTACGCCAGACGCGCGTTTCGTCTCAAAAAGACTCATCAGTGACGCTCGAATAAAAAAAATGTTTTAAGGGCCAAATAAAGTACGAATATGAAGAGCATTGAGGACCAAAAATCCCTAAAAGTTTTGCCAATTACAGCTAAGGTAATCTATTCCTGGTGTCGAAAATCCCTAGTTTTTTTTCAAAAATTCAAAGTTTTGTTAACAGTTAATTTATAATTATGAACATATCAATGATAACTCAAGTCAACACAGAAGTGCAGACTACTAGGCTTGTGATACCCTCGGGGAAATAAATCTCCACCAGCAGTGGCATCGACCCAGTGATTGCAAATAAACTCATCATAGATACCAGGATTAAAATTTTATAACTACGTCAGACGCGCGTTTCGTTTTAAAAAGACTCATCAGTGACGCTCGAATCAAAAAATGTTTAATGGGCCAAATAAAGTACGAAGTTGAAGGGCATTGAGGAACAAGAAGTCCTAAAAGTTTTGCCAAATACAGCTAAGGTAATCTATTCCTGGTGTCGAAATTCCTTAGTTTTTTTTCTAAAATTCAAAGTTTTGTCAACAGTTCATTTATAATTATGAACATATCAATGATAATTCAAGTCAACATAGAAGTTCTGACTACTGGGCTTTTGATACTCTCGGGGAAATAAATCTCCACTAGCAGTGGCATCGACCCAGTGGTTGCAAATAAACTCATCATAGACACCAGGATTAAAATTTTATTACTACCCCAGACGCGCGTTTCGTCTCAAATAGACTTTTCAATGACGCTCAAGTCAAAAAATGTTTAATGGGCCAAATAAAGTACCAAGTTGAAAAGCATTGAGGACCAAAAATTCCTAAAAGTTTTGCCAAATACAGCTAAGGTATTCCTGGTGTCGAAAATCCTTAGTTTTTCAAAAATTCAAAGTTTTGATAACAGTTAATTTATAATTATGAACATATTAATGATAACTCAAGTCAACACAGAAGTATGTATTATGAGCTGTTTTCTGTATGACAGTCCGTATTTCCATATCCGTAAATAAATGCATCATTTTGCCATGGATACACAAAATAGGAATTATATTTCACTATTTCATTTTTTAAAATGAAATCTATGGAAGATACTGATTACATCCACATGCGCATGTATGACACAAACAGTTAGATTAATGCATTAGAAAGCCAGAAAAATAAGATGATTAAACATTTTGTGGTTCAATTTCAATTTTATTTTCTAACTGTGGAAAATCAGGGACACAAACCAAAACATTGACAATAAGAGGGAAAATATTGCAGTAGAAATACTGGGCTGCAACAATAACAAATAAAGGCAACAGTAGTATACCGCTGTTTGAAATTCATAAATCTGTTGAGATAAAAAAAGAAAAAAAACAAAAAAAAAAATCCGGGCTTCAAACTAAAACTGAGGGAAACACAAATACAAGAGGAGAACTATGACACAACAGAAACACAGCATTAAAATGTAACACACACAGAAACGAACTATGATATAACAATGGCCATTTTAAGAAAATAAATAGTTGGTTGAAACTGGTTTTGTGGCATGCCAAACCTCTTGCTTTTATAGCATTGTTAAATATAACATTAAACTGACAACATTACATGACAGGAATACAATACAAATAAATGGGAGAACATATAGGACAGAGAAACGCACGAATATTAGCTAACAAAAGGTACCAGGTCTAAAAAGGTTCGAAAGCCAAAACAAGTACAAAGCCGAAGAGCACTGAGGAACAAAAGCACCAAAAAGTTGTGCCCAATACGGCGAGGGTTTTCTGCGTTGGATAACAACATTCTTATTATTTAGAATGATTCATATACGCATACTTTTTTAAACAGTCAATTTTTATAAAATGACTATATAATAGATCTACATGATCAAATCGAAGTGGCGACTAACTACTGAATAAAAAGGGATAGATAACATAAAATAACCTATACCAGCACATACAAATTCACAGCCGAGTTATGTTTCCAAAAAAATAAGATAGAATTAGAATATAATTCAAGATTAGATTTGTAATACTGATATAACATTTATTAATAACAATAAAAATTACAATACTAATTGATATCAATTGCTGGTAGTAATTAGATGATTAATTGTATTCGAAATGTATCTAGCTATGTCGGTGTTTTCTTCTGAATCAAACTGTAAATCAAATATACCGTATAAATTTCGTTCACCCAAATTAAAATCTAATAAAGAACTGTGTGACTAACATGACTAATTATCTTTACTATAACACACGACTACAACAGAACAAAAATTTACAACTACAAACGTTAAGACTTTTGACAAAATCCGATGAGAATAACAAATATAACACCAAAACTAAATACACGAATTTGGGATATAAAAGTACCGTGACACGTCTTATAGCATTGCGAATTCACACTCAAACGATACAATAAGAGGAAAAATAATACATTATAAACACTGATCTGCAACAAAAACAAACGCCAACTTACATAGAAACGACTATTTGATAGCAACTGCTATATTCCTAATTTAAAATCATTAATGTATTAATGTAACATATACAAACTAATAGTTTTTATTGTAATCAACATTATTTTTCTTCAGCATTTCACTTTTTAACCTTCAATAGGTAAACAGGCTATATTATTTGATTTATTACACTTGCCTTGAGCGTCACTGATGAGTCTTATGTAGACGAAACGCGCATCTGGCGTAATTACAAAATCTAATCCTGCTAATCCTGGTATCTATGATGAGTTTATTTTCATCTATAGACAGGTGTTTTGGGATAAATTCAGCAATGAACTGTCCAGATTTGGTTATTGATCCGGTAAAAATTTGTAAACATTATACATGTACATGTATTCGCAAAATTATTAATGAGACACATCCGTTGATTTTCTAGTGAAGCCGAGTTCAAAAACATTAAAAAAATTGTCATATTTAGAAATTGTTGACATAAAAAAGTAAAACTGTAACGACAGCAGTTGTAAAATCAGCATATGTCGCTATTCTATATAATGATTTGTTTTGGTGACATTGATGCATGTGATAAGTGATTAGAAATCAGTAATAATTATAACAGAAATCATCCTGACTTAAAATACACATCTTTAATAACTAAGACTGTCCTTAGCAAAATGAAAAGTTAGCTCCGCCCGATCATGATCAGTTGAAAAAACATTGGTTATACAAATTACGGATCCAGATAGTATATTTCCATACGCAAGTATCAACTATGATTGTAGAATATAAAAAAAACATAACAGTTGATGAAAATAAATATATTTTTTGGTTTTATTTTGAAAATACAAAATCATCAATTTGTAGGTATAGGCCAATTTCATAAGCAAGAATTTGTTTTTTAATGTAGAATGACATAATAAAATTTCAAGCATGTTTTATTACAACAACAATATGTAATATCGATAATTTGACGTAATTTACTTTAGCTATCAATGAAATGCATCATCACTATAAATGTTAAAATTTCTAAAGTGGGATAATCGGAGATGCGATGCATTATAATAGTTGATTTAGATGATAATAACTCCAAACAGCGTAATGCAAGGTGTATAATGAAAACGTGTCGTTCATTGCTACTTGAATATGTAATCATAACCAATTGAATAAACAAACACCTGTTCTGAATACTGTTGATAAAACTATATATCTTGCATAATAGCAATTTTGATAGTATAATGCAAATGCAAAGATGGAAAAAAACATTGAAATGGTAACTGCGAAACATTCATAGCCAATGAACAAGGACTGAAGTGACAGGGCAAATAACCTTAGTGGTAATGAGAAATTCCTTGTTAAATACAGTTGCATACACAATACTGAGCTAAATACCATTTAATGATCAAACGTGATTTATACATAAACCTTACAAACTTTAACAAGCTAACACAATAAAACAAATTAATGTCAATAGAGCATGACTGAGAGAGCCATGTCAAAAGTCTCTGTTGTGATAGAAGGTACAAATGTTTATACAACTGTATACGAAAGGTCATTGACCTGGCACATATAGTTCCATTTAAACTACTAGTAACCTAATAATAAACTCAAACGTGTACTCAACCGATACTTCAACCTACGCCAGCCACGGATGCCTTTGTCACGCTTTTTATGGACTCGTCGTCGCGAGGCAATTACTTTTATATATATTTGTTTCGTCATTTGAGAGACAGTGAACCATAAACAAGGTTCACTTATGAGACATAATATCCCAAAATATCAACTTTATCATAAAACACCGAAATAGTCACAAATCGGTTCGTAAATTCCCTATTTTCATTCTCAATTTGACTATATCAAATACCTTCATGCTAAATAAGTCAGTTCTCACTTATTAAAGTACATAATAGTCTCCAAAGTAAGCCCATTTTGTCAATTATGATCATTTTGTGCAATTTTCATACATCATAGCTGTAGGAAAATCTTAGCCGCCACCTACGATCCAAAATGTTTTAAAACCATATGATTCAAATTTCAACATAGAATTCATCAATATAAAAACTTTTTGAATTGATAATTGCGGCCAAGGTTGATATGTCAAAAACCATTAAATTATGAAAAATTTTCCACAAAACTTATCTTAAAACACAAATGATGTTTCATTAAGAGGCCATAGCTTCATAAATTTTAAAGAAAGGTGCCAATAAAATATATGTTTGTCTCAATTGTACATTGTTGTATTATCACAAGTATTAATATGTGAAATATGTAATTGCTTGGCCCGATTTAAATTTAGGGCCAATTTCAACCCTTCTCCAAAGTTTAAGTGACTGTTTTATTGCTACATATTTGTATATAATGTATGCATGGTTGAATTGAAATCTTTATACAAATTATTAGCTCAGAGACATTAAGAGCGTGAAATATCATTCAAGTCAAATGAGCGCGCTTTTCTTTTCCACAGATAGCCAATGATGATCTCGTTGTGTTTTGTAGAGCACTTCAGATCTATTCTTAAACTGTAAATGAAATAGGGGTACAGCATTAATCACTATAAATTAAAAAAAATATGTAGACAAACATTGGCACAATAACACATGACGGGATGTATAATTACAGAGCCACGTCATATATAAAAAAGAAACACATTAACATGATAATGGCGTGTAATATGCAACGATCGCTTATGTATATGACGCAACATCATATTGATAATTCTCTATTTTGGTCCACTTGTATAACGTTTCCTTTATCCCGTCTCCCTTTTTCAAAATTCTTGATCTGAATCTGGAAACCAAATTTTATTATATTATGTTGTTCATTGTTACTTACTTTTCACGTTTCCGCTATTGATTTATTCAGCTAAATTGATTCGATAATCCCCTTAATTGTTTATCATTCTAATATGACGTGCTTCTTTGCCTTTGTGAACAAACCCATGCTATTAATCCAATTAAATTTGTTTGCACATGCGTATATTGACTACTGTAGAAAAATGAATTTTATCAAATTGGCATGGATAACATTATTTTGCCTTTTCAACTTTTCGATTCGAGCGTCACTGATGAGTCTTTTGTAGACGAAACGCGCGTCTGGTGCACATGTTGTTACTAATTCATTTATTCATTTATTATGACTGTACTGTGTTGCATTCCAAAATTGGCATATTTTACCCAGAAACAACAACCGTTCATGCTGGCTGTTCAAAACTCATCCCTCTTAAAAATCACATTGCCAGCCGTTTGCTTTTTTACAAAAAAGGGAGGTTCACAAAAAACACTTTAAACTTATACTTATCGGATATAGAAATAACCTTGATTTTCCTAGTCAGAATCGAAATAATTGACGCAAGCTATACTTTATTGTAGTTTTAACATGGGTAGGCATTATATTCGTGTTATTGTAGCCCTCACTATCGCTCGGGCAAAAATAATCACGAATTTAAAGCCTACCCATGTTAAAACTACAAGAAAGTATAGCTTGCCTCAATTATTCCTTGAATAGAATTGATTGAATACTGTAAATTAATTTACTTCAAAGAATGGTCTGGAAATGCCATTTACTATGAACTTCATAAAAAATTATAAAACGAGTACTGGGTGCAACACTTTTTCACAAGTATCAAATAAACACAATTACACATATAACATTAGAGCAATGAATATAAAGCATGTCTTAAAAAGCAAAAAGGCATAATATAAGCTAACTGCTATAAGTAGAATATTTAAACTACTACCCCATATGAGCTGTTATAGAGCTCTGCTTAGTAAATAATCACATGAAAATATTACTGTTTAAAAAATACATTAAGCAATATAATATAACTAAAAAAAATTGAAGCTTCCCAAACATAAAGCATGAACTAATTCAGCTCAGAATTGAACAAAACGCACTATTAAAGCTAAGAAGAAGCAAAGCAAGCTACCAGCCAATAAAAGTATTGGTGTGGGTGGGAGGGTTATAAAAATTGCTTTGAACATTGCCATCCAAAAAAATAAGGCCTGGACGCAGCCATGCTACATTTAACAATTAAACAACAACTCAAAGCTGGAATGGACCCGACTCGATCTCCGTAAAAACGAATTTACCCAAAAATTCTATTTTACTATGAACTTCATATAAAACGAGTACTGGTTGCAACAATTTATTACAAGTATCAAATAAACACAATTACACATATAATATTAGAGCAATGAATATAAATCATGTCTTAAAAAGCAAAAATGCATAATATAAGCTAACTTCTATAAGTAGAATATGAAAAATACTACCCAGGATCCAAAGGGAAAGATAGAAAAAAAAATATATATATATAAAATAAAAATACATGTAATAAGAATCAAAGTATAACATTTGTCAAAAATCTTCCTTCTTACAAGATCATTTGTAATATTAACACATTATAAAGGTAAAGCTACCCCAAATTTCTGCAAAGCTTCAGATTTGCTAGATAGGCCCTGTTCAATGTATCTCAAATAAGCATTGCTTTTCCACATACCAATATCTTGTATGCATTCCCCTGGCAAACCTGCCTGGAAGGCAAAGGTAGCTGCCACCCTTCGAAATGAATGTCCTGTTAACTTATCACCACAACCTACATTGGCAAGAATGTCATTTACAAATGATATAAAGTTCACATAGGATAATGATTTAATTACACTTTCACACAATAAAGGTGTCTGACCATTAGACCCTAATATTTGATGGAGGCTGAGTAGGCGGTATAATGCAGAGGCTGGACAGAGAGGATGACCTGTAATCTGTGGTATCACAACATTTAGCTGTTTCTCACGGAACTGAATAGTTTTTGTTTTATGAAAAGTTATAATAAATCCATCATCAATACTCCCAATCTGCTCAATCCGTAGTATAGAATTATGCTTATCCTTGAATAGAAAATTGCCGGGTCTGAGTAAACAAAAGAAACCAATTAGGCATGCCACGTAGACGGACAGGTCATAAGCCTACACAAGTTCAGTTCTTTCTTTATCATAAGTAGCATATTTGGAGTAACAGCTGTGGCTCCAACCTGTGCATCACCTATATCCCGTTTAACACCAAGCAATAAATGCTTAGTATGCCAGTTATCGGTTATGGAATCCTTGAGACCATTAGCTTTATGCAGGTGCTTAACTACTGCTAGATAATTTTGGATTGTACAAAAACGAAAGTTCTTGTAATGAGCCAAATATGCTATATATAGAGAACAAGAATGTGTCCTCAGTACACGAATGCCCCACTCGCACTATCATTTTCCATGTTCAGTGGACCGTGAAATTGGGGTAAAAACTCTAATTTGGCATTAAAATTAGAAAGATCATATCATAGGGAACATGTGTACTAAGTTTGAAGTCGATTGGACTTCAACTTCATCAAAAACTACCTTGACCAAAAACTTTAACCTGGAGCGGGACAGACGGACGAACGGACGGACGGACGGACGAACGGACGAACGGACGCACAGACCAGAAAACATAATGCCCCTCTACTATCGTAGGTGGGGCATAAAAATCATCAGTCCAGACTGGCACTGGTTGAAAAGACATAGTCTCACAAAAAGAGAGATAGCATTTTAACTGGAATCTGTACAGTCGCTTTGTGCTCTCTGCCTAACCCCTGGATCTGTACTCAGTCGCAATCCTTACGAGGGTGTCTTCCACACATCCACCTGTACATAACAAATTTAAATGACATATGATTTAGCAATTCATGCACTGATAAAATACCTTGTATATGAATGGCAAAAAAGGAAAAATTATACACAGCTTGCATATAAAACAAAAATCTTATGTAAACCATCAGAACTGGATTCCTACTTGTCATTTTATTTATCACACTTTTTGCTGTGACATTGTCAGTATAAGTAAAAACTATCTTGTTTTCCAAAAATGATGCCCATTTAAAAATTGCAATAACAATAATGATTGTTTCTTTAAATTTATGTGCAGAGGGGCCACATCCGGCATATCAAGTGTCCAGTTTATGTAGAAAAAAACACCTAAAAAAAGTGCCTCCCCCACCTTCAGAGCAAGCGTTGCACTGAAGGGATGAAATTGGCTTATTGTCTAAATTACAGGTCCTTCCATTTAAAGCCACCAATCTAGGTCTGCAGGAAGATCAGAGTTCAGTAAAGTTTTGTCGGAATGGTTCTTGAGTGTATTCTTCAGATCAATAATCCTACGCATGAAAGAGCGACTCCCCTGTATGACTTGAGACGCCCAGTTTAAACTACCAATAAGCGACTCAAGTTGTCTTTTTGTAGCTCGACGTTTATTTTGAAACGTTTGCAATAAACCATGAAAATCTGCTAATTTTCTATATGGCAAAGAAAGTGTCATTTCACCTGTGTCAATCAAAACTCCTAAAAATATCAATTTTTGTGCAGGTCCATCAATCTTACTGTAGTTTATATAATAATGACGTTGTTTATTTATCATTTGTGCTTGAATCAACTTATTTAGTTTAATACCTTTTAATTGTTACGAAACAAACAATTATAAGTAAGAGTTAAATCGGTTAAAACAACACATTTTGTAATATATTCATGATTTTTAATTAAAATGTAGGATGTCTCATAACTAAAATACAATGAAGTCAGCGTCATGACAGTTTTCAAATAAGATCAAAGTTTGCTTCAAACACACAACTGGAATCCGTTTCTTTTGCAACTATACTCAGTTCAGTATTTCCGAATACTATTTCAACATCACACTTGTGTTCGATAGATGAGTTAGTTATTTTTACACTTACGCTGCCCAATTTGGTACATCCATCTTCCAGAACGTACATTGGACAACTGTTTTCAGAAACAAATATCCTAAACGTAATATGGTTATGGTTAATATTCGAGATATAATTCTTTTTCACGACTGTTCCGGCTAGGACGTGTGCATCTTTCTCCATTATTACATCAAATAGGTCCTGGCATCTTTCTTCGCCATTTATTATTGTTTTATATTTTTCATCATGTAAATCTGCATCAAAAAGGTGACTAACTCCAATACCATAAGTAAACCTGCTTATTCGAGAGGCAATGAAACTTGGCTTATGTCCGAACAAAACTGCACCTTGCAGGACAGCCAATCCACATTCTTTGGGAACGACCACTCTGCATGTATTAAATGTTTTCTTAATGGCCTCTTGAATGAGCGAGCATTCAGAAAAACCCCCTACAAGGAGAACTTGGTCGACAGATCGCGCTTTTTCTTGTTCAAGTACATCTTTGACCAGTTGTATTAAACTTTGTATGGTTTTTTCAAAGACAGATTTGAATAAATCAGCTTCTATTCTCATTTTGTCTCTTCGCATTATAATGGACTGTGCATAGGGAGACGATGATAAGGAACTAAGTAAATCTTTCTTTAGATGTTTTCTGCACAGCGAATCAATGGTAGTATAAGGTATAGCCATGTTTATTTTTCCAGATTTAGAAGATGTTACTGTTCTTTTTACTGTTTCAAATTCTCTAAGAAGATCTAGATAAGCTGCAGGTTCTTCTTGTTTCATCGAATTTATAAGGGGAGCACCAAATATTTTTACAAGCATCTGTATGAAGGCTGTATCAACGGATGTTCCACCACAGTCACCACCGGAGGCTCGGCATATTTCTTTCAAATTGTCGCCAACAAGTTTTTCGTGAATAGTTATGTCTGCTGTCCCACCTGGATAAAATAAATATAAAAAAAAACAATAGCCCAACAAACCTCTTCAAGACGCTTGTATTAGATAAAAAGATACTTTTTTTCGTATAAATGTCAGGTTGATGCCAAACCATTACTACATTCGCTTACTGAATTTAAAAAAGAGAATGGAAATGGGGAATGTGACAACAACACAACCGATGAGCAAACAAAAGCCGACGGCAACCAATGGGTCTTCAATGCAGCGAAAAACTTCCGCACCTGGATGTGTGCTTTAGCTGGCTTATAAGCAAAAATGTATAAATTCAGTGATTACAAACGTCATACAAAACTCCGAAATATACACAAGAAACAGTCGATGAATAAAATCAATTTACAAAAATAGTTTCAATCGAGTAAAAAATCATACTTTAAGATGTAATAGTGCATTGTGGCATACACCATTGTAAGAATAGGCTCTTGTTAATAAGCCTAGATTGCTATTCTGGAAAATTTATCCTTTCCCTACATATATAATTAATATTAGATAAATAATCTAGGTTCTGATACCTTATAATTTCTTTCGACTATAGGATTTAGATAATATTCCGTATAAAAGCAGAAATTCTCGTGGAGGATTTTAAATCGTTTATTTCGTGGAAAGAATATATCCAAGAAATTAAAAAACCCACGAAAATTTAAGCAACATATACCATAAAACAACACTTCGATTTACTGGAAACCACGAAATTAAATCCCCATGAAATTTTAAATAAAGACAAAACAACGAAAATTTAACCCCACGAAAATTAATGTTTCTATAGTAATATAAAAATTATGTGCTTAATTTTCGTTGTGATGGATATGGTCTAACTACGAAACTCTACATAGAAAATAAAAGTCTGAGCATCACGAGAACAACACAAACGGTTACTGGTCTCAATTTCTAAAGATTATACCAAAAGATTTAAAATACTAGTAGCAGATTGGATTATTTGTTTATCTAGTTCAACGAAGTATGTGCATTCAACAAGCGAAATTGTAATATTCTCGGATAGGTTCAGAGATAAGTTGGTTATTTCGAGTAAATTAGAAGTTCTGCCTTATCATTTTTTAACATAAGAGACTTAAATATACTTGAAACTGCATCGATCCCTCTTTTTCTTTAACTATAACCCACTTCACCTCGCCCAACAAAAACGAATATACATAAATAAATGATTGCGAGTGGTTCATTAGTTCTTTTTAACAATGTATAATATAAAACGAAATCTTTTACTTCTCTGTTGTGACTAGATATTTTGCGAAATTAACGCCAACCTTCCTTCAAAGTAGCAGCTACATTATAAGTATAAATGTAATAATGTTTGTTTTGTTAATGGTTGATGCAAGATAATCACAATCTGTACAAACCGGCATTGTCATTACTTTCATATTTAACATTTCCCTTTTTTATCTTAAAATGATACACGCAACGAACTCTTGCGATTTAAGTATATTTCAGATATAAACTACATTCATATGCTTTGTCAATAAATGTGACATCTGTATGTACAAAAATACAGACAGTACTATCATTCGTATATCTTGTTCCTTTTTCCATATTACACATTTAAATATTAAAACGAATATCGCAACATACCTCCTATGTCTACAACCATGTATTTTGTTCCCACGTTTGACATTGTGAATCCAGACTCGATACCACTTAATTTTTCTGTAGGTAAATATTGGCAATAGATTGATGCAGCTTCAGGTTCCAAAGATATCAAAAGACAATTCTTCGGGATGCCAGCCTGTGAATTTTATCAACGAATTATCCTTTCTTAAAGATACTCAATTTAAAATTGAATATCTTTTAAAAATGGTTTAAAATTATTTTAGTTACTGAGTATTCTTAGATCTGCACTTTGTTGATTTTGTTTTGTTTGGTTTGTGTTTCGTTTTTATCTAATGATTCAATCCTTTTCGAGTAAATTATTACGTATGTTCATAGTGTACTTTTTCAGCACTGTCCAAGACTATGGAGGTTGATCACTGCTTTCAAACATGCTACAAACAGTATGCATGTGCCTGTGACAAATCAGGTGCCATATTTGTTTTCGTTGATTGATTCACATTTTGTCATGCCATAACATGATATAGTTTACTTTACAGTATATTGGATGTGTTAGTTATTGAAGGCTATTTGTGATCAACCGCTGCTGACGTCCACTTCATTTTGTTTGGTTTGATAGTGAATGTGGTGGTCTCAAAAGCAATAACACAACATGATATTCATGATCTCTAAATATTTATATAGTTCCAAATTCAGACTAGTGTGCAACTTTCCCCTAATATTTGAATGGGATTAAAACTGCATCGTATGACTGTCGAATGTATACCAAAAATTAAATACTTTAAGGAATAAAAGGTGCAACTTGTGAAAAACGTTTTCTTACCATCTCTGCACTTTTCCTCATGAATTGCTTGGCATTGTCTGTCCATATTGCTGGAACTGTAAGAACCCAACGTATTTCAGACGGTTTAACCCCCGTACCTTGAGTCTCCAGTGCCGCTATCAAATGATTTTTCAATGCTTCGATTGACAAGGCGAACACATCTATGGCCTTGACCGCTTTACCAGTTATATCTTCGAGCATCATGTCTTCTTTCACGTTCTAAGAATAGGAAAATAAGATCTTCAAGTTGAAAAAATACATTAAAGAAGATAAAGGGAACATGCATTTCATTCACACGATAACACTTGGAGTCGAGGTTTCATTCGGTTTCTTTTTTTAAAAAGCTGTATCTCTGAAATCTAAAGAAAATAGGGAATAAAATAAGATGTGTATGTTACCCTGTTGAATGGTCTCCCCACATGGCAACAGGAATTATTACCAAGATGGAGGCGAATAATCTCTACAACATAGGTTTGAAAATTCCGAATTGGGGAAGTAATTTGTTTAATCTAATTTTAAATCTTCTTATACCTAATTCGAGAAAAAGAAGTACAATTGTACATGTGATGTATTGATGAAAAATATCATCCTACTTGAAATTGTGAGTTAAGATAAGTTAAAAAATAATACAAGTAAGTCAATATAAATTTGAATATTATTCAATTAATATGGGGACGAAGTCCCCTATTACAGTTGAAAATTCAATAAAAAAAAAAAAAAAAAAAAAGGGAAAATTTCCCGAATTTTTCATTGTACTAATGAAAATCGTTCAATTTTTTTTGTCGCGTTTTTTAATTTCCGGATCTGCGCAGAACACATAACTTTATTTCCTGCTTCCGGTCTTGTTGTCGTGAGACTTTGATTAGTCTAGTAAAATATAGGAACTCAAGGAACACAATACCAATATTTCATTTTTAATCATTCTTTGTCTTTGGTATGAATAAACGTTAAGCCTACCTGATGCATTGCGTTTCTTTGTTTACATTGAACATGACGTCATAACTTAAATAACGTCACAAGTAAAATCCCTAACAACAGAACCAAAATCGGAAACGTTACGGTATTTCCGTATCTTTTTTTTAACAAATATTTAAATTACAAAAAAAATATAATTTAAACAAACTTCGTCCCTATTCACAGGTAATGCCTGCCTCATATTAAATTGAAGGTAATTTTAAATAATGTTTCATGTTTTACAGACAGTAAGGTAAGATCTAGTGACAGTAATTGGGCTATGACACAAATGTAAGTAAACTTGTGCATCCAAATTTGATTTGTTGAACTATTAATGAAAACCGAAATAAATAATGCGTTTACCTCCCTCTTTTTAAATATGACTTCCGTTTTAATGATGTATAAGTATAGTATATCGAAGACTCCGTTCATACGGTTTACATAATTTAAAGTTATTTTCTATGAAAAGAGATACCGCAAAACGTCATCAGGTTGTAGGTCACAAAAGGTCAATTTTGGACGATTTTTAAAACTAACTGAGTAACAAATTGGTTCCTACACAAAAACAGCCTTGACCTTAACACTTTCTTTCCGAAGTAGACATATTGTAGATTTAAAAAAAATGGACGTGTTATGTGTTTGTGTGTACTTAGCTTGAAAACAAGTTCCAAATACAGCTTAAAACGATGTAAATTATATGGATAATATGATTAAATTCCATTTTATCAATGACGAATCACACAAAATTAAATTCCCTAGCAATAATCTGGGAATTAATGCAAAACTAAATATAATTTCGTTAGGGAAACAATTGTACGTAATATTTCTTTTCAAAATGTGTAAAATTGGAATATGAAATTTACAGAAATTAAAGTGATAAGAAAAATCATTATCAGCTGATAAACCTTCTTCAATTTCAATATAACATGGCTCAATTTAAATTATTAATAAATTTTGTATGAGTACACCACATTGCTGTTGACAAAAATTTCAGTACGGTGTTACAAAATACCATCTTTTTAAAACTGCATCCTTATTGTTGTATTCTATTTCTACTTGAAAGAAATGGCTTTAATTTCGTATCGTATAAATTTACTCATTTAACAATTGGAACTCGAGGTGGTGGCAAGGGATCATAGATGCCTCTAGGTTTTTACCTTGTTATTATGTAGACTCATCTTGAATCTGTGAAAATAGTAGTAATCTTCATGTTCTTCTTCCATCACTAAATCTGCGTATTTATTTTCGGCTTCGTAACCAAAAGAATCAAACTGTTTGTCTGGATTTAACAGGATACATGTAGGTGTTTTGAGCGACAGCAATTGTCTCCCACCAGCATTCCAAGCTTGGTTAGCGTAAATTTTTAGAGGATCCGTCTTGAATGCATCTTTCGTGGAAAATGCATATCCAGAGTAAGTTGTTCCAAAGTCGATAGCTGCTACTAACAGATGATCTTGACGTTGTGCCATTCTTAAACGCGATCCTGTCGATAAAAAATAATGCAGTTATTTTGCACTTTAAGCGTTAATTAAATAAAGTTATGAATCTTGAAATTAAAATCAATTGATTTGAAACTGACCGTTTTATGATTAAGATTTAAATAAACTCATCATAGATACGAGGATTACATTTTGTATAAATTTACGCCAGACGCTAGACGCGCGTTTCGTCTACAAACATGACAAAAAGCTCATCAGTGACGCTCAAATCCAAAAAAGTTAAAAAGGCCAAATAAAAGTACGAGGTTGAAGAGCATTGAGGAAAAAAAAAACATATTGCAACACTGAATCCTATGATTGCAACACTGAATCTTATGTGCATAATATACACAAGTTATTGCCGGTATAAGTCGAAAACAAACTGACAACGCCATGGCTAAAAAAGAAAAAGATCACCCAAGATTTTGATAGGGTTCTTGATAATCAATCTTTCATGTGCTAATAATTGTCTGTTGGTCATTTACTTTTTAGTAGTTGCGTTGTTAGTTTATTTTCAACTTATGAGTTAGTATGTCCCTTCGTATGTGTGGATCTTTCGCCTCCCTGTTGGTTAGGGCTTGCCTTAAGTAGTGAACTCAATGTCTGCAAAAATCTAAGTTTGTTTGACTTGCTGTTATTATTATTGCTCATAACTCTGCTAAATGAATTCATTCATAGTCGGTATGAAGACACATTTGATTTTGCCATTCAAGCACCACAGTTAAGTCTTATGAACATGACACACTATTATACCAATTTAAAAGCCTAGTATATTTCATGGGTTTTTCAAAATCTGTCATGTCTTTTACTGCTTAAACAAAGTAATCATTACATTACGTTTATGTTTCATTATAATACATTATATTGATTGGCTAACATTAATCTAGCTCGCGTCATTTTGAAATTCACCTTCAGTTCAAAATGAAATGCAACATTCATGATGACACGAGGTTTCACATTATAGTGCACAGGTAAACGATTGAAAAACTTGATAGAAATTGTGTTTCTGTGATCCTAGCAAAAAATTAAACTTTTGAGTCATAGTTTAAACACAGAGTGATATTTATGCGTAAAGAGAACTGATATGCAATTGTAAAGTAAATAAAAGTAACCAACATTTTGTAGTAAACAGGTTGGGGGGGGGGGGGGGGGGGGGGTACGTTTGATTTGTCTATTTATAAAAGAAATCAAGGATGCATATCGTGAAACATCTTCATGAGTTAGAACATTTTCCGCCATATCCATATTCACTCAGCATGTCCCCCCAAATTACGTGCGAAACAGTTTCCGGTTAACTAAGTTATGTATTAACTTTTATGGGTAACAATTTCAATGCCGTTACAATAGGGTATCAGTATCACACCGACAGTGAAAGTATGTATATTTATCTACTATTTTATAGCCCCTTAAGTGCCAAAGATGACATTAAAAATATTTGTGCGCGCGACTTTAAATATTGTGCGCATAACTTTAAAAGTTGAGCGCACAACTTTTAAACTCGTGCGCACAACTATAAATCTTGTGTGCACAACTTTTAATCTTGTGCGCAAAACTTTTTAAAACTTGTGCACACCACATTTTTTTAACTTGTGCGCACAACTTTTTTAATCTTGTGCGCACAATTTTTAAACTTGTGCGCACAACTTTAAATCTTATGCACACAACTTTTTTAATCTTGTGCGCACAACTTTTCATCTTGTGCACACAACTTTTTTGATCATGTGCGCACAACTTTTAGTCTTATGCGTAAATCTTTTAATCTTGTGCGCTCAACTTTTGTAAACTGTACACATAACTGCCAGTCTTATATATATCTATACTTTTTTTTACATTTACCAGTTAATCCAAAAGGAATGGACCTGATATTTATGTTTATACTGCACTCGTTCTATTTGAGCAGTCAAAATGCGTTGACTGTATATTTCTATGTCATATACAGTCACTGACCCGATATCACTTTTCCTCATGAATATTTAAATAGAAGTTGCCAAAATAATAATTAATTATTCATACGACCTCTTCAACCTGTTTATGTTTCCAATGCATACAACGATGCGTGGAACGACTTAACCTTGTTTATTTTGAATTTATTGGAAAAACATATTTCATTGGTTATTTTTTTTGTTTGCAACCTATAATCATTATGTTTTATGCTTATGGTTGATATTTTAATCCATACTCAAACAATTTCGTTCACCATCGAGTGTGGGTATCAACAGGTAAATGTACATTTCATTGTGTTGTATATTTTTCCGCGAGCATGATATGAGTCCTTTTTAAAGGAGATTTCCCGCAGTATTTAAATCAAATAAAAAACCTTAACGCATTAGACAACAATTGAAAATGTTTTTTTAGATTGCAGTATAAAGACAATAATAGTGCATTGACCTGACATATCAACGATATAAGGATTCGGCCCGAAACGGGGAAATAGCTCGGCACAGCCTCGCATTTCCCCGTTTCTAAGCCTCATCCTTATATCGTTGACATGTCAAGTCAATGCACTATTGTTGTCTATATATTATTTTGGGAATAAATCATAAGGATATACATATACTGCATTTTTTGTCATTTTAGCTTATTCTAATATTCAAGCTGATAATTCAATGCCTAGTAATATTCCGGACCAGTATCTATGAGTGAAAAGATTAGAATATTCCTTAATGTACAAAAGCTTTAAAAAAATTCTTTAGAACCAACATTATTGATAAAGCAGTCAAATCTTGAATGACTAAAATTAAGAATGGAAATGGGGAATATGTCAAAGAGACAACAATCCGACTCAAGAGCAGACAACAGCCGAAGGCCACCAATGGGTCTCAAATGCAGCGAGAAAATCCCGCACCCGGAGGTGGTCCTCAGCAGGCCCCTGAATAAAATTGTGTACTTGTTCAGTTAAAATGGACGCTACACTAAACTCCAAAACATAATTTATAAACTAAAATTAAAAAAACATACAAGACTAACAAAGGTCAGAGGCAATGACATGGCAGTTATATTTTGCATTAAGCTTCACTGACAGTGTAATTTCTTTTACTTTTTCCTTTGATGTTGTAAAATATTAATTTGTTGAAACTGATTTAATCAAAATTTTATTTGTTTATAATGATCAACAGCCTTCAACCTCGACCTGAAATATTAATGACATCAAGTACTTATCAATTATGGACTTCTGACGAGGTCAATTTGTTGTTATATGGACCTGTTGGAAGTTATGTGGCATGCCAAACCTCACTCTTTTATGGCCAAGTGAAATATAACATTAAAATGACAACACAACATTACAGGACTACAATATGAATAAATAGGAGAACACAATTCACAAAGAAACACACGAATATTAGCTAACAATTGCAACAAGTTAAAAATTTTAATACGCCAGAAGTGCATTTTGTCCACACAAGACTTACTAGTGACGCCCAGATACAAAAGTTTGAAAGCCGAAACAAGTACAAAGTTGAACAGCATCGAGGACCAAAAGTTCAAAAAAGTTGTGCCGAAAACAGCCAGGGTTTTCTGTTAGGTATCAGAACATCCCTATTATTTAGAATAATTTATACTTTTGCAAACAGTAAATTTTATAAAATGACTATACAAAAGATATACATGATAAAACTGAAGTATGAACTAATTTCAGGAAACAACCGAATACATTACATAACCCGACAAAATGCAACACAAAAATTAGACACATCCGAATAAGTTAAAACTTCAACACAAAGTGACGTCATAAAATTGTAATAATGACAAAAAATAACGTCACATTTGAATTTGTAAAACAGATAATCAAAAAATGATAAATGACGTCACATTTGAATGAATAAGATTGAATTAGGATTGATTTTAGATTATATTTGCACTAAATACTGATATTACATTTAATAACAATGCACATTTCAATACTTATTAATAGCAAACTAAGGTAGCAATTAACTATATTATATAGCTATGTGCGGTTTGTTTTGAATCTAACTTCACACGTAAAACATGGTACAGATTACGTTGAACAAAATCAAAACTAATAAATGAAGGCGGTGGTTAATTTTCTTTACCATAACACATGAATATAATAGAAAAGACGTCAACACATTTGACGAAATCCGATGGGAATTACAAATATAACATTAAACATTTAAACTAAGACTGAAAACGAAATAAATATGAAAGTTTTGCGACTGATACAATTGTTATATCGGCTTGTACAAATGTATACATTACCACAAAATTATTTTCATTTATTTGTGTAAATTATTGTATATGGCGGCTTTTTGTTCAAGGTTATTGTTGTTTTTTTTATATTGTTTAACATCTCACCGCGTTATTCTACTGTTGCCTTTATTTATTCACCCCTTATTTAATTGATTTTATATTTACATTGTATACATCATAGATCAAATTTATTAGTTCAGTGTATGTCTACTAGTGTTAATATGTCTTTTTATTGAGCTCAGCCATTTCAATTGATATTTTAAAGTGTGTCTTTCTATGTTGTGATGTTACACTATTTTTTCAGATAAGGATGAAGGTTGGTACCTTAAAACGTGTAAACCTGCTGTATTTTTTGAACCTGTCCTAAGTTAGGAATCAGATGTTCAGTATATTTGGCCCTTGTAGATGTGGTTCATAAGTGTCATAGTCTGTTGGTTTTCCCGTTTGAATGGTTTTACAAAATTGACACGTCATTTTTGGGGCTCTTTATAGCTTGCTGTTCGGTGTGAGCTAAAGCTCCGTGTTGAAGACCGTACTTTGACCTATAATGGTTTACTTTTATAAATTGTGACTTGAATGGAGAGTTGTCTCATTGGTACTTATACCGCATCTTTTTTTATCTATTGTTAAGAACTGAAATTTAGAAATCAATGCGTGCATTTATTTTTGTGATTCCTTGATAACTATTCAACATTTCCGGTTGTTATATGAAATAGTTACTGATAAAATCAAAATACGAGTTTCTATCAATGCGAAGAACGTCTTGTTGCATAATTCGCATTAATAAAATCGTCGCAATGATTTTCAAATGTGCAGCACTTTATCAGTATTTGCGTCCTGAACTTCGAGCATTTATCGTTAATATTTGGTTTGCTTGTCCTTCGGTACTGTCAATAGATGTTAGAGTTCTTTTGGAGGAATTGAATCCCAGTACATTCCGGTTAATTTCTACTGTTTATGTGTGTGTGTTCGGGCGTTTTTTGTTTTTGTTTTTTTTTTTTACATGAAACCCTTGAACAAACTATTTTCACTCTTCCGCAAATAATTTGCGTCTGTCCCAAGTCAGAAATTTGTGGTCATTGACATGTGATTGTCTCTTTAAATGTAGTTGTTGCTCGACATTTTTGCAGATAAATTGTTGTGTATGCCAATTTATCCACTTGTATATTTTGCTGGAGATATTTTAAGGCTCGTCATATGGTAATTGGCTTCCAACTTTATTGGAGAGCAAGTGTGAACTCCAGATGTCTAGTTTCTTAGGGGATGTATGTTGTCCTTTTGACATTACTGCATATTCCTTCTCCTTCATTTTTATTTTCAGATAAAAATGAAATAGACACCATGTGTTTACATGTTAAAATATTTCTGGAAGAACAAGAAGGAGTTAATGAGCCATTTTTTTCGACTTCAGGGGGGTCGGGAAAATAAACTGTTTGACAAATGGGGAAGTCGGACTTGTGGACTGTCTGAATATAGCTACACACCCTTCTTAGCTCACAAAACTAACCAGCACATTTACAATAAAAAAAAAGAAGATGTGGTTTGATTGTCAATGAGACAACTCTCTACAAGAGACCAAATGACACAGAAATTAACAATATAGGTCACCGTACGGCCTTCAACAATGAGCAAAGCCCATACCGCATAGTCAGCTATTAAAGGACCACAAAATTGATCCTTATCGACCAAACTACTTTACACAGATGTAGATTTATCGCGTCTCTGTTTAGGGATGGTCAGGTGGTGATTGTCGGTGAATGGTTAAAATTGTAAAAAATGTTTGTGGTCAAGGAAGAAAAAATATGTTAGGCCACT
Organism: Mytilus edulis; assembly: GCF_963676685.1. NCBI lineage: Eukaryota > Metazoa > Mollusca > Bivalvia > Mytilida > Mytilidae > Mytilus > Mytilus edulis. The sequence continues at coordinate 40,342,709 of NC_092355.1, forward strand.
CAAAATTGATTCATCTATAATTTTATTTTTAAATTTGTGCACTCAATCATTTTGGAAACTAGTAAGTTAAAAGTTTAATGCAATCCATCCACTGAAAAATTTGATTTAAGTATTATTTCATACAATAACATTATTTGCCGAAAATACCTTATTTGTGCTATAAAATAATTTTGCCCCCTAAAACAATTTTTTTAATGCTCCCAAATATATGTGTGCTGAATTTTAAAATATAGTTTAATAAGCATTTTTCCTGCTTAATTTTAAAAATCCAAAAATCGTATTAAATTTAAAGTTTCTTTTCTTTATATCTCTGGATTGTAGTATTGAATAAAAATATCACTGTTTGTCATATACTTACATTATTGTTTGTTTAAAGGGTTGTGTAATTATTCTGTACAAGAAAAACTGATTTATGAAAATAAAGCATTATATTTCAACTTGAGTTCTGAATGTTACAATCAACATAGAAACTTTTTCACTTGAACATAACATGTAGTGGGTCAAATCAACAAAAAGGTTATAACAAAATACTGAGATATAATAGCTGACTATGCGGTATGGGCTTTGCTCATTGTTGAAGGCAACGGTGAACCTATAGTTGTTAATTTCTGTGTCTAACCAAATCTTCTTTTTTATATTGGTTCAAACATTGTGAAAAATGGAATATTAAAAGTAAAGAATTACAATTGTCAAAAGGAAGCTATTAAGAGTTATCACTATTTTGCAACAATCGTAGACAAATACAGTACTTTTCACGATGCACCTCTGTTTGTGATATTGCTGTATTCAACTCATTAGTCTGTTGTTCGTCAAACAAGGGTGTTTCTTCTTCATACTCTGGAAAAAGATCAATATTTATTTGATATGCTGCCAAGGCTTCAACTAGTGTAACTTCTAGAGAGTTAGCACCAAACAAATTAGACATAGAACATAAGGAGGAATGCAAATTGTCTAAAACACCACTAATCCAAACCTCTTCTGGACTGCGATTTCCTTCCGTTCTGACTTTATGTTTGTTATGAGCTTTCATGAATTTTTTCAGATTACAATTTATAATCGGTATAAACACAAACTTTAAAGCAATGAGATGCACAGTTGACCTTATATCAATAAGGCCTTCATCCTCCATGTCATAAAAAAGTTTTTAAAAAATCCACTTCTTGTTCATATATGTCTTTCCAAAAACGTTCAATTCTCTGGTTATGAACAGAACAGCCGGCAATGATGTTATCTGGTTTATCTTTATTGACCACATTCATAAATAGTCCAACCATCAAATTTTCACCACCCATATCGGATCGAACCATATTAGGGACTCCAAAACGCAAACATGCTGGTACAAACTGTTCTAAAACGGTTGAGGCCCTATTGTCTGTACTTGCCATCAAATATGTTATGAGTCTAGAATATCCATCAATTCCTCCGTGTGTTGCTATTCCCCATCTAAAAAAGACAAAAATCAATTAATTTTCAATTAAAGAATATAGCAGCTTTTCATATCTATAAATAATATCTTTAATAAACCAAAAACATTTCCATGTTGAGTAAAACAGGACACCAGGGCATCCTGTCCCCATGTACAGTTGACTCTGTAACTGTGACCTATGACCTTTAAAAGCAATAGCGTTTTATATCTTATTAAGTACAAAGTCTAATATGTACCAAGTTCGGTCAAAACCTATTGAAAGATGTTGATTATAGTGATAACAAGGGTGATAAAGTTAATAAAAAATCACACTGTAACCTTGACCTATGATATTCAAAAAACAATAGGGTTCTAGATATTTATACAGACTATGTACCGAGTATGATAAAGTGATGAACTATGGATGATGTTGCGATTAGTGTGTTAACAAGGGTGCTTAAGGAATTACCAGTCCAATTCTGACCAAAAAATACGTATTGGTATCCACATAATTCTTGGATTGATTGCTAACCTGTTTAACTTCATATGTTCATCAATATGCCAAAGATGATTAGGTGTAGGCACTGAGTATGTGCGACGTTTTGCAGTTTTTCCACAGCGTTTCTCACATGATGCAGGGTCAATACGACGCAGAGAGCTGCGAACTCTTCTACGCTGTACTTTAATGTTGTCTGCTTCTAGGTAACCTGCCATCATCTACAAAAAATATCAAATAAAAAGTAATTATTCTGTGGAAAGCTCTCAAGAACTTATGTTTGTATGTTTATACCATGCCGAATCAAAATAAAGTTTTCTATGTCAAATTATGTTACAGTAATCTAAATAAGAGTGCACATAGACAACCATGAAAAGTGTTAAGCATTATGAGCGTATTGAATAAAACTGAGTCAACTCACTAAGGACACACCCATCCCCTATTTAAAGGACACTACATTCAAGCTTGATACAGCTCTGAATTTGTATTGTGATTGAATGTTTGGACATAGCATTCTAAGGTTTCTCACATTGAATTGATCTGTCACTTCTATTAATGACCTTAAATAAAAAAAAATACAGATCAATTTACATTCAAAATAAATGAGCAGACTATCTCTCTTAGTTTGATAACAAACAAAAAAATAACTCTACTCAATTAGCTTGCTTTATACAATCAGAGTAGAAAAATGCATTAGAGTTATAATATATTTGAAAAAAAAACATCAAATCAACATTATATTAAGTACAGTTCAATTATCTCCCTTGAAAAATTTCAGACCAGAAGGCAGAAATATGCTCCTTCATGCAAATCCTTATGTAGTGTACTTTAACTTTGTAAAATTTTATTAATATCAATCCAACCGTTCAGGAGGAGATGTGCTTAGGTGGACTGATGGATCAAAAAATTAGGTGAAAAACACAATATATATGGCAAGTGTTATATAAACAAGGTTGCTACAGATTATCTGCATCTATATCCCAACACACACAGCCTCTGATTTTACAATTTGTTAAACATTCCAAGGGATAACTCTTGACCAAATCCAAGTTTATAAGGTCATTCACTGTCTATGTATTCAGTTAATAATGCTTCTGAATATTGATTTAGATGTAAGGAAAGAAATAAACGCAGACAGAAGCTCAGCATGTCTTTATCCCTGTTAAGCCTTGTGGAAGTGAATTATATTGAAGAAGACGATTGATGAATGAATAATCATTGTGCGTCTTGAATTACTATCTTAATGACAAAGGCCTATATAAATTTTGGAAAATTTTATTAATAGTTTGTGATATTTTGATAATTTTAACCCACTTACCACTGATCCTGTGTTTGGATGATTGGAGTGAATACTTTCTATCTTTTCATCCAGTTGTTGATCAGATATGTCTGTGTATTTCCCTCTTTGAGATATTCCTTTTTCCTTCAGTCTCTTGTACACTAAAACTGTTGAACAACCAAAATGCTGTGCCATTTTCCTTGCAGTGAAACATTTTCAACTGCTCCAATGGAATATCAAATTGTGGTCTTCCACGCTCACCTAAAAAGTATATGTATTTCTTATTCAGAATCTTCTAAGACATTTTGTTGCAAATTTTTACATTTCAGTCTATATAATTTATCATACATGTACATGTTTAAGTCGTAATAATTGCATGATGATGTAAAAAAAATGTATCTACTTTAAGATCATTTTCTCCCTTTGTAAGAAATTTTTCATTTTTCATTTTTTTCATTACATGTATATATATTGTGTAACATGAGGATGTACCAAAGCAAATCTAAAACAATTACTTCCACATAAATCAAAGACGTCTGTCAAAAAGCTTTTCTATGAACATGTACAATGAGTGGCTTAAATTAAAACTACCAACAAACAAAAAAAGGCTGCACTTCAGATCTAAAATTAAATAGCTGTTTCTAGAGAGCATGATACACCCATATTGGGCATATAGAAATTGTTGCTTAAATAAATATGGAAAAGAACCACTTTGGCATTAAACATTGTCATAAATTCAAATTGTAAAAGTCCTAAAACTCCAGAGCAACAAATGAATAAAAAAAAAATCAAAAGGAAGCTTTCTATTATCAATCCCAGTAATAATGATAAGTTTCAAGAAAATCAATCTAGGCATACTAGAGTAAGTGTACAAAATGTGAAAAATTGCCTTTATTCAAAAAGCCCTATAAATCCGAAACCTAAAATCTGAAATTAAAAAAAAATCACAAGGGAGCTTACATAAATAAATATATACAATTTACCAAAGTTTTATGGAAATTGGTGATAGCGTTTTAGAGTTATTGTCTGAAGTGTTGACAACAGACAGGCAGAAAACGGTATACCATAATACAAAAAATATGTCCCGGTATATAAAAATGATTACATGTTACAACTCAACATGATATAGCTCTAGACCAATTATCAAATCATATCTCATAGAACCCCAGAAAAATGTTTGGGGTACCCAAATCGCCAAGATAGTGAATAGACTTCAACAAGTGGTCAATGCACAATTCACCTTTTCAGAAACTAAAGGCCTATGGGTAAAGTGATTCTTCTGAAAAGTTTGGTGTACGAACAATGGATTTATGGCCAATGACATTACTTTATATTGTTCCTAAACCAATCAAAATTGTTTGGTACACACGTTTCACCCACAATGCATTAGATTCTGAAATGGTGAATTTCATCCTCTTTCAAAGAAAATTAACTTTTATCTCATCCCCACAAAAAAATTCCTATCAGCATTGACAATAACATAAAAAGGGGTGGGTGATCTGGGTACACTAGGTAATTTGGATACCCCGACACGGGGTTGGGGGCGGTTACTTCCTATATTTTGAGTGGTATGAGTGTGTCCCTTTGGCATGCACTGCTGTTAGAACAGGGTCCCTTTTTCATGTCCTGCTGTTAGAACAGGGTCGCTTTTTTACCATAATGGTCTAGAACAGGACTAGAACTTATGCAGTCTAAATAGTCTAAAACAGGGTATAAAGTTTGTGAGTGTGTCGTGAACAGGTTATGTTTTTCAATATTTTCTGGTTAGAACAGGGTATCATTTGGCAAGTGCTATCGGCACAAAATGATGGTCAAAAGCACCCACCCCCACCCCCGGACCCCTACGTACGGTAGTAACAGGAAAATATAGAGAGAAAAAAGATTGTTAGTTACTGTACAACGTATATAATATACAACATTAGAAAATTAATATACCAGTTCTTATCAGTGGTGCCTGAAATTTGACAGCCTCCTTTTTCTCTGCAATTTTTACATCTAACTGGCGATGAAGTGCATCTAGACTGGCTTCGATTTCCCGAGCTCTGTTTGCCTCCAATTGATAAACCCCTTTTAACACAGCTAATATGTCTCTGGTGCGTTTAATTTCCAGGACAACCAATTCTGGACGAAGATCGTCATTCTTAATACACCTGTCTGCCTTCTGGATAACATCGTGAATATTGAATAGTAACCGATTCTTCTCTGTATCATCTGCCATTTTGGAAAGTGCAATCACATGATCTATTTACTGCCGTGTAGTACCGGTAGGAGCGTTCATTGTTTTAATTATTCATATATATGTCATTTTAAATAAGATATCTTATAAACTAATGAGGGCCTCACTAATAGAGAGATCTTATAAACTTTTAGAGATATCTTATTAACTTATAGAGATATCTAAGACTTATTTAATTGGTTATAAAGATATCGTATTTAATATATAAGATATCTCTATTAGTTTATAAGATATCTCTATTAGTTTATAAGATATCTCTATTAATTAATAAGATATCTTATAAAGTATGTATTTAAAAGATATCTTTATAAAGAAGTAAGATATCTTATATACTTTATAAGATATATTATTAATTAATAGAGATATCTTATTAACTTATAGAGATATCTTATAAACTAATAGAGATATCTTATAAAAATTAAAGATATCTTAATACTTAATACTTAATAAGATATCTTGTTAAATAAATAAGATATCTTCAAATTTGAATAAATATAAAAACGACGTGCCATGTGTGCCTGTAATCATGCAATAACTCATCGGTGTGCGTTGGTTGTCATTAAACCATTTCCTTCAGTTATATCACACCAATGAAATAACACAAACAATTATTCATTATTCTTTGACACATTCCCCATTTCCATTCTCAATTTTAATTCATTAGAAATAACACATTATGATAAAATAATCAGCCTCAAAATGCCCTTGTTATCATGTTATCATGCAATCAGAAACCCTAACATAGTCCTGTATCATTATAGACATACAGCGAAGATTCCGTCTTGAATTTGCATTGCGGTGAGACCGTTGAAAGCACCACTGTGACTTTGAGATGAAGAACAGCAATACAACTGCTGTTCTGTTGCTTTGAGCTTTGTCAAGTGTATGTAGAAATTTTGTGTCATGAATTTATACATCATATTCATTGTTTCTGATTACCCAAACAATTATTGACGACAGACCTACACATTAATACTATAATAAATCAAATATTTTCATTAGTATAGACATTTGGGAAATATGTGTGCAAGATATAAAAATTGTGCGCACAAGATTAAAAATTGTGCGCACAAGATTTAAAGTTGTGCGCACAAGTTTGAAAGTTGTGCGCACAAGTTTAAAAGTTGTGCGCACAAGATTTAAAGTTGTGCGCACTTGATCTAAAGTCGCGCGCACAAATATTCTAAATTTTATCTTTGGCACTTAAGGGGCTCCGTATTTATCTGACTCGTTTTTTTAAATCTTATACATATATGAATGCGTGCTATATTCAATTACAATGTCAGGTATGAAATACAATGGATACTGTCTATTAAATTTTCTACTGAATTGAATACCTTACGTCTGAACGGGTATGAATAATAAACCTTTAAATATTTTAACCATTGTTTTAAGTTTTCATCACAATTGGTGAATATCATGGGTATATATACATGATTAATTTTCATAAATATATGTAAAAAAACACCCTTTTAGACAGTTATTGTTTTTCTGTGTTAAATATATGTCATATTACATTTCTAACCTACGCAGTGAAGATGAAGGAAAAAAGGCGACACGTATAAACATTTTTTTTCTATATCATTGTGTTGAATTCGGTAAATATAGTTAACAAAGGAAAATAATAGGGTTTGTGTTTTTATAATAAATGTACACATGACACAGAAGAAAAATGTTGCTTCAATCTACATAGACCACGTAATCAAGACTTAGAACCAATGTTACTAACATGACTAATGTAACACAAAAAAATGAGGCAACTTACGCACTTCAACAATGAATATAATAAACTGTTAATTGTCTTTCTTGGTCTTGTTTTCGTCTAATGAAATCGATATTGTTCGAAATCGCCTTATTAAGCTTCGTTGTGAGTATTTTCGATATTGCAGCTTTCCTTATTAATAATTATTTAGTATCACATATTTACATAATGGTGCTGTCTTGTTTCAGTTTAATGTGTTATATGCTTAACAGAAACCACATTCAGGTGAAAAATGATATTCAAAACAAATCTAACATACCCAAATGCCAAAATAACTTTTGGTGCGTAAAGCAACACCTTGATATTGTGACACTGCGATCAAGGAAGTTAAATAAACGTCACTAGATTTATCGACTATGATTGGATAATAATAATAATAATAATAATAATAATAATAATAATAATAATAATAATAATAATAATAATAATAATAATAATAATAATAATAATAATAATAATAATAATAATAATAATAATAATAATAATAATAATAATAATAATAATAATAATAATAATAATAATAATAATAATATCTTTATTTAAAGAGAGTAACTCATTTGGATTAAACCAATTTTCAATAAGGCTCTCTATAATGTTAACAATATGAATAAAAAATAATTAATCTACTATTACACACATGTAAACAATAGACGTATATAAAGTAATATAACAACAACAACAAAAACATCTATGGTATACATTGTGGCTTAACTTATAAATTGAACACTTTTAAAAATAAAATGACTTGTATGAGTTTTTGAATGCAGATATTTTTCTTGATTTTTTAATTTCACTGGACAGTGAATTCCACACTTTTGGACCACTAAAAGAAAAACTTGATTTGTATAATTCTGTATTTGATTTAGGGACAATAAAATTATCCGATGATGAAAGTCGAGTATTGTACGAATGTTTACTACTTGTAGGCACAATAAGATTGGATAAATATTTTGGTTTGACTTATATACCTTTTGTCTTTTCCAATTACAGAAATAGTGCTATCATCAGCAAAAAGATCAAGATTATGATTAGGATTTCACAAAGGCAAATCATTAATAAATATTAAGAATAATATAGGACCTAAAACGGACCCTTGAGGTACACCTGCTTTTAATGTAGATACATCTGAAAAAGTATTTGAAATTGATACGACTTGATGTCTATCAGCTAAATGGTTTGCACGAAAGCCTGATTGCATGACATACAATAGATTATATTTGTTTAGAAAATTCATCAAATGAGTTTTTACGTGTCGCTCAAGGATATTAGATAGTAATGGTAAAATTGCAATAGGTCTGTAGTTAAAAACATCATTTTTTTAACCTTTATTTTTAAAAACTGGTAGAACTTTAGCCAGTTTGAATAACGATGGGTATACTGATTTTCTGATGCTTAAATTAAAAATGTGGCATAATAGAACTGAAATTAGGTGTGATGACATTTTTAAAAACTTTGCACTGATATTATCAAGACCTGTTGCTTTTTTCTCATCAAGTGTGATTAATTGATGGAGAACAAATTCATTAGTTATTTGTGGTATGGTAAAAAAGACATTTTCGGGTACACGACATGAAATATAATTATCAAGTTTTCCAGAGGGTTGAATGGTTCAACATTAGGGTGTGGCGTCCGCATCCCGGTTTAAGGATAGACTTGTCCAACACAAAAGTGTGGCGTCCGCGTCACACTTTCAGGTTCGACTAGTCAAACACTAAGGCATGGCGTCCGCGTCCAGGTTCAAGGTTCGACATGCATGTTCATGCATGTATAATCATATTTAAATGACTTTCGTCAAAATAAAGTTATGATGTGGACCCTTAACATTAGACATACAAAGTACGACAGCCGTATTGCTTAAGCAAAAATGTTCATCAATAAAATCGAAACACAAACAAGTAAAGCAATAAACTAGATTATAAGCACATGCAAAGCAGACGAAATAAATAAAGCAACACTAGTTTTAAAAGTTGCATGAAAACCATAAAAAAATCAAAAGCTTTCAGATATACAGGAGCCACATCTGCATGAATTGCCCTTCCAGCTGTTGATCATACTTTTAAACTGATTCAGTTTCGACTGCGCTCGGATAGCGTCAGGCAGCTCAGTCCAGATGTATCTCAATCATACCTTAATGAATGAAGTGCAAAATGTGTTGTTCTCACCTGTGGTTCTACAACAGTTTGCTTTTTAAACATTTTTTGGACAATTCAATCCTTACTTCACTGTGTTACTTTAGCGGGCAAAGGAAGCGGTGTATGGAAACTCGCGAGGTTGGTGTACATATTATTCCTTTTCAGAATTACTACAGACTAATGGTTCAGGGTTAGGTTTAAAGGGTTAGCTTTTAACTAAGAAGAATTATGATCCGTTTTCGATGGTGTACCATCCACTTTCAAGGGCTCGCGTCCCGTTTCCAGGTTTTGAGGGTTGAATGATTCAACACTAAGGTGTGGCGTCCGCATCCCGCTTTAAGGATAGACTTGTCCAACACAAAAGTGTTGCGTCTGCGTCACACTTAGAGGTTCGACTGGTCAAACACTAAGGTATGGCGTCCGCGTCCAAGTTTAAGGTTCGACTTATCAAACACTAGGGTGTGACGTCCGCGTCCCGTTTTAAGGCTTGTATGGTCCGACACTATGATATGACGTCGGTTTCCAGTTTCCAATGTTTTAGGGATCGAACAGGGCATCTATCACTACTCAAACACGCTTCAACTCTGATCCAGGGAAGTTGTGGTTCAAAGTTGACAAGGTTTTGCTGGCTTCTTTTTAATATACACAAATTATAGTATCTGAGTCTAAATGATTATGACGTTTTTAAACTGACGGCTATTCTAGTTCATTTGCTGTCCCAATAAGAAGATTATTTTGTTTTGGGGTTTGCTGTCTCATATATGTTACTCTATTTGTTCGTATGCGGACATCTATCATTTATACAAACAGCAATATATGTCATTAGTTTAACAGTATGTATTGTTGAAAAATTAAAACAATAGAATAATAATATTTTGTATTGCAGTCAGAGTCAGATATAAGATTCGGATTTTTTTTTATAAATCCGTCTGCCGAAAAAAACACAATTATATAACAAACATTATGTATGCCACCAGTATATATATATACATGTATCACGTATATAGTTTAAGGTAGCACATAATGAAACATTTCTTTTTTCTTTTCTTGAGAGACGGTCAACGTCAAACCATTCATTATGTAATATCATTCAATTGTTATCATGTAGTTTGCTGTTATCATGTAGTTTGCTGTTATCATGTAGTTTGCTGTTATCATGTAGTTAATACTGATGCATAGGTGACTTCGTTACCTTCCCCATCCTTGTAACTTCCCTTATTAAAATAAAACGTGCAACTCAACTGTGGTTGTTATTACATGGTGTCAGATGATTTGACGTATTACACGCCGGAATTTAAGTAACAATTCAATTAACTATGTCAGCAGTAACGTCCGGAAGATATTTAAAAGAATATTATTGCTCAATTTGTGTACAACAGGTGACATTGAACAGTAACAAATATGGCAACCGGGTTTCAGTTCGAACACACATCATTAAATTTGGGTGCACCAGACGTGTACCAAGAATTTCAAAGATTCAAACAACATGTTGAGTTTACATTCAAGGGTCCCCTAGTTAAGGCAGAGCCTGCTGACCGTGCAGGTTGGTTAGGACTATGGATTGGACAACAAGGACATGAAGTCTACAAAACTTTTGTGTGGCAAGAAAATGAGCAAGACAACACCGACATAATTCTAGGAAAACTGGAAACATACAATCGCCCTAGGACAAATAAACGTGTAGCCAGATTTAAAGCATGTCAAAGGAAACAAACTGAAGGTGAGAACTTTGATAATTTTGTTAAAAACCTCAAATTATTATTGATGGACTGTGACTATGGAAACACCGAAGATATCTTGATAGATCTAATAATCAGTGGCGTTAAACATTCAAAAGTTCAAGAGAGAATGCTTGACAAAGGCTCAGATTTGACTATAGCAAAAGCTATTGAGATTGGGCAACAATTTGAACTATCACAAAAACAACTCAAAATGATTTAGGCGAAAAAATTCTACGCGTCAGTGAACACTCTTACAACAAAAAGAAAGATCACAAAGATACAAAACAACAATACCGTAGTCCGCCTGTAAACACTCAAAATAACAATAAACAAGATAAAAGAAGACAAGATACCTATCATCATGATCATCAGTTAAAATGTGGAAATTGTGGAACAACGCATGGAAACAACAGATGTCCAGCAAAAGGCACAACATGTAAATACTGCAAAAAGCCTGATCATTGGTTAAAAGTTTGTAGAAAGAGACTTAGAAAAATCAACATGATTCAAGAAGTAGATCAGAACAGTTGTGATAGTCAATATAGTGGAGATGAATTATTATACATATCAACCGTAAAAACCGAGACTTGGCGAAACTCAGAAGATAGATGGATTGTAGACGTTCACATCGGTGACAAGGCACTTCCGGTCAGAATTGACACCAGTGCAAAGTGTAGTATTATTTCCAAGAAATCACTCAATAAATTAGAACTAAAGAGTAAAATGTTTGAAATTACCGATTCGAAGAAAATTCTGAAATCGTACACAGGACACAAGATTCAACAGATCGGTAAAATAAGACTTCCGGTTATATTCAAGGAACGTGAAATTTATGAAACTTTTGAAATTGTCGATATGGAACAGGACAATATTATCAGTGGCGACTTTGCAGAGAGTTTGAATCTCGTGAAAAGAATAGACACAATTGACACTATAGAGGAAATTGCTAAGCCAAATGAATTGTCACATGACTTTCCAGAACTGATAAAAACTTCTGGAACATTACCAGGTGAATATCGACTCACAGTAGCTGAAAATGCAAAGGGTGTAGTGCATGCACCGAGACGAATTCCTGCCGCTATTAAGGAAAAAGCGATAACTGAACTTAGAAACATGGAAGAAAACGGTTACATAACAAAAGTTGAAGAACCGACAGAGTGGGTCAGTTCCATGGTAGTCGCACTCAGAAAGGACAAAGTAAGAATTTGTATCGACCCGAAAGATCTGAACGAAGTGATTCAACGTGAAAACTATCCGTTAAAGACAATTGAAGACGTAATACCGTTGATACCAGATGCAAAGGTATTTTCGGTACTAGATGCTAAGTCTGGATTCCTACAAATTAAACTAGAAGAACCGTCTTCATATTTGACAACTTTCAATACTCCGATTGGCCGATATAGATGGCTACGCTTACCTTTCGGAATCAAGTCCGCACCAGAAATATACCAGCCTATTATGGATCAGATGCTCGAAGGCATTATAGGAGCTACCGCTATTATAGATGACATTCTTATTGCAGGCCGAAACATGAAAGAACATGACAAAATTCTGAAACAAGTGGTTGAACGTGCTACTAAACATAACTTACGTTTTAATTTTGATAAATGCTTTGTGAGAAAAGCTAGAATTGCGTACATGGGCCATGTTTTCACCGACAAAGGACTCCTACAGGATCCTGCTAAAATTCAGGCTGTAGTCGAAATGCCTGCTCCACAAAACAAGGAAGGTGTTCGTAGATTCTTAGGACTTGTTCAGTACCTTTCAAAGTTTATACCAAATCTCAGTCAAGTGGATGCTCCTTTAAGGACACTATTGAAATCTGATGTTTTATTCATATGGAAATACGAACAGGAAAAGAGCTTTCATGAATTAAAGCGTGTGTGTAGTACAACGCCAGTTCTTTCATTTTTCGATGTTAAGAAACCTGTTGAAATCGAGTGTGATGCTAGTCAAGAAGGGCTAGGCGCCGTTTTAATGCAAGAAGGCCGTGTTATTGCTTATGCATCTCGTTCCTTATCTGAATCTGAAAAACGTTATGCACAGATTGAGAAGGAGATGCTCTCCATAGTGTTCAGTACGAAGAAGTTTCATTGTTATATTTTTGGGAAGAAAACTATCATACATAACGACCATAAACCGCTAGAACAATTTTTTAAAAAGCCATTATTAGCAGCACCGCTTCGTATACAGAAAATGATGTTAAAATTACAATGGTACGACATTCAAGTGTGTTATCGGAAGGGAAAAGACATGAAAATATCCGACGCTTTATCGAGAGCATTTTTGTCCGTAGAAAACAATACTGAAGAAGGAGATATCGTCCAGGACATGATTTGCATGATATCAGTCAGCAAGGACAAATATTCCGAAATACAGGATGCAACGAAATCCGAATTGTTTGAACTTAATGAAATAATTCTTAAAGGATGGCCAGATCTTAAAGTCGAAACTCCGTTTGAAGTCCGAGAGTACTGGGATTCTCGTGATCAGTTATCTGTTCTTGATGGAATTATTTACAAGGGACTTAAAATTGTGATTCCGCCCAGTTTGCGTGACAACATGTTAAAACTCATACACAAATCTCATCTTGGCATGACAAAATGCAAGAAACGTGCTCGAGAAGTAATGTACTGGCCACGTATGAATACATAAGTTGAGTGATACATTGAAAATTGTGCGCTTTGCGCGTCATATCAAAATCAGCAGCCATCTGAACCGCTTAAACCTACTCCGACCCCGGATCTACCGTATATGTTAGTTGGATGTGACTTGTTTGACTTTCAGAGTAAAGCTTACATACTTACCGTGGATTATTATTCTAAGTACATTGATCATCAATTCATGTGACTTTGAAAATGTGTATGTTGACCTTGACCTTTGACCTAACACCTTGTTAGCGGATAATCTCAGCAACCTTAATACTTTCAAAAGTGTTGTATAGTGGAAAATGTTTGGGTCATTAATGCGCAACTTTATTACATTTTGACCGAAGAGATTTGACCTTTCTGTAAGGGGCATAACTCTTGTTTTAGGTTTCTGAAAAGGCAAAATCAGCTTTTACTATATGACTAAAGGTCCTAGACCCATGGGGTCTTCAGCAATGACATTGGGGACCAATGACCTTGACAAAGGTCAAAGGTCAAGGTCATGTCCCATATAGCGAATTATGTTTTTTTGAACTTATTTAAAGGATTTTCAGTGTGTTTTAAAGCTCTTTAAGGTGGACCTTTGACCTTACAACTTTTTGGTCGATATCTCAAAAACGATTGTACTTACAGAATTAGTAAATAGTGAAAAACGTTGAGGTGGATGAGGCGCAACTTTTTTTTTACATCTGACCGAAGAGATTTGACCTTTCTGTAAGTGGCATAACCCTTGTTTTAGGTTTCTGATTTTTTAAGTTATTTGTGTGTAAGAACTTTTCAATACACTCTACGTCTATTGGAACATGTATTTTACATTACAAAAGGAAAGACCTCTCAATTGTTCAAGAACAATTGACATTTTAATTGTTTTTATATTTTTCAATTTCTATATTTTAAGGATGAGCAAATCAGACGAAAGTAGTTAATATGTTCATATGTTAAATTGCCTTGTACTTTTTGTTTTTGGGAGAAGGTTAACTTTCTTGTAGTTAGACCTGTCACTGGTCTGCCAGGCTGGGAAATGGTAAGGAAAATGCTCACATTAAAGCTGTACTGATACAGTGTGATAAATGTCTTCCTTGACACCATACCCCATGACGATGCTCCTTTCTACAGAACATACATACAACCAGAAACTACATGTGACATATACTATTGGTATCGGTAGTGGATTCGACCCGGAACTTGTTAATTATGGGCTCTGTTAATTATGAGGGAAAAAAACGGGTCTGGAATGGTAAACTATTTATCAGCACCACTTTTATATATGAGTAGGATATAAAGTTAAATTATTTCATTCGTCGTTTTAACGGCATACCGGCTTACAAATTGAACCTCGTTATTTTAGTATGATAAAATTTTATAAATGTTAAAGTATTATAATTAATGACGTTTGACAAATAAATTGTCAATTGATTTGACAGCATAACGTACTGAATATACATGTATATAAAATTTATCGCAAAATGTTATCAGCAACTATATGTTTTTCTTAGATATATATATATATATTATGCTAGATAAAAATACAAGCAAATCGACAATATAAAACAATATAAGATTTCAATAAAAATCCAAATCATAAATATACATACTAAGCTAAATCATTTGAATTGTTTCCTCGCATTTTTTACGCGAAGCAGTGTCTCTTATTTTAACACTTATTTCAGTTCCTCCGAAAATCAATTCAACTTTAATTTTATCTGATGGGGATGGACTCGGCAGTTGTGCGTGTATTGTTCCTAGTAAGGAGCACCCATCTTCGTCGGTGTAAATAGGATTGTCGCTCTCTGTCTGATAAATACATAGCGTAAATAATCCGTCGTCATCTGGTTTGCATTTTGCCGTGGATGTGATTTTTTTGCCAACTGGCACTATTTCATCTCGTTTAATAATAGGTTCAAATACACGACTGCACCTTTCTTTTCCGTCAACTATTTCTAAATGGCTGCTATCATGCTTTTGTTGGTCGAAGATTTTTCTTTTGCTGAATCCATACGTATATTTAGAAATTCTCTCAGATATGATGTTCGGTTGGTGACCAAATATTACCGCACCTTTCAGAACCGACACGTCACTATCATACGGCACGATTATATTGTGGGCGGGAAATGTAGCATTGATAGCCCTTTGAACCAAATTGCAACCCGAAAAGCCCCCGACAAGCAGTATTTGGGTATCACTGTCAGCATTTGATCTTTTCATTATTTCAGCAATAAGTCCTACAACTCCAATAATTGTTGGTTCAAAAAGAGCCCGGAAAGTTTCAACCTCAATACGGAGTTTGTCATTTAAAAGTGTCGTTACTGATCCGTATTCCGAGTCTTCCAACGCCTTCTTAAAATTTAAATTCAAATGTTTATTGCACACCAAATCTAGAACTGTCAAAGGTATTAGCAAAGTAACATAGCCAGTGCTGTCAGGCTGGAAATTTCTCTTTTTGATTTCGAATTCTCTAGATAGGTCAATGTACGAATCAAGATTGTCTTGTTTGAATGCCTTGAAAGTTTCTGGTCCTAGTATGGTCTCCATCATTTTAAAGAACTGGACGTCGACGCACGTTCCGCCACAGTTATTACCAGAAGCACGGCATATTTCTTTAAGACGCCCATCGTTCATTTTTTCATGTACTGTTATATCTAGTGTCCCACCTAAAATGTAAGTAGACCGATTAAAATAAAGACCATGTGCCAATGCTTCGCTTTAAATAATCCGACAGCTTACCATTCTACCTTCTATTTGACGAACTTTCGGGATCCTTAGGAGTTGTCGTTATGATATACCCCTTGAAAAATTTAAAGGCACGCATTTAATTGGTTGATTTAAAAGTAGAACACGGTGTGCTGTCGGAATATTATATACGAATCGTGGACACAGGATTTTTATTTTTTTTATTTTACTTGTAATTTTTATAAAATGCGGTGATTACCTTACAATTAGACACATTTACCCCACCTTATGTGAGAACATTATAGCAAATAAACAAAATAAATAAAAATCCTCATCATGATAAAAAACAAGAAGATGTGATATGATTGCCACTGAGATAACTTTTAACAAGAGACCACACGACGTAGAAGTAAACAACTATATGTCACCGTATGGCCTTCAACAATGAGATTTTTTTTTCAAAATATTGTACAATCTTTTTTTCTTTCTTTCATATTTTTCAAGAGAAAAATTTTCCACAAAAATTTCAACTGCTTCTTTTTCACTGAAAAATAAGGACATTTTTTTGTTGTATTTTTTTAAAATTCCACTTTAAGTAAACTCTCAAATTTGTAACAGTTAAAAAAAAAGAGTATTTGTTTTCTCAATAAGTAAACGAAAAAACGAATGAATTTAAACTAATATGAATAAAAATAAGTGGAGGAAAATTTAATTCTCACGTTTTATTAAATTCGTTTGAAATTACTACCACAATGGTCGGTCATTTTTTGTTAATAATATTGAAAAAACATCTCTCGCACCACACCGACTCAATATAAAAGACCACCGACCCAATGAAACAAAAACCCGTAGATGTACCTCCTAAATCAGCAATTATACATCTAGTGCCAGCTACTGTTGCTGACAATCTTTTCCCTGCTCCCTTCAAGTTTTCTATGGGCAAGTGTTGGCAATATATAGAAGCTGCCTCGGGTTCCAAAGATATCTGTAGATTATCGGATGGAACTCCTGCCTGAAAATACAAAAAAAACATATCTATATATATAATATCATATTATATTATAATATATATTTTAATGCCATCTTTAAAATCTAAGTTATATTGTTATTTTTTTTATAGGTTTTAAAAAAAACCCGAGTCAATGTTAGATTAATTCAAAAAGATACTCAAGTGATAATCATTCCCGCCTAATTGTCAAAGTCTTTTATCTCAAAAACAAACATACGGAATTCAGGTTAATTTTTTTTCTGCAAATCTAGTTTCGTTATTTATGTACTGCAGAGTATCGAACATCATTAACAGATAAATTTTGACAAAATATCTGTTGACCAATGAAAGTTTACCTTCTCAGCACTTCTGCGCATGAATTGTTTAGCACTGTCCGTCCAAATGGCTGGTACAGTCAACACCCAACGAATGTCATCTATATTCATATTGATAAACTGTTTGCTAATGGATTCGAGTAAATGATCTTTCAAAGCTTTAATTGATAAACAACAAACATCAAAAGCCGAAAATTGCTTTCCGGTCATGTCCTCAACAACCAGATCTTTATTCAAATTCTGAAATGTGAATATGATACAAATTATGTATAATTGAAGTAATACGTCTTGGATTAGTTGCGTTCGAATTTTAGCGTGTGTTCAAAACTGCAATATGTATATACACAAAAATATGTGTTTATAGTACACCAAACTCCGCCCACACTATTACATCTTTATATTCACGGAATCATAGACATACCTTGACCTTTATTTGCCATACTATTTTAATTTTAAGTTTACATGATATTAAACATGTGAACTCAGTTTGTATTCATAACGTCATATTAAAGTTCATGGTCCGAAACCACATTTCGTTGTCTACGAATCTTAGTGTGGACAGTGTGTTAATTGTCATTTTTTTTTATACCCTTTCCAATTTTTTTTCGTCATGCTTTATGCCTCAAATAGCAAGTAGGGGGGGGGGGGATACAACTTCACTGTAAAAAACATTGGTTCATGAATTTTAAAGTTAAGTAGTGGTCCATATTTTGAGTTAGATCCGATGAAGTTTTCTATAATTTTGATACAATTTTTCCTAAAAGCAGTACACCACACCAAAAAAATAGTATAAAGAAAGCGCAGATGGGATATTTTGAATTTCCATTTATTGTCTAAAAGACATGTACTACAAAATACATGTAACTGTTTTCTCGGGCCATGACAAACATTTAAACCGTGGATTGCTAAATACGGAAAAGACTGACAATGGAGCTAAAGACCAATTGCAAACTTTCAAGAATAATGATAAATTTCCCCTTCCGCCCTTGTCCAGTATAGCCCTTTAACCTTGCTATCGATATTTTATCTACATAGTGGCTTACTCTCTCTGTATTTTTTGCTTATATGTACCTGTGTATGATAAAGACTCATCTTGAACCTTTGAAAATAGTAGTAACTCTCATGGTCTTTTAATAACGCAAGTTCTGAATACTTGTCCTCGGCATCATACCCAAAAGCGACGTAGTTTTTATCAGCATCGAGGAGAAGACAGGTTGGAGTTTTCAGTGACAACAATTGTCTTGTCCCAGCAGCCCAGGGAGGGTTAACCTGTATCTGTAAGGGATCTTTTTCAAAGTCATTCCTGGTCGAAAATGCATAACCGGAATATGATGTTCCGAAGTCAATAGCAGCAACCAAAATACAGTTGTCCGTTGTCTGTGTCATAATTGCCGATGCTATATATAATACTGTACAATTACAGGTCTGTAGTTTCTATTGGTAAGTTCATTGTTGAAATAATTTGCTGGGAAAAAAATAGAACATATAACGAAGATCTTGCTTGGTTAACTGGATAGAGAATTAAAAAATAAGTAAAGAATAGATAGTAATGGGGTGTACAATTATATAAAGAAAAATGAACAGATTTATGGTTTTCAATACCGATTACTGAAATGATTAGAAATTAAGATGAACACAATAAAAAAATCATAATAACATCGAAATATAATAAAATAAATCCCTTTCATGAGAACTTGACATAATAGTTTTAACTTTAAGATAATCTTTAAAAAATGACATGAATATTTAAAGAATATACACAAATGTTGGCTCATTTTTCTTTCTTTTCTTTCTTTTTCTATCCTAATTTTAGTTCATATTTATTAAATAAGTTTATTTTAATCGGAGGCAAACATAAACCAAGTTTAGCTATAAATTCTCATAATCGACTTTGTAATGTCATACAATATACACAAACAACATATTAATTCACAACGTTTTGACATTTTGATACGGTCCCTCTATTTTTATTCGGCGAAATTGATAAATTTCTATATATAGACGACTTTCCGAAAATGTTTATTATAACAAATAGTAAGTTACATGTTCAGGGGCGTAGCTAGGTATCAGATCAACTGTAGGCACAAATCGGCAGGGGGTCTTGGGGCCGCTCAAGGCCCCCATCAGGTCCAGGGCAGAGCCCTGGTAGGGGGTTCAGGGTGGCGAAGCCCCCCGACGGAAAACGGTTTGCAGCATTTTAGTTGCATAATTTTGTGTACAAAAATATCATATTTACTGGTTTTTATCATGATATATTCATGAAGAAAAAATCGAAGAATTATGAATAATTTTACATTAACACCTGAATTAACGTAGTAGTGTACAATCAAAAGTCTGGAAAAAAACATTATTACAATATGCCCAGTGTAGATCAGACTAGTTTTAGATTAAGGCCCACAGAGGGTCAAAGGAAAAGATTTTCAACTTTTTTAAACGAATATTTTAACTCAAATTTGGGCAAAAATTGGTTAAACAAATCTAATATTTCTGATTTTTTATGACTGATAACTTTCAGACACAAAGACAATGATACATTTACTCAAAGTCAAGTCGACGGTTTTTTTTAGTGCCGATAAAATCAGTTATACTCGCACCAACATCAACATTGAGGTGTCGGTGTATATGAAGAAGGGATAGATTTGAAAGTCGCTCGTCTCCCATTGTCGATCTCACGTAGGATTTGACGCGTCTCATCGCGCTGAAGAATCTTTTACTTGTTGCCGATGACTATAATTTTAGACTCTGTCAAAGATTCAATCAAATCAATATCGGTTTTCTGTAAGTAATTTGTCAAGGCGACTGTTGAGCTTAATAAGTGTTCTTCAACAACAAGACTTATGATAAATTCAAATCGAAGTATCGCATTCATACTCTGTGCTACTTTGTCATCGTTGTCGTCTTTAAGTGAATTGAGGGCAGAGACAACAACTTCAAATGCTGTTCGAAATGTATACAGCGAATCTGCCCGGCTTGACCAACGAGTTTCTCATAGTGTTCTCAACTTTGTTTGACGTTCTAGTTATTTTTGAACGTTTTCATTTTCTGACAGTTCTTCAGTGAAAGCAGTCAAGCTTTTAGCCGAATAATCAAATTTGAATGCAATTTACTGTACAGTCGACATCATGTTTCTAACACAAAGTTCCTTACTACTATGAACGAGTGCAAGATTTAGTTGGTGTGCCTTGCAGTGGATGTAGGAAGCTTCTGGTGATTGCTATAGTATTTTTGCCTGCACACCATTATACCTGCCGGACATATTCGCGGTGCCGTCATAACACTGGGCATGGAGATTCCTCATATCAAGTTTTACATGATAAAAAAACGCAACGATCGTATTAGAAATGGCAACACCTTTTACACTTTTGGCATGTTTAAAACCGATAACCCTAACCCTAACCCTAACCCTAACCCTAACCCTAACCCTAAACCTTAACCAGGATACTAGTATCGGGATTCGAATAGGGGTGGGTCATGTATAAATAATAATACGCATTAGAATTAACATTTTTAATTTTTTTAATTTTTTTTTTCCAAAGAGAGTATAATCGGCAAATTTATGTATAGGCACGTGCCTAGTCGAGCCTTAGGTAGCTACGCCCCTGATGTTACATGTTACAACGTAGGCTGGAGCAGCATTTCATTATTTACTAACTGAAGAAAAACAATTTTGTAACAAACAATCGATCTATATAATTATTAAGTAATTAAAACTACATTTACACAAAACAACAAAAAACCTCAAGTTTCCGATTTGTGTTTTCCTCATCCCCAAAATTAACCATGGCAGATTATATTCAAAAATGTTATAAACGAGTGTCCAGACGACACTGCTCCTCATCCCCAAAATTAACCATGGCAGATTATATTCAAAAATGTTATAAACGAGTGTCCAGACGACACTGCTCCTCATCCCCAAAATTAACCATGGCAGATTATATTCAAAAATGTTATAAAAGAGTGTCCAGACAACACTGCTCTTCATAAACTTAGTTTCTGAAAAACTAATATTCTTTTGAGAAAAGGCCTTGTTTATTTATCTCTAGCTACATTGGCTAGTGGTATAGGGTTGGGAGGGTTTGGATCTACGAAATCATATTTGCTTTTATAAATTGTGACTTGGATGGAGAGATGTATCATTTGCACTCAAACCACATCTTCTTATATCTATCAACCCCGCTGCATGTATGCGCCTGTCCAAATCCGAAATCTGTTTTTGCATTATTGTTGAAGGACCAACTGAAGCCCGCAGCCCGTAGCTGGATCTTTTTGCTGCGTTAAAGACCAATTGATGGCCTTGTGTTGTTTTTGTTCTGTTGTCGGGTTATGGTTTGTTTGACACAATCCCCGTTTCCATTCTCAATTCTAATAGCACTCTCATTTAGAGTAAGCAGGCAATGTTTTTACTTACTTTCACTAAAATCACTCTGCGAACTTATAATCTTAAACTGAATAGTTGTGGTCCGGATATATGCATATACCGCCACGTCCAGACGTAACGGGGATGCTTAATCTGATACTTCTAGTAGGTAGGGAGAATGTCACTATGTCGAAACCTGCATGAATCATAAAGTCTATTAGTGAACTTAACACGAAACAATCCTCCCCAGGCGCGGATCCAGAGGGGGGGTTCCGGGGGTTGGAACCCCCCTTTTTTGGCCGATCAATGCATTTGAATGGGAGCATATAGCTGGAACCCCCCCCCCCCTTTTTACTCTGGGTTGGGACCCCCCCCCCCCCTTTTTTTTAATGGCTGGATCCGCCCCTGCTCCCTTTCAATATACCCTCTTTTCTCGGTATGCTTCGGTTCTCTTCTGGCTGCATCCCAAACAACTAACTATAAAGAAAACATGATACACACGGACCAATTTGAATTTTTGATAATAATTATGTTCTCATGTTGTTGTATGTACCTATTGAGTACTAGTATATTAAAACACACTTGTCGTTGACACCATAGATATAATACATGATAGCCATGGCTATTATATCTATGTTGACACTAAATTTCGTGATACACGTTTGCATTACTAGCACATAAATCAATGGAAAACCGGACTAAATTGTGTTTCGTAGGAAAAGATTTTCAAATTACGTCATTTATATAAATTAACTCACCTCTGTGGAAAGGTCAACAATAAAACATATAAATACACAGTCTAATATATAGACACTAGATTTTATCCTTATACATGTGATATGTAATTTGATGTGAAAATACACAACAATGTGACTATTATTGTTAATATATTACATCCGTCAACGGAAATAACTTTTGGTTTCAATTGTGATAAAGGAAATTTTAATATGTTACGTAGAAAAAAGAATATTATCCTTATCATGCTTATCTAAGATACAAAAAATATTTTCACTGTACTGGTACAATATGTTAATGACTTTCCTTTTTAACACAAGAGTGATAAGAAATATAGAAATAAAACCAAAGACATAATATTTAATATTAATTGCATAAACCTAAGGTTTAGATCGTATATGATAACTACCGTATGTAAGTTAAAAACATACAGACTTATTATCCTCTGTTTGTATAAACGACAATGTCCATCTTTACACCTCAAACATGTGAACACTATACTTCTAAACCTCAGTTTTGTATTAGAAATGAGTAAGAACAATTATCAAGGAGAAATACTGTAGAAACCATTCTTATCCACGATACAGCAATGCATATTTAACTTTTCCGTTATGTTACATGTATTACCTGTGAAATGGCGCAAATGAAGTTTTTAAATTTTGTTTCAAATGAAATATAACCTTGTGGGGCAAATGAAAGATTTAAAAAAATTGGCGCAAATGTAATGCGCCCGTTTCATTATGCTGACCTAGCTCTATACGCCGTTCCGTTATTTGTGTCGCTAGGTTGGTGGTGTCTTAGAGACGCACACTCCACGTCTCATTTAATTATATTAAATGGTTGGTACAATGTTAAACAATTTTATTTCTACAAATGATAGTTTATATACTGTATCTCATTTTTTTCAATTTCGTTCTAGATCATGTTGAATACTAATTTTAAATATTGGATCATCCATTTCTAAGATTATGACTTGACTGGGCTCAAAGCATGATAAAAGGTAATTTGACACTTTCTTCCAATGATGCAAAACAAAGTTGAAATGCTAGATTTCTCTGGTACACAAGTCTTTATATGGAGGTTTTAGGAATAGAGAATAAAGTGCAAATATACCTCAGAAAGATGGGATTTTTAATAATAAAAAAAGGGAAAATAGACATATTTTTATTAAGAATAGAGAAATACGACCTAAACGAATATAGAATACAGAGATGAAAAACTCGCCATCCAAATCCTCATATATTCACTGTTCCTCTACAGTTGAACACCTTATATCCGCAATGATATGCAAACAAAGGTTTCATCATAATATTTTCAGTCCTTTCACCTAAAACAAAACAAAAACAAAGGCTCATCAAAGATACATGTATCAGGCTTTTTTATTTTGTACGTCAGACGCACGTTTTGTCAACAAAACACTCACCAGTGACAATCGAATCAAAAGCTCATCTAGGCCAAATAAAGAACGAAGAGCATTGCTGATCAAATATTCAAAAAGGTTTTCATAATTAATGCTAACTTAAGGTAATCCATTTCTGGTGTAGAAAATCTGTAGAATTTTGAGAAATTCAAAGTTTTATAAACATAACAAATTAGAAGATGTGGTATGATTTCCAAGGAGACAACTCTCAAACTTGCGGCCTTAAACAATGAACAAAACTCATCGCGCATAGTCAGTTATTAAAGGCCCCGAAATGACAAATATTAAACAATTCAAATTTACGAGAATACCAGCGGCTTAATGTATATTAAGCAAAATAATGAACAAAAAACAAATATGATGCAGGACCAACGACAACCACTGAATTGCAGGCTCCTGACCTGGTACAGGCACATACAGAATATGGCGGGGACCCAGTTAACATTTGAGCGGGCGCCCTACCCTCCCCTTAACATGAGACAGTGGTGTAACAGTAAAAAAATAAGATCTAATTATAAAAATCCGTTAAAAAGGCTTAACTCATCAGATGGATACACACAGAAATGCATACATTCGATTTGTATAACAGAGTGGACGTGGAAGAGTACTAAGTCGTTACTTTATATAGTTATTAATTCGAACATACCAATGATCGATAATTAATGTCACAAAAGTGCTGACTACTGATACCTCGGGGCGGAAACATCCACAACCAGTGGCATTGACCTACTCATTGTAAATAAAATTGTTCCTCGAACATGTAATGATATGCCAAGACTAGACAAAGCAACCAAGAACATTGTCATTGGTCGAATCCTGGTCGGTGAATTACAGAATGCAGACGCTAGATAATGTTCTCGCAGACCTAGGATCACTTCAGCAGCTAAAGAACTTATAGACATCTGCGCGGTACAGACAACTTTGTGATTTCTTGCGTATCTACAGTCTTAGAAAGAAAGTCTTCTTTGGCAAACAATCTAAAAGACTCTGTAAACATTCAACTAGAAAATGTTAATTTTTTTTAGTTCGTTATTGTTAGGTGGACGACCATTTGATATCTCAGGGGAGGGGTGATAGATTGAATTATTTATTAATTTTAAGTTCTTATCAAGCGAGGAAACTCACCTTCGAAATCCTACCCCTCCCAAAAAAATAAAAAATAAAAACAAGTATTGGTCTTCTGTTCATTAGATGAAGTAACTTCTAATATATATATATATATATATATATAAAGTGCCTAGATATATATATTACATTAATTTGTAGGATCCTTTACTATAGATAATTTAGCTGATCTGTAACAATAACATCTTCATGCCTTATATATCATGTACTGTAGTACGCCGCTAGATTAAAACTGACGTGGAAAGGTAACACATGCCCACCGAAAGCTCTTTTTTTGAGAGCCCAGGTGGTCGTGTGGTCTAGCGGGACGGCTGCAGTGCAGGCGATTTGGTGTCACGATATCACAGTAGCATGGGTTCGAATCCCGGCGAGGGAAGAACCATAAATTTGCGAGAAAGCAAATTTACAGATCTAACATTGTTGGGTTGATGTTTAGACGAGTTGTATATGCATTATGTACACAGCCATGTATCACCATCATTGATGGCGATCCGATGGATACATCTGTTGTAGAGTTGTCACTGACTCAGACGTACTTATGAATATAATTATTTTCTGTGACTGTATATTACATTAATTTGTAGGATCCTTTACTATAGATAATTTAGCTGATCTGTAACAATAACATCTTCATGCCTTATATATCATGTACTGTAGTACGCCGCTAGATTAAAACTGACGTGGAAAGGTAACACATGCCCACCGAAAGCTCTTTTTTTGAGAGCCCAGGTGGTCGTGTGGTCTAGCGGGACGGCTGCAGTGCAGGCGATTTGGTGTCACGATATCACAGTAGCATGGGTTCGAATCCCGGCTAGGGAAGAACCATAAATTTGCGAGAAAGCAAATTTACAGATCTAACATTGTTGGGTTGATGTTTAGACGAGTTGTATATGCATTATGTACACAGCCATGTATCACCATCATTGATGGCGATCCGATGGATACATCTGTTGTAGAGTTGTCACTGACTCAGACGTACTTATGAATATAATTATTTTCTGTGACTGTATATTACATTAATTTGTAGGATCCTTTACTATAGATAATTTAGCTGATCTGTAACAATAACATCTTCATGCCTTATATATCATGTACTGTAGTACGCCGCTAGATTAAAACTGACGTGGAAAGGTAACACATGCCCACCGAAAGCTCTTTTTTTGAGAGCCCAGGTGGTCGTGTGGTCTAGCGGGACGGCTGCAGTGCAGGCGATTTGGTGTCACGATATCACAGTAGCATGGGTTCGAATCCCGGCTAGGGAAGAACCATAAATTTGCGAGAAAGCAAATTTACAGATCTAACATTGTTGGGTTGATGTTTAGACGAGTTATATATATATATATATATACAACTCGTCTAAACATCAACCCAACAATGTTAGATCTGTAAATTTGCTTTCGCAAATTTTTGGTTCTTCCCTCGCCGGGATTCGAACCCATGCTACTGTGATATCGTGACACCACATCGCCTGCACTGCAGCCGTCCCGCTAGACCACACGACCACCTGGGCTCTCAAAAAAAGAGCTTTCGCTGGCCGTGTGCTACCTTTCCACGTCAGTTTTAATCTAGCGGCGTACTGCAGTACATGATATATAAGGCATGAAGATGTTATTGTTACAGATCAGCTAAATTATCTATAGTAAAGGATCCTACAAATTAATGTAAGATACAGTCACAGAAAATAATTATATTTATAAGTACGTCTGAGTCAGTGACAACCCCATATATATATATATATATATATATATATATATATATATATATACAACTCGTCTAAACATCAACCCAACAATGTTAGATCTGTAAATTTGCTTTCGCAAATTTTTGGTTCTTCCCTCGCCGGGATTCGAACCCATGCTACTGTGATATCGTGACACCAAATCGCCTGCACTGCAGCCGTCCCGCTAGACCACACGACCACCTGGGCTCTCAAAAAAAGAGCTTTCGCTGGCCATGTGTTACCTTTCCACGTCAGTTTTAATCTAGCGGCGTACTACAGTACATGATATATAAGGCATGAAGATGTTATTGTTACAGATCAGCTAAATTATCTATAGTAAAGGATCCTACAAATTAATGTAAGATACAGTCACAGAAAATAATTATATTCATAAGTACGTCTGAGTCAGTGACAACCCTACAACAGATGTATCCATCGGATCGCCATCAATGATGGTGATACATGGCTGTGTACATAATGTATATACAACTCGTCTAAACATCAAACCAACAATGTTAGATCTGTAAATTTGCTTTCGCAAATTTTTGGTTCTTCCCTCGCCATATATATATAGATATAAAATTTAATTTTAATATGAATAAATTCAAATGAGATTTGGGAAATGTATCAAGGTAACAGCAACCTAACCACATGATAAAATTGAGAATGGAAATGGGGAATGTGTCAAAAAGACAACAACCCGACCATAGAACAGACAGCAGCAGAAGGTCACCAATGGGTCTTCAATGCAGCGAGAAATTCCCGCACCCGGAGGCGTCCTACAGCTGGCCCCTAAACAACTGATGTTTTATTGAGACAAAAATAAAACAGTGAAACATTGCATTTGGCTATGAATCCTGTCATAATTGTATGCCCATTTCATTTTTTTTTAACACGTAGATTGTTGTTTGCAGATTTAGTCTTATTTGCTTTAAATGTAATTGCAATTGATCCTGCCAAATGGTGCTTTGTTCATTGTTTTATTGTGTGACATAATTAAGGAGAGGAGATGCTAAATAACTATGATAGCACATATCTTACTTTGAGCTTACATAATTTTATATACATTGTGTCATAGATCAAATTTATTCGTTCAGTGTATATTCAGTGATATAGATACAATGGATAAGCGTTGATTCTTGAAAAAGAAACCATGAGCCCGCAGGGCGAATGGTTTGTTTTTCATGAATCAACGCTTATCCATTGTATCTATAACTTAAACTATTGTGATAATATCTATTCAAAATTAAAGCCTATTCTTAATTAGAAGGTATTGTAAGTGAGTTTAAATAACCTGGTTATCGTGACAAACGATGCATTACAATAAATTATATATATTACAATTAAATGGTTAAAACAATACAAATACATGCTGAACACACCACGTCTGCCGTTAAAGATTTTCATTTGTCAGGCATCTGAACATTTTTGACAAAATGAGAAATATTGTATCTTATTTCTCATAAGATTGAGAATGAAAATGGGGAATATGTCAAAGCCGGGGACAACAACTTGACAAAAAACATATATAGCATATATTTAAAGCATGTGTCCGAAATTTCTAACAAGAAGTCTTCTTCTAGGCATAGCCCGATTTTCTAGCATAGGAATTTGCGAATAAACAGATGAAATCATACTATATTGATTTATAAAACAAAAATGAACACCTAGAATGTAAACATTTTCATTTCAAACATGTGGAATAGCTAACAATGAACCGATTATAAACGGATAAACTCGCTTTTATTAAACAAAAGATCCACAATAACTTAAAAAACAAGAAACAAAACCGGAAAACTAAAGAAAATAGTCAACAAAATAAGAAATACAAGGATTCGAACCTAAACCGCCAAGTCTTAACTCATTAAGCATAACCATGAAACCTCGCGGCTACCAACTGATACACTACGAATGCCTATTATTGTATATATAAATGTACAATCCATGTGTGTCCGTTGTACCGATGTATATCAAATATTCATTTATATATATACGTTAGACAATTGTAACCAATTGGTAGTCGAGAGGTTTCGTCGATATGATGATGTTAGTGACACTTATGAGAATTCATGGACGGGTTCGATTCCCAGTGCAGGCATACAGAAATTACAAAGATTAAAGGTAAGTTTTTAAAATAATTCTATTAGTGAACAGAATTCAGTAAATTGGCCAATTCAAACTTAATGAAATTAGACACACAAAGAACACAATTGAATATAATTTGGTGAGTCCATTTCAGCGACGGATTTAGGAAGCGTTGATTCTAGAAAAAGAATCCACGGTAAATGAATAGGTTGACGTCACCACAATGGTTTAACTTGTTTGTTTTCATGTCTTCTGATTGAGTTAAGCCATTTCAAGTAATATTTTATAGTATGTCTTTGTATGTTGTGATGTAACACTATTGTTCAAGGTAAGGACGAGGGTAGGTACCTATTAAAACGTTTAAACCCGCTGCATTTGTTTGCAACTGTCCTAACCTGATGTTCAGTGGTTGTCGTTTGTTGATAAGGTTCGTCAATGTTTCTCGTTTCTCTCTTTTTATATCGCTAGTAGGTTTTCCCGTTTGAATGGTGTTACACTAGTCAATTGTTAAAGCCCTTTATATCTTGCTGTTTGGTGTGAGACCCTTGACAGCTCCGTGATGCAGACCGTACTTTGACCTATAATGGTTTACTCTTACAAATTGGGACTTGGGTGGTCTCATTGGCACTCATACCACATATTCTTATATGTATGTGCATATGAATGCATTTTATGCATTAAAAGGTTAATATCCTTTGTCCCAGTTTTCATTTTTTTATATAAATAAGGCCGTTAGTTTTCTCGTTTGAATTGTTTTACATTGTGTTATCGGGGCCTTTTATAGCTGATTATTTGGTATGGTCTTTGCTCATTGTCGAAGGCCGTACGGTGACCTATAAGTTTTAATGTCTGTGTCATTTTGGACTCGTGTGGACAGTTGTCTCATTGGCGACCATACCAAAGCATCTTTATTTTTTTTTATATTAAAGTGTATCTGCAATATTCTTTTTCTAAATAATGCGTAGCATGCGTAAACTCACACTACATATGGAGAAATGCTGTAATGTATGGCCATGTGCAATCACTTTGCAATACATGTATATAACAATGTTCATATATTTCGAGATCTAGATAAATGCCGTAATTAATAAATTTGTGTTTGCACTTCTATGTTATTTAAAAAAAAAAGGTCAAGGTAAAACCAGGAATACAGTACTTGTGTCATATATTTGAAAGTTTCTCAAATTGGACGATACATTCATGTATCATTCTTGATCGAATAACATTATTCGAATTCTTATATTTTTAATAGCTGTTGAGCATTTCTAAAGTAGTTTAGTTTTCTCGTTTTAATTGTTTTACATTGTCTTAGTGGGGCCTTTTATAGCTGACTATGCGGTTTGGGCTTTGCTCATTGTTGAAGGCCGTACGGTGTCCTATAGTTGTTAATGTCTGTGTCATTTTGGTCTTTTGTGGACATTTGTCTCAATGGCAATCATACCACATCATCTTTTTTATAGGTTGTAGTTTGAATTGTCAAAATTTTACAAATATAGGTTTGCATTTTTTTTTAAGATCATCTTTTTCTTAGGCTTTTAATGACACTTGATCCTTTTGATGTTGAATGTGTACTGATTAATGCTTTAGTCTGAGATTCCTTCATTAGTTTTTTATTGACTTTGAACTAGCTATCGGTAACTGAGAGAACTTTCAGACCTGTATTATGTGTCTTTGTTATTGTGGGTATGCAAAATTCATACCCTGCCACGTCCGGTCTATGTTTTTGTTTCTTGTTTTCCTGCTAGGTATCAATTTGGTTAGCTGAGCCCTTTTAAACTATTTTTTTCTGCTGTTACACCACTGTTCCAAGTTAGGGGAGGGTATGGCGTCGTAATAATGTTTAACCACACCACATTCTGTTTGTGTCTGGTTTGAACTAGAAATTTGGTAGTTGCCGTTTGTTGCTTTAAATGTCATATTTGTTTTTCGTTCATTGTTTTGTACATAAATCTTAGTTCTTTCCTTTGGATTGTTTAATATTCGTCATTTCGGGGCCTTTGTCTCTTTGCACAGATACCTCAGATGATTGTTGAAAGAATTCTTTATCATTCAAATCTGGTCAATGATATGTTACGATTCCATGTTCTCATAACTACTGGACTTGGATGCTTATTTATGCAAAAAACGAACACCCTGAAGCATTGGTATGGATCACTGTCGTCCGGCAGATAACTCAACATAGAGCTTGTTCCAAATGTTCTACATAAACATTCTACAAGGGCTTATATGTATGTGTGGAATTGTTTCTGTGAACTATTGGACTTGTTTCTGTGAACTATATAACCTGTTTTAACATTTTTGTAATAACATGCATTTGGAAAATTAATTCTCATCTATCAAAAGTTGCCGCAAGCCTTAAAATAACATGAACTCGAGATAAGTATGTTGTAAGCAAAATTTGGTATCTGTTACATGCTAGTTCCAGATCCAATTTTCTCTGGGAATTCTGAAGTCACCAATGGTCAATTTAAGTAATTGATGTTCCGAAGCATTACTGGGTGCTTAACATCCAGAGTCAGGAGATCTTTATAATGCATAGTTATTATCCCGTTTTCTTCATTAGGCATCGAATTTATGTCCGCATTGCTGATGTATGTATACATCTCGCATGTTAAAAACTAAGTTTGCCGTTAGTTTGGATATTTTTTTAGGTTGGGAGAAATCGAGGTGACCCATTTCTATACCAGAGGCAATCGCAGGGCTATTCGTTTTGTTTGTTCTTTTTTTAGTGAATACGTTTTTTTCTACTTCAGATAGAATAAACCCTTCGACTGACCGACAGCAGATTGTTGATTTATTTGGTTTCACCCCTATCGCTTTTTAATCTCGGTCTGTAAATTAGCTAAAAGTCGATAAAATAGCATGCAATACTGACCAGAGCAGGTACAATTAATGTACTTGCTGATGTATAACTTAACTTGATGATAAATTGTATAAAGAGTAACTTATACTTTAAGCTATAACAATACTGATTAAGATATACTATGTTTGGGGTTATTTCTTCTATTCTACAATGTAAAAATTCGATAAAACTTATTTAAAAAATATTCGGGTAAGCAATGGTCCTATATTTCCAATTTCATTAAACTTATTTGTAATGTATTCATTATGACAGTGCCATTTGTGATTTTACAATGGAATCCCCGGACAACGTACACCATACAAGGTTATGAAAAGATACTCATAATTATACTCAAAGACAATTAAAGTTATTCCCCCTTTAACGGTTCGATTTTTATTTGCGAAGAGTGTGGACACAGATCAGTGTGGATAGCATGTTTGGAAGTTTGAAAGTGTTTTTTTCTCACAGACAAAGTGTTCTATTTTTTTCAAACGATTCTAATATGTTGTATGAATTACTGTAACCAAGTATTTCTGTTCAAATTTGATCCACAACTTTGATTTTGGATAGCAACAACATTCAAGTTATGAGAGGACACTTATTTCCATCAGGGGACTTCTGTGGCCAAGTGTATAAGTAGTTCAATTACTGTAATCACTCGTCAGTCAACATTGGAATTGCCTCGTGGCATCTGACTTAGGTTTTTTATTACATAAACAAAACAATTATCATAATTTAAGGATTCTATTGAACAATTATGCGGTTTAACATTTTCTGTGTGGTGTCCTATAATTGCTTACCACTACTTCAATAACACTCTGTTGTAAAGTACATAAAAATTGCACTCGACTCTAATGTCATTTGACTAGGATTATCATTTTTTCTATCGAAGGTCAGTGTTTTTCTCCGGGCATTCGTCTTCCTCCAACTGGGAAAAAAAATTGGCCGCCATTAAAAAACCCAAAAGTGGTGCTTGCAAGTAGCGCTAAGCCACCAACAATCAATCATTAGGTTCATGATGTATTTATGATATGTGAGACAGTTTATGAGATCCTGCCTTCATGTATGAGATGGAAGTGTTGACGACCTTGGCTGGCGTAACAGCCCTCGCACGGTTGGTTTTGTTACCCGAAGGCGTATGGAAAGCGATTAAATATTTTAATGCGCGACGATGGAAAGTTGAAACAGGACGGCCGCCATTTTGTTTTTAATATTTTTATGGTTTGTTAACTATTTTTGTTTTGTTTACTGTCTCCTTAACAGCTGCTTTCAGGGTCAGATCGGTCAGCTTGGCAGCCCGCTTACCACGATGACGGAGTACTGATCGACGATTCTCGAACGAAGTAATAACGATGACAGGAAGCATTATCAGGACCAAAGTCGTGAGACAGTGAACTTGCGGTCCATTATCTAATACCTATAATACAGCCCTCGGACGACAGTCGGCATAACACTCCCCAATCCATAATGGATTTTGGAGTGTATGCTGACGCGGGTTATTACGTGGATAAAGCATAACGTAGTCTGTACAGCATGAGATTGGTTTCTGTTATTTAAAGTAGTAAGTCGTTGATCCATCAATCAGTAAGGGAGAGCTGACCCATCAAACTACGGACAGTGATCGTTTCCGTTCCGGAACTGTTTTCCTTTAGTAGTATTCGGGCCCGTATGCGGATCGGAACTGGAACTGCCGGGGAGTTTGCTGACCCATCACGTCCCTTCAGCTGTGACTGAGATTCATGTACTTTTTGTATGGTTCTATTTACTTACTTGCAAATTCATCTAGACTGTACGGCTATGGGCACACACCTCCCCCTAATGGCGGTTACAGATCTAGGATAGAGAGTAAGCACCACTTCATCGCAAAAACAAATTTCACGCTTCTCATGATTTATATGATTTAGATTTTGAGCACGAAATTGTCCAAAAAAGTACTATCATTTTCTGGAATAATGCCCCTTTTTTTTTATAAATTTAAGATTAATCCTTGCAGTCAGGGTCTTCATCAATATGAATGATAAAATAATGAAAATCAAACTCCTTTGGAACAATCAGTGTGTGTGATACATCTTATTTATGTATATGTTAGCGACAATGAGTGAAATTAGGCATTAAGCTTAAATCCTAGGCAATAAGCTTACGCCTAGGCAGTAAGTCTATTGCCTAAATGATATTAGGCATTAGTCTTAAATCCTAGGATTTAAGCTTAAATCCTGAAAAATGTGTGCAAGCATTAAGGTTAATGCCTAAAACATAAATGAGAGTAAATACAAGACATTTATTTATTGAAATAAAAATATACTTGTCACATACATGTAATAACATTTTGATAACTGGGGCCTGTTTATCGAAACTATCCACAGATCGGTCCTATAAGATATTCTTGAGAGAAAAAAATTATGATAAAGTTATGACCGACTATATACAACATGTCTCAGCATGCACATCGAAGCTATCTGAGGATCATCTTAGCTAGGATATCCCAACCGCTGTCTTTAATAAGTATTGGCGGAAAAGAAAATTTCAAATGATAAAATTCCTATATTTTATCAAATTTAACCAATAACTTTAAAAAAAAAATTATTAGAAAATAATTATTAGTTTTAAAATAAAGGGTAATAAATAAGGTTGATATTATAACTGCTTTGCAACAAAACATAAGTAAAAAAATATAACTACCGTAACGTTTTATATATAAAATATATAACCGGTAAAATCATTATTTGCTTTGAGGGAGCTGATTCGAAGTTTCACGATTTCAGACTAAAAAAGTTCCAAGGCAAATCTCGTGAATCTTTCATATAAATACGGAGTACTTCAGCCATTCATTTTAATACTGCAATTACATACGTTCGTATATGAGCAAAAGAAAAAAATCGAATTTTACCAATGCAAAACTACAGTGCCCAGTTTAATCCTAAATGTAACAAAGAAGATGTGGAATGATTGCCAATGAGACAACTGTCCATAAGAGACCATAAATAAAATCACTTATAAATTATGTTATCTATATTGAAACGCATTACATAATTATAGTTTGAATTTGTGTTAAAATCATTTTGTTATCACAAGTTATGGAACTGTTAACAAAGAAAATTTACTTATTTGATAAAAATAAAATGGAAAATGGTGTGAGCAAAAAATCAATTCTTAATTTTGTCTACTTTTGACTAGTGAAGTGTACAAATGTTCAAATAAATATTTTAATTATTCTATAGAATATCCATCTTTTTTAAATTGAATATTTATTTATACTTTGTAATACCACAAAAACAAGTATGAGTAAATTCTGTTTTTTAACTGCTAACTTACTTAATAAACTTACTTTATTTGAAAATCTATCAAAAGATCGTGTATTTATAAATGTAATTAAGATATGACTTTATATCCAGAATAAATCACCAAATACGTATACATTCCAGAGTTTTGTTATTGCCTAAAATTATGTTCGGCAATAGGGTGAATAATCATCATCAGATTTCAGAAAATAAGATTAATGCCTGAAATTTCAGGCAATCACTTAATGCCTAGGCGTTAGCTTATTGCCTAGGATTTAAGCTTAATGCCTAATTTCACTTATTGCCGCTAACATATATATGCTAAGCCATAAACCAGAACCTAGCGACAAGTATAGTTATCCCCCCTTGAACGTGTCGATTCGTAATTATGTGAATTAATATAATTTATATAACACATTGCTTGTTTTCTTTTTATTACTAACTTTTGTTAGAAGTGTAGTACTTATAATATATTCTTGTATACTATTTATATACTTTTTTCTTGATTGTATATATTAAAGTAAATTAATTCAATACCTTATATAATTTATACAACTGAATACAATAAGTATTGAAAATAGTGATATTTAGATGTATGCAGTTCTTCTAATTATTAATGTCTGATTTTTAGTTTAAAGGTTCAGACATTCCGTCATCTTTTTGAGTGTTTTTTTTTAGAAATACTTAAAAATATAAGATAATAATTTGGGCATAATACATACAAGAAATGTGTTTTTTAATATTCTTCAATTACGTTTATGTTTCAGGTTACGAAAGATAACACCACGGCCCTTTAAAACAACAAAGTTGGTCGCATAAAATATTGTTTATTGTTATTTTTTTTGCAAACAGCTCTTAAATGCCTTTATGCAACGAACAGGTTTAAACCATGGAAGTAATATTTAGAAGGAATAACAACGACTAATTAGCATGTATTTATAGCATGCTGAGCTCTGTACTAAAGTCATACAATTTCATCCAATTATAGTCTCAGCGGTAAGACCCCTTTGGTTACTATCTGCGTTACCGCGGTTGTAAAATGGCATCTGGAATTTCTTATCAGTCACGTGGTTTTATCGAGTCCGGTAATTTTAAAGTACCTGTGTGAAATCCGAGGTTTATTAATAAGAAGGTGGCGCTGTATCATATAAAACCTCTGCCTTCAGATGAAGTCGTATGATGTAAAAAAACTTGAAAAACGGACGAGAATTGTTCAAACTACAGCAGTTTAACATGGAAAATTGTATTTAATTTAGCATATTTTTGCTTTTTACCTTTTGTTTTAAACTGTTCTAAAAGTATTTTCCGGTTAAAAGCGGATCCCGAGTTAAACAGATAAATACCGTTGAATCGATCAGGTTTCACATGATGTTAAACAAAATAGTGTAGGCAAATGTAGGCATAGATTTTTTTACTGTTGAAATGTGCAAAGTTAATCGAGATTGAATAAAAGAATATTTACTTTCAAGTATTCTAAATTTATGTATATGTCATAAATGTCATTGATTGCATTATTGAAACTGGACAACTAAAATGGGGATAATATTTTCGTAAATATATATTATTGTGGAATGCTTGTATTAATATAATTAGCTATACAGCAAAAATTATAACAAACCGACGAAATGGGCTTGAATCTATCTGTCTTACGGTAAATTCATTTTTACACAAATTAGTTTATGTATCAAGACCTTAAATTGAAGGATAGAACCGTTTAGAATTGTGAATATTTTAATTGACTATAAATACAAGAAGGATTTAGATTTTTCGTATTAAATAAAGGGGGTCCAAATGTATTTTTTTTACAATCATCTTCTTAACTTACGGAAATGTTTCCTTAACTGTCTGTAAATATTAAAATTGAAATGACACAATCTTGTTCTATGTGATAGCTGTCGGTTTAAACTATTATGATCAAACTAACCAAAAAAAGGCAAAAATTGGACTATAATAAAAATTGAACGAATGACTCTTTCGGCAGCGTACATCAACGGAATGTAACGAATGAACTATTCGGGTTACTTCGCACGTATAAACGACAAAATCTTATCTGTTCGTAGTTCTCCGTGAACACGAAAATGACCGATAAGTGTCAGTGATTTGATCGATCACATGCGGAGAATCAACTTCCATGCCAGATATTGAACCAATTAACAAGTTATTGAAAGATGGGCGGTAACGCAGATGAAACCTTTGAAGTGACGACGTTGTTATTCCTTCTAAATATTACTTCCATGTTTAAACTAAGATTGGTTTTGAAAATGAAGCTCCAATATCAAAAACAGAGCAAATAGTGTTTTATATCATATCCCTAATTGATATTCATTGATAAATGTTTGAGTTTGCATTGTAATATTATCGATATCAGTTTCAAAGTATTCGGAAAGTGTTTATCTATTTTTAATAGCATTAGCGATGTCAAATTCAGAACCGTATTGGTATATACACTCCATTGGAGTCATGTTGCCTTTACATTTCCGTAATATAATTGTTGATGATGATATAAACCGGCAAACCAAAAAAAACAAACAACTTAATCGCTGACACTGCAATTGTAACTTTATATTTTGAAAGTTCACTTTGAAACAGAATTCAATAACGAAAAAAAGTATGATCGTAAACTCATTCAAGCTTATCATATTGTAACCCCGATGTGTGCTGACATACATATTAGGAAAACCTGTCAATGAAATTTCACCTCTAGATTTTATTCCAAGTTCTTCGGTAGAGTGATAAAATTGTAACGACGTTGTTTATATTTCTTTCATGGTGTATGCACTGCAATGTTATGTCAAATACTTCCTGTATCTTACTATTGGAGGAGGTATGTCTTTTTTTTAATATTCATATTTGTAAAATTACAAATACTAAATGAATATACTTCAAATGCACGTGTATATATTAGTTTTGTCGTGTTCTTCATTAAAAAAATTAAAAGAATACCAGTTTAAATTGAATTTAAACTTTTCTCTGAAATGTCATACATAAGAAGAGATATTCTTCTATAAAGCCTAAACAAAAATTATGATTTATGAGAAAACACAATACTTCTTAACGATGACGATAACATCTTTTAAAAAAACACCAAAAAAACCCAACATTTTTATCATGTCCGTCGATTCGTATTCTGATGTAAAGTATGTGCATATTTGTAATGGGAGATTAACTATTACATCAAATACAATTCAATGACATCAGTTCATATACGACATACCGTTACTTAAATATTGCTTTATAATTTCTGAAACAAAATAAATTGATAATTATACACTGTTTATGAATGATTTCGCTTTTATTAAGCCATTATATGTAGACAACAGGAACTTCAATTGCATAACTTGGTTGACAGATTTTTGACATAAGTTAGGAATATGTTTTTTCCTTAGTTTTAATGCAGAGAAAAGAAACCTATCCACACATTCATCAATGTCCGTTTAATATTTAATTATAGAATAGAGATGTTAGACACAACTGGTATCAACAATCAGTTCCCATTTAAAAGATGGAAATATTGTTTAATAAAATATTGGCATCGCGTATGGCTTACATGTATTTCAAGTTGCCAACGTGGATGACAAACAGTTTGCCGAAAGAAAAAGCCAAACAGATTTGTAGTAAGTGTAGAATTCAATCAGATTAAATAAATGCAAAATCAACTTAATATAACATATAAGCATTAACATAATTCTGGAATGTTGCCTTTCCTATGTCTAGATAATGAAGGAGCACTTAATAATGAAGAGCCGTTATTTGTTGTAGATTGACCTCGTAAATACGGGTATCATCCGATTCAGTTTTCAATTATCACAAATTAAATAAATAGAAAATTTACACAAAATATGTATAGAAGTATTCTAGTCACTGGGAACTTACTCTTAATTCTTGAGTGATGTTATTTTATTGCTATCTTGTTGAAAGATTTGTGTGTGTTGTCGACAAAAACAATTCTTACACTTTCAAAATAAAAAGCAGTTATTCAATAATTGTATCTTTCACTGACAAATTGAACTTTATGGTAACCTCCATGGACACATCACAAAGTGTTTTACTAACAATAGTGTCAAGAGGTTTATTTTTCAAAATGTGCATAATAAATATTTTCACTGTATTTATCTTTTTTTGTCTAAAATGAGTAACACATGATGTGTATTTCTGTTTTCTTTTTTTTCAGATCAACAGGATGGACAAATAAAGACAAAATATATGTCAGACTAAAGTTCTCTGTATTATGAAAATATAAGTCAATAGAACACATGTGAAGAAGCAATCGCATGCATAAATAACATTTGAACCAATGACTGTTCTTCCAAGACATGCACTAAAATTTCAACGACGACAAAAGCTTGGTATTCGATATTCGAGCTATAATTAATAAGAAAACTTAAATATTATATTGAATGAGAAAAGAAACATATTTGAGTATATCATACTGGACCGCATCTTATACACTGTTTATATGCATAATTGTAATATAGTCAGTGCAATGTTATAGCTGAACACACATAACGTCTAAGGGAATACGATACAGTAGCAGGGGCAGATACTAACATTTTCAAAACTTATCGTGTTGTTTTTGCGAGTTCTTAACCAGAAAGTTGTAATTTCGAGACGTCGCTTAAAATGATGTCATAATTTCGCGGAATATTCACTGAGCAGACGTCGTAACTCCGGTTGCACGATTTTCACAAAATTGCCTTCTAAAAAAGTGACCATGCCGTTTCTAAAAGACGGAGAAATCCGCCGAAGAGCAGATGGATCAAAGGAAACACTAGAGATGAACAAACAAAAATCAAATACTAATTTGCATGACGAAATAAAAAAAAAATGGTAAAAGACACGGAAGAGGTTACTAGCAGTATATCACGGAAGCACTGAAGACTAGAGTTGAGGAGCCTTTTAGTCTGGTAAAGCACTGAATATCTGTCTGAACTGCACGGCATAGCTGACGTAGAGAAAAAAATGCAAGGATTTGGAACTAACTTTCTATTCATTGCTTAAGCTATAATATGTTGAATAGATTTTTCACAAATAAGACACATTACGGAACAAAAGGATCTGCCATTTTTGACATCTACACAATAGCTAATTATGAATATCAATACATGAAGCTGCTTAACGTCCAGCGGCAAATATTTAATTGTACATTTATGACATCAACATATCATTTTAATGACTAAAAAAAAATGAGAAATTAAACTGATCAACCCGTTTTTAATGAGAAGGTTTTGACGAAATATATGATGTGTAGGGTAGCTGAATCGAGTCTTGGTTAGGAAGATTTAAAATTCATTACTTCCGTGGTGTACAGCCCGTCTTCAATATAACAAAACCGTTACGTTCAAATGGAACTCCAAACGTTACCGATATAGAAACTAACCGCTACAAATTTGTGAAAAACGTAAAATCACAAAAATACTGAACTTCAATTGGGAAAGTCCATAAACTTATGGCAAAATCAAATCAATGGTGAAATGTTTTAAATAACGATAAGAGTTATTTTCATTCTTAGTTAATGCATATGAAGTCTATAATTATATCTTGAATTGTAAAAAATCAGAATCAAAATATTATGTGTCGTTATTTTTCATTTTTCTTGTATAGCATTTGACCGTATCCAAAAGATATGGAGAATTGTCCTTGAAGAGCAAAATTTAACAGACTATTATTAAAATAACAAACCCACTACATGATGTGCGCGGCCCTCATGACTGGATAAGGTCATTTAACACCCCAATTCGTAAATAAAACAATAAGTAAAGACAGTCTCTCATCCTGTTCTGGGCTTAACATTGGTATTAAAAAAATCATGAGTTTAATTGATATCTTAAAGTTATATAATATTATGTGTATGTAGAAAAAATGTCAATAAAAGTCCGTTAACAAAATTTGAAGAAAAAAAAAATCGGTGTCATTTTTGGTTTGATTTTAAGCAAATGGAAATATTTACGATACTGTTGTCAGGTCATTAAAGATTGCATATTTTGGCGTTAATGTTGAATAACTTATGGGGTCTTTGCGTCGGAACTAAACAAATTTATTGAAAAACAAGTTGTTGGCATGACACAGGTTATAGTTATGATGGTATGTCCCAAGTCAGGAGCCTCTGGCCTTTGTTAGTCTTGTATTATTTTAATTTTAGTTTCGTGTGTACAATTTTGAAATTAGTATGGCGTTCATTATTACTGAACTAGTATATATATTTGTTTGAAGGCAAGCTGAAGGACGCCTCCGGGTGCGGGAATTTCTCGCTACACTGAAGACCTGTTGGTGACTTTCTGCTGTTTTTTTTTTCTACGGTCGGGTTGTTGTAGCTTTGACACATTCCCCATTTCAAGGCCGTAGCTAGGCATCTTATTTTAGTGAGGCAAAATAATTGAGCCGAGCGAAGCGAGGCGAAAAATTTTTTTGGAGGGTATGAAATGAATGGTGCAAAATCCTGCATTCTAGGCATTTTTAGAGAGTTTGATAATGTTTTGAATTTGGACACTTTTTATGTAAATTTTTCATATTTTAAGACTTTTACTAACACCAAATTTTTTACAACTTTATTTAAATTTATATGTAAGATAATCATCCAAATATCACTGATTTGAGTCTGCTGCCAGAACATAGAACAAACATGGATTCAGTAGAGTTTGCCAAATTTTTCTATTGCCGGTTCAGTCAAATCGTTTCAGAATCATAATTTGGTCTGCTGATATCCTTATCATGGAGCATGGCAAGACCGTACAATCTCTCGCCACTCATGCATGCTCTTTTCTAAGTTTTCAGTCGTTTCAGGGCAGTCTGTGTTTCTAAAGGTAGCACCTTATCATCAACATTATTAAACTCGCTTTTATGCTGACAAAGAGTAGACAAACTAGGAACAGAATGAGATAAGATACAGGTATATGATTCTATCTATAGAGTAAGTATATCTGATATTGGTACAGGGGAAATTGGAATGGAGTTTTTTGACGTTTACATGTAGGTCCGTAATTTCCAATTATTCCTGGAAATAGTTTGGTGGTATTTTAGTTCCAGAATCTATAAATTTAGGGGTTAGGGGTTGGGGGTGTCCGATTCCGAAACCCTGAATATAAAGAAACGAAATTCTGTAGTCCCGAATAAGTAAAGACGAAATCCTGTGTTAAAGGTTCTACCATTCCTCAATAATATCAAATTGGAATATGGGAGATTCTTTCAATTTTTAAGGTTAGAGAAACATGGATAAAAACTAATCCATGCATGTTTCATATTATTTATATTTTATTTATCTGTAAAGAGAAAGATTCAAGTTCGTGAAATGAATACGCAGACAGGACTGCCCCTTTGCGATGCCCAGTACTTGATTTGTCAAAAGTTGGTGAAACGGAGAAATGAATACGCAGACAGGACTGCCCTCTTCCGAAGACCAGTACTTGATTTGTCAGTCTACTTATCGTTTTTGGATCGTACTAATGAAGTTATATGCAGTACTCAGACTCTGTTCACAAAAATAGTTTACTAGAATTATTCCTTCTTTACCTTCAGTGTCGCTTTTCCTTTTTCTGCAAGGGCCTGTTTTT
The DNA here is from genome assembly GCF_963676685.1 of Mytilus edulis. Classification (NCBI taxonomy): domain Eukaryota; kingdom Metazoa; phylum Mollusca; class Bivalvia; order Mytilida; family Mytilidae; genus Mytilus; species Mytilus edulis. Next base: position 40,385,490 of record NC_092355.1, read on the forward strand.
AATAAGAGATCCATGATGATTATCGTTACTATAAGTTAATGTAATTAAGAAACATCACCCGTTGAGATGCTGAGTTATATCCAGGAAGAATAGTTTAAAAGGAATGATGTCAAGTTATAGAAATCAAGGTTGAGACAGAACAACAAATGACTATTATATTTATATATATGTATAAATAAAAATAATCAGTGTCGAAATTTTAGTGAGGCAATTGCCTCACATGCCTCAATGGTAGCTACGGCCTTGCCATTTCCATTCTCAATTTTACCAATAGATGCATAATTTAGTTTTTTAATTTATTGTTTTGTGTGTACTACATCAAATTTAATATAATATAACAAATCAAGAAAACGCCTGTTCACATGCTATTAAAAGAACTTGTAATTCAATGGTTGTTAGTGTACACAATATTTGTATTTCGTTCATTCTTTTGAACTGAACTCAGGCCGTAAGTTTTCCGTTTAAGTTGTTTCGTATTTGTCATGTAGGATACATGCATAACTTACTCTGAGGTATGGGTTTTACTTATTGTTGGAGGCCGTCCGATGTCATAAAGTCGTTAACTTATATGTCATTTGGTCTCTGGTTGAGATTTGACTCATTAGTAATCATCAACTTGAGAAAGGAAATGGGGAATGTGTCAAAGCGACAATAACCAGACCATAGAGCAGACAACAGCCGAAGGCCATCAATGGGTCTTCAATGTAGCGAGAAACTCCGGCACCCGTGGTCGTCCTTCAGCTTTAAGATATGTATACTAGTACAGTTATAATCAAAGTCAAACTTAACTACAATGTACACAAGAAACTAAAATTAAAAACAATACAAGACTAACAAAGCCCAGAGGATCCTGAATTATGACAGCCGCAAAATGCGGCGGAGTTAGACATGTTTATGATATCTCAAACCTCCCCCTATACCTCTAGCCAATGTAAAAAAGTAAATGGATAACAATACGCACATAAAAAAAAGAGAAGTCTGAGTCCGATGTCAGAAGATGTAACAAAAGAAAACAAATAAAATGACATAAATAACCACAGACTACTAGTAGTTTAATGACATGCCAGCACCAGACCTCAATTAAACTCATTGAAAGATTATGTCTTCATCATATATATTACGTCTTCTTATTTGTTTAAGCAATTCCCTATTGTACCTCAACATATATTGAGAGATGAAAGTTAAAGTATGGCAAATGTTGATAAATCACGACAGACAGACAGACAGATCAGAAATTGTACACACGTCAAAACTCGTCGCTGTCAAGCTGATGAGCAAATATGGAGTTATTCAGTAAAGTTATTTTGGAGAAAAGTAACAAACATATTGTTATACCATCGGACAGAAGAACAAACAATGTGGCGTATAAAATTGTAATCCTGGTACTTTTGATAACTATTAGCAATATAGCTTTACTTCTAGAAAAACAAATAAGCCAATTATCATACATATATACGCCGTATACAATGTATTGTAACTTATCTACTGATAAACTAAAGACCCTGTTCAATATTTTTTCTCTAATACCGGCTGCTGTACCTTCTATGAAATGTTATACTACAACTTCATTTTCGGTCGATTGAGGCAATATGACATGAAACTGCACGTCGGGCCCCTTTTAGGTTGGTCGCCTCCGTCAAACATTCAGTATGCCTTCGGAAAATACAAATACCAATTATGGTATAATTGTCAACAATTTTAAAAACATCCGGGAAACTGACTAGGGCCTTTTTAAGCTGAAGATACGGTATCTGTTCTATCATTGTCGAAGGTTATACGGTTGTCAATTAATGGTATAACCACTTAATTTATAGTTGGTTAACATTTTGCCATTTTGAAATGGTTTTGTCTATCCTATTTCAGTACATGTAGAAAAAAAGAACTAATATATCATTGAGATATCAGTAGTAAAGGAAATGGGGAATGTGTCAAAGCGACAGCAACTCAACAATAGCGCAGACAACATCCGAAGACCACCAATGGGTCTTCAATGTAGCAAGAATCTCCCGCACCTGTATGTGTCCTTCAGCTGGCCTCTTAAAAATATATATACTACATTTGTAGTACAGTGATAATGGACGTCATACTAATCTTCGAATTATACACAAGAAACTAAAACTAAAAATCATACAAGACAACCAAAGGCCAGAGGTTTCTGACTGGGGACAGGGGGGGGGGGGGGTCAACATGTTTATGAGATCTCAACCACCCTATACCTCTAGACAATGTAGAAAAGTAAACGCATAACAAAATGCACATTAAAATTCAGTTCAAGAGAAGTCCGAGTCCGATATCAGAAGATGTAACAATTTTTTTTTTTTTTAAATGCACCTTTTTACCTCTATCAGAATGTTCTTCTTTGCCGTACATCTGACAATTAAAGTAATCTGCTTGAATCTTTTTGCAAATTTTGAACCAAATCATCCCAAAAGGTATGTCGTGAAGGTTTTTTTTTCTTTGCATATTTGAAAGGTACACATTGAAATTGAATTTCTGTCAAAATGTTAAGAAAAAATCAAAGAGGGATCTATACTGTGTCGTATGCCCTTAACACCTTATTGTGTCGACCTTCAACAAAACAAAATAAAAATAAAAAAAAAACAGATATACAGTTTGTATTTGCTTCAATCTCAGACAAATACAAGACATGAGAGAATACGCCGACAAATTTAAATTCGAAAAAGCAATTTTGTTTCAAGGCTTTTGAAAAGCATTTGATACTTTAAAATGGACCTTTACGTTTTTTGATTGAGTTAGGCCTTCCATATGGTGTAATGGTATAAGATGTATAGTGCTATGGTGTATGGTGTAATTGGAATGGTGTAATGGTGTTTGAGGAATAGTGTGATTGTGTAACGTGCAGTCGATATGGTGTAAATGATGGTGTACGACATTTAATTGATTGAAAACGAAGTTGTTTTTATTTTATTTTATCGAATTGTAAAAATAAACAATATTAATAATCTTAATATATGAGATTTAGTTGCATTATGGGTAATATTAGATCATGTAGATAAAATGGTGAATGGTGTATGGTGAATGATGTAATGGTGTATGGTGTAAGTGGGAAGTATGCACTATCCAAGGACTGTATACAGCAGTTTGGCAAACACTAATTTCGATCGTTGAAAATCTTGATTTTTCCCAATTTACATTATGTGATTAAAACACTCAGCTGATTTTTAAGAGTTAACTCTCTTAAGTGTTAAATACCCCCTTTAGGAGAATGAGTAGACCACTCTTAACAAAACACGTAGTACAAATCGATCCTCAAGTAAAAACAAATAGTTTATGATTGTAGTAAGAACCATGATAATGATAATGTTAACTTAAATTAAATCAACATTGGTATCGTTCAACAGGTTTTATTTTTTGTTTTATTTTACTTAGAAATAATAGCATGTTTTTTTTTTATAAAAAGTAAGATATTTAAAATACCGGTCGTAAAAGAAACTCATCATCGAATGTTTTTTTAACATAAACATTCACGCATTGTTTTGTAGATTCCATTATGAAATATTATTTTGAAGTTTTATTAATTTAGACAGTATTAAATGTTGCCCACGTCATATTTTTTGCAAACCAAAATGATCTCCGCTTTTTTTATTTTTACACTTCATTGCTTAGGTGTCTTTAGAACACAATATAATCACGTTGAAGGACGTTTAACCCGGTTTTACCAGATTGATTCATGTCTTAAATAAACATGTCATATTACATGTGTATTTATAGTAGACTTTTTTTTTAAATATTGTTTTTTTAAATACATATTTACACAAGGATAGCGGCTTGATACGTAAGCTTTTTAGAATTACAATGTATTTGTATTTTTAACATCGTTATGATTCAAATTTCATATGAACATTATATTATTAATTTTTTTCTCAAACATTTGTTGTAAACTAAATAACTTAAACGACCTCAATGCTTATCCAGTAAGATCTCGCACTCGGTCAGCTCTACGCTTTCACCTAGTTCATGATAATACAATAATTGTTGAAGCCTGTGGTGTACTAGCAGGGGCAGATTTAGCCATTTTAAAAAGGGGGCGTCCCAACCAATGAAAGGGGGGGGGGGTATCCAACTATATGTCCCCATTCAAATGGATTGATCGGCAAAAAAAAGGTGGTTCCAACCCCCGGACCCCCCCTCCCCCCTCCAACCCGCACCCCTGGATCCGGCAATGACTAGTCCAATAATGTAAGAATTTGGAGTTTCATATCATTTATCATTTACATTCTACATTTTTAATCGGATACTACTTTTTTTTATTATCAACGTTGACCCCCCCCCCCAAAAAAAAAAAAAAAGAAAATATGTATCCGATAAAAATCGTTGAATGTAAATCATTTTAAACTCCATAGTCTTGTATCAATAGACTAATGGTTGTTATTCACTTTGGTTCAAATCTGTCACTTCACAAAATGGTATTTGTTTTTCGTAACTATTTTTTTCATGAAAAAGGCCGTTGATTTTCTCGTTTGAATTTTTTTTTGCATTTTTCATATCGGGTCATTTTGTGGCCTACACATTATGTTGTTGTCCCTTTAATAGCTGAAAACAGTTTAGTGTTAATAGTTATTGCTTACATCGACTTCATTTAACCAGTGGCGGGTAGTTGACTCATTGGATGTCATACCACATCTCCTTATTGTGTTAAATAATATAAATAGGAAAGTTATGCATTTGCATTATGCAGACGCTATATTCGTAAGGCACTACACTATGTAAACCCGTGTATACATAATCTCCGTGCATAAAACTGAGCACATACTTATAACATTTTATTAGGTAATTTTTTAAAGCATCGAACAAGATAATTCTCATAAGGTCACAATCTTATACCATTAATTGTACACCAGTTAATTTAAAGCATTACTTCAAGAATTTCAATAACGACCGGAAAACAGACTAAAATCCGTGTTACCCCAACGGATGACTTGGGAAACGAGATATGGTCGCTTGGTCTTCTCCCGACCGGCAGTAAAACACTTGCCGAAGAGGAGCGTCCGTTTGGCTGTGCAGGATGTATTAAGCTGTCAATCCCGTCCGGTCAGAATGGGGACGCTAAATCTAATGCCTCGTGAAAAGAGAGTGCCAACTCTATGCCTGTTTGAGGATTGCGAAAGTGGACTGTTGCACGGCAAAATGTCTGTCTCTATCGAATATACCCTCATTTTATAGTTACACTCCAAATTTCACAGACCATCATCCCGGATGGCCTCTATTATGAACAAAACTTCCTATTGTATTTATTGTTAACTTGTTCTCGTCCTGAACATGCAAGAAATATTTGCCACTGGACATTAAGCAACCAACAATTAATCAATCAATTTAAATCCTTAAATTTGTTTTTTTTTAACAAATAATGCATGGATCAAACACATTTTTTCTTATGTTTCTGCAATTTCATTCAGCAAACATAACACCATTCTTTGTCATTTAGTTAAAGAAAAGGGAAAATGATCGAGTCGGGGAATTTTGAAAATAAAATATGTTTTGGCAGAGATGCGTCTTGAGCATGTGTATAGCCATGACTAATGAAATATGTTTATAATGTAGACTATATTGTGTGCAAATCCTCCGATTAACAACATGCAGAAATGACGAACATAAAAATATGCAGAAAATAGGTCTACTTTTGTTTTAATACAAACATGCAGAAGTAAGATTGAAAACGAGGTGTATACCCGATCCTAATATTAAACCCGACCAATTCATTCTGACAACACTGCGTTAACCGGGACAAATTCAAACTCGATAGTTGATTCATAAAATAGTAAAACAATATATGCAAGCATTAAAAAAGGTTCGGAAATCACTCTAATAAAAAAAAGATGAAATTAAAGTCTACGGTAAATTTGTTTCATTTGCGGAAAATTTATTACAAACTTACATTTTCTTTTGCGACAGAATTATTCTTTAAAACTAGTTAGTTTATTTCCGTATCAATTTATAACCTAAGATCATTTGTAATTCATAGGAAGATGGGTAAAACACATGCATGACATTGCTACGACATTATCCGGTATAATAGAGATGACCAGGATATTGACGAACGAACCTATCTCGACGAACGAACGTATTAGGAGCGGTAATTGAATGCTTACAAGGTACTTAAAACCAAAAGGTGTTGTTATGTAATGGTTAATATGTTTGAATTGTATTCGGATGCAATCACGATAATAGAGAGAAATGCATTAAATATACCAATTTTAAATGGTTTTCATGATTTATCGATAAAAGACGTATTAAAGTGTTATGTATGTTACGATATCATATACATGTAGTTTTTATTATTGTTGAACGCATGATGAAATGTACATCACGCACAGGAGAATTCGAGTGCACAGACAACCTTTACTATACTCATACAGACATGAATGCATAATTTCGATGCTCTGAAACAATATGTAAAGGTTATGTTTTGGGATCGTTTCTTTATCCATCTTTTAAATTGGGTATTCAAGTTTTATATGAAAAATATATCGTTTTTTTAACCCGTTCAAAAATGATTTTTTTTAAAAGGAGGGGGGGGGGGGGGGGGCAGTTTGTCAATTGTTGTCCTGCTTTTTTTTAGTGTAATCTCTGTCCTTTTTATTTTTCACTCTATTCGGTCCTGCCTTTTTTATAAGTTTGTCCTGACTTTTTTATTACATAAATTGTCATCCGCCTTTTTTTACTCCACATTCATATCCTGCCTTTTTCAAATTTCATCCTAGCACCCCCTCCCCCTAAAATTTATATGGTTGTCCTTTATCATACCTGTCAACCTCTTGTCATCAGATTTCATACAAGGCTTACTTGGTCCATTAACAATGCAAATGACGACATTTTTGTAATTTTAATTGATTAAAATATCAGATTGTCCATGTTTTTACAAATTACCTATCATACGCTTAACTACTAGTGCTACCAACGTAAACTCTGTTACAATTTCTTAGTTCACTATTCATGCTTGGAACAACAATATTATTGCAAAAAAAAATTATATATCTTAATTGTCTTTTTATCTCACCAAGCCTTTGAAAAAAAAAACATATCTTAAAGTCAAGGCTCCGTGTTGAAGGCCGTACTTTGACCCATAATATAAAGGAGGGTAGTATACCTTACATAATAATGACTTCATTCTTTAGCTAACAAGCGAGCTAACCAAAGATTCTAGCTTTACACACACACTCAATGCAATCGGCTGTAATTCTGTTAAATTTTCACAAAATAACAATACAAAAAATAATCAAAATGGTCCCTTGACATTGCAAGACTTATTGTGATTTCCTGACATACCATTTCAACATTAGGCAAAAACCTGGACCGCTGTTACAAAATAAAAACAGCAAAAATTATTTCTAAATAAAATTCAGAATGGAAATGGGGAATATGTCAAAAAGACAACAACCCGACCAAAGAGAAGATAACAGCCGAAGGCCACCAAAGGTCTTCAATTCCGCGAGAAATCCCTCATTCGGAGGTGGGCATCAGCTGACCCCTCAATAAAATTATGCACTAGTTCAGTTAAAATGGACGTCATACTAGACTCCAACACATATAAATGAACTAAAATTAAATAATACATACACGACTTACAAAGGCCGGAGACTTGGGATAGGTTAAACATGTTTTGTGATATGTCAGCCCTACCTTATACCCCTAGCCAATATAGTTTTGTTGAAATGGTCCTCGTGGAAGGAAATTTGGTTTAAGAATTTTAGTTATGATCCTGGACACCAATGGTAGAACTGACGGAGATACAATAAACGATTCAAAATCAGAAAGTGCGGTTGAGGCATGGAGTACAAATGTATGTCACTCGTAAATTGTAAACCCCTCCCTCCATGCAAACGAAGTTTTGTGTATATAGGATAGAAATCACCCCGAATATTTGTCGGTTTGTGTATCTGGTTTTCCCTTCCAACTGCCTGTGTATTTTGTCTAAACTTTATACAGCTCCTGACAATGATGTGAAACTTCAATGTAGATGGGATGCTCCGGTTCATTGAGATCTCTTAGAGTCCCTTTGGAACTAAAAAGTGTGAATGTATATATTATGCAACTTGTTATAGATACTCCAAAGTTCCAAAGACCAGTAACTTTGGGAAAATATTTTATAAGTGTTAGTGCACTTTGGAATTTTACTCTTTCCAATATATACCTTAGCATCACAACTCCTTAAAATTGATTTCAGATACAAGTGAAAGTTGGTGGGTCGGTAGATCCTCGTTTACACACCTCCACGAAGGAGTTATATTGCAGTCCATCAATTTTTCACAAAGTAACTGGTCTTCACTTTGAAGTTTCGGCGAGAAAACAATGTATTTCGGTTCTTCCCAATAATAAGCTTTTCAAGTCTATAGGTCATTATTTTTGACGTTTGAAATGTGGAAGGATTTCGTTTAGTAATATACCCATTGATTTAGTGTAGAAATATAGGTACAAAATAACTTAATTTCCGGTAATTACATGTTTACTATAATAAAAAAAAACGAGCTTTGTCCATAATTGTCGATTTTCACATGCAGCCATAGCAGTTGGACAAATGTCACACAATTTAATTGTCTCAGGAATGTCTCAACCAACATTTATGATGTTTTATTTATATTGTCTTATTTTTTTTTATTATTTTTCATGCCATAATGTGATACTCAGCCAGTTGAAATGTACTTTAGGTCCATCTGTGTGCGTGGGTTGGATGATCTGGTTCACCTTTTCTAGGGTTATATCCCTTCGTACTCAAAGATTGGACCCTCACTAGTATGCACCTCCTATGACGAGGTATATTGGATAATAGCAGTCTGTAGACTCATTTATATTCGTATAACTTTGCAATTATAATGAACAAACTAATTAAATGAGCGGAAAATGTAATGACCATAAGAGATGCAACTGCACTTTAATTATCAAAAGTATCAATCCACTAGCTACAGTAATAAACTTCAATATCTATTTTTGTAGCATCTCCTTTTACGAAATGCAAAATATGTAATTTATTTCTTTGATTTGATCAGGGTTCCTTGTAATCAACCTTATCTGGCTTGTCTGGGGGCCTAAGCCAATGAAAATAGATACATTTAAGAAATGAAAACAAGATTTAAAATTTAAAATAACTTGTATCAATATGGTAAACTTTGATGTCTATGCTTTCAACCTTTTATACCCCCAAAATACACTTTTGGGACCTCAAATTTTAAAACAGAGTCTTGAATATCGAGTGCACTTTTTTCTATTGTAACAAACATTAAATTATTAATGATTGTAGTAAGCTTATAAACAGGTAATATTTCTTTAAACTACATGCAGAACCATGCACTTTCTTTCACTTCGACGATTTTATGTTGGATTAATTGCTTAATATGTATAAACTGCCGCTCCCGCTTCGTACGATTCGTCAAGTTACGCTTTCGTACGTTCGTTCGTCAATATCCTGGTCATCTCTAGTAGGGTTACGACGTAGAAGTTGTGGCGCTGTTACTGTAGACAATGACGCCGCCGTATTATTTTATAAACTAGCACGGGGGGGCTAAGGACTTTCTTTGCACCGATGGATTAGTTTTTTATTTTCGAATCGTATTTTATCAATTTAAAAACAAATCTGTTGACCAACAAAATGGAAAATTTTGATTTTGTAAAAATATCTGCTTATTTTGATGATTTTCCCTATGTATTCTTTGTATTTTTTGGAGTGTCAGGCTGTTAATTTCAACGGCTCGTATCTCAAAAACGGTTACCCTCTTTTTTATTTTATTTTCTTGTGTAATTTTACAAGGAGAAAACATATGTGAAATTTAAAAAAAAATCCATTGTGTATTTTAAATACGTACACATCGCCTTAAACGGAAACTCATAATTTAGATTGTCAGCCCCTGTTCTCTACATACTGATAAGTAAACGATAAATGGCGTAGCAAGGTGATGTTGTAATACGCCGAATACGATAATACTGTTCCTGTCATACAAATTGTATGAAAAGCAACACATTTTGTCGGTTGAAAACATAACTTTAGTTTCAAACTTACATTTCTATGTAGCAAAATAGGGATAACAGATACCAAAGGGACAGTCAAACTCATAAATCTTAAATAAACTGACAACGCCATGGCTATAAATGAAAAAGACAAACAGACAAACAATAGTACACAAGACACAACATAGAAAACTGAAGAATAAACAACACGAACCCCCCCAAAAACTAGGGATGATCTCAGGTGCTCCGGAAGGGAAAGCAGATCCTGATCCACACGTGGCACCCGTCGTGTTGCTTAAGTGATAACAGATCCGGTAAAAAGTATAACTCGGTAAGTTTCAGTTATGAAAGGGAAGGGGATTGTTGTAACGACGTAACTAACATATCCGATATCATTTGTAAAACGGTTATTCTATAACGGTTTACCAACTCGTAATGGCGTCCGTAAAATGAAAAGGATAATTTCAACTTCACCATTTGGAACTCTTCGCAACATTCAGGTAGATCCTGCATTTGAGCATATATTTCTTAGTTGTTACAATATGTCAGAACTTGCATGATCGATCATGATTTTCTTAACGATGTTGCTAACTTTTACAAAGAAGCTAATAAATCAATAGTTCCAATTGTTGAAGTTAAAGCATTCCTTCGAAAAATGTTAACAATTTATATGTAGCAAGTAGTCTATCGGAACACGATCAATAGTCAACATCAAAGTGGCACTACATAGCTGCTACGATATTGAACTCAACCCAGTTAGCAAATATTACATATTATCATATCTGTTTCTCTTAAATGCAGGAAGTCACTAAATGGCGTAAGCTATCACGTCGCTTATTGTCGGTTACATAAATGATAATCCATTTTGGGCACGTTTTAAAAAGTAAGCAGCAATCAGTAACACAAGAATGCCTACACTTATCGTCGACTTCATAATGCATTGTATCTTTGTTTTGAAACAATTTTACAAAAAAGATTCATTTATAAACTTCCCATTTATAAATGTTCAGGACCATATACATTGTACGTATTTACAAATAAATGGACCGTACTATTTTTAAGAAGTTGGTCAATTTTACTACTTGCCTATAATTTATTGTATTGATCATGTTGATCAAGATAACTGATATATCGAATCAGTTTTGAAAGTTGAATTGTAAATTGAATAAAAACTTAAAAAAAACCCATTTATCTGTATTACAGTCCCTTCATGTAGTGTTGTCATTGTAATGTTATAACTTACATTGACATTAAAGTGGGAGGTTTAGCATGCCACAAAAACAGATTTAACCCACCTTTTTAATCTTAAAATGTCCTGTACGAAGTCGAGGAAATGGCTATTGTTATATTATAGTTCGTTTTTGCGTGTGTTACATTTTAAAGTTGTGTTTCTGTTGTGTTCTAGTTCTCTTATATTTGATGCGTTTCTACATTTGTATCAGTTGTAGTTTGTAGTTTAGTTTTTTTTCTCTATCGACTGTTTAATTTTGAACAGCGTTATAATACTGTTGCCTTTACATAAAATTTTAACTTTTTAATAAAGACATGTTATTTTAATCTGTTCATCTCCTGAGTTTAGAATATTTCATGGGAATAACTTTCACTCATTGAGATGTAGTTTTTGTAAATACTCATAATTTTGTATCGAGAATATTGACGAACTGAACTACAAAAAGGACTCAAAAGTGTAAGAAGGACTCAAATAGACATTTGAATATACACTTTATTTTATTTTATTAAAATTAAATGTTCACGTTTACCCTTTATCTAGCTGTAATAATATTTATTACATTTTTAGATGTAGAAAAGGCCAATTGCAGATATGTTCAACTACAATTAACCCATACTGGAGCAAATACATTTAAGATCCAGCTCGTACCAGACCGTACGAGTATACTCATATAGTCCGCCCGTACGGTTATAGTCGGACCTACGAGTATACGCATACAGTAAAAATACCCATATGGTTTGGAACATAAACACATGTCACAACATAGGAATTAAGATAAATGTGTAGTAAGTAGAAACAGAAAATTGTATTGTCGCTTTTAGTGCTGTTTAAACACAGCTAGACTAATAACTAGTGAAAAACAACGCAGCTAACACTACACTGTTTTCGTTGCACGGATATTTGTTAGTTGTCTTTGTGGTTGTTTATTCGATTGAGAGATACAAATTGTTAAATATAATAGATGCTCATTCAAATACATGTATGCCCCACCATGACGGAGATATAAAGAAAATACATGCAAAACGTACCTAGTTGACTCTTGAATGATAAAAGTATGGTATCTTTAACGAATACCAGCACATTTAAACTTATGTGTCATAACACATGACAACATACATGTAGGTTAGAAAAGGAAAAAAAATGTTATTTCGAGATAATCATGACCGACTTAGTTGAAGGTACGATTGACCCTGTTTGTTGAAAGGGTTGCAATCCACTGTAAAACCCTATAAGCCAATGATATTGAATTAAACATACTGCATGTTCTGTCGCACGTTATATATACATATGCATTGTCTTAAACATTTTACATATGTAATACTTTGTCATGACCTCACAAACAAAAAACGTTACAGGTATTAGTAAAAAAATGAAATGTATGTTGTGATTTTTTTTAATTATTTTTGATAGTTGGTCAAAAAGAAATGAGACAAACACGTACATTTTTACATGGCCTTTACAATTTTTGAATACAATTCAGGTTGCTGTCATATAAATGAATGTTTTGTTTGTCTCCATGAGCAGGTGTCTTTACTGATTTATTAGATAGCCTAGATTTTCACCTTTGTATTATCCGGTCAAAATCCTGATATTTTTACATAAACATTATGAAGTATAGTTTTAAAAAAATCCAACAATACATGTGATAGACCTAATCTTATTATACAATCTGAGTCACGATTTTGGGCGGTTATTGCAAAACCAAAATAAATGTGAATTATATCCTAATTCAATTATCAAATACTATTTTGTTCGTGTATTGTTAACTAAGACATTTAACAGATCAAAGTCACAGTCATAGTTTTTTTTAGATGACTGATAGCCTTCATTTGTCAACAAGTAGAATTGATGGATCAATTTTGAAATGTATTGAATACTGTTTGGTCTATTTTGATATTGCATTTGTTGTGAAACTTGTACTACCAATCTATTCATAAATATATCTTTAACAACCTTGAATTAGGTGTTTTTAAATATGGTATTATAACTAAACAAACACTTCAATACAAAAGTTTTTCAAATCACATAGTTCACCCGATCGATTTCAGATTGAGGTAAATGGGGTTTCCCCGTGTACGATTATAGCACGTTGTTATATTTAAACAGTGTGAGCACGGTCAACATCATTACTATATGAAACATATAATACTTATAATAACATTTTTATTAGATTATATATTGAGTTTTCATTTATGCCCCTGTGCATTTGAATGTCATCATAAATGTTACATTTAATTTAGACGGCGAGATAACACTCAACCAATCAAAGGTAATTTTTAAAATTAAACATACACGTAAAGCATATAAAGTAATGAAGGCTTTTGTGACTTAAGCTCAAAAGCTGTGTTTTTTTTGTTTTTTTTTGTAATCAATTGATCTTCTGCTTTTTATTGCTTTCTTTATTAATCAGAAATCATTGGTTTTACAGAAAGAACGTTATATACTGTACTGGCATTGCGGCTTAGAACGGTCATTACAACAAGTATGCAGGATGTTTCGTAAACCATTTAACTGCGTTTTTTTTTATGTACAAGTGTATGCACAAATACCAATTTAATTATCGTTCTTCTTTAAAATATCTTTCGTATAGTGGAATATTTCTAATTTATACAAGATTCAGAAGTCCACTGTACACAATGTAAACCCGCCAAAAAAAATAAAAGAATAAGACAAAAACATGAATCAACATTTTGTTAATACTACTTAAAAGGGTAATGTTATATAATACACATACACAGTTTCAGTAAATATAGGAACACACAAATCACCTTGATCTCCGTTTTTAAAAAAAATATCGGCCAGTAGAAATCATGCAAAAAATTGTGTTTTGTTTAGCTGTTCGGCATTTATAAATACGCATCGATGTGTAGTCATTTTCGTGACGTGAGCATTTTTGTGTGTTAAAGGAAAAAAATAAAAAAAATCACCATTTTCTGGTTGAAACGGGATTTACCCTTCCATCTCGCCCACTTTCAGAACTTCCCTTCTTTTATTGATGTCATTCTTGTTATAAATAGTAGAATATATAAAAATGGAGTACAGTATAAGATTCAACAATAAAGAATCTACATTTTGTGTGGATATTAAAAATGTATATGAATATGTATTATGTATAGATTAGAATATTACTGCATCCAAGCATATCATGTGCAGGATAAAGGTCATTCTTATAATATGAGCCTTAGGCTCGACAGTAATGAATGTGCTAAACTACTATATTATGGGTGAAGTTAACATGTACTAACTATGTTTCAAGAAACAAACTATAACCACCAGACCGTAGATGGCAAGTGACCTTGACCCTGGTATATAAACACCTGTTCCATGGTAACTCGTCATAATTTAGAGTATACTTGCGTCGACCAAAAACCCTTAGGAAAAGAGTGGGGTCTGACTGATACTTCATCAGGCTCATATTTTAAGAATGTTTGTTATCCTGCACATCCAAAATATTCTTGGATGAAAGAACATTCTTATACATATTGCGTCTTTCGGTCTCAATAATAAATTTGCATGTTTAAAGTGTACACACAAACTAAAAACAAAAATTATACAAATGCAACATTTAATAAAATATGAACAATCAAAGATCATCCAGTAATTACAGCAGAAGAAAATTCCTTTGTGCCAGTATTATTTAAATCCGTGTCATAGAACACATTAAATGTATTAGCACAAGTCAAATTAACTGTTGCTATACTTTCTTTAATAGAACATCCTGAAGCTAATGCAGCTGAAGCAGAAAAGTTGAATGAAAATAAGCGCAAACTAGATGTTTTCCTGACATCTTTTGTACGAGAAACTAAATGAATCATTGTCTGAACAACGCACAAGTCTGGTTCATCAGAACCCTTAAACACCACGTTAGGCAGACTTAAACCAGGTATAGAAGTTTCCAAAAGTTTCTCTATATGAAAAACTATAGTGCCTTGTCTTTGACTAAGAGGCATACAAAGTTAATCAACAGCTGATATAGATTATGCCTTAGCAGATTAACTCAAAGCAACTAAAGGCACAAGTTTTAAAAACACAGTCTTCGAAGTGTAATCCTCCAACGGATATGTTCCGGACCATATGGGTATTTTGACCATACGAATGTGGTCATGACCCTATTCGTATACTCATATGGTCCGACCACCTTCGTATGGTCAGACCGTACGCATATGGTCCGACAATATGAGTAAATACTCGTTTGGTTATTTACAGGCCGGACCATGTAATTATTTGGACCGAAAAGGTATTTTTTTTTGCAATAATATGCATTAGAAAACTTTGATGAACATGTATTATAATTTACAAATCATAAGTTTGTATCGTTAATTGTATTTATGCATGTATCCACAGAGTGAAATTTACTTCAACATGGTACCATAGCTTTGTTGAGGTCCTAGATCATTCTTCAGTCATTTTTAAAAACAAAAACAAATATAAGTAACAAAATTCTGAACTTCTAACTGTAATAAGACTCTCTATCTTGCACTTTAATGTCAGTTTATAGTAAAACGGTTGACCTCTTATGTAATATATATTTTTTGGACGTTTTCTTCCCAAGTCGACATTTTGACATTCACTCGTTATACCATATCAGTAATGACCAGTGGTATACAATGCGTTTCTAATAAAGTTGACTAATGATGAAATTTACTTTGAAACTGCTTATTTAATTTAGTTAATCTTGTTATCATTAATCTGTAATAAAATGACCTTTGGAAGTGTCTTTTTAAAAAATAACGTGACAATTAACCAGAAGGGTTATATGAAGATTTAACTATTAAAAATAAACCTGTCAAATACTCTTATGTTTCGGAACATATGTACCAAGCTTCAAAAAGATGGTACTAAATTCATATACCCAGTTCAAGAGTATCTTGCTCTCAGTGGATTAAGGTTGAAACAACTTTTTAACATATGTTCAACAAAAACCAAATGTTACAGTTCTGTGTCAACATAGACCAAAGAGTATTTCACACTGAATACGAACTGTTTTTCTAATAAAATAAATAATCTTTTACATCCTTCTCAGATTGTCAAACATTGTGGGGTTTCCTTTGAACGTACCAAATAATGAATTTCCTCCCAAGCATATTGGTATTACTTGATTGTCAGGGTTACCCTTGGGTCAATATTATTTTTTTCGACAAGTAACATATTTATATATATTTTTTTTAAATTTCCCTTTTTTTCTACCTCCCCCTAAATAAGATGATTTTGCCCAATTGTTGTCTATGATTATTCTCTTTAATTGATCTAGAGTCTACATTGTAATGAATAAAAACTAAACATTTACTTTTAAAGGGAAGAATTTTATTTTTATGATATAAGTCCCGGAATATAACAAAATTATTGGACATGTCTTACCATATAATACAAGAAAGATGTACAGTCTTTGGGAAAGTTTCTTCAAAATTAAAATATGTGCCCTTTTGTACTTTGAAGTGTTATTTTTACAACAAAAAATGATCCCCCATTTAAAGTGTAGTCATTTCATTGAAGTGTTACTCTCATTCGAGGGGTTGTTCCCAAATCTTCCCAATCTTTTGTATACATTTCTTCATAACGACAGTTTTCTTCTCTAGACCATTGTAAATGATAAAGTGGAGAAGTAAAACTACGCTTGAAACACGTGTATCACTTAAAAGACTCAAATCAATTATATATTTAAAGTCAAAGGATAAAGTTATCAATCTTGCTTTTGAACATTTTTCGTCATAAAAACAGTTTTCTTTTCTTGACTGTCATTAAAAGTTTGCTTCAAGCACGTGCGTCTCAAAATGATTAATACATCCTTTATGTGACATGTGACGGACGCCATTTAACATATCATTTTGTCAAACAATATATGTACAACCAACACCTTTATAAATTAGTCCATTCTTGTCCATAGCTTGAAAAAGCAATCACCTGGGTATTGGTTTTCTGTCAAAATCTGAGTTCAAGGTGAATTCCGAGTATTTTCCGATCAGGTAAAGCAGGAGAAATCCGAAAAAAGTAAATAAATAATCTGGTTGAAAACAAATCGTTATATATTTCTCTCGCCAAATTCTTTCGACAATGAAGAATTTTATTCACTACAATTATTATTTTTCCGCACATTGCGAAAATGGCGACCGCCAGCGGAAACCTTGTTGATTGTCAAAGGTCTAAAAGATGCAATGATGACATGTGCATATGATTCTGAAAATCCTCTATTAATAAGAGATTTCCGGATACAATATACACGGTTCAATAAAGTCTCTTTCGTAATGGGTGGCATTCTCCTGTATGCGACATCATTATTAAATCTTTGTGTTGAGAGACATTTTAACTGAAAAATAAATTAACATTGGTATTAACAAAGAAAACCATCTTTGTCATGTTTGTGCGAAAGGAATAATCAAAATACACTTCTCAACTGTGTCACTAATAATTTACATTAACATTTTCCCCGATAAAGTGAAAATTGGGAAAATATATGGTCCAAAATTAGACCATGAAACAGTAAAAGCAACAACATAAGTAGCTTGTGGGTCAAATGCCCACGATGCAAATATAGGGATCTGAAAATTCAAACGTAAACATAACAACGTTTGGAACAAAGAAATGTTTACAAATTATATCAAAGATGTTTACTTCATACCTACACTTTGTAGAATATACTGAGCTGTGATGGAATTATCCATGTGTGAAAGAACACCAAGCCCAAATCTCTGCAGCAAACTTGTCAAGTGACAATAATGGTATACCTCCCATTTCATTTATATAAGCTACTGCAATTTTATTTTCTGATCGTTTACCAATATGACAGGTTTTTGTAACTAAAAAATATCCTAAAAGAGAAAATATATCCAACAATTCTAAGGAATTTATATAAAATGAGCATGCTGACAAGCTCCATCTTCCACCATCAAATTGTCTTTTAAATTCGGAAGCCCAGTTTTAGAATGAAGCATCTATCTTAATCCAACAAATATTTGTATGAGTCTTATAATTAATTTATCCATTTTCAGATTGTTATTGATAACCCACCAACACATTGCAATGTTTTACTCTTTTCAGAGTCAAGTCTATATTACAACTATTCAGTGCTTACACTTTATTTCTCTCTATGTTACAATGTACTTGTAATGTATTGGTCCGATAGAATCTGCATTTAAAGCATGTACAATGATGTATAACAAGACTAATACATAATACAAAATACACATCTGTTGAAGAATTATTTTCTCAAGGGAGATAATTTTATTTATATTCCATCTCAGTTTCAGAAATGAGACCAACGAAAACAATACGTTTTGAAGAAATAAGGACAGATTTTTATTATTTATTTTGATCCATGATACGAGATTCACCAATGTAATAAATAAAGCTAATGCTTTTGTTTTCGAAAAAAAAAATGCATAGACAGGTTTTAAATCATTAGTCAAAACGCTTAGCACAGAAGCCAAACTAAAATAAAGAAAATGAAATTCATATAAATATCCTTTCCATATGATATGCAAATATATTTAAAATCATTATTGATACTTATACTAAAATAAGCATATGTGGGATCTGTGCATGTTAGATAAACATCCCTTTGAATTTCAACTAAAACAACTGATCAATGTTCTTGGTTAAATGATTACAAGGCACGAAATTGTTTAAAATTTCCAAATGAATAACAGGTCTTGAAGACACATTGTTCTAAGGAACTAAGAAAATATTGGAAAGACACTGGTTCTCTAATGATTCAACTTCTTCAGTAGCTCCCTTAGCTAGTAATTTGTGGACTTTGGAAATTATTTCAACCTTATGTAAAGGGAAATGTATTTAATTTAATAAATATGAACCTTGTATAACATCAAATTCAATTTTATAACCATTTCTAACTATATAATATCCATATATCACTTGTAATATTTTCCATTCGGAATAATTAAGTTCTCTCACCTATTGCAAAAAACGGTTGTTCTGGTAGAACCCTTTCTGAGAGTTGTGACCTCTTTGAGATTTCCTTTCCCTGTCAAGAAACTTTTCCTTCTGCCCCTTAGTGAGTCGAATTGCCGTCCGTTCTGGCGACCGACAGGGCCTCTGGAGAATACAGATATATATTGGTCTCTTCTATATTTTCTTTGGGCGCTACTATTGGCAAAATTTGATCCTCCGCCAACGAATCTAGGATTACCTATTGGAATCTTTGTGCAATCATCCAGTTCCTTCAGCTCCTTCATACAATCAGCACTAAAAGCAATAAATCAACCGGAACATAAAAATGGCAATTTGGTCTAAACTTATCAATAATGTATGGTATAAGAGCTGGGCGTCCACTTTGTGTCAGAGACAGAAAACCACAGCCTAACAAACAAATATAATATGACAATAGCTTTCTAGTATTATCAACGTCTAATGGCTCATTCTTACACTACTGATTGTCAATCTAAACAATAGGGGTCAACCCATTAAAAAAAAATCTCTGAGTTTCCTGCCTTTTAGAATCCACACTGTAACCTTGTCTAAGCAGTGCAGTCCAAATCTTCATATTGATTTAAGGAACACAAAGGTTCCCACATTTTTCAGGCCGTTAGTATCTCTCCTCTATCAACTTTATACTATCACTTTGTACAACCATTGCTGCATTTACAGCCTTAGAAAGACTATAAATATATTTAAGGTCTTGTCTTCTTGTCTGTTTTTAAAGGTGGGATTTCTCAAGCAAAATAATGATCATATTGACCTACCTGTTCAACAACAGGTTGACATACTCGTACATAAAGAGTGGCCCTAAAAAGTTATCAGGGTTAAGATTTATTACGCCAGACGCGCGTTTCATCATCTTGAAACCCTAATGCAGGTCCAAAAGAAGTGCAAAAAACAAAGTATAAATAATGTGTGATTATATTTTTTTTCTTTTTTCTTTATTTTTTAAATTTGTTCCCTTGTGATTACCACACTCTGACTATTAGCGCAACACGCTAGTGTGATCTGCTTTCCCGTCTATAGTACTTTGATCACTCATATTTGAGGAGTAGTTCGAGTTTATCAGTAATTATCACTGTTTTATCGACTGACTTCGCCATATGTATCTTTACGTCTGCTTTTCTGTGCATCTTTGAAAGCTATAAAATATATCTTAATACCAATCTCACTTTAGCGCAGGAGCCGGGAACTTCACTGAAACTGCAAGCCTGTGTCTGCTATAAATGCTTCTTATTTTTCAGACAAAATGAATCAACTGATATGGATTGTTTTCCTTACTGAGATAAAATTAGCATTACTCGTCAGTGGTCAGCTTTCAGGTTTGTTACAATGTTTTGACATTCATTTTGACCAGTTACTCTGACTGTATTCCTAGAACACATGTGGGTTAAAATGCATAGTATATAGAATTATTATGTAAATAAATTAATAAAACATGTTTCATCAAGCAATCAATAAACAAACATTAATTTGAAAGAGACACTGGTTAAAACACTTCTTAATATTTTCCAGACGACGAT
Organism: Mytilus edulis; assembly: GCF_963676685.1. Classification (NCBI taxonomy): domain Eukaryota; kingdom Metazoa; phylum Mollusca; class Bivalvia; order Mytilida; family Mytilidae; genus Mytilus; species Mytilus edulis. The sequence continues at coordinate 40,406,136 of NC_092355.1, forward strand.
TGGTAGTTTTGTTTTTTTAAAATTGAGAACATGACTAATTATTTTAGAGAAAATTTTCAAACCAAATTGGATGCATTAGAAAATGTATGGCACATTCATTCAACTTGACTGCTCTACATATGAACATATTCCTTGTTAGCATACTAAAATTTAAAGACATCACCTAAAATGTATACGCCTTATGTTTTATTAAACCCCTATTTATTTATTTTTGAATATTATACTACTTTTTACCGAACATGTTTCTTGTCCTTTTTGCAGGTAGTTTGCGTTTAACTGCGGGTTACGCTGCGAACGCAGGACGATTGGAAATCTTTCATAACGGTGAATGGGGGACAGTTTGCGATAACCACTTTGATAACATCGATGCAACAGTAGCTTGTAAAGAACTCGGATATTGGTTTGTAAAGCTTTAAAAAAAAAGAATCACAAATGATTAGTTTAAATCCTTTTTTTTTAAATTTGTGGCCATTCCATGAGAAAAAGAATCAGGGCTAAATGTTCAAAGATTGATATTTAATAATAAGATCCGGTTAAATAATCTCTGACATTGTGCCAGTGATTTATGATCTTTAGTATATATTAAACCAATATTAATAATGAATACCACACATCGATACAAATCATACAACCTTGTTCAACAAACTTAATAGTTTGTACAAAACCTTCTTTTTAACTTTACTCAGCAACTTTATCTGCCTTATATACATGCTTTAATCAAATTTTGTTACATGCTTTTTTGTCGATAATAATAGGACATAAACTGTTATTTAAACACCGAAGCGAAGGTAAGATTGCCCTAAGTATAGCTGTTGTAGTTAACACCTGTAACGATAAGGAATATACATTACAATTAAAAAGGTGTTGCATGAGTTATTGTCAAATAACCACTATGAAAAAGGTGCAATCCTTATAAGTAATAACCCAAACATATCTTTTTTCGTTGTCTACTATTTACTCTCATATCCACTGTTGATACGTCGTAACTAAAGTTTCTGCCGGCATTTACAAATGCTGAAATTGACAAATATGCCAATAGTGCAAAGTGATACATTATCTACCTCAAATTAAACTGCGATAGGATCCGAACTTAATATGTATAAAAAAGTAGATATTGTAAAATTGTGAATGGAAAGGGGGAATTGACCAAAGAGACAACAACCCGACCTTAGCAAAAACAACAGCATAAGGTCACCAACAGGTCTTCAATATTACGAGAAATTCCCACACCCTGAGTGTGTTAGATAGTGTATACGTTGCTCTCATTTATTTATAGTTCAGGAATCATGCATCAGGCAGATCGTATAAGTGATGGTCACGGTGCCATCTGGTTAACTGACTTAAATTGCACTGGTTCAGAGAGAAAACTGCTGCATTGTGCATACAATGCCGATTCAACGCGATGTCGTCATTATGAAGATGTGGGAATTCATTGTTTTCTCAGCTGTTCAACAGAGGAAGATGGTACGTTTTTGATCAAACAAACGTTCTTAACTTCCGTAAGGTATGATACCACTTATGTTTAAGCCCCATTGCTTTTATGTATTACTCTGAAATTTCAAGCATCAAAGGATATTGTGTCTTAAGTTCAAATAAAGGGGCAGTAATATCATGTCAACACTAGATATTATCCTAATTAGTGCTAAAAATTCAACATTCCTCCAATAACATTTTGAGCATTCCTTGTTCCCGAAAGCGTGATAGTTCAACCAAATTTTTTTCCAAAAAAAACCATAAGGGCAAATGAACTCTCGCTTTCTTTGAAATCAGAACGTCCAAATATGTCATCTACTAACACAAATACAGCTATCCGTAGGACCTGTTTTGTTTAAACTATGTAGTATCTAATCAATAGTGTAAATAACGGATTACAAATGTTTTGAGGTTTGCTTTTGAACAGATGTTAGTATATATTTAGAAAAATGCCGGGATATAAAAGACGTTTATATCCCCAGTAAGAACCCCAAAACGTCATCATAAAACACTATGTGACGTAGTCGAACGCTATACAGAACACAAGTGAGTCAGAGACTAACAGATGGAAAATAATGACGAACATCAGTCCATTATATATCTTTTTAATACCAGATAACGCAATTATTCGCTTTAAATGCTTAAATTTAATGTTAAAAGTGTTTTATAGATTATTACAACATGTACAAACTCGGTAATTATTTTTACCGCAAATTACAGCATCCTTCATATGCCAAATTTATCTGGTTGGGTTTTTCATTAAATATGTTGTAAAAAATAAAGCCACACACATTTACAAACTCACAATATGAAATTTAATTTTTTTTTTATCCGAAACATTTTCCAAACGGAAAAAATGGAAATATAACTAGAGGTTCTAACGAGACTGTGTCGCTTACATTGGTCAATTTGCATATTAAACAAAGGACACCGATTGATTTATGAAAACATTGTATTTTGGCGATGGTGATGTGTTCGTAGATATTTGACCTGTGATGCCATATTATTTTACGGATCACTCTTGCTGTTTACAATATATCTATCTATAATACACTTATCCCAGTACTTACAAAGAAATACATTTTGTAAAAAAAAATACCAAAATGTACCAAAATTATAGAAAAATGTTTAAAAATTGACTATACATGCTATAATGGCAATTACTCTATAGGGGGTCATCTGACCATTTTGTTCATCATGACTTATTTATTAATCATACTTTTTTGTACATCATTGCTGTTTACAGTTTATCTCTATCTACAACAGTTTGGAAGATAATAACCCCAAAACAACAAAATTTCCTTAAAATAACTAATTCAGGGGCTGCAACCCATCAACCAGTTGTTCGATTCATTTGCAAATTTCAGGGCAGTAAGTTCTTGACATGTCAAACAATTGTACCTATGTCAGATATGTTCTAAATGCCTTGGATTCAGATATATAAGCAAAAATCTACATTTTACCCCTATGTTCAATTTTTAGCCAGGGCGGATATCTTGGTTGGCATACCTGGTCACTGGACATATGTTTTAAAACTAAATACCCAAATGATGATTTTGGCAAAGTTTAGTTAAATTTGGCTTCGCAGGTTAAGAGGAGAAGATTTTGGTAAAAGATTACAAGAAGTTGAGAAAAAAATGTAAAATTTAATATAACGGTCAATAACTCCTATGGGGCAAGTGACCATTTTAATCATGTTGACTTATTTGTTGATCTTACTTTGCTGAACATTATCACTGTTTACAGATTATCTCTTTCTATTTGATATTCAGGAAAGACACCAAAAACTGCAAAATTTCTTGAAAATTACCAATAAAGGGGCAGATTCCCAACAACGGATTGTCCGATTCATATAAAAATACCAGGGCAGATTGATCTTGACTTAATCTTAATAAACAATTTAAACCCGGTCAAAATTATAAGCCAGAATCTACATTTTACCCCTATGGAAAGATGTTATGGATATACATGCTGCATTATCAATGATTGATAAATAGGCGTACCTTCACTGAAAAAAACACAATAACAGAGGTAGTCTGTAATATATGTGTAGTCAAGGTCTCAGACAGGGTATACACTGTGAAATTCCCGGCTTAGCACTTATATTCCTCTCGCCTTCTGCACAGTGGGTATAAACTATAAGCCGGAAATGTTACAGTAAATACCTTGTCTGGGACCTGAATAACATATAATACTGGGGTGCTAGCCAATTACATAAAATGAACGAGTGTTCATGCAGTGTATATGTTACAGCGAATTTGTATAATCAGGGAATATGTAGAATCCCTGTGCTTTTTAGGGAAAGTGACGAATTTAATTTATTAGTAATTATTTATAATTCTTGAAAAAGACCAGTGATTTTGATTAATCACTGAACATTTTAATAATTATTCTACAATAGAATTTCAGGGATTATAAATAATTAAAAGATCCTTTGTTTGATAAAAAAAAATTAGATAAGCTATCAATGTTCACTTTTATATTCTTTGCAAAATGACAATTCTGCTTTCAAATAAGTAGTATTTGAATATTGATACAATGTTGACTGTCCCTCTGGTTGAATTTGCCCCCTTTCTAAAGATGGTTATAGTTTGCCTAATGTAAGACTTTCAAAGTAGTGCCACATAACTATTTAACTTATATTTTTAAAGACTGACACTCAATCAAGTATGATTTAAAACTGTTGTTTGGTTCGGAACAGCTCTTTGATTACTGAGCGATACATTAAAAATACAAATGTAATGTCTTAAGTTCTCAGTGAATATTCAGACATAAGATATGTAATCAATAATAACAAACTATACTTACCAGGAAACAATAACAATCAAAACTAAGGAGTAGAAAAAAGACTCATATAATCAAAAGAACATTTACATCAACAGCTATCAATAATAATTCTAATAAGATCATCTAAGTCATCTAAACACAATGCTTGACACGATTTTCACAGAAACAAACACCTTAAATCTTATTAACAAAACTGTTTCTGTAGGTGGTTTGCGTATAACTGCGGGTTACGCTGGACATCAAGGACGACTAGAAGTTAAGTATAGAGGTGAATGGGGAACTGTTTGTGGTGATCACTTTGGGAATGTTGATGCAAAAGTAGCATGTAGACAGCTCGGATATTGGTTTGTATCACGTTTAAACATAATACATTTGTACATGTAGCACATTTAAATCATTCAGAAATCACTTAGATAGTAACAATATTAAACTATTTGACATGAATATTGCAACAGAACAAATATATTGTTTTAAATTGTTTTCTATAAACTCTTTTGTAACATTATTAAGAATACAGATACTTTCATAATAAAACCCGTATATAATATATATCGATTAAATTTATAATGATGCAATATTTGTAATGCATTGTAACCGCATTTCGAAAAAAAGAATAATTCTTGACGTGATTTTGAATTAGACAAGTTTATGACAAGCACATCTAATTATTCAACATTTGTATTTTACTATTCACAATCTTAAGGGAGTATTTGCAAGTTGATCAAAGCACATCTGAAATGTATATATGTTTATGGACAACATTTCGCTTGTAATTTGAACGAGCAAGTGTTAAAATTTTCAGCTGAATTGAACTGAAATCTTGAAGTTCTATGGTAAAGAAAGATTCATAACTAAAACGTAACTTCTATTCACTATTTCTGTGTGTTTTTCATTTTCTCTAGTTCTGGAATTATGCAGCCTGCAACACGTATACCGTCTGGACAGGGCGCCATCTGGTTAAATGACATAAACTGCTCTGGTTCTGAAAGTAAATTATTGGACTGTCATTTCAATAATGTGACATACCAATGTTATCATTGGCATGATATTGGTGTCCATTGTTTTATCAACTGTACAACAGAAGATGAAGGTATGATAGTCAAAACAAACGTGTTAAGCATTATTGTCTTGAAAAAAAATACTATACAGTGAAGATACTTATTTTGAAGCAAACTAACTAGCGTTATTGTCATATGTCTATATTGCAATATTCTTCGCAAAAAATATCGATTTCGGTTGAATCTGTGTATGTTGTAATTCAAAGTGAAAAAAGAGCTGCATATTATAAAACCTCTCTTATCTGCCGTGAGTATTCGCACATATATTATTATATTTACCTTAAAAGAGTTTGGGGTCTGATTAATAAAATCGCAAAATAAGTGATGTATTCCGAAACTCGCAAATGAAGCCACATAATAAAGATTACGGAAAACTATACAGAGATGTATAAGAATACAATGAAACGAATACATTTTCCTTATGTTGGTGTAAATAGATAATGGTTTTGTCTTCCGTGCAAACATTTCATACTATGTAATTGCTAACAATTTTCAAATCAAACATGTTGATACGCTAAAACGGGTTTTGGTTGCATTTCTGTAAATATTGACAATGCATTTCCCCATTGGACCTCCCTTAAAAACTAAAACATTTTGTAAAACTGTACCACTTTTACTGTGAAATTTTGAAAATAAATCATATCCTTGAATTGAAAGATCATATATATTACTAGTGTTTTCAAATGTCAAAATATAGGGCTGTGCCGCATATTTTCAACATTTATAGGCCCCGAACTTCATAAAATTGAAACTTACACTCAACTTCTTAACTATCCCTACCTCGACAGTATAGTTACCATTGGTTTCCATATAAACAAATTTCACATATGTATCTACTGGCAACACTACCAATATCAAAAAGAAGATGTGGTATTATTGCCAATGAGACAACTATCGACATAAGACCAAAAATAACACAAACATTAACAACTATAGGTCACCGTACGGCCTTCAACAATGAGCGAAGCCCATACCGCATAGTCAGCTATAAAAGTTTTGTCTCTATGAGATGCAGCCTATAGACAAGAACTGGGTACAAGTATGTTAACAAAAATAATCATTTAGAAATATTCTTAATCTCCCCCCAAAAAGGCGTGGTTTGAGAAACAGTTGTATTTACAAAGTGCAACCTTTAACCTATCCAAGTTTCTACATGGTAACCCGGTTAATCTTACGAACTTTGGTGTTCTGTTAAATCATCTTGCATACTCGTTTTTTTTTAATTTCTATTTATAATGGAATATCTTATTTTGATGTCAATATTATCAACATTTGTGTTGTTCTTACGCAAACACTGTTGAGTGTTCACTTTGAATATGAATTTAAGAAGAAGAAAAACTTAAATGTTTTCGCTAATTGATGAATAAAACAAGTGTCTCAGAGACAAACAGCTACATGTTATCAATTGATTGTGTTTAAGATGATTTGCGTATAACTGCGGGTTACGCTAAGAATCAAGGACGCCTGGAAATAAAGTATAGAGGTGAATGGGGAACTGTTTGTGGTGATCACTTTGGGAATGTTGATGCAGAAGTAGCATGTAGACAGCTCGGATATTGGTTTGTATCACGTTTAAACATAATACATGTAGAACATTAAAATCATTCAGAAATCACTTAGATAGTAAAAATATTAAACTATTTGACATGACTATTGCAACAAAACAAATATATTGTTTTAAATTGTTTTCTATAAACTCTTTTGTAACATAATTAAGAATACATACGTTCATAATAAAACCCGTATATAATATATATCGATTAAATTTATAATGATGCAGTATTTGTAATGCATTGTAACTGCATGTCGAAAAACGAATAATTCTTGACGTGATTTTGAATTAGACAAGTTTATGACAAGCACATCTAATTATTCAACATTTGTGTTTTACCATTCACAACCTTAAGGGAGTATTTGCAAGTTGATTAAAGCACATCGGAAATGTATATATGTATATGGACAACATTTCGCTTGTAATTTGAACGAGCAAGTGTTAAAATTTTCAACTGAATTGAACTGAAATCTTGAAGTTCTATGGTAATGAAAGATTCATAACTAAAAGGTAACTTCTATTCACTATTTCTGTGTGTTTTTCATTTTCTCTAGTTCTGGAATTATGCAGCCTGCAACACGTATACCGTCTGGACAGGGCGCCATCTGGTTAAATGACATAAACTGCTCTGGTTCTGAAAGTAAATTATTGGACTGTCATTTCAATAATGTGACATACCAATGTTATCATTGGCATGATATTGGTGTCCATTGTTTTATTAACTGTACAACAGAAGATGAAGGTATGATAGTCAAAACAAACGTGTTAAGCATAGTTTTCTGGAAAAAAATACTAAACAGTGAAGATATTAATTTTGAAGCAAACTAACTAGCGTTATTGTCATATGTCTATATTGCAATATTCTTCGCAAAAAAATTTCGATTTCGGTTGAATCTGTGTATGTTGTAATTCAACATGAAAACAGAGCTGCATATTATAAAACCTCTCTTATCTGCCGTGAGTATTCGTAGATAAATTATTATATTTACCTCAAACAGTTTGGGGTCTGATTAATAAAATCGCAAAATAAGTGATGTATTCCGAAACTCGCAAATGAAGCCACATAATAAAGATTACGGAAAACTATTCAGAGATGTATAAGAATACAATGAAACGAATACATTTTCCTTATGTTGGTGTAAATAGATAATGGTTTTGTCTTCCGTGCAAACATTTCATACTATGTAATTTAATTGCTAACAATTTTCAAATCAAACATTTTGATACGCTAGAACGGGTTTTTTGTTGCATTTCTTTAAATATTGCCAATGCATTTTCCCAAAGGACCTTCCTTAACAGCTAAAAAAATTTGTAAAACTGTACCACTTTTACTGTGCAATTTTGAAAACAAATCATATCCTTGAATTGAAAGATCATATATATTACTAGTGATTTCAAATGTCAAAATATAGGGCTGTGCGGCATATATTCAACATTTTAAGCCACGAACTTCATAAAATTGAAACTTACACTCAACTTCTTAACTATCGCTACCTCGACTGTATCGTTACCATTGGTTTCCATATAAACAAATTTCACATGTGTATCTACTGGCAACACTCCCAAGTTTTGTCTCTATGAGATGCAGCCTATAGATCAGAACTGGGTACAAGTATGTTAACAAAATTAATCATTTATAGATATTCTCAATCTTTCAAGAAAGGCGTGTTATAAGAAACAGCTGTATTTACAAAGTGCAACCTTCAACATATCCAAGTTTCTACATGGTAACCCGGTAAATCTAACGAACTATAGTGTTCTGTTAAATCATCTTGCATACTCGTTTTTTTTAATTTTTATGTATAATGGAATACCCTATTTTGATGTCCATATTATCAACATTTGTGTTGTTCTTACACAAACACTGTTGAGTGTTCACTTTGAATATGAATTTAAGTAGGAGAAAAACCTGAATGTTTTCGCTAATTCATGAATAAAACAAGTGTCGCAGGGACAAACAGCTGCATATTATCAATTATGTTTAAGGTGATTTGCGTATAACTGCGGGTTACGCTAAGAATCAAGGACGCCTGGAAATAAAGTATAGAGGTGAATGGGGAACTGTTTGTGGTGATCACTTTGGGAATGTTGATGCAGAAGTAGCCTGTAGACAGCTCGGATATTGGTTTGTATCACGTTTAAACATAATACATGTAGCACATTAAAATCATTCAGAAATCACTTAGATAGTAAAAATATTAAACTATTTGACATGAATATTGCAACAAAACAAATATATTGTTTTAAATTGTTTTCTATAAACTCTTTGATAACATAATTAAGAATACATACTTTCATGATAAAACCCGTATATAATATATATCGATTAAATTTATAATGATGCATTATTTGTAATGCATTGTAACCGCATTTCGAAAAAAAGAATAATTCTTGACGTGATTTTGAATTAGACAAGTTTATGACAAGCACATCTAATTATTCAACATTTGTATTTTACCATTCACAATCTTAAGGGAGTATTTGCAAGTTGATCAAAGCACATCTGAAATGTATATATGTATATGGACAACATTTCGCTTGTAATTTGAACGAGCAAGTGTTAAAATTTTCAGCTGAATTGAACTGAAATCTTGAAGTTCTATGGTAATGAAAGATTCATAACTAAAACATAACTTCTATTCACTATTTCTGTGTGTTTTTCATTTTCTCTAGTTCTGGAATTATGCAGCCTGCAACACGTATACCGTCTGGACAGGGCGCCATCTGGTTAAATGACATAAACTGCTCTGGTTCTGAAAGTAAATTATTGGACTGTCATTTCAATAATGTGACATACCAATGTTATCATTGGCATGATATTGGTGTCCATTGTTTTATCAACTGTACAACAGAAGATGAAGGTATGATAATCAAAACAAACGTGTTAAGCATTATTTTCTTGAAAAAAAAACTATACAGTGAAGATCTTAATTTTGAAGCAAACTAACTAGTGTTATTGTCATATGTCTATATTGCAATATTCTTCGCAAAAAATATCGATTTCGGTTGAATCTGTGTATGTTGTAATTCAAAGTGAAAAAAGAGCTGCATATTATAAAACCTCTCTTATCTGCCGTGAGTATTCGTACATACATTATTATATTTACCTTAAAAGAGTTTGGGGTCTGATTAATAAAATCGCAAAATAAGTGATGTATTCCGAAACTCGCAAATGAAGCCACATAATAAAGATTACGGAAAACTATACAGAGATGTATAAGAATACAATGAAACGAATACATTTTCCTTATGTTTGTGTAAATAGATAATGGTTTTGTCTTCCGTGCAAACATTTCATACTATGTAATTGGTAACAATTTTCAAATCAAACATTTTGATACGCTAGAACGGGTTTTGGTTGCATTTCTGTAAATATTGACAATGCATTTCCCCATTGGACCTCCCTTAACAACTAAAACATTTTGTAAAACTGTACCACTTTTACTGTGAAATTTTGAAAATAAATCATAGTCTTGAATTGAAAGATCATATATATTACTAGTGTTTTCAAATGTCAAAATATAGGGCTGTGCCGCATATTTTCAACATTTATAGGCCCCGAACTTCATAAAATTGAAACTTACACTCAACTTCTGAACTATCCCTACCTCGACAGTATAGTTACCATTGGTTTCCATATAAACAAATTTCACATATGTATCTACTGGCAACACTACCAATATAAAAAAGAAGATGTGGTATTATTGCCAATGAGACAACTATCGACATAAGACCAAAAATAACACAAACATTAACAACTATAGGTCACCGTACGTCCTTCAACAATGAGCGAAGCCCATACCGCATAGTCATCTTTAAAGGTTTTGTCTCTATGAGATGCAGCCTATAGACAAGAACTGGGTACAAGTATGTTAACAAAAATAATCATTTAGAAATATTCTTAATTTCCCCCCAAAAAGGCGTGGTTTGAGAAACAGTTGTATTTACAAAGTGCAACCTTTAACCTATCCAAGTTTCTACATGGTAACCCGGTTAATCTTACGAACTTTGGTGTTCTGTTAAATCATCTTGCATACTCGTTTTTTTTAATTTCTATTTATAATGGAATATCTTATTTTGATGTCAATATTATCAACATTTGTGTTGTTCTTACACAAACACTGTTGAGTGTTCACTTTGAATATGAATTTAAGAAGAAGAAAAACTTAAATGTTTTCGCTAATTGATGAATAAAACAAGTGTCTCAGAGACAAACAACTGCATGTTATCAATTGATTGTGTTTAAGATGATTTGCGTATAACTGCGGGTTACGCTAAGAATCAAGGACGCCTGGAAATAAAGTATAGAGGTGAATGGGGAACTGTTTGTGGTGATCACTTTGGGAATGTTGATGCAGAAGTAGCATGTAGACAGCTCGGATATTGGTTTGTATCACGTTTAAACATAATACATGTAGAACATTAAAATCATTCAGAAATCACTTAGATAGTAAAAATATTAAACTATTTGACATGACTATTGCAACAAAACAAATATATTGTTTTAAATTGTTTTCTATAAACTCTTTTGTAACATTATTAAGAATACATACTTTCATGATAAAACCCGATTATAATATATATCGATTAAATTTATAATGATGCAGTATTTGTAATGCATTGTAACTGCATGTCGAAAAACGAATAATTCTTGACGTGATTTTGAATTAGACAAGTTTATGACAAGCACATCTAATTATTCAACATTTGTGTTTTACCATTCACAATCTTAAGGGAGTATTTGCAAGTTGATTAAAGCACATCGGAAATGTATATATGTATATGGACAACATTTCGCTTGTAATTTGAACGAGCAAGTGTTGAAATTTTCAGCTAAATTGAACTGAAATCTTGAAGTTCTATGGTAATGAAAGATTCATAACTAAAACGTAACTTCTATTCACTATTTCTGTGTGTTTTTCATTTTCTCTAGTTCTGGAATTATGCAGCCTGCAACACGTATACCGTCTGGACAGGGCGCCATCTGGTTAAATGACATAAACTGCTCTGGTTCTGAAAGTAAATTATTGGACTGTCATTTCAATAATGTGACATACGAATGTTATCATTGGCATGATATTGGTGTCCATTGTTTTATCAACTGTACAAGCGAAAATGAAGGTATGATAGTCAAAACAAACGTGTTAAGCATTGTTTTCTTGAAAAAAATACTATATAGTGAGGATATTAATTTTGAAGCAAACTAACTAGCGTTATTGTCATATGTCTATATTGCAATATTCTTTGCAAAAAAATGTCGATTTCGGTTGAATCTGTGTATGTAGTAATTCAAAGTGAAAAAAGAGCTGCATATTATAAAACCTCTCTTATCTGCCGTGAGTAGTCGTACATGAATTATTATATTTACCTCAAAACAGTTTGGGGTCTGATTAAAAAAAATTGCAAAATAAGTGATGTATTCCGAAACTCGCAAATAAAGCCACATAATAAAGATTACGGAAAATTATTCAGAGATGTAAAAGAATACAATGAAACGAATACATTGTCCTTGACTTTCAGAAGAAAAATCTGTGTTTTTTTTTAATTGATGAATAAAACAAGTGTCTCAGAGACAAACAGCTGCATGTTATCAATTGTGTTTAAGGTGATTTGCGTATAAGTGAGGGTTACGCTAAGAATCAAGGACGCCTGGAAATAAAGTATAGAGGTGAATGGGGAACTGTTTGTGGTGATCACTTTGGGAATGTTGATGCAGAAGTAGCATGTAGACAGCTCGGATATTGGTTTGTTTAATATTTAAACAGAATAGCACATTAAAATCATTAAAAAAAACATACGTAAAGCATCAAAGCAGCACCGATATTGTTCAAATATAAAAATCATTGGGATGAATATACAAATAAAACAACAAAAAAAATGTTTAAATTGGTCTCTATAAACTCTTTTACAACATTATTAAGAATAACATACTTTCATGATAAAACCCGTATATAATATACATCGATTATATTTAATGATGCATAATTTGTAATGCATCGTAACTGCATTTCGATATAATAAAAATTCTAGACGTGATTCTGCAATATACAAGTTAATGGCAAGCACACCTTATTATCTTACATCTGTATTTCATCATTTACCTTCTTCTTAAGGGAGTATTTGCAAGTTAATCAAAGCACATCGGAAATGTATATATGTATATGGACAACATTTCGCTTGTAATTTGAACGAGCAAGTGTTGAAATTTTCAGTTGAATTGAACTGAAATCTTGAAGTTCTATGGTAATGAAAGATTCATAACTAAAACGTAACTTCTATTCACTATTTCTGTGTGTTTTTCATTTTCTCTAGTTCTGGAATTATGCAGCCTGCAACACGTATACGGTCTGGACAGGGCGCCATCTGGTTAAATGACGTAAATTGCTCTGGTTCTGAAAGTAAATTATTGGATTGTAATTTCAATAATGTGACATACCAATGTTATCATTGGCATGATATTGGTGTCCATTGTTTTATGAACTGTACAACAGAAGATGAAGGTAAGAAAGTCAAAACAAACATGTTAAGGTAGATGGGGTGTCTAAATTATAATCCATAGATTTTTTTAATAATTTGCCAAAATGTAGTTTATATTATGCCCTTTAAAAAAAGAGGAATAAATAGAATGGGTCACCGGGCTTATTTCCATGCTACATGGAGTTCAAAATTGACAAATTTTGTATAGATTATGCATGGAAATCTAAATGTTCTGCAATAAAGCGTAAACTACACCATAACATTTTGAGATAACATATGAGAAGATAGCTTTTATAATATGCTTTCAGTTAAGAAAAAGAAAAATGGGGTCAATGGACCCGTTTTCTTGCTACATAATAAAATAAAGAAATTCCTAACACATTCTATTGTAAAAGTATTTTAATCTGAATTATCTACCCTTGCATTTGAGTTACCTCCCCTTATGTGGCAAAGTTGGGGAATTGTTTTTTTTTTCAAACAAAAGATTTCTGTTTTTTGTAAAATATAACCATAAATATGATAAAACATGTCATTTTCTATATACTAGTGGAAGTTTTTACACGTGAATTACCTACTACTCTAAAATTTTGCACATTCTACCTAGACCTTGTTTTCTGGTATTTCCAAATTCAAGATGGAGGAAGACACCTAGCTTTCGAAGCATACCAAGCACCGAACACGTTTGTTGGATGTTGCTTTTAAAAGATTATGGTTTGGTTTCTTTTCTTCCTAACTGATTGCTAACAATTTTCAAACAGATACTCATCTCCACTGGTTTTCTCCGCTTCGGAACCGCAAATCCGTGTTAAACATAGCAGTGTTTCTACGTTGTAACCTAGTTAGCAAATAAACATAGTGTCATGCCAAATCTTATTGCATACTCGTTTGTTTCTAATTTCTATTTACAAACATACTTTGAAGCCCAAATTGACAATGTTGGTAGTGTTCTTTAATAAAAATGGTTGATATGACTTTCAGAAGAAAAATCTGTGTTTTTTTTAATTGATGAATATAACAAGTGTCTCAGAGACAAACGACTGCATGTTATCAATTTTGTTTCAGGAGAGTTGCGTATAAATTCGGGTTACGCTAAGCAACAAGGACGACTGGAAATAATGTATAGAGGTGAATGGGGAACAGTTTGTGAAAATCACTTTGGGAATGTTGATGCAGATGTAGCATGTAGACAGCTCGGATATTGGTATATATTGATGATATTATATGTAATCAAAATACCAGTTAGTCAGTGTATCTATAACAATTTTATGCATTTCAATATGGTCCAAGTGCACCTGGTTCTAGTTCAAAAAAGTAATATCCAACCTTTCAATGATCTTTTTTTTTGACAGCTCAATTCATTAAAAATTGTAATACAATATATAGAAAATGAAGACAACAGGTTTAAATATTTCTTTTGTCCGACGCGCTTTTGTTAAACTGTAGTTGTTAAACTTTGAAATTACACAATTAAAACATTTAGTCAGCAGTGAGATACTGAAACTATGAGATCTGTTGATATCAACTTAAAACTAAACAATACTATGTAATAGTTGGTTTATATAAAGTCTTTATAAACATAATATAATTAAGAATAACGCACATTCTCTATGTTATTGTAATCTCATTGCATTGATATATTATTTGTTAATTTATCATTAACTCATTTTGGGAATTTTATTCTTGTTTTGTTAGCATATCAAAAAAATATATACCATGACAATAGCACACTTAATTATGTAAATAAGTTGATAAAACATCGATTACATAGATATGAAACGTATCAATCTTACAGCTTGGTTATAGCATAGACATGTTGAAACCTAGACAACATTTTCATTATACGAACAGGTGTAAAATGTTTCTTCTGCGTTAAACAGATAATAAAGTGTTCAGAATAAAGACACCTGAATAGAAATGTATGAAAATAATCTATCTATGTATGTCTTTAATTTATTTATAGTTCTGGAATCATGCAGCCTTCAAATCTTATATATGATGGTAAAGGTGCCATTTGGTTAAATGACGTAAATTGCTCTGGTTCAGAAAATAAATTATTGGATTGTAATTTCAATAATGTGACATACCAATGTTATCATCGTGATGATGTTGGTATACATTGTTTTCTGAGCTGTTCAACAGAAGATGAAGGTATGAATGTCAGATCAAACTTTTTACGCAATTTTAACATATGCAGAATACTCTTTGGTAGAGTAATGTATTAAGGTACAAAACACATCAACAAACCCTGCGTTATGTATGTATAATATATTTGCCTTACATTATATTCCTCAATTTTTGGTTGAATGCAAAGTCGAGAATGGTAGAAATATGCTTTAATTAAGAAAGCAATTGTTAACATGTTTTGATTACGTAATCTGATGCAGGTTTCAGCTAAACAATGTCAAATCTTTTTTTTTGTTTGGTTTCGTGTATCTGAAACATAAACAAAACGTATGTCGTTTGTGTCTCTCTATGTTTAGATAATCAACCAAGGTTGTATTGTGTTGTTTTGTGTATGTAGTATTTACTTTTAATTTCTTCATAAAAAGTAAAATCACAAAAATACTGAACTAAGAGGAAAATCAATACGGAAAGTCCATAATCACATGGCAAAATCAAATAACAAAACGCATCAAAAACGAATAGACAAGAACTGTCATATTCCTGACTTGGTACAGGCATTTTGAAATGTAGAAAATGGTGGATTAAACCTGGTTCTATAGCGCTTACCCTCTCTCTTTAATAACAGTCTCATCACATTCCGTTATATGTACATGATGCGTTAAATAAACAGTCACAATTAATAAAATAGTCAAAATATGGGTACATCAGTCATCATCGCATAACAATTTTAAAAGGGACAATTTAACAGAACACAAAAACATCTATCTACGAACACATGGATTGACTTGAGTGTCTGACGTCATAAAATTTGTATACGTCACATAAATTTGTCGTTCAATGTGCATACAAACAGTTTTAAAATTTACATAGGCAATGTAAGCATACAGAGTTAAAAAATCAAAAGTATGTAAGAACAAATTACAGAAATAGACCGAGATTTAAACTAGTCCAAAAGTTATAGGTAGAATTTATGAGAATCCAAAAATAGTTAATTCCACTACGCGATTGAATGATTTTGACGTTTGTGGTTCAACGTATATAGTATTTCATAATAGAAATATATCCTAATGACATATAATAGACCAAAATAATACTGACGGGATCATAACTTAACATTGTAGTTTTATATCACCGCTAGTCTATTGCTTATCGTTTCAAATACATTCTTATCAAATAATTTATTTTATGTATTTGAAACGATAAGCAATCGACCAGTGGTTAAAACAAACTACAATTTGTTATTATTTTACAAATTATTTTTGTTTATTCCTAATGACCTATTTCATGTACTATATAAAGACTGTATAGGGCAAATATCAAATTGATTCAAAATATGAGTTATTGTTCCACCAAAAAAATATCATTGAAATCCGTCAGCATAATATTCAAACAACTGCATGTTATGTATTTGAAACGATAAGCAATCGACCAAAGGTGATATTTATTTAACTAAACTGTTTGTTGTCAGACTACACAAATCACATATTCACAATAAAACTAGTTGTGCCGAACACTAGGCTTTTGATGCAGAAAATAAATCTGTATGAGTATAAACAGAAAAAAAACCCTGATATCTTTTGTTTAGCAAAGCTTTTGTGATTTTCTTAGTGTCCCACTTCAATTGATTGAGGAAGCCAGATATCCCTGAGTAAAACCCAACACCTTCAATAGGAAAACTGACAATCATTCTCAATTAAGTCTAGAAACGAGTGCACGAGAGGGGTTCGAACTCACAACCGGTGTGCAGGATGAATTGTAAATTACACTATGAAATTATAAATTAGCAAATTTTAATATCATTGTATTTAATGTTGTCACTATTTATGGAAGTATTCAGTTGTCATGGATTAGATCTTGTACATCCAGCTTTTTTGTTATTGTGCTATGGTAATTTTTTGCATTCTGATCTTTCATTTTTGATTATGTGCTTTGTCTTGATGCCTTTTTGTCTGTCTTTGTTGTTTTGTTTTTTTTTGGTTTTTATGTAGTTTTTAAGAACATATCACACTGTTGACTGACGTACCGTTTTTTTTAATGTTTATCTTTTTATGTCTGTTTTGGGTTTTGTCCACACATCATTGTCAATATAATATAAAATTGAATGCAACTTTAATAGAAAAGAGAGACAAGTTACAAGAAGGACAGTCAAACTCAAAGATAGAAAATAAAATACAAAGCCATGGCTAAAAATCAAAAGACAAATAATAGAACAGCAGACATAACCTAGAAAACTTAAGACTAAGCAACAGAGATGTATAGAAGGTTTGCAAAAAGTTTTAATCCACTGTTTTCTATAAAGAAAATACTTGTACCAATGAAGAAATATGACATTTATTATCTTCTTAGTTGTTGTGTTTAATCATTTTTATTTTGCCAGTTTCGTTTAGAGCTTTCCTCCAAGTTTTAAGTATTTTTGAAAGTTCACTTTTTCTAGAGTGTGAATTTGCTTATCTAATGGTATTTCAGGAAAAGAAGCTATTCGCAAAGCTAACAAAAAAAACTATGTAAACATGAAAATAAACAAACTCTGTATTATATACACATACTTTTGACTACCATTCACAAAATATATTAATTAACATGCAGAACCCTTCTCTACAGGTCGTTTGCGTATAGCCGATGGCTACGCTATGCATCAAGGACGACTCGAAGTTCATTATAAAGGTGAATGGGGAACAGTTTGTGATAATCACTTTGATGATATCGATGCAGAAGTAGCATGTAGACAGCTCGGATATTGGTATGTACTATACTGAACGACATTAAAAACGCAACACTCATTTTTGTTAACCAAATCATTTTTGATTCTCTTACAACTTTTCATGCTTATCATACTTCTTTCTCCATATAAAAAATCAAGATCTGATATACCTGAGGTTATTAAACATACCGAATTTTTGAAGTCGCACAAATTTCTTAAAGCGAAAATTTGGACCCATGAAAGATTTTTCAGGTTTTTTTTGTTGCTTTGTGACACAGTTCTTCCAATCCTTTGTCTCACTTATAACACTTAAAATATGTTGCATCTCCAAATTGCCAAGACTGAAAAATAAAAACAAAATGCATTAGCCCTTAAGAATACTGCAAACATGAAAACATAAACGTGATGCAACCATACTGTATGACTTCAGAAACTCGTCTTACTGTTCTTCCGTTCACGATACAAGTAGACCAGATTTGTTGCTGGCCATCAATAGACAAATCAACGTGTAGTGACAATGAAACGTCATTTGCCAGACATGTTTACGGTCGCAATGTCAACTGCTAATTAAATTGTCGAGTGCCATTGTGTACAGATTCATATCACAATGTTTCAATCATCTGAATTGCCAAAGAATTGATTGAAGGAAAACATTTAAAGCCACCAAGTTCAGACCGCATAATTGCAAAAACCAATTAATGGGTGGAATAAATGCAAAATCAGAAGGTGTAAAACAGAACCAAAAACAATGTCAGACAGAATTTGTTTACCTTTCTGATAAACAATTTGGCGTTCGTAAACGGCAGTTATTGCTTTTTCACGGTGACACATTCATTCAAATATAACAAAACAAATAGTCTAGTAGTGCGTTTCTCAATTTGGTCAGTATATGATTAAAGTCCATGACACAAGATATTTCAAATCAGTTATGCTATCTCTATTTGTACAAAAATCAACTAAGATCAGTTTGAAGCCCAATACTTAACGATTATAAAGTCTTATCTGACATCAGAATTTGACAACAAATGATTTTAAACAATTTATTAATTCAAGAGCCTAAAACAAAAACAGTTAATCAGCGGTACAATACGACTATTAAAGCCTTTTAAATGAATATTAGAACAAAAAAAAAGAAAAGAATTGTATCAAATTTGGTTCAGTTGCACTTTTCAGAGATGACAAAACATGGCTTTTGTTTTATTATATTACAACAATTATAAAAGTCGCTTCACTTTAAAAACATGATATTTTGGTTTAGTTCGTGTCATCACTTTATGACGTTTCATAATAATGTAATGCATTTCATTGCGTATGTTAATTCATTCATTGGAAGGACAAAGTGGTTCATTACTTGTCTGAATGAGAACTATGACCACTTTAGAGTCAATTTAGAAACGAAAATTTATCTTTTATGCATAAGTAGCTGCAAAGCCGTCTTACAAATCACAAATCAAGTCGTGCCTTCATGCATAATCAATTTACTGAACGGAAAGCAATTAAACTCTAGCCCTGTATTTTTTATTCTATTTTTTTTTATAAATTTTAGTTCAGGAATTTTGCAACCCAAATTGCTGATAAGGGATGGTCACGGTCCGATTTGGATAAATGACGTCAATTGCTTGGGTTCAGAAACAAGATTACTGAATTGCATATACAATGCAGATACATCAAACTGTCGTCACTCTGAAGATGTTGGCATACATTGTTTTCTCAACTGTTCAACAGAGGATCAGGAAGATGAAGGTATGGTTTTGGTAAAAATAAACGTTCAAAACAACTGTAGCATGATCGTTATACTGATACATTTCCCAAATATTCAATTAAGTTACTCATCGATGTGTTGTAACATGTTAGCCATCCGATTGAATCCAAAAACTCTATTTTTTCCCTTACATTTTAAGATAGTATGTTGCAGTACAAACAATTTATAGTTGATCGTGCGTTAATTAAAAACTTTAAGGTGTTTAAACAAAGATTTTATAAAAACCAGTGGTTATTATAATATTTGGTTTTTTTAATATGTTTTGTTAACCAGGGCGTTTTTCAAAATAGAAGTCATGGTAGTTATTTTAAATGTACTATACAAAAACGCCCTTTGACTTTTCGCGTAACTGTGGTTTTAATTTATACAGCATGTGCATGTTTTTTGTTGAATTAGAAAATGTAAGAGCTATATCTTTTGATATCATTAGGCTCTGTTTTATTGGTATTTTTGTTTGCAAATGTACTGAAACATTTTGGAATGGTTATAGAAATGAAGTTGGCAGTAAATGACAATGAATAAATTGAACATTTAAACAGACATATTTGAAAGGCAATGTATTTAAAAAGAAATATATTTGAAAGGAAATGTATGTTAGGCCGTTATTCAAACATTGTCCAAATTATCATAACTTCTTAAATGGTCGAATGTTTTCAGAAAAAGAATTAAATGTATACCCAGTTTCTTTTTTTTTGTCAGAGCTGTTGATGTAACGTTCGATACAAAATTGAGTTCAAGTCTGGTTTGAACAAAAGTATAGCTGATATTTGATTTGAACAAGAGTGGAACACGTGCATTATTTTCGAAAAAAAACTAAGGGGAACGGAGAAGTTAACAAACACATGTTTTTTTACTTATTAGTTAACTAATCGGAAGTGTAACGTTTGTCTGAATTCCACATGTAATTTGTGCCTTGTTATGATTTCGGTGTTGACATGTATATCAATAATGTGGTCATTTTTATAAATTTTCTATTAACGAAACTTTGAATTTTCGAAAAAATAAAAATTTTCTTATCCGAAGAATAGATTACCTTAGCCGTATTTGGCACAACTTTCTTGAATATTGGATCCTCAATGCTCTTCAACTTTGAACTTGTTTGGCATTATAAATATTTTGATATGAGCGTCATTGATGAGTCTTAAATAGACGAAACACGCCTCTTGCGTTCTAAATTAGGATCCTGGTACCTTTGATATCTATTATAGTCTTTTGTCCATGGATTGATGAGTTTTGAACAGCGGTATACTACTGTTGCCTTTATTTAGACGATAGTAGAACACCACGTATCGGAAGAGTTTAATCTTGGTCGGCTGATCACATTTTAAGGTGCTTGTGTACCATTATACTTTTTAAGATAAAAGCCAAAAGCTACAAAATGATAAAACTCATTGTGAAAAAAGTATAACTCATATACAGAGTCAACTTGAAAGTTCAGCCTTGATGATTTGTTTCACATATCATGTCTTTGTAATCAGATTTGATATTTGATCTGGTATCTATATATCTACTATGATTTCAAGATAATCAGCGAAAACACAACAATGCAAAACAAAACAAAAAAACATTGGCACAAATTGAATGAAAAGTAATGAATCTTAGAATGATAAAAGTAGCAGTAAAATTCATCAAAAATCGATAATGAGAAGTCGTCTGACGATTTAAAACGGTAAACACACGCTTTAGAAAATATTTTTTTATTCTAAAAAAAAAATGAATAAAATTTCACCAACATCTTATTTATTAGTATCGAACCAATATTGTCGATTAATCACAACTGATAGCAGGATTCCTTTTTTTAATCAGTTATCATATTTGACACGTGCAAAGCGATTCACTGATTTTCCCCATATCAAAGAAAACAGTCACGCGTAAATATTGTTCTATAAAATTTGAAATACATGCATGAAATAACAAAATGTACCATAAAACGAAACCAAATTACACATAACAGCACCGGATTTAGGCTTTAGTGGCATGTTATAAATCCTGTGTGCACTTAAGACTCCTTCGTAGCGTTTCGACGCACCTTTAAGTTATCAAATATATATTGGTCATGATTTCTAAAACTCAGAATTGTCAAGTAAATTTTAGACTCAATTCAAAATATTCAGAATATATCAAGCCATACTGAGAAAAAATAGGAATGTCGAAAGTATGTCGAGTAATTTCAAGGCAAAAATTTGTAAAGTTAAATTCATACAAATTTTATAAAAATGAGAATTTGTCAAGAATAATTAAAAATATAGTTCATACTTTTCGAGACGATTCATGAAAATTATGATAAAAATATCATCTTTTTAGATTTTATGACTTTTGTAGTGTAACTGACTCTCAGTTATGAATTGTCCTTGCAGTTCGATATTTTTGTTCTTTTACTTATTTCTCATATTAAGGATATCCTGTATATTATATTCATTTTGTTAGCCAACTAACAAATGCATACGGTTGCTCAATGTATACTCGGATATAGTTCGGTATGATCATTTAACTTTTTATGCGAAAAACAGGCAAACATTTTAATTGAATTTTCTGTATTGCAAAAAACACTTTCTCCAACACAAAATGCAAATGAACTTGCAACATTTTGAAGATACAAAACAATAATGTGCAACATTTATAATAACATAGTTGATGTTTCGATAAAAGAAAAATATCATAGTCGCAAAATCAGGAAGGTCAATTATAATTGTTAAAGACACTATAACATAAAACTGTAATTTCAAATCCACAGGTGTCACACCGCATGATAACGTCATACATCCAACTAGTGATGTTGTAGTTGTTATAATTTGTGCTGCTGTTGCTATCATTGGTGCTGTAGTTTTGCTACTGGTGTACTGGTGCCGACGGCATCACTCTGGAAGACACTATGAAGAACCTAACAATCAATCTCCAGCACGAAATGGAAGTAGACCCGTCGGAGTGTCTAACATGAATCATATGTATGAAAGTATTCGTATCATAGAAGGTGCTTCAAACTTTTCTCATTTAAATGCATATATAGATGCAACTCATTGGGAATCTTCTTCTAGTGCAGACCTCCCACATGTCTACTTCGAATTTTAACGGGACCGGAGATTCGAGCATGCCTGAATCAAGAGTGATCAGAAATGCTCATTCGGACATGTCTGAAGCAAGAGTGATCAGAAATGCTCATTCGGACATGTCTGAAGCAAGTGTGATAAGAAATGCTCATTCGGACATGTCTGAAGCAAGTGTGATAAGAAATGCTCATCTGAATATGCATCAACCAAGTCTGACATGAAATACTCATCCTGTTAAGCCTGAATCAGTTCCATAGCAAAACATCACAATATTAAAAAAGTTTTTTTTAATATTCATTTCACTTAGCTCGGTTATTGTACTTCCCGTTTTTAGGCTAAAGTGAAACATGTTTGTACTTGTTAGTTTGATATTTTGCAAATGTGCTTTGTCTATATGCCGTCTATATTTTTTTTGATACATCTAAAACGTGTCTTTGGACTTAAACATACGTTTATCGTGAAATTGTACTATGGTACATAATTAAATTATTACACTGTGCTGACTTTTCTTCTCTTATTTTGTTTTGCATTTTTAGCTATCATGTTTGTTTGATTATGTTCACACATTGTTGTCAATAAAATGGAATGTATAGCTACTAGCAAACACATAAGAGGTTTGACTATCTTTACAACAAGGTTTAATCCATCATTTTTTACATTACAAAACGCCTATGAGCATTTGATTTTGAACCTTTCCTTTTGTATCTTTCCCGGAGTTCAGTATTTTTGTGTTTTTTTACTTTTTTTTCTTAACACTTATACTATCAAAACAGTTGGAAAGCGTTTCGAATACAGTCGAATATGGCGTTGTTCATAAGCAGTTGGCAAGTGGAAACAACAAAGAAAAGAGACGACCATGTTATTAATGGAATTTGACGAACTTTTTTTTTATTACATTAGTGTTAATGGTTGATATTTATTTTAATGTTCCTTAATCATTAATACATTCTTTATCTGTAGTGTAAAATTGACCTTTCTTCATAAACGTGTCGTCACATATTTCAAATGTCTTGAATAACTAGTTAAACATAACATATTTTATACGTTTCCAGCTCGTATACTAACATATTTGCTGCATTCGGTGAATATTACTTCCACACATATATTATGTATTTACATCATGACAAACATATTTTGGCGTTTAATTAAATTGTATGTTTTATTTCACGCTTCTTTTTATAATTAATATATTTTGAAAATGATAAATTTCATATTAAAGTGAAAGATTGTAAACTACATTTATTCTATCATCATCCATGTTTGCTTTGACCTGATGCAATTTTTGTTTTGCTTTGATCCACAATGATAGAAGACAAAAGTATAATGTTTTGTATTGTGTAAAACAATGATAAGCATTCATTGAATAAAAATGAGATATCTAGTGAATGTCACTTTTACAGTTGTAATTGTTATAAAATAGCAATATTAGAACAATTTGTTTTACTTATGCAGCTACTAAAAAATCAGGTCAGACCTCAACATGGATGAAATTAGCGACACAACTGATACAATTAAAAAAAGACATATGGTGTTATCATTGAAGATGATAATGCATAATATATCATAGATATAGATATAATATGATACAATATATGTGAAACCATAACTTGGAAATCAAAAGACATGTGTTTACAAAACGATGTATAATAATGACATTAACAGAACGACATAAACAATGATGAAGGAGAAATGATACACACATTTTTTTAAAATTTTTTTTTTTACATGTATGATGTCACTCGTCATTATTGAATATTAACCAGGTAACAAAAATCTACCATCTTCATCTTCTCGTCCTTTTGGAGTGCAAACGACGTAGTTGTAAACAACCTTATCTCACCACATGGTCTTCAACAAGGAACATTCTAATAAAAATATGGTCTTCCAGAGACCTTCATCAACCATTTCAAATTAAAAAATAACTCTGATCATCGATGTTGAACATTAATAACATGTGTATGAAGACATATATTTCAAATTGATCACAGTGCTCTATTCCAGTATGACTTTTTTATAAGAAAAATGTTACAATCTACATACAATTTTTTTTATGATATTCATAAAATTTCAATACTGTCTAGTACCAGTTACTTCTTAGGAAGAAAGATAAGAAGTCAGCAATATCCTTTAAAAATTTTTTTCAGCTATACAGATGATTTTCTTTCTCTTAATATTTACAACATTTTGTTGCATTGTCGAACGAATCAATTCAATCGAACTAGAGATAAAGGGCAATATTAATACTACAGATACGGTTAAGTCTGCCTCATATCTTGATCAACATCTATAAATTGGCAATGAAGTTGAAAACAGAACATTACTCAAAAGAAGATGGTTTAAGCTTCATCAATTGTAAACTTTCCATTTCTATGTTGCAACACTTTAGCAGCGCCTGCATACAGATTAATGTTTTTCCAAATTGATGTGATATTTCCGGGCTTGTATTTCCTATCATAATTTCTTCGATAGAGAATTGCTGCTCACAAGACGCTATTAAACCAAATGTTTCAAATGGAGAAGATGAAATCATCCCTTCGTGATTTTTTCGGACGCCATCACCAGTTGGTTGACCATTATGAAATAACCGTTTCACAGATGATTTAGGACATGTGCCTAATGTCGTAATACAATACCCTTTCTTTGCCACGAGTATTCATGAATTAGTCTATTTATCGGATGCTTTATAACATAACCAACATGACAGGCTCACTTCAGGAGCACCTGAGTCCACCCCAAGGTTTTGGTTCGTGTTGCTCAGTCTTTTGTTTTCTGTGTTGTGTCGTTCTTACCACTACGTGTCCGTTTACCTTTATATTTTTAGCCATAATGTTGTCAGTCTATTTGCAATGTATGAGTTTGACTGTCCTTGTGATAACTTTCGTCCCTCTTTCAAGTTGTTCGTTTGCGTCAAGTAAAACACTAAAGTAGTGAATAGAAGAGAACATTATTAAGATAATATTTTGACAGACATCAACAGCTTTTTTCTTTTAATTTGATCAACTTGAATCCTATGTATGAAGTTATTTTTAACTTTAACATGATACATTCAGTATGATTTTTTTTAGTTCTAAATGAAAGCCATGGTCAATGCGTGTCTATCAGTTGTGTAGAACCAACGTCCAGCAAACGTTCTTACTATTTTCAACTTTTACTTTTTTTTTGTTATGATCCAAATCACACGTATGAAACATGTTAAAACATATTTAAGACATCGAATTTTCCTAAACTATATAGAAATACTAATAACTTCTTCTACAAACGATGTTTACGACCTTAATTATCCATAACCATATTACATTGACAGTTCTATATTATATCACCGAATTCAGAATTTTTCTGAAATTGATTGAAGGCGTCTGGTTCAATGTTTTATATTCTGCTTATATTTATGTTGAAGTTTTTTAAATGACTTGTGATTGATTTACATCATTCCCTTCGTCTACCTCATTGATTTGAAAGGTGGTTTTTGTGTCATTGCAATCCATAACGTGTTTATTTATTTTTTTATTGGCTTAAGAAAAAGTAGTGTATTTGATTTATATAATAGTCAACATAAAATACGATACACTTGTTTTAAATATAATATATCATTAAGTATAATAGATAAAAAGAACTATATTTTTCACTGGAAAAAAATTCTAATTTAGAAAGCAAATGGGAATACTTTACAAAATTTGAACAACTTAAGAAATTTAGAAGGGACTATGTACTTGTGAGTATCATGTACGGTGTATGTTTTAGTCTTAATTATGCAGAAAAAGGGGCAACGAGTAGGTATAGCAAAACAGTAAATCTGGTGAAATGTATATCCGGGTTCTTAGTTTGAATTTAGTATAGACATATATACATGTATATATATTCACAAGAGATTATACGCTGATGCAGTGTTCTTGTTTGTTCAAAGTCGTGCATTTCGTTATTGACCAATTATTGTACAAACTATAGTCTACGTTGTTAATGAAACTCCATTTAGCGGGATCGAGACAAGATATTTTGTCAGATGAAATTGCTGAGATGTCTTATATGCAACGTGTGGATTAGACAACCAATTGATTTTGATTTTGATGTAAGCTATTTGAGCACAATACGTAAAAAGAGACTTGAAAGGAGATCATGCGTTAACCGACAGGAATTCTAACTCGAAATCTGATTCAGCAAAAATAGACAATCATTTCAACAACGATTAGAACCCTGTCTTTTTCTGAAGAACAGATGAAGTTCAGTCTACAGTTACGTACTTTCAATTACACTTTATCTATTTGAAAATATGCTTGTTTTTACGTAAAACATATATCAATGTCGTCAGTATATTTCCTTCTCGAGTGACCAAAGCGTTTCGAGCGATCGATCAATTAAAAATACACGATGTTGTTTTTACACTGTAGAGTGACGACATAACGTGGTAGCGTAGACGTTGTGACGAAGTTACTTTAGAGACAAGCAACAACGCTAAGGTTTTCCTTCTCAATAAAGTCGACTTTGATTCGCTCGAAAACTGCCTGTTGTTTATCATAGGTCTCCTATGTGTCCTTTGTATCTTTTGTATTTTTTTGTATCAGGCTCTAAATTTTAGAAGCTGTTTAATGGATTAACATGGTGGAATAACACATCAATGAATATACTAATGTTGGCCATATACCTATATTGATTTGAACTTCAACATAGCTATTAACTTATATTACAATTGTTAATATACAACCTCGTAAATCATTTATATATACTCTTTGTACGCCTTGATGTTAATGTAGAATTTGCTTTCATATCCTTCAATACATGTTATAAATGTACCTCGGATTTTGTCATTGCAATGTTAAATATTCATAACGAAATCATTGGGACGTGGTATGTTATCACGATAATGTACAAACGACGCATACATTAAAATATCAAAGCACAGGATAGGAGTTCTGCTTACTAACGCAGTCATACATAAAATACTTAATAACAATATTGAAAGCCGAGGACAATTAAGCACATTCGGAGAAAGGATGTAATGGGCTAACATATCACTGTTGCGTAGTCGATGTGATCATATAATATAATTAATTCATGAGAAAGTAAGGTTTCAACTTCCTCAGGCACAGTTGACTTTAATTGAATTGGGCTATTTATTATAGGTTTTTGTGTCATATAGCTCTTAAAGGTTTCGGTTCTTATACATTCTCGGATTTCAAATGTTTGATTTTGAGCATTCCTGATGAAGAAAAATCCAGAAAAGCGCTTGGGACGCATACAATTGTTTGACGTGGTTTTGTTTTTAATTCAATCACTATGTCGATAACTCTGCTAGTTGATTATCAGTCCCTGAGCGTATCATCATCTCAGTAGTCAGAGCTTCGGTACTGACATGATTTTACAAACCTTTTTAAAATGTCCGTTTATTAATTTTGAAATTATTAAGAAACTAAGGTTACAACTTTCACAGGCAAAATTTTCTTTTTGAGTCAGGTCGTTTTGTGTTTTTTTTAGACTGTTAAGTTTGAATTTCCAACTGTTACCTTTTGCCTCTTGAACATATAATAAACAATAATGTGTTCCAAGTACACGGATATCCTATCCGCACTATCCGTTTCTATATTCAGTGGACTGTAAAAATGGGGAAAATCTCAAATAAGGCATTAAACTAGAAAGATCCCATCATTGGGAACATGTGTGCTAAGTTTCACATTGAATAGACTTCAACGTCGACCAAAAACTTTAACCTGAAGCGGGACAGACGGACGGACGGACGAACGAATGAACGGACGGACGGGAGCACAGATCAGAAAACATAATGCCAATACAATGAACAAACGTTAACGCTAACCAATGAACTATGCAACGCAGGCAAATGAAGTAAATATCAGATGCAATCTACAGACGGACAGGTACACTAATTAACATAAATCTACAATCGGTTTTTTTTTTCAACATATATTTGACTGTTTGCTCAAAGTATCGAAACGAACTTTATTCTAACAAAAAAATAATTGACCAATAACCATTATAATAACGTCTTAAACGTCATATGCCAAATTCGCCGGTTTGACATGGCCACGTTACTACTATTAATTTAAAAGATTTAGTTCACCTGTTACTTAAAGCATCAACAATATACCAAATGAAGAATATTTCATATTGACCAATAAACCATGAACCATGAGGAGCAAATGAAAGCTGCCAGACGGACATGTGTTCTTACAAACGGCCCTTTGACAAATTGAGCTTTAGCCTTTCTTTATTTGCATTCGATATGCACTGCTGTATAAAAATGATAAGTATAACTAGCTACAAAATCAGGTGTTTTTTGTTTACTAATTTTCAATTTGACAGTTGTTTTGCATTCGTTTGAGGTTTTTGTGCTTTGGATTTTCCCATATGATAACATACTTTCTGTTTTGAATTCGATTTTCATTTCATTTGTTTGTTGTTTTTACTTTTGCATGATGGGATCATAGCTTGACAACAATATTGTTTATCGACTTTAGGCTTTGGGTCAACATGCTTTTTACCCTTAGTGGTCATAAGGCATAATGATTTATTCAAACAATTGCTGTCTAACATAAGATTTTATTAATTTGATATTTAAGCAAGAAACAATTGTAACATCAAAATAACAGTTTAAATTTATGTAGAACAATTTTAACTCATATTAAAAATTAAAATTGGTTGGTGTTCGTATTAGTCTTAAGTTATTCTTTAATATGTCTTGTGTACTAATTTATGCAGCTTTGTCTTTTTTGTTTAGCCGTTCCGTTGTCAGTTTATTTTCGATGAGCTTGAATGTGCCTCAGGTATCTTTTGTCCATCTTTTATGATATGATCGCAAATGAGACAATTCTCCATATGAAACAGATTAACAAAGACATGGCCGTTTAAAGGTCACCATATGGCCTTCAACAATAAGCAAATCCCGTATCGCATTGTCAGCTGTAAAACGCCCCGAAAAGCTGATGTAAAACAGACCAAACAAGAAAAGTAACAAGCTTCATGTTCTTGTGTTGTACAACATAATGAACGAAAAACGAATTTTACACAGCAACAAACACAAATCACTGAATTACAGGTACATGTGTACTATTGATTTTCTGTTTGTCTTTTTCATTTTTAGCCATGACGTTGTCAGTTTGTTTTGGATTTATGAGTTTGACTGTCCCTTTGGTATCTTTCGTTCCTCTTTTCCTATTGTTTGACAACTACATACATATTGTGACGAGGTTAATCTTGATTTAAAAAGCAAGCCCTTCTCCTTGATTGGGACACCGATGTAACTGTACAATTTAAAAATCAGTTAAGAAGCGTAACTCATTAGATGAATACAAATGAAATACATATAATAAAACACAAAACAACAGATTGTTCAAAGTCAATAATACCTTCAAAAATATGCTATGCACCTACGACAATGATATCAATCAGTACATATTCAACATCAAACGGATTAAGTGTTAAGATGTCACAAACAGTCAAAGAAAAACATGACAGTGTGCAATACCAATAATCAGATTGTAGAGCCATGCATGTGCATACGAATATAACATTAATATTTATTTTAATTTTAATTAACTAAAAACGAAATTGATAGTAATACCAATAAAAACATAATTCAAAGATATAATTGTTACTCCGAAGAACAAGTTTATTTCCGGGGTCGGTTCAAAACATCTCCTCAAACATAAGGATGTACTATCCGTTTGAAATATGTTTGTACATGTACAAATTAACTTACAAATGAATCTGTATATTTCTGGACGAATAAGATAACGTTGTAAAGTATTTGTAATTTGTGATAACGAGATTACTGACTTTATAATGTTCAATTAATAGATTACGTTTACTGAAATATCAAACTCAACAACAATCACTGGGCATAGTGAATGAGTGGTTATATATAATCACCTGGAATTATTTAAAAATATAGTGTACCTGTCTACATTGGCTACAAGTATAGGGGGAGGGTTGAGATCTCATCAACATGTTTAACCCCGCCGCACTTATGCGCCTGTCTTAAGTTAGGAGTCTCTGGCCTCTGTCAGTATTATTTTTAATTTTAGTTTCTTATTTACAATTTCAAGTTTAATATGGCGTTCATTATCACTGAACTAGTATATATATTTAGAGGCCAGCTAAATGACGCTACTGGGTGCGGGAATGTCTCGCTACATTAAAGACTTGTTGGTGACCTACTGCTGTTGTTTTTATTTTATTTGTTTGTTTTTTTTAAATTATAAAACTAATCTTTGGAACAAAATTTAACAACAATATTCAAAAACAGTATTTCTACTGGAAAACAAGTATCACTGTTTATTGATATTCGATCACTAAGGGAAAGATTAATTTACATAAAATTAAACCATGAAACCAATCTAAACATTCGTGCTAGGAACATATATAAAATATTTTTCTACAACACACTTGCCAAATGACACTGATAATGTAGAAGTATCAAGTCTTGTGTACACAATTACGTCTATAAATTAGATCCATATTATTTCAAAAGATATATATATATATGTATATGCTTAAGATCTACAATCTCCAGTAGGGGAAATTGATAATGTGGATGGTCTCTTTTTAATTTCATCAGTTTACGACTTTAACAAATTAAAAAAATCGGATATTCAAATTGCTCCATCAAATTTACAATGAAATATATCAAAAGAACTAATTAAGACACAAACACACAATGCTATATTCATTCTGTCAATTCATCAGCATGTTGGATAAGTAAAGACATTAACCTCTGCCAAGGCTAGATGGTTTGTTCCATCAGTAATGGTAAGTTTGATAAACCTGCCGTCTGTATGTACCGTTTGCTCTGAAATACCAGATGCTCCCCCATTTTTCCTGGTCCTTTGTAATGTGTAAATAATGAGATATCAGCAAGGCACGTTCCAACAGCTATGTCAAGATCATGAAGCCTGAAGCCTATGTACAAATATAAGTGAGAAGTTTGTTTACTTATAAAACCAGATACAAATCAACAATTTCTACATAAGGAAATACGTATATTATTAAGTCAGGATTACTATGTGTTTGACCTTTGATTTAGCCATAATTTAAGGACTTCCTATTTGAATTTACCTTTGAGTTTTTTTTTTCTCAATTATATATATTATACACAAATCAACATTTAATTGTATAAATACTTAGGCCGTGTTCACACTAAACGCTGCGTACAGTAAACATGTTTACATTTGGTTTAATGTAATCTTCACTTGTTTCACGTTAAATTTGTTCACATCTATACACCTTGTTTAGATACCTGAACATAAGTTTTGGTTACACTTGTAAACTATATGTCATTTAAATGTTCACTTCGTAGAACAGAATTAAAATTTTCGAACAACTTTTCTAGCGTTAGGGAACGACCATTTGACTTTAAAAAAGGGGGGTGATTTTACCTCAATTTGATTAAAAAAGAATCGGGTCATACAGATGATTTGAATGAACAAATATTCTGAATCTAAAGTTTCCCCATACATTATAGTGTCAAATATTGAATTGGTACTATAGAAATATAAATAAATATAAACTTTTGCGCGAGAAAAAAAAATTCTGACTCAGAAGGATCACTACATTTCTATCTTTTCTGTTTATTTCAAATGGTATTTTTTCTCCAAGGAGTATTTGGCAAAAGGAGGGGGTAATGTTTTTTTTTTCGTTTTTTTTAATTTCTAACTGTATTTTAACGGATCTGAGATACTACACAAACAAACAATTAACTTCACCCTGATGAGTGAATCGTTGTTTGAGTAAAGACCAGTGGCAAATATTTCTGTCAGTGTGTACGTCAAGTCGAATCGGGAAGACCTTTTCAAATATGTGTTCGGCAATGATGATGGATGAGTCTTGTCTGTCTTGATAAGGGGTTAATAAGGCTACGTAAAGTGTTTTTTTAACAATAAATATATCAAGTTTAGACAAATATTTCTGTACAGAACTTGATGAATGGGTGTTATAAGTATCAATTTTATATAAAATTGCTTCTTTTTTAAATATACATGGAATATTAAACTTCTGAATGCCTAGTTTTGTGTACACTTAACCTACACAAGGCCTACATCGACTATCGCCTGCATGTAGACAAAACATGATTTACACTACATGTAAACATTGCGTTTTATCAATGAGAACGTAATTATGTTAAGTTTATGTGTGAGTTACACTAACACAACACCGAGTTTAGGTCAATGTGAACACGGCCTTAAATGATGTACCAAATAACAATAAGGCTGTAATAATACATCTTGCAAGATCATTTTAAATAGAAGTTCATTGTCACCAGAAGGTACAGGGCTCTTGACAGTTCTAAACAGGCACTACATCAGTTAAGGTTTATAATCAAAATGAAAATGAAAAGGCACTAAGCTCTACGGTAAACGTTTACATGACTCTTGGTCTTATGTTTAACACCATGAATGCCTTAAAGTAGTATTTTTTTTTCTGTATGATGTTTTTTCGTTGTTTTTTTATATTAGGTATCAATATTGTGTTTGTTGTGATGTAATGTGGTTATTTTTATATATTATTATTTCTAGATCATGGAAATAAATTAAAAGCATGCACAAAGTTTAAATCTAATTTTAGTTTTAAAAAATATTTATCTTAGGAGGACTACAGAAAAATAAAAAAAAATAACCAAATTTCGAATAAGTACTCATGATCTAGAAATTGAAAAAGGTCGACATTCTGGAATTAAATCAAATCACAGATTATGTAAATAATGTTCATTGGAAGTTGAAGATAAACTTCATTTCCCCTAACATGTCCTCAGCTAGATATTATGAGAACTTCTCATTTAAACCAAATAAGCTTAACATTTAAAAACATTGTTCAGCTAAAATATGATGAAAAATTTATATGGTTAATGTCATTATAAATATGATCGATTATATATGTTCTGTCTCCGTTGTTAAACGTGCTGACCGTACTGTGAATTACCTGAGCTTTTGGAGTTGTCTCCCATTTACTTACTTTCTTCTTCTTTCAGTACAGAGTCGGACTCTTCTTGAGTGTATAAATGACTCTTGTTCGTGAAATCATGAGGCCTTCCCTCCTCACTTAATAAAAACTATTTACAGGAAAAATTATTTACAAATAAAATTATGTACATCTGGGGTCAAAGGAGATCTAGGTGTGTGAAGCTCCTGTCAAGGCCTCTGGCAGGATGGTAAGGCTGGCCTTGAACTCTTCTAGTTTAGCTGCTGTTTTGTTGGCTCAGGGTTCATGCTGCTGAGCATTCTGTTGAGGGCAGAGGTAATCTATCTTGTGCTTTCTATGCACATGCACTTTAAAAGTGTTCCATCTTCGAGTTGTGAATTCACATGCATCAATTGCACATGACACAATAAAATTGGGATCATTTTTGTGTTTTCTAACAAAGTGCTTACTAAATTCCTCGAAATGACTTGAAGCGTAACAACACAAGTTACAGACAAAATATTTTCTGCTTCCATCTAGTTTAATATTGTTCTTTCAAGGTGGAAGTTATTCACTCAAATATCATTAAAATGTTTGAACTCCTTATTTGCTAAATATATGCATTAAACATACTTATAAATCAAGCTTTGTTGGGAAGTCTCTCCAGTGCTGTTTCTGATTTTCAAAAATGGCGCCGCAAAATACAAACTTCCGGTACAGTTTATGACGTAAATTGACGCTGTTTGGAACCATTCGGCAATCCTCGGTAGAATATCCTCGGTAGAATCCGCTACTCTCCTTCGGCCGAGTCGTGACGAATGTGTTTGGAACATGTTGTGTTCAGGAAAGAGGGGGTCATTTAGCACGCATGATGTTCGAGACCAGAACGCTTTATAAAAAGCAATGGTTTCATGAATAATAACTTGTTCTATTTGTATAAAAAAAGTCAACCTAAAGTAGTTATGTAATTAAGGAAAAGATGTGCATCACATTTTTATGTTTTGTAAGAATTCCAACACCTCTTGGGGATAAGTTTCAAGGTTAATTTGCTAAAATTAAATAAAGAATGTTGACGACACTAAATATACATGTATTGTCGATTCATGGAGAAAGAAAGATCTAATTAAATCCTTGAGTGATATTTAGATTGTGAAATAGAGTTTTAATTCTGGTTCTAATTTTGGAACACTCGAGTGTTCACCGTCAGAACATTTTTCTCTAACATGTGCGTTAAAAGACTGAACACAACGTGTTATATACCTTAATACTGGCGTTCAATTTTGAACACTGGTGTTATAAACCGAACATAGATGTTCAAAATTGGAACGCGTCCGGACACGTCTGGCGTCCGCAATATTTGCAGTGTATCAAGAGTAACTTATACTTTAAGTTATAAAAATACTAATTAAGATATAAAATGTTTGGGGTTATTTCTTCTATACTACAATGAAAAAAGTCGATAAAACTTATTTTAAAAATATTCAGGTAAGCAATGATAGTATATTTCTAATTTCATTAAACTTATTTATAATTTACTCATTATGACAGTGCCATTTGTGATTTTACATTGGAATCCCCGGACAACGCAAACCATACAAGGTTGTGAGAAGATACTCATATACTCAAAGACAGAAATAGTTATTCCCCCTTTAACGGTTCAATTTTTACTTGCAACGAGTGTGGACACAGATCAGTGTGGATAGCATGTTTGGAAGTTTGAAAGTGTTTTTCTCACAGACAAAGTGTTCTTTTTTTTCAAACGATTCTAATATGTTGAACTGTGTTCCACGGTGACAGCCATCCTGAATATAAGATCTGTACCAAACACTAAAAATATAAGTGTTGTTTATTCCATATTTACTTTTGATATCCAAGACTGTCTTGGGGGAACATTGTTGTATGAATTACTGTAACCAAGTAATTCTGTTCAAATTTGATCCACAACTTTGATTTTGGATAGCAACGACATTCAAATTAGGAGAGGACACTTAGTTCCATCAGGGGACTTCGGTGGCCAAGTGTATAAGTAGTTCAACTATTGTAACCACTCGTCAGTCAACATTGGAATTGCCTCTTGGCATCTGACTTAGGTTTTTCATTATATAAACAAAACAATTATCATAACTTAATAATTCTATTGAACAATAATGCGGCTTAACATTTTCTGTGCGGTGTTCCATAATTGCTTACCACTATTTCAATAAAACTCTTTTGTAAAGTACATAACAATTGCACTCGACTCCAATCTCAATTGACCTGGATTATCAGTTTTTCTATCGAAGGTCAGTGTTTTTCTCCGGGCATTCGTCTTCCTTCACCAAGAAAAACTGGCTACCATGAAAAAGCCCAAAAGTGGTGCTTGAAAGTAGCGCTAAACCACCAACAATCAATCATTAGGTGCATGATGTATTTATGATATGTGAGACAGTTTATGAGATCCTGCCTTCATGTATGTGACGGAAGTGTTTAACGACCTTGGCTGGCCTAACAGCTCCTGCACGGTTGGTTTTGATGCCCAAAGGCGTTTGGAAAGCGATTAAATATTTTAATGCGCGACGATGGATAGTTGGAACAGGACGACCGCCATTTTGTTTTTAATATCTTTTGGTTTGTTGACTATTTTTGTATTGTTTACTGCCTTCTTAACAGCTTCTTTCAGGGCCAGATTGGTCAGCTTGGCAGGCCGCGTACCACGATGACGGAGTACTGATCGACAAGTCTCGAACGAAGTAATAACGTTGACAGGAAGCATTATCAGGACCACAGTCGTGAGACAGTGAAATTGCGGTCCATTATCTAACACCTATAATACAGGCCTCGGACGTCAGTCGGCATTACACTCCCCCATCCATAATGGATTTTTGGAGTGTATGCTGTCGCGTGTTATTATGTGGATAAAGAGTAACGTAGTCTGTACAGCATGAGATTGGTTTCCGTCATCGAAAGTAGTAAGTCGTTGATCCATCAATCAGTAAAGAAGACCTGACCCAGCACGTCCGTTCAGTTGTTATGACTTAGACGTGACTGAGATTCATGTACTTCTTGTATGGTTCTATTTACTTACTTGCAAATTCTTCTAGATTGTACGGCTATTGGCACACCCCTCCCCTAAAGGCGGTTACAGATCTAGAATAGAGGGTAAGCACTATTTCATCGCAAAAACAAATTCTCCCGCTTCTCATAATTAATATTATTCAGATTTTGAGTTCGAAATTGTCCAAAAAAGTTCTATAATTTTCTGGAATAACGCCCCTTTCTTTTTCAAATTTAAGACCAATCCTTGCAATCAGGGTCTTCATCAATATAAATGATAAAATAATGAAAATCGAACTCCTTTGGGACAATCAAATTGTGTGATACATCTTATTTATGTATATATGCTAAGCCATAAGCCAGAACCTAGCGACAAGTATAGTTATCCCTCCTTGAACGTGTCGATTTCGCCACTGATATTTTTTTTGTTTGCAATAAGTGTGGACACAGATCGGAGTGTTCTATTTGTTTTTTTGTGTGTCATACAGTTCTATGTTAAATTGTGTTCCAAAGTGACGGCCACTCTGAACATCGGATCTGTACCAATTACTTAAAAATAGAAGTGTTGTTTATTCCATATTTGGTTTTAATATCCAAGACTGTCATGAAGCAGATAGTTTTGTATGGATAACCAAGTGATTCTGTTCAAATTTGAGTCACAACTGTGCTTTTTGATAGCATCAAAATTCAAAATAAGGAGAATCACATTAGGTGCATTTCTGCATGAAGTGATTTCAATATGCGAGACAGTGTCAGCGAACCTGCATGTATATATAACAAAGAAGATGTAGTTTTATTGCCAATGAAATAACTCTCCACAAGAGACCAAACTGACAGAAATTAACAACTATGGATCACCGTACGGCCTTCAACAATTAGAAAGCCCATACCATGGTTTGGAAGTATGATTGATTCGAGAGCTTATAGATAAACCTATACTAGTTGATCAGTTGATGGCAGAACTGTCAATCGGTGAGGTTATATTTGTAAGAAGGGTGGTATATACATGTACATGAAAAGCATTAGTTATTGTTAAAGATTTCAAGATTTACAGTTCTGAGTGATGGCAATACATGGCCTGACGCTAAGGGCTAGACAATATAGAAAGTACATTTTTGTGTTATTTTGATGATATTTCTTTTAAAGTATCTCCAGACACTCGAAGGTTTGATTGAAGTTCTAAAAAAGAAAATTTCACGATGGAAATAGTAATAAAACGATTAATCCCTAATGAATATAGTTGATTAAAATGGAGAATGGAAATTGAGAATGTGACAAACAGACAACAATCCGAACGGAGAGCAGAAATCAGTCAAAGGCCACCAATGGGTCTTCAATACAGTGTTAAAATCCCGTACCGGAGGCGTGCTTCAGCTGGTCCCTAACCAAAGATGTATACCAGTTCAGTGATATTGGATATCATACTAAACTCCAAAATATATAAAAGAACCAAAAATTTAAAATCATACAAGACTATCAAAGGTCAGAGGCTCCTGGCTTGTGACAAAAATGCAGAACATGTTTTTTGAGATTTCAACTCTCCACTATACCTCTACGCGATGTAGAATAAAACAAACACACAACAATACGGACAGTGAAATTGAGTTAAACAAAAATTCAGTTTAAAATAAGTCTATGAAAAATGTATTGCAAAATTATTCACGTTTCAAGTATTTCGTTAGATCCAAAAAATTATGAAGTAAAACCTGTATGATACAATTTGTTGTGAAATTAAAAAAAATACCAGAGCTGTAATAAACAATTTCATTTACTCAAAATTAACAAATGAATGATATAAAGTTAAACAATGAAATCATATTTTTATATAGATATAATTGTAGTTTTAGAAATTGACTAGGCCGGATAAGATTATTTTTT
The DNA here is from genome assembly GCF_963676685.1 of Mytilus edulis. Lineage (NCBI taxonomy): Eukaryota > Metazoa > Mollusca > Bivalvia > Mytilida > Mytilidae > Mytilus > Mytilus edulis. Next base: position 40,444,930 of record NC_092355.1, read on the forward strand.
TCAGAAACAAATACATGTAGAGAAATTGATGACATATAAAAGCTATCTATGTTACATTTGCATGACGCGGAAGGCTTCCGAAGAACGCCCTTTTAATTAAAGAGCAAAATATGCAATAAAGGTACAATTACAGCCATTTTTAGTAAACAAGTACCCTGTAAGTCTTTATTATAAGCAGCCATTCCAAACATAACATCACATACTAGTTTTGCATTTGGTTTTGTTTGGTATGGATAATAGATGATATTGAGTGGTTTTAGGTTTAATAATTTGACTTTGTATCAAATTCCAGAATGTTACGTTATATATCAGTCATGTATATGCATATGGAAAACACATTGTCTAGTGTTTCTTTTATTAACTACTATCCATATCTACGTTAAGTCAGGTCAATGATTATACTGAATAAACATGCTGTATTTATTCTGTCGAAGAACTACATAATATTTCGGGCTTGTGAATCTTAACATCCCTTATTGTTCGGATGAATTTATTCTGACGTGCTTTGTCTGAAGACAGTGTTGACTCGTGCGCTACTATTTTTGACATTTGGCCTGTTTTGTCTGTTTGTTTTATTCACACAACGTGTTCAGTAAATGGATTCTTGTGCGGGTGTCACGTTGTTGGGAATTTGACTAGCTTTAAAGTCAGCTTGAATCCACCATGTTGTATTGCTTAATCTTTAGTTTTCTATGTTGTGTCTTGTGTGTACTATTATTTGTCTGTTTGTCTTTTCTTTTTTAGTCATGACTTTGTCAGTTTATTTCTGATCTATGAGTTTGAATGTCCCTCTGTTATCTTTCGCTCATCTCCTACATAAGAAGTTCCCTGTTCTAAGTCTGGAAAAAGAAACTTGTAATCAATTCGTTTGATGTGTTTGAGATTTTTATTTTGCCATTTGCTTAGGGACTTTCCGTTTAGAATTTTCCTAGAAGTTCGGTAATTTTTTTATTTTACTCTTTAACATGTCTATCAACCATAACCATTGACACAATACTCTTAGTGGTATATAATTAAACTCATCATAGATACCAGGACTAAATTTTGTATATACGTCATGTACGTTAGACGCGCGTTTCGTCTACAAAAGACTCATCAGTAACGCTCGAATCCAAAAGAGTTAAAAAGGCCAAAATAAAGTACGAAGTTGAAGAGCATTGAAGACCAAAATTCCTAAACGCTTTGCCAAATACAGCTAAGGTTATCTATGCCTGGGGTAGAAAAGCCTTAGTATTTCAAAAAATTCAAAATTTTGTAAACAGTAAATTTATAAATATAACCATATCAATGATAATTCATGTCCACTCAAACATTGTCAAAAGTGCACACTATTTTCCTTTGTATTATTTTAGATATATTTTGATGACGTGGCATTTACATTAACTCTTATTATTGCTACTGTTTATATTTAAAAAAAAAGTATGAACTATCTGTGTACTTCAAAAAGTCATGTCATGTTTATTTGTAACCGTCTTTAAATCAGTCAACGTCGAAATGGTTTTAAAACTGGATCTGCAGGTGTGTTTTTTTCCATCTCGGGTTATTCTTCATTGATGAGAAATTTTATCCTACAAATGTAATACCCAGACACTTTTCTTTGTTGTAAGTCTCATAAAGGTGTCCGTTTCCAGCCATGTAGAAATGTTCGTGTCTAATATAGTAACTATACTATTATTTGTGAAATAAAATTACTGGCATTTTTTTAAAACTATCTAATTGTCATTATTATATTACCAAGTATTTAAAGAATTTTATTTTCTCAAAGGCTTTAGTTGTGTGGAATCACGCAAAATTGTCATCTTATCTTGATCATAAGAAGTCGAGCTGAATACAAATGAAATTATATGATTTGAAAATGTAACCCCATCTTTTTTACTTGGTATTATTTAAGAAATTTAACCACTTTTTACGACGTGATATTTATTTTCCTGCTATGATCGTATTGCAGATTTTAGTGTTCAGTGTATAGTGTTTCCCGTAATACACACAAAGGACAAGGTAACTTAATTGACAAAGAGCATCTAGAGCGCGCAAACATTTATAAAAAGGGGCACCTAGGGTGTATGGAAAATAAATAAAAAGGCACCTGCAGTATGCTACAGAAAACTAACAGGTAACCAGTTCAATAAGCACTATGTGGAACATTAGTCGTATTTTAACCTTATTTAGAAATTATTGTACATATTGTTGATGTTGGTTTGAAGTTAATTTTTATCTTATTTAAATTGTTATTTAAAAATAAGGAGTTTTATAAATATAGATATATATATATTATGGAACATAAGATGATATGTTGATGCAATACTACATCGCATATAAAAAAAGATATGGTATGATTGCCAATGAGACAACTGTTCACAAGAGACCAAAATGACACAGACATTAACAACTATAGGTCAACGTACGGCCTTCAACAATGAGCAAAGTTCATATCGCATAGTCAGCTATTAAAGGCCCAGATATGCCAATGTAAAATAATTCAAACAAGAAAACTAACGGCTTTGTTTATATATAAAAAAAAAATGAACGAAAAACAAATTTGTAACACATAAACAAACGGCAACCACTAAATTACAGGCTCCTGACTTGGGACAGGCACATTCATAAATAGTGTGGCGGGGTTAAACATGTTGGCGGGATCCCAGCCCTCCCCTTAACCGTGGACAGTGGTATAAGAGTACAACTTAAGAACGAACCATAAAAATCAGTTCAAAAAGGCTAAGCTCATCAGATAAGTTATTAACATTTACTTTTTTTCTCTATAATTGTTAAAAATATCATTTGCTTAGTGATCCTATATAAGGAAGATTATTAATACAAGAAGAAAAAACAGGAAGTGGTGCTGTGTAGACATTCTCTATCAAATATCTAGACTAGTATTTATTTAATTATCTACAATCCCATAACTATCATAAACAGAGGTATTAACTTTATTCTATTGTCAGTTGATAAGAGTGTTACACAATCAGGTAATACTTTTACAGGAATTGCCGACAGGGATGGAATTTGATTTTTTTTTTAAAGGCTTCTATGAGGGCGTTTTCTAGAAACAACGTCATCCAAAGAAAAAAGGGCATGACGTCTGTCAATGCTTAACATGCTTGGGGGAAATACTAAGTGTAACAATGGTCTTTGTGAACCTCTTATCCATTATTAATCCTGCTCATTTTATTGAAAAATGTGTTCTTTATATGTTATAAGTACAAATGTCATGTGATGTTTATTTTCAAATCTTCTTTAAATCAGTCAACGAAGAAATGATTCAAAAACTTGATATGATTGTGTTTTTTCTCATCTTGGGTTATTTTAAATTGATGAGACATTTGATCCTAGAAATTTAATACTCAGACACTTTTATATCTAATTGTTAAACATTATATGACTATAAGTATAAAATTACTTTCTTAAAGGCTCCTGTTCGTGGTATTAACGCGAATTTGCTCTCTCATCTTGATCATAAGAAGTCGTATGGAATACAAATGAAGTTATATAACGTCGCTGGGCTTCTAAAATGTCGTATATGACTTTTTTGGCTAAAATACTTTTTGAGACCAAAGGTCTGGGTGGGAGAAAATCTTTGGTATCACAAAATAGCATACAGTTAGATATCAAAATGTGTGAAATAAGACATATTACAAAATTGGCAATGTCAGTTTTTTGTAAAGTTTGCTTCCAAAATGTTGTATGAAAACTTGAAAATCGTTGTAGAATGGCTTTGAGAAAAAATAATTGTACATTTCTTTATAATCCAGAAATGTAAAAGTTTTTATTTTAGTTTAGAATTAATGAAATTACATTATCCGAGAATCAGAAGTTAAAAATTAACAATGAGGGTTTTTGCTTGTAATAGAGCTGTCTTCTTATTTCATTATATTAATGTTCTATGTCTTTAAATGTATTTTTATAATTGTTGTCATTTGGTATCTTGCACAGATTTGCATCATACATAATCTTCTTTTATATATGGTTATATAAATGTTCGGCACTTCAATAATATTTTGATCATAAAATATAATAAAAAGTAAAAACTGTTAAATTGTCCAACGAAAAAAATTCATTTGTAATAGAAACATTAGACAATCTCAGGTTATTGAACACAGGGATCAAATATATTTTAAAATATAAAAATCAGCCCTTAATTTCGAAGATGGGAATTAAGTATTGAAATATCTGCAAATAGATTTAATATTGTAAGCAGGATAAAATTTAGAATGCAAATTTGGAATGTGTCAACGAGATAACAACCCGACCATAGAGTCGACAACAGCCAAAGTCTACCATTGGGTCTTCAATGCAACGAGAAACTCCTACCCCCAAGGAGTCCTCCAGCTGGCCCCCAAACAAATATATATACTAGTTCAATGATAATGGACGTCATACCGAACTCCGAATTATTCACAAGAAACTAAAATTAAAAATCATACAAGACAAAACAAAGGCCAGAGGCTCCTGACTTGGAACAGGTTCAAATTACGGTGGGGTAAAAGATGTTTAATTTGCTGTGGCTATGAGTGGAAAATAACACTGTATAAATATGAGACCAACTAGGCAATTATTCAACTTGGTATGTTGTTTCCATTTTCATTATATAAATGTAAAAGTTTTTATTTTAGTTTAGAATTAATGAAATTACATTATCCGAGAATCAGAAGTTAAAAATTAACAATGAGGGTTTTTGCTTGTAATAGAGCTGTCTTCTTATTTCATTATATTAATGTTCTATGTCTTTAAATGTATTTTTATAATTGTTGTCATTTGGTATCTTGCACAGATTTGCATCATACATAATCTTCTTTTATATATGGTTATATAAATGTTCGGCACTACAATAATATTTTGATCATAAAATATAATAAAAAGTAAAAACTGTTAAATTGTCCAACGAAAAAAATTCATTTGTAATATAAACATTAGACAATCTCAGGTTATTGAACACAGGGATCAAATATATTTTAAAATATAAAAATCAGCCCTCAATTTTGAAGATGGGAATTAAGTATTGAAATATCTGCAAATAGATTTAATATTGTAAGCAGGATAAAATTTAGAATGCAAATTTGGAATGTGTCAACGAGATAATAACCCGACCATAGAGCAGACAACAGCCAAAGTCTACCATTGGGTCTTCAATGCAACGAGAAACTCCCTCACCCAAAGGAGTCCTTCAGCTTGCCCCTAAACAAATATATATACAAGTTCAATGATAATGGACGTCATACCGAACTCCGAATTATTCACAAGAAACTAAAATTAAAAATCATACATGACAAAACAAATGCCAGAGGCTGACTTGGAACAGGTTCAAATTACGGCGGGGTTAAAGATGTTTAACTTGCTGTGGCTATGAGTGGAAAATAACACTGTATAAAGTTGAGACCAATTAGGCAATTATTCAACTTGGTATGTTGTTTCCATTTTCATTAAATATGAAAAATACATTGTCTAGTGTTATGTTTCTTTTATTTACTTCTATACATATCTACGTTTAGTCAGGGCAATGATTATAAGGGTATTTATTCTTTCAAAGAATTACACAATATTTCTGGCTTGTGAATCTTAACCTTTCTGTTCGGATGAATTTATGCCTTTGTGCTTTGTCTGTGTTGATTGCTGCGCCCCTATTTTTTTTACATTTTGTCTGTTTTGTCTGTTTGTTTTATTCACACAACGTGTTCAGTAAATTGAGGCTGTGCCGGTGTCACGTGGTTTAGGAATCTGTCTAGCTTTATAGTCGGCTTGATTCCAGCATGTCGTATTGCTTAATCTTTTGTTTGAAAAAAAATGAACTACGAGCACACGTGTGTCTAACCCTTTGACGAAGCCTGCATTGTGGATGTTTTACACTAAACACATTTTTTATAATTCATATAACGTGTATAACGAAACAAATAAAACAGTGTCATATTATGTTTAATTCGAATGAAATATCTGTTTACACCGTTATTGATACTTAATATACTTTTTTCACATGCTTAATTTATCCCTTTTCTCAAGCTATAATTCTTTAAAAAAAAAAAAAAAAGTGTGTCATGGAGTGCTTTATCAAAAAGTGCAGTGGTGTAGATTGGACTTTAAACTTAAAATTGGTTGTTATTGAAAGGTTTGTTAAACATTACTAATATGTGAATATTTGAAGTATTTTATAAAAAGCTTGCGGTAAGACGATTTCTTTTTCTCTTCGTTAACATACTTTGTCTTCAACAGTTTGTCACTGAACACTTTACAATTACTTGATTTACATTTGAAAGCGTTATGTTATTTCACTAAAAATTAAAGCAAAAGGAAATGCTAATAGAGGTCGGTCATTTAAAGACGTATCAACCGTATCATATACGTTGACGTATCCGCATCTACAGATATACCAAAACAGTATATGATCCCCAGCTTTAATTGTATATACTTTCAATAATGCAAATGGGCGACTGATTAATTTCTAATCCGGAAATTAAAAAAAAAAATAAGGAAATATGGAGATTTTGTGGAATATGTAACCCGACTTTTAAAGATATTCCGGATATATATTTGGAGCAGTTAACGGGCATAATAGGAGTGAATACGGTAAAATCGTTTTTTGTGTATGAACTATTTCTAACGTAGAACCAAATTGTTAATTGACAAATAGAGTGATACTCGGTACTTTTCTATTACCTTTTATGACAAAGGGTTTTGTACGATATTCGTATACCTATCCTACATTGATTCCCTTTTAAGGGCATGTAAAAGTAGTTGATAGAACCCCTGATTGTTTTTACAAAATAGCACTATCACAAATATTGAAAGTGCATGTTTGATTGTTTCGAAGAGATTCAGATTAGGTTTTGTTTAAATGAAGCATGGTCTTATTAATAAGCTCGAGATCACATAATATTTTTTGATATATCTGCAGATGCGTATTAGAGGATGGTCATTTAGAGACGTTTCAACCGTATCATATACGTTGACGTATCCGCATCCGCAAAACAGTTTTTGTTCCCCAGCTTTAATTTTATGTACTTTCAATAATGCAAAAAGACAACTGATTAATTTCTAATGCCAAAAATAACAAAACAATTAGGAAATATCGAGGAACATGTAATTTGACTTTTAAAGATATTCTGGATATTTTTATCAGTTTACAGGCATGAATACGGTAAAATCGTTTGTTTGAGTATTAACTTGTGCTCACTTTTCATAAGAGGGGGCCCACTGACTGCCTAAGAAGGGGCCCACTCCAGTCATGCTACAGTGATTCCCTATAAGTGAGCTTTATTAAAACGACAAAAATTATTATATAAGATACTCAAACGTTTGTTTGTTTGTGTGGAATTGAATTGCAATGATTCAAATATTGTAGTCATTTTAATGGAAATTATGAACCATCGTTTGATATACATCCTTTTTGTTCATCAGAATGCATTGTTTTTTTAAATGTTATGTATAAGCATGATAAGAGTACATATTGTAACTAACACAGGTACAGAAATGATAACTTAAAAAAAACAAAGAAAGTTTTAAAGTAAGAATAAATCTATTTATTTTACTTTAATTCTAATTACTTGTAAGAAGAATTCAGTTTTTTCGAGTTACCGGAATTGATCAGTTTATGATAAAGAGATTCAAAGAATTCCATTAAATCCGTCAAATATTATGGCGTCTTTAGAGCATGGGGTAATCATAATCAGTAATCGTATTCAGCTGTAATTGATTATATTTTGCAGTGTAATCGTATAAAATCAGTAATCATGCCATTTCTGATTACAAGTAGTAGTATTGTAAGGAATTACATTACAAAAAACAAGTGTTTTCATGATTACTTTAAGATTACTTCGACATGATAACTTGCTGATTACAAATCTTTGAAAATAGTTTCTGATAGACAATAAGAAAATAAAAAAATGTAAAGCACAAATGACAAATCATTGAGCTAATATTCTCTATGATGGGACTCTGTTTAATGTGATAAATTGTATCACCTATATATATAACAAGTTTTTAAACCAAGCGTTCTATTTAGTTAACAGTTATATCTTTTATATAGAGAGAGGTTACTTGTCTATAGCAATGATATCAAATTACACATGTTACACTGTTCTTGTCTAAAAAAAACATATGACTTTACAAAAAATCACCAAGATTAGCTCTTTTGTGCGGATAAAAAGTTATAAGAAATCGATATTTCAATATACAAAGTAAAGATAAGTGATCCAAAGAAACCATGATTACTTTAAAGAAAAGTGATATAAAGTAATCAAATACATTTGAAATAAGGTGTACTTGTACCGTAATCGATTACATGTTATTGCAAAGAAATTGTAATTCAATCAATTACATTTTAAAGTAATTGACCTCATCCCTGCTTTAGAGCTGTCAATCATTCACAGATTGATATACAATTGCTTCTTGGTACACTTATAGTCACTAAGACAGTGTTAATATGACCATCTTAAAGGCTATATGTATGTGATATGCCTTTTGAAATGGATGTTATGATGTTATGATGTAATGCAAGGTCCTTTTTTAATATATAACTTTGAGGGAAAAACCATTTACAAAAGAGAATAGTGCTCTAACATTTTGGTAGTAATAAACAGCTTCAGTTGAAATCAGTTCTAAAATCTATAAAAGTCTACCAGGACCGTTAGAACTTCATTTGTATTATACTTTAGTTCTCATAACAACAGTATATCAAAGAAAGAGGTCTACCCGAGAATGGATTTAGATGTGCAAAGCCTTAACACGGTTCAATGTACTAACATATGCAATCGCAATCTTTTAAATTCTATTTCATCACAGTCCTTAATTATTCTAGTGGGTACTAATTGTGAATCACTACTGGCCAACTTGTTTTTCTACTCCTATGAAGTAGATTTCAAAGAAATAAAACTAAAGTTTTAGAGAAGTCAGAACTGATTATAACTGTAGCTGTTTATTACAACCAACACTTCTGTCCTTTAGTATATGGTTTCGTAATGCAAAGGCGAGGACAAAAATGTGAGGTTATATCTATCATCTAGGGTGATAGTAGACAAGAATCTAGGGTTACCTGATTGCCCCTTTGTAAAGATGAATGTAACGCCAGGACCAGAGGTCAGTAAAATAAAAGTTGATGTATGACAGTACAAATTTTTGTTTAAGTGCTGTCCTAATAGTAATATATAATTCTAGGACTTAAGGTCATTCCTTTCTCTGCCATAGAGTTATTCCCTGATTTTTATATTCAACATAAGAACCTGATGTATTGAAACTATTTATAGACATAATTAATACATGTAGAAAGCCCGACGTCTTTCCATCATTTTGAAATGAAGATATTACCTCTTTATAGTATGGGTGGTATTGCAAGGATCTGAAGTCTTTAATTTTGTTATATGGCATTGTACCAAAATGACATTTGTTTCCTTTTTCTATGATGGTATCGTACAAGGGCATATGGTACCACATATGTGATAGATGATGCATACAAAATATCGTAGCCCCTTTTAAATTGAATGATGTCAAACAAGTACGTGATGTACCACTGCATGCATGTGAATGTAGTAGAATATATCACATAAACAGTAAGTGCACCCTTTACAAAGGGTAGATTTTGACCCCCTCATTCAATAGCCTTATTTAGCATGTGTTACTCCCTATAAATAGGGTGATATTGGATATCGGATTAAAATATAGCATAACCTATAACTGATTTGACTAATCTTTTTCAAAATTTTATATTAGGGAAAATTAAAAACACTTGACAATAGCTGTGTGCACCGTTTGTAGCATTGAAAACGCTACAAACTCCTCAGAGTCTGAATTGACCAGTTTTTGTGCTCAACCAGTAAAATCGAGCACACATTTTACTCGACTAGTCTCGACATTGTCTCGACTGTACTTAACTGTACTTAAGTGTACTCGACTAGGTCTCGACTTTACTTATTTAGTCTGATTCAGTACTTGATGATCTTTGTGTAGTCTGAAATGGTCTTGACCAAGGCTCGACCTGTCTCGACCTGTCTCGACCTGTCTCGACTAGTCTCGACTCAGTCTCAACCAGTCTCGATCTGTCTCGACTAGTCTTGACCTTCAAATTTAGTTTGTTTGACTGGTGTAAATCAGCCCATCTAACTAAATTAAATATTGATCTTACAAAATTCAAGCCTATTAGGTTGTTTGATTTATTGCTGTGAAATGAAAGAATTTAATTTTACAATATGTAAAAATAAAAATTATTATATAAAAATTCAGATAGGCATCTTTCATTTTTTTTATAACTTTTTCAAATCAACTTGGATTTTCATCAAACTATGCAGATATCTTAGATATATATCAAGCTTACTGAATCCCATTTCATTTAGTTTTTTGTTGTATTGCTGTAAAATTTAAGAATTAAAGTAATCTTGGTAAAAAAAGCTAGAATTTGCAAATTGGACAAAATCTAAGAGAGTGGAAGCCAGATATCCCTGAGTAAAACCACACACCTTCAATAGGAAAACTGACGATCATTCTCAATTAAGTCTAGAAACGAGTGCACGAGAGGGGTTCGAACTCACAACCGGTGTGCAGGATGAATTGTAAATTACACTATGCAAATAATAAATTAGCAAATTTTAATATCATTGTATTTAATGTTGTCACTATTTATGGAAGTATTCAGTTGTCATGGATTATATCTTGTACATCCATAGATATAGGAAGATGTGGTGTAAGTGCCAATGAGACAACTCTCCATACAAATAACAATTTAAAAAGTAAACCATTATAGGTTAAAGTACGGCCTTCAACACGGAGCCTTGGCTCACACCAAACAACAAGCTATAAAGGGCCCCAAAATTACTAGTGTAAAACCATTCAAACGGGATCCAGCTTTTTTGTTGTTGTGCTATGGTAATTTTTTGCCTTCTGATCTTTCATTTTTGATTATGTGCTTTGTCTTGATGCCTTTTTGTCTGTCTTTGTTGTGTTTTTTTGGTTTTTATGTAGTTTTTAAGAACATATCACACTGTTGACTGGCGTACTGTTTTTTTTTAATGTTTACCTTTTTATGTCTGTTTTGGGTTTTGTCCACACATCATTGTCAATATAATATAAAATTGAATGCAACTTTAATAGAAAAGAGAGACTTAAGTTACAAGAAGGACAGTCAAACTCAAAGATAGAAAATAAAATACAAAGCCATGGCTAAAAATCAAAAGACAAATAATAGAACAGCAGACATAACCTAGAAAACTTAAGACCAAGCAACAGAGATGTATAGAAGGTTTGCAAAAAGTTTTAATCCACTGTTTTCTATAAAGAAAATACTTGTACCAATGAAGAAATATGACATTTATTATCTATTTAGTTGTTGTGTTTAATCATTTTTATTTTGCCAGTTTCGTTTAGAGTTTTCCTCCAAGTTTTAAGTATTTTTGAAAGTTCACTTTTTCTAGAGTGTGAATTTGCTTATCTTATTGTATTTCAGGAAAAGAAGCTATTCGCAAAGCTAACAAAAAAAACTATGTAAACATGAAAATAAACAAACTATGTATTATGTACACATACTTTTGACTACCATTCACAAAATATATTAATTAACATGCAGAACCCTTCTCTACAGGTCGTTTGCGTATAGCTGATGGCTACGCTATGCATCAAGGACGACTCGAAGTTCATTATAAAGGTGAATGGGGAACAGTTTGTGATAATCACTTTGATGATATCGATGCAGAAGTAGCATGTAGACAGCTCGGATATTGGTATGTACTATACTGAACCACATTAAAAACGCAACACTCATTTTGTTGATTTTTTTTAACCAAATCTTTTTTGATTCTCTTACAACTTTTCATGCGTATCATACTTCTTTCTCTTTACAAAAAATCAAGATCTGATATACCTGAGGTTATTAAACATACCGAATTTTTGAAGTCGCACGAATTTCTTAAAGCGAAAATTTGGACCCATGAAAGATTTTTCAGGTTTTTTTTTGTTGCTTTGTGACACAGTTCTTCCAATCCTTTGTCTCACTTAAATCACTTAAAATATGTTGCATCTCCAAATTGCCAAGACTGAAAAATAAAAACAAAATGCATTAGCCCTTAAGACTACTGCAAACATGAAAACATAAACGTGATGCAACCATACTGTATGACTTCAGAAACTCGTCTTACTGTTCTTCCGTTCACGATACAAGTAGACCAGATTTGTTGCTGGCCATCAATAGACAAATTAACGTGTAGTGACAATGAAACGTCTTTTGCCAGACATGTTTACGGTCGCAATGTCAACTGCTAATTACATTGTCGAGTGCCATTGTGTACAGATTCATATCACAATGTTTCAATCATCTGAATTGCCAAAGAATCGATTGAAGGAAAACATTTAAAGCCATCAAGTTCAGACCGCATAATTGCAAAAACCAATTAATGGGTTGAACAAATGCAAAATCAGAAGGTGTAAAACAGAACCAAAAACAATGTCAGACAGAATTTGTTTACCTTTCTGATAAACAATTTGGCGTTCGTAAACGGCAGTTATTGCTTTTTCACGGTGACACATTCATTCAAATATAACAAAACAAATAGTCTAGTAGTGCGTTTCTCAATTTGGTCAGTATATGATTAAAGCCCATGACACAAGATATTTCAAATCAGTTATGCTATCTCTATTTGTACAAAAATCAACTAAGATCAGTGTGAAGCCCAATACTTAACGATTATAAAGTCTTATCTGACATCAGAATTTGACAACAAATGATTTTAAACAATTTATTAATTCAAGAGCCTAAAACAAAAACAGTTAATCAGCGGTACAATACGACTATTAAAGCCTTTTAAATGAATATTAGAACAAAAAAAAAAGAAAAGAATTGTATCAAATTTGGTTCAGTTGCACTTTTCAGAGATGACAAAACATGGCTTTTGTTTTATTATATTACAACAATTATAAAAGTCGCTTCACTTTAAAAACATGATATTTTGGTTTAGTTCGTGTCATCACTTTATGACGTTTCATAATAATGTAATGCATTTCATTGCGTATGTTAATTCATTCATTGGAAGGACAAAGTGGTTCATTACTTGTCTAAATGAGAACTATGACCACTTTAGAGTCAATTTAGAAACGAAAATTTATCTTTTATGCATAAGTAGCTGCAAAGCCGTCTTACAAATCACAAATCAAGTCGTGCCTTCATGCATAATCAATTTACTGAACGGAAAGCAATTAAACTCTAGCCCTGTATTTTTTATTCTATTTTTTTTTATAAATTTTAGTTCAGGAATTTTGCAACCCAAATTGCTGATAAGGGATGGTCACGGTCCGATTTGGATAAATGACGTCAATTGCTTGGGTTCAGAAACAAGATTACTGAATTGCATATACAATGCAGATACATCAAACTGTCGTCACTCTGAAGATGTTGGCATACATTGTTTTCTCAACTGTTCAACAGAGGATCAGGAAGATGAAGGTATGGTTTTGGTAAAAATAAACGTTCAAAACAACTGTAGCATGATCGTTATACTGATACATTTCCCAAATATTCAATTAAGTTACTCATCGATGTGTTGTAACATGTTAGCCATCCGATTGAATCCAAAAACTCTATTTTTTCCCTTACATTTTAAGATAGTATGTTGCAGTGCAAACAATTTATAGTTGATCGTGCGTTAATTAAAAACTTTAAGGTGTTTAAACAAAGATTTTATAAAAACCAGTGGTTATTATAATATTTGGTTTTTTTAATATGTTTTGTTAACCAGGGCGTTTTTCAAAATAGAAGTCATGGTAGTTATTTTAAATGTACTATACAAAAACGCCCTTTGACTTTTCGCGTAACTGTGGTTTTAATTTATACAGCATGTGCATGTTTTTTGTTGAATTAGAAAATGTAAGAGCTATTATATCTTTTGATATCATTAGGCTCTGTTTTATTGGTATTTCTGTTTGCAAATGTACTGAAACATTTTGGAATGGTTATAGAAATGAAGTTGGCAGTAAATGACAATGAATAAATTGAACATTTAAACAGACATATTTGAAAGGCAATGTATTTAAAAAGAAATGTATTTGAAAGGAAATGTATGTTAGGCCGTTATTCAAACATTGTCCAAATTATCATAACTTCTTAAATGGTCGAATGTTTTCAGAAAAAGAATTAAATGTATACCCAGTCTCTTTTTTTGTCAGAGCTGTTGATGTAACGTTCGATACAAAATTGAGTTAAAGTCTGGTTTGAACAAAATTATAGCTGATATTTGATTTGAACAAGAGTGGAACACGTGCATTATTTTCGAAAAAAAACTAAGGGGAACGGAGAAGTTAACAAACACATGTTTTTTTACTTATTAGTTAACTAATCGGAAGTGTAACGTTTGTCTGAATTCCACATGTAATTTGTGCCTTGTTATGATTTCGGTGTTGACATGTATATCAATAATGTGGTCATTTTTATAAATTTTCTATTAACGAAACTTTGAATTTTCGAAAAAATAAAAAATTTCTTATCCGAAGAATAGATTACCTTAGCCGTATTTGGCACAACTTTCTTGAATATTGGATCATCAATGCTCTTCAACTTTGAACTTGTTTGGCATTATACATATTTTGATATGAGCGTCATTGATGAGTCTTAAATAGACGAAACACGCCTCTTGCGTTCTAAATTAGGATCCTGGTACCTTTGATATCTATTATAGTCTTTTGTCCATGGATTGATGAGTTTTGAACAGCGGTATACTACTGTTGCCTTTATTTAGACGATAGAAGAACACCACGTATCGGAAGAGTTTAATCTTGGTCGGCTGATCACATTTTAAGGTGCTTGTGTACCATTATACTTTTTAAGATAAAAGCCAAAAGCTACAAAATGATAAAACTCATTGTGAAAAAAGTATAACTCATGTACAGAGCCAACTTGAAAGTTCAGCCTTGATGATTTGTTTCACATATCATGTCTTTGTAATCAGATTTGATATTTGATCTGGTATCTATATATCTACTATGATTTCAAGATAATCAGCGAAAACACAACAATGCAAAACAAAAGAAAAACATTGGCACAAGTTGAATGAAAAGTAATGAATCTTAGAATGATAAAAATAGCAGTAAAATTCATCAAAAATCGATAATGAGAAGTCGTCTGACGATTTAAAACGGTAAACACACGCTTTAGAAAATATTTTTTTATTCTAAAAAAAAAAAATGAATAAAATTTCACCAACATCTTATTTATTAGTATTGAACCAATATTGTCGATTAATCACAACTGATAGCAGGATTCCTTTTTTAATCAGTTATCATATTTGACACGTGTAAAGCGATTCACTGATTTTCCCCATATCAAAGAAAACAGTCACGTGTATAAAATATTGTTCTATAAAACTTGAAATACATGCATGAAATAACAAAATGTACCATAAAACGAAACCAAATTACACGTAACAGCACCGGATTTAGGCTTTAGTGGCATGTTATAAATCCTGTGTGCACTGCAATGTTCTTTGTAATGTGTTTCCATAGCAACTGTTATTGATATTTATTATGAATAATATTAGTTGTGTATCAAAACAATTCCTAATCAGTATGTTTTTACAAAGTTAAATAAAAAAAACTTTGAAATTGATGAATATAGCAGCATACTTCATTTATATCTGCACTTTGCAATTTCAAGTTTTCCAAATTTCAGAAAATTTTGAACAATTTTTTTTTTTAAACAACAAAAAACACATACTCAATTTTTTTCTTAGTAAAAGAGTGATATATGAAGATCATTTTGGAGGCATAACAATAAAATGTGATCTTGGAAAAAAAAAAAAATCACTTTGAAATTTGCTAAAAAATGTATTTTTCAGCAGTTTGAAAAAAATGCTAAATCGGCACTTTTCAAATACAATTTTGAATGTTTTGAATGGATTCAAGATAAAGTTTGTTTACTTATTTGTGTCATTCAAGACCTCTATTTACTCAGTATACCTATGATTTAGGCTAAAAGTTTATATTTGCTAAAAATAATTGAAGTTGGAAAATGATGGATTTGGAGATTTTGCTTCTCTGTTATTGGGCTTATATATATGGGACCTGTAACCATGGCAACAGAAACCCCAAAAATAAAAATCAAAGTTATTTTTGTTATCAGGGCATCATATGGACTTAATATTGAAAATATATTGGAAATCTGTGACATTGGTGTGAACAGTCCCATGGATTTCTTTGGTTTTTACAGAGAATGACTCTTAAGACTCCTTCGTAGCGTTTCGACGCACCTTTAAGTTATCAAATAGATATTGGTCATGATTTTCTAAAACTCAGAATTGTCAAGTAAATTTTAGACTCAATTCAAAATATTCAGAATATATCAAGCCATACTGAGAAAAAATAGGAATGTCGAAAGTATGTCGAGTAATTTCAAGGCAGAAATTTGTAAAGTTAAATTCATACAAATTTTATAAAAATGAGAATTTGTCAAGAATAATTAAAAATATAGTTCATACTTTTCGAGACGATTCATGAAAATTAGGATAAAAATATCATCTTTTTAGATTTTATGACTTTTGTAGTGTAACTGACTCTCAGTTATGAATTGTCCTTGCAGTTCGATATTTTTGTTTTTTTACTTATTTCTCATATTAAGGATATCCTGTATATTATATTCATTTTGTTAGCCAACTAACAAATGCATACGGTTGCTCAATGTATACTCGGATATAGTTCGGTATGATCATTTAACTGTTTATGGAAAAAACAGGCAAACATTTTAATTGAATTTTCTGTATTGCAAAAAACACTTTCTCCAACACAAAATGCAAATGAACTTGCAACATTTTGAAGATACAAAACAATAATGTGCAACATTTATAATAACATAGTTGATGTTTCGATAAAAGAAAAATATCATAGTCGCAAAATCAGGAAGGTCAATTATATCTGTTAAAGACACTATAACATAAAACTGTAATTTCAAATCCACAGGTGTCACACCGCATGATAACGTCATACATCCAACTAGTGATGTTGTAGTTGTTATAATTTGTGCTGCTGTTGCTATCATTGGTGCTGTAGTGTTGCTACTGGTGTACTGGTGCCGACGGCATCACTCTGGAAGACACTATGAAGAACCTAACAATCAATATCCAGCAAGAAATGGAAGACCCGTCGGAGTGTCTAACATGAATCATCTTTATGAAAGTATTCGTATCATAGAAGGTACTTCAAACTTGTCTCATTTAAATGGAGGATATATAGATGCAACTCATTGGGAATCTTCTTCTAGTGCAGACCTCCCACATATCTACCTCGAATTTTAACGGGACCGGAGATTCGAGCATGCCTGAATCAATAGTGATCAGAAATGCTCATTCGGACATGTCTGAAGCAAGTGTGATAAGAAATGCTCATCTGAATATGCATCAACCAAGTCTGACAGGAAATACTCATCCTGATAGGCCTGAATCAGTTCCATAGCAAAACATCACAATATTAAAAAAGTTTTTTAGTATTCATTTCACTTAGCTCGGTTATTGTACTTCCCGTTTTTATGCTAAAGTGAAACATATTTGTACTTGTTAGTTTGATATTTTGCAAATGTGCTTTGTCTATATGCCGTCTATATTTTTTTTGATACATCTAAAACGTGTCTTTGGACTTAAACATCCGTTTATCGTGAAATTGTACTATGGTACATAATTAAAATTATTACACTGTGCTGACTTTTCTTCTCTTATTTTGTTTTGCATTTTTAGCTATCATGTTTGTTTGATTATGTTCACACATTGTTGTTAATAAAATGGAATGTATAGCTACTAGCAAACACATAAGAGGTTTGACTATCTTTACAACAAGGTTTAATCCATCATTTTTTACATTACAAAACGCATATGAGCATTTGATTTTGAACCTTTCCTTTTGTATCTTTCCCGGAGTTCAGTATTTTTGTGTTTTTTTACTGTTTTTTCTTAACACTTATACTATCAAAACAGTTGGAAAGCGTTTCGAATACAGTCGAATATGGCGTTGTTCATAAGCAGTTAGCAAGTGGAAACAACAAAGAAAAGAGACGACCATGTTATTAATGGAATTTGACGAACTCCTCAGAGTTTTTTTTTATTACATTAGTGTTAATGGTTGATTTTTATTTTAATGTTTCTTAATCATTAATACATTCTTTATCTGTAGTGTAAAATTGACTTTTCTTCATAAACGTGTCGTCACATATTTCAAATGTCTTGAATAACTAGTTAGTACCATTCCACCTAAGATTCATGCAAAGGGTGATTCACTGGTAGTTGCAAAATTGGATCTTATGGGGTTCTATTGTTTCCTTTCAGGGAATAAGTGAAAAAAATGAAAAAAATATCACTGTTTTGCTATTTGGTTGCTATGGTAACCGTGCTGTCATAAAGTACCTAGTTATTTCGCCCTGAAAACCTGAAATTTGGCATATTTTCTTGATCTCTTTCACCCTAATTTCGAAGGAACTTGAAATATATAACAATATAATGTTGAAGTTGAAGACATGTTCTTAATATGTAAGTATATTAGGAGCGGGAAACAGTTCTTCAAATTATGTTTCCATGGCAACCAAATTACCAAATTTTGCATCCAGAAGAAAAATTGAAAATAATCGATTTTCAATATCAATTATCTCCCATGAACAGACTGATATTTAAAATCTGTTTTGAAGCATTTGTTCATTAGACCCTTGTCTAAAACATATAAAAAATAAACATTTGTAGCCTCCTATAGATTTTTTGTAAAAAAACATTTTTTACCCCTCTATTTCATGATTTTTGTGAATTTTCTAATTTTCTTGAATTCTGTTTTAGACAGCCTTTTCCATTGTTCCTTTTACATATATTGATCTATATTATGTTTTTATGTATATTTAATTATAGTATGCTTGTCAAAGTGCTATATTGTTAGGTGGGAGTGAATCTGATCTTGGTTCAGTATTCTACAGAAGGTCATTTGGACCCAAAATACTTAGTTTCACGATTTTTGCCGATTTCTTACTTTAGATGGACCCAAAACCGAAAGTAGTTGTTTCTTATGCGTATTTCAATAATGATAACGATCAGTAGTTATATGGCTGTGGGTTTGCACTATTTTTGCAAGTTCTATGCCTCTGAACTTCCTGTGTAAGATACAGATGTGAAGCCCACCCCTCCAGAAAAACGAGTTTTAGCAAATTTCAATTTTCCAAGTCCGTATTTTCTAAAATATCTTTTTTTGCTTATGATAATTGAAAAACATACCAAAACACAAAACTCAACATTGACCAATGAATCATGATAAACTGTTATCACAGAGATATGTCTCGCCTTTTTGTAATTTTGGCAATGAATTGTGCCAATTAATGCTAATACAATTGCAAACCAAATATCAATGACCTACCGCAAGTGGATCCCCAAAAATTGACCTAATCACAAACTAAAACATGTAATGTAAGCAAACCAATCAAAGTCAATAGACCATGACTGAGGGGGCGGAGCAAAATAATCTCCATGGCAATGAGATGTGACAATGCTAATACATCTGCATACCAATTATCATTGATGTACCACAAGTGGATCTCCATAAACTGACCTAATCACAAAGTAATACATGTAAAGTAAGCAAACCATTCAAAGTCAATAGACCATGACAGAGTGGGCGGAGCCAAAAAAATCTCCATGGCAATGAGATGTGGCAATGGTAATGCATCTGCATACCAATTATCATTGACGTACCACAAGTGGATCTCCATAAACTGACCTAATCACATACTAATACATGCAAAGTAAGCAAACCATTTAAAGTCAATAGACCATGACTGAGGGGGCGGAGCTAATTAATCTCCATGGCAATGAGATGTGGCAATGGTAATACATCTGCATACCAATTATCATTGACAAACCACTAGTGGTTCCCCATAAAACTGAGCTAATCACAAACTAATACATTGTTGACGCCGTCGCCGAAGCCGGAAACAGCATACCTATGTCTCGCTTTTTGACTCCGTCAAGGGGAGACAAAAATGAGGTCAAAAGCAGACCAAACTACCTGGTATGTATATTTTTGTTGAAACATAAAATTGTAGTCAAGGAAAAGGGACACCTCACAGAAGAAAACTTCTTAGCATAAGATATCATAATCTGCATAAAAGGTTTGAAGCATCCATATTTTCTCCCCTCTTAAATATAAAGCTTTTGAAATAGTTTACACTGCTGCAGCCAGGTAGTAATCAGTAAAACGTTTAAGTCTCTCATACATGTATATATATATATATATATAGATCTCTATTTTCACAGGCAATACAAAAATCAGTAAGCATTATTTTTCTTTATTATTCTATAAAATTTTTGTTTTTACAAATTGTCAATCCAGTTTTTTCCTTCAAAGATGCAGACTCACACAAGCCAATTCAGTCCCTTCTAAACAAACCACTTGAAGGATAAGGGCAAAAATTGTATGGCCCAGTCCTTAATGTCAGATCAAAACTTCTTCTGGCTATAATTCATCCAAAAGTGTTCAATGTAGTATGTCCACTGTCTTATTGATATCTTATAAAATGCTGCTTCCAAGACATTATATGTGACTGTGATAGCTCTATGCCTGTTATGTTAATACTCAATATGTACAGTTCCTCTAGAAAATCTACAAAACAGAAGTGAAAAATTATAATACATGAAAATTATGAATGGTATATGTACAATGATGTATATATGATCATGTTTTAAATAATTGTAAGAATAAAAATAATAGAAATCAAATGTCATCCTTATAAACACCTGTTTACTCAACAAGCATGTGACGTCAAAACTTGAAACCGTTAAATTTTGTTGAATTGCTTTGGGAGAGGAAAAAGTGAAAGAAGACAGTCAGCAGTTATGAAAAGATTTAATAAATAGTAAATATACTTTTCTATATTTATCTGATATAAGTTTTCATCAACAAAAAAATGACTCTTTAAGTGTTGTTGTAATACATGTATGTATTAGTACATGTATTTTAAATTCTGCTAATTTTATGTTTTCATTTATTGATAACCCTGTGTACCTGTGTACCGGGATACAGTGATTTTCACCATTTCATGAGACTCTATCCAAAGTTACAAGCAAATTTATTAACCTTATACAAATACAATGTATGATATAGAGTAACAATATATATATACTAACAGCTCTCTATTTGTTTTGTCCACTTAGGCATTAGGTGTCCGATATAAAATAATATCTTTAAAAAAAATTACCATGTATACAACATTTGTACAATGTATCACTTTCTTCATAGTTTAAATTTCTGCTCTAGTAACTTTAAATGACACTGGATGACTTGTAGAAGGTACCTAAAAAAAAGATTGATAATAAATAGACATTAGATTTAGGCTAAACAAAAACTAGAGGCTCTAAAGAGCCTGTGTCGCTCACCTTGGTCTATGTGACTATTAAACAAAAGAAGCAGATGGATTCATGACAAAATTGTATTTTGGTGATGTTGGTGTGTTTGTACATCTTACTTTACTGAACATCCTTGCTGCTTACAATTATCTCTATCTATAATGAACTTGGCCCAGTAGTTTCAGTGGAAAATGTTAGTAAAAATTTACAAATTTTATAAAAATTGTTGAAAATTGACTATAAAGGACAATAACTCCTTAGGGGGTCAATTGACCATTTCGGTCATGTTGACTTATTTGTAAATCTTACTTTGCTGAACATTATTGCTGTTTACAGTTTATCTCTATCTATAATAATATTCAAGACAATAACCAAAAACAGCAAAATTTCCTTAAAATTACCAATTCAGGGGCAGCAACCCAACAACGGGTTGTCCGATTCATCTGAAAATTTCGGGGCAGATAGATCTTGACCTGACAAACAATTTAACCCCATGTCAGATTTGCTCTAAACGCTTTGGTTTTTGAGTTATAAGCCAAAAACTGCATTTTACCCCTATGTTCTATTTTTAGCCATGGCGGCCATCTTGGTTGGATGGCCGGATCATCGAACACATTTTTTAAACTAGATACCCCAAAGATGATTGTAGATAAGTTTGGATTTATTTGGCCCAGTAGTTTCAGAGGAGAAGATTTTTGTAAAAGATTACTAAGATTTACGAAAAATGGTTAAAAATTGACTATAAAGGGCAATAACTCCTAAAGGGGTCAACTGACCATTTCGGTCATGTTGACTTATTTGTAAATCTTACTTTGCTGAACATAATGGCTGTTTACAGTTTATCTCTATCTATAATAATATACAAGATAATAACCAAAAACAGCAAAATTTCCTTAAAATTACTAATTCAGGGGCAGCAACCCAACAACAGGTTGTCAGATTCATCTGAAAATTTCAGGGTAGATAGATCTTCACCTGATAAACAATTTTACCAAATGTCAGATTTGCTCTAAATGCTTTGGTTTTTAAGTTATAAGCAAAAAACTGCATTTTACCCTTATGTTCTATTTTTAGCCGTGGCGGCCATCTTGGTTGGTTGGCCGGGTCACCGGACACATTTTTTAAACTAGATACCCCAAAGATAATTGTGGCCAAGTTTGGATAAATTTGGCCCAGTAGTTTCAGAGGAGAAGATTTTTGTAAAAGATTACTAAGATTTAGGAAAAATGGTAAAAAATTGACTATAAAGGGCAATAACTCCTATATGGGTCAACTGACCATTTCGGTAATGTTGACTTATTTGTAGGTCTTACTTTGCTGAACATTATTGCTGTTTACAGTTTATCTCTATCTATAATAATATTCAAGATAATAACCATATAACGGCAAAATTTCCTTAAAATTGCCAATTCAGGGGCAGCAACCCAACAACGGGTTGTCCGATTCGTCTGAAAATTTCAGGGCAGATAGATCTTGACTTAATAAACAATTTAACCCCATGTCAGATTTGCTCTAAATGCTTCGGTTTCAGAGTTATAAGCCAAAAACTGCATTTGACCCCTATGTTCTATTTTTAGCCATGGCGGCCATCTTGGTTGGTTGGCCGGGTAACCGAACACATTTTTTAAACTAGATACCCCAATGATTATTGTGACCAAGTTTGGTTAAATTTGGCCCAGTAGTTTCAGAGGAGAAGATTTTTGTAAAAGTTAACGACGACGGACGACGGACGACGGACGACGCCGGACGACGGACGCCGGACGCCAAGTGATGAGAAAAGCTCACTTGGCCCTTCGGGCCAGGTGAGCTAAAAAAGAGGCTCTAAAGAGCCTGTGTCGCTCACCTTGGTCAATGTGAATATTAAACAAAGGAAGCAGATGGATTCATGACAAAATTGTGTTTTGGTGATGGTGATGTGTTTGTAGATCTTACTTTACTGAACATTCTTGCTGCTCACAATTATCTCTATCTATAATGAACTTGGCCCAGTAGTTTAAGTGGAAAATGTTAGTAAAAAATTACAAATTTTATGAAAATTGTTAAAAATTGACTATAAAGGACAATAACTCCTTAGGGGGTCAATTGACCATTTCAGTCATGTTGACTTATTTGTAAATCTTACTTTGCTGTACATTATTGCTGTTTACAGTTTATCTCTATCTATAATAATATTCAAGATTATAACCCAAAACAGTAAAATTTCCTTAAAATTACCAATTTAGGGGCAGCAACCCAACAACGGGTTGTCCGATTCATCTTAAAATTTCTGGGCAGATAGATCTTGACCTGATAAACAATTTTACCCTTTGTCAGATTTGCTCTTAATGCTTTGGTTTTTGAGTTATAAACCAAAAACTGCATTTTACCCCTATGTTCTATTTTTAGCCATGGCGGCCATCTTGGTTGGATGGCCGGGTCACCAGACACATTTTTTAAACTAGATACCCCAAAGATGATTGTGGCCAAGTTTGGATTAATTTGGACCAGTAGTTATAGAGCGGAAGATTTTTGTAAAAGATTACTAAGATTTACGAAAAGTGGTTAAACATTGACTATAAAGGGCAATAACTCCTAAAGGGGTCATTTGACCATTTCGGTCACTTGACTTATTTGTAAATCTTACTTTGCTGAACATAATGGCTGTTTACAGTTTATCTCTATCTATAATAATATACAAGATAATAACCAAAAACAGCAAAATTTCCTTAAAATTACTAATTCAGGGGCAGCAACCCAACAACCATGACAACAGGTTGTCAGATTCATCTGAAAATTTCAGGGTAGATAGATCTTCACCTGATAAACAATTTTACCAAATGTCAGATTTGCTCTAAATGCTTTGGTTTTTAAGTTATAAGCAAAAAACTGCATTTTACCCTTATGTTCTATTTTTAGCCGTGGCGGCCATCTTGGTTGGTTGGCCGGGTCACCGGACACATTTTTTAAACTAGATACCCCAAAGATAATTGTGGACAAGTTTGGATAAATTTGGCCCAGTAGTTTCAGAGGAGAAGATTTTTGTAAAAGATTACTAAGATTTACGAAAAATGGTGAAAAATTGACTATAAAGGGCAATAACTCCTATATGGGTCAACTGACCATTTCGGTCATGTTGACTTATTTGTAGGTCTTACTTTGCTGAACATTATTGCTGTTTACAGTTTATCTCTATCTATAATAATATTCAAGATAATAACCATATAACGGCAAAATTTCCTTAAAATTGCCAATTCAGGGGCAGCAACCCAACAACGGGTTGTCCGATTCGTCTGAAAATTTCAGGGCAGATAGATCTTGACTTAATAAACAATTTAACCCCATGTCAGATTTGCTCTAAATGCTTCGGTTTCAGAGTTATAAGCCAAAAACTGCATTTGACCCCTATGTTCTATTTTTAGCCATGGCGGCCATCTTGGTTGGTTGGCCGGGTAACCGAACACATTTTTTTAACTACATACCCCAATGATTATTGTGACCAAGTTTGGTTAAATTTGGCCCAGTAGTTTCAGAGGAGAAGATTTTTGTAAAAGTTAACGACGACGGACGACGGACGACGCCGGACGACGGACGACGCCGGACGACGGACGCCGGACGCCAAGTGATGAGAAAAGCTCACTTGGCCCTTCGGGCCAGGTGAGCTAAAAAACTAAATATAGATTTATGGAGTTTAGTATGGCTTTCATTATCACTGAACTAGTATAAATATTTGTTTATGGCCAGTTGAAGGACACCTCTGGGTGCATTGAAGACCTACTGGTGACCTACTGGTGACCTTCTGTCTGTTCTATCATGTGTCTATGGTCGGGTTGTTGTCTCTTTGACACAATACTGTGCAATTGAAGATTTCCTGCTATTGCACAATACTGTGCAATTGAAAATTTCTTGCTATTGCACAATACTTACATGTAATATAACAATTTTGGACCCCGATTTGGACCAACTGGAAAACTGGGCCCCATGATAAAATATAAGTATATGTTTAGATTCAGCATCTCAAAGAACCCCAAGAATTCAATTTTTGTTAAAAAATCAAGCTAAGTATATTAAATTTTGGACCCTTTGGACCTTAATGTAGACCAATTTGAAAACAGGACCAAAAATTAAGAATCTGAATACACGGTTAGATTAAATCATTTGGCATATCAAAGAGCCCCAATAATTCATTTTTTGATGAAATCAAACATGTCAAACAAAGTTTAATTTTGGCTCCTTTTGGCCCCTAATTTGTTTGGACCAAAACTCAAAAAAAATTAATCCAAACCTTCCTTTTTGTTGTCATAAACCTATGTTAAAATTTCATAGATTTCTGTTAACTTATACTAAAATTATTGTGCGAAAACCAAAAAAATGCCTATTTTGGCCCTTTTTGGCCCCTAATTCCTAAAGTTAGAGTGCAAAAACCAATTGTCTTCAGACGACAACGACCCCAATGGGATACCAATATACAAAAAAATGTACGCCCAAAAAAAATCATTTTTTGCGGTCGTATAAAAAGAAAACATTTCAAGATCTCTCTCTTGTTTATTAAAACAATTATAGTCAACAAATTATTTGCGACTTTATGTCCTATCAAATTTGTGACTTTATGTCAGTTAACCTTTTCAACTACATGTACATGTAAATGGCAAAAAAATATTACATAAAAGATAACAAGAAAGCACACAAATTACACACTCACATTGACCTTTAAAACCAGCCTTAAAACCCATTCAAGGCGTATGATGCCATAATGCATCACCTTGGTACCGCCGTATGATGCCTTAATGCATCACCTTGCTACGGCCGCGTGATGCCATAATGCATCATGGAAAACGAAAAATACTCTGACCTACTTTCAGTTTTAATATTAGATCAATTACGTAAAGCTGTAAAGCGTACGTTACCACAATGTGTGAACAGGTTTCAATTATTAACATTATGTATAAATTTTGACAATAAAAGTCATTGTAATGTCATTTCTTCGTACTTTCGATTTGCGTTCATGATAAAATAATATGCCGCCATTTTTTCAATTTTGTTGACATGTGTAGTCAACGTGATCGCTTTAAAAAATGAAAGTTCATTACCTTCCACACAAAATATTTAAACCATTTATGTATCGCTGTTTTAAAAATTAATAATATTTACTTAGGACTGTTTAATAAATAAGATAAGCCGGTAATGGCTGTCTCTTTATGTAACATCTTTGCATGTTGTTGATTTACGCTCTGTTGACGATCGGAAGTTTACGGTTTTTGCCGACAAATAAATTTCACACGATGTGCAGGTGTTCTCCCAAATAAGGAAATCCATATTTTTGTGCAGCCAATCAAATTTTTCTAGGCTAAAAGGCGGTTCCATAGTAAAATAGTTGTGAAAAACGTAGTATTGTCGTCTGGGTGAAAATAAAAAAAATGTCTGAATCTTCGGATGAAGAGTTTGACGGATTTTCGCAAAATGAAGTTGATGCAGCTGCACAGCGGTACAATGATAGGCTTGCACAAATTGGGATAGGTGAATTAGATGTTGTTGATGATGAAAATGAAAGTGAAAATGATTTTTCTGATGAAAATGAACCCCTTGTTGTTGATGAAGCTGGTGACCGTCCTGCTGAAGCTGATGGGTGGCATGAAAATTTTAATTATTATGAGAGGGGATTACCACACATATTTTTACCACGTGGAAATACTGGTCCTACCACAGTTTTAGATCCAGATAAAGAGCCCGTGGATTTTTTCTCATTGCTGTTTACCAATGCCATTTTGCAATACATCATACAGGAGACAGACAGGTATGCCAATAAACAAATTCGTGATCATCCTGATGAAAATAAATCCCCATGGGTTACACCAACTGTTGAAGAAATGAAGGCTTTTCTAGGTTTATGTTTCTTGATGGGAATCAATGTAAAACCAGATATAAAATCCTACTGGAGCACAGATGTTATGCTGGAGACCCCGTACTTCAGTAAAGTCATGAAAAGGGATCGCTATATGCAAATTATGCGGTACATCCATTTTTCAAATAGTGAGCAAGCCCCACAGCCAGGGGATCCCAATTATTCTAAATTATACAAAATTGAATCGTTAATGAATATGTTCACAGATTCTATGGTAAACCAGTATATCCCTAAAAGGCAACTATCAGTTGATGAGGTGATGGTTCCATGGAAAGGACGACTGTCTTTTAAGCAGTATATGCCAGCTAAGCCTACCAAATGGGGAATAAAAATGTGGGCGATAGCTGAAGCTAATACAGGATATGTTTCCTTCTGTCAGGTATACAGTGGGAGGATAAATGGTGTCGCAGCTCATGGTCTGGCAAACCGTGTAGTCAAAAATTGTATTGAAAAGGCAAATGTTATAGGGCAAGGGTACCATATTTATATGGACAACTATTTCACTTCTCCCACCTTATTTACAGACTTGTTTGAACATTCTAACACTGCTGCATGTGGGACTGTAAGAATAAATAGGAGAGAGCTTCCTAAAGATATTATGAAGAAAAACCCTGAAGGTGTAATTAATCGTGGGGACATGCAGTTTAGACAGAAAGATGCAGTGGCTGCTGTTGTATGGAAGGACAAAAAAAATGTAAACTTAATTTCAAGCATACACGATTTCTCAGTAGGTGCAGTGCAGAGGAATGTGCAACAAGCAGATGGTATTTTTCAACGACAAGAGATACCATGTCCACAGATGATCTCTGATTACACACAGTACATGGGAGGGGTTGATAGGGCTGACCAGTACATCCAGTACTATGTTTTCCAACACAAAACACTGAAATGGCCTAAAAGGATTTTCTTCACAATGATAGAAATGTTGAAATTTGATGCCTTTAGGCTTTTTCTGGCTTCTCCTCATCATCAACCAGGCCCTGGTAAGAGACCAACAACCTTTTTGAAGTTTTCCAAGGCAGTAGCAGCAGGACTGATAGCTGGATATACAGGTGGTTCAGTTCGTAAAGGCCGCCCATCACTTGTCCCGGTTGATGACCGTCTTACACAGAGACACTTGCCAGGTTCCTTTGGAAATAAAAGTTGGTGCCATGTCTGTCACATGAGAGTGAAAAACAATCAACAAGAGACGCGTAGACAAACAAAATTTGGCTGTCTAGATTGTGGAAAGCACCTCTGTCTCCCAGAGTGTTTCACGGTGTTCCATTCTGTTAAAAATTACTGTTAGTGTTATAGCTGTGTTGTTAGTTCCAGACAATTTTGAATTTATTGACTTTACCGTTTCAATTTGCGAATTTATTTATTTATAAACTATGAACAAAACTAAAGAATAACTGATGAAGGATATATTTAAAAAGATGGTATCAAGAGACATTTTAAAATAAAGAAGGAATTTTATAGAGAGATCAGGACAACAAATAGTAGTTAACTGGACAATGAAAAAAAAATTAAAGACTTGAAAAGAGGCAAGTAACAAAAAAATTTAAAACTGTTATTTTTGTTTGTTACATAACCTTATAGCAGTTTAAAAATTAAATCAAAATAATATTATTTTTTGGTCAAATATCTAATTGTTCATTTGATTTTGATTTTTTTAAAAGTATTTTTTTTTTTATCTGCTTAAATTGCTATTAGGTTGCATGCCTGTTACTTAGTTTGAAATGAATATTTTCAAGGAAGGTAATTTACTTTGACAAGTACAGAGATTATTTGTTTAATCATTGAACAAGTACAAATTTTTATTTGCCATAGAACCGTAACAAGAAATTCTGTTTTACCCAAGTTACTTAAAAACATACGGCAACGTATTTAAAAAGAGTTGTCGTCCGCCAAATTACAATTGAGTTATCTCTCTTTAATTGTTGTTGACATGAACGACGCTTTGCAAATGGCGGATTTCAATCGCTGGTAATTCTCGCGTTGTCGGTCGTTTATCGTCTTCCCAATCAGTTATGGTGTTGTCATAGACATTTCATCTTATTCTTTGAAACAAAATGAAACATAGAACGTAAGTAAATATCTCAGAAAGGGAACGGTCAGAAGAAACTCTCCCCTTCGCAGACATATATTTGTAAACATTCAGTTATAAAAAAAAAACTCGTTCGTCATAGACCTAAACTGTTGATATTTCTTCCGTTTCATATCGCTCTAACCACACCACAACTCAAAACAAGTAGGGTACGACTTAACCTTAAAATATTTTAACGAAAATCGATCTCAAATAGCGGTAATTGCTGTTTGAAGTTCCGAGGCGATTTTTTTTTGAGCACATGTCAAATTAATCCCGGCCACGAAACTGCTCGTGCTAATAAATCTCCGGCTATACGAACGCGCCAAAAAAAACAATTCCGTACTGAAAGTGTTAAAAGTCTGTTATACATATATAATTCAGTGCATGTGGTTGTCCTTTGTTTATGTACATGTACAAAAAAGTAAAATCACAAAAATACTGAACTTAGAGGAAGATCAATTGGGAAAGTCCATAATCACATGGCAAAATCAAATAACAAAACGCATCAAACACGAATGGACAAGAACTGTCATATTCCTGACTTGGTACAGGCATTTTCAAATGTAGAAATGGTAATGGTTATAAAGAATGCTTTCATTGCCATGATTGCTATTGGGTCCTTTCACCCTAATAACATGTTCACCCTGGGTTATTCGCCCATAGAGTCTGTTTGTCCTACTAAAAAAATGGTTATTTAGATCTTACTACATGTACATGTACTAACTAAATGTTGTATATATAATATATATCATAAAATTTAGAATGGAAATGGGGAATGTGCCATAGAGACAACAACCCGACCATAGGGCAGACAACAGCAGAAGGTCACCAACACTGAACAGGTCTTCAATGACAAGAAATTCCAGTACCGTGAGGCGTCTCATGTATATATATATACAACATGTATATCATACAAGCATTTTTTTTTTTGTATAAAAAAAATTGATATAAATCAGACTGTTTAATAGTTTTCTGTTTGGAATGCTTTACATTTGTTATTTCTGGGTTATTTAGATCTTACTACATTTTGTACATGTTTATACATGTATGTTAAAGTCAATGACAGTATGGATTAACTCATTGTTAAAGGACGTATAGTCATGATAGTGTTTAATGACAGTAACATAGAAAGTATGTGACTGTGACAGACTGTCAATTGATCTCTAGCATGTCTACCTGTTATATATAATTATCATGGTAATGGTTATAAAGAATGCTTTCATTGCCATGATTGCTATTGGGTCCTTTCACCCTAATAACATGTTCACCCTGGGTTATTCGCCCATAGAGTCTGTTTGTCCTACTAAAAAAAATAATATTGACATGAGGGCATTGAAGTTGAAAAAAGATATTTTTATTCTTTAAATTTATGAAAACTGTATAATGAAAATATGTCAAAGCTGATGGCTTGTTTTGGATCAATTATTAATCAATGACATAACAAACATGGCAAATCAAAGGAAAAAAATAAATTGGTTTCGGCTATACAAACAATGACAAATATTAGGGTAATTTTTCAACAGACTTTCAACACATTCTGTTCACATAATAAACATGAAAAACAAAGAAACTAGGAAACCTTTTGGAAAAAAATATTGAAAATCAGACAAACGAATGGACCCTAGGCGAACAGATACTAGGGCGAACGTGAATCAGGGTGAACGACTATTAATCCAGATCTTCCTATTTGGATATTTCAATTCAAATATTTAGGTTTATTTAATATTTATAAAATAATAAAATTAAAATAAATAATGTAACTTAACAGGTTAGGCAGCAACCATTTGATTTTCTGGGGGGGGGGGGGGGGGCTATGGTGTTTTTTTCTGTACAAACTTTTTTTTCGCCTTTGGCGAAGAACAATCTATTTTTTTAGCGACAAACAGAAAACAATTTTTTTCTTTCAATTTTAGCATTACATATAGTGGCAGCTGAGGGTCCAAAACAAATTATTTTTTTCACCAAAAACTGGAAACCAACTCTTTTTTCCAAAAAAAACCATAGTCCCCACCCCCCCCCCCCCCCCAGAAAATCAAATGGTTGCTGCCTTAACTGTCATGACTTCATGTCTTAGTATTGTCTAGCATTTCACTGTTGCAATGTACATGGAACCCTTGGCCTAAATTAATATATTGTATGTTTTCCCTATCCCAACGTCGACCCTGCCAAGCCAGGTGTTGGTACATGTAGGTAGGTAGGGAAATAATTTATTTTTCCAAAAAGCTTGAATAATATCGTACAATCCGGCAAGCCAGGAAATTGGAAATGAATAAAATAATATTTGACTTAGTTTTGACAATAAAATTTTATGAGTAGCACTGTTTTTGCAGGGTCGGTCGGGATTGGGGAAACAAACAATATTTTATTTTAGGCCCAGTAAACACTCGAACATATATACTAAACTGAGTCATTGCCCCTCCCCCTTTCCAAAAAATAAAAAAAAACATCCTGTTTTAAGAATGTTCTTTTATTCCACATTTAAGAAAAAAAAAGTAATCATGTTGTTAAACCTACCACTTTCAACTGGGAGAAGTATTTTGTATTCCTTCAGCCTCCTTTGGCTCTGAAAAGGCCTCTGAATGTCTGTATTTTGGTCTTCATACTCATATAAACTTCAAGTTTCCATTTGTAACTTTTAATTACCCTGATGAAACTCTTTACCAAGTTTGTAACAGTGTGGTGTATAAACTCTGAGTAACAATAAGTAGTAAACATCCATTCTCTGTGGGATAACACTATAAACAAGTCTGCTTTCTTCAGATGTTCAGTTGAATTTCTTCTGTGGTAATTTGTACGGAGCGGATACTTTCGGCCCAAAAGCTAATTTGAAATGAAATTTTACATCTCTGTGACGCAAACTTAGCTTTGGTTGTGTCTTTAGAGTAACATTAGTAAAGAACACACTAGAATTTCTTTGATGACAGCTGCATATTGTATGATAAACAACATCGTAAATTTGCCTCCACATGTAGTGCAGCATAACCGGAAGTGATAAATTGTTTACAAGACACGATGCACTGAACAAAAATCATCAGTAAAAATAATTTATCTAACAAATTGAACGTAGTAAACACTGAATCTTTACTACATTATCAATTTCTTAACACTGTTAATTGCAGTTGTATAAAAACTGCAGAATAATCTATGAAATTATATTTTTTACTTGTTTTGAAGTTCAACAAGAGTTGTCTATCTTGAAATAGTAAGAAAAAGCGGTTAATTTAAAATGAATATAACTATTTACTGATAATATGCTACAAATATAATTTTTTGATATGTTGTTAGGGAGATTCCATATTTTCTGAAATGCTAAATGGTTTACTACAACTCGCCTGTTCACAGCAGATATATGTTATAGCATCCATCCTATTTCCAATAGTTATATAGTGGAAAAAACATGCCCATCTGAATTTTTATCAAGGTATAAATGACATAAATAGTAGGCATTAACAATTATGGTTAAAAATATGTTATTTTTTACTCAAATTATGTCACATAACGAAATATCAAGCATATTGGTTACATAGGGTAAATCACTTTTTCTTCATATTGCATGATTCTTAGGTGGAATGGTACTTAAACATAACATATTTTATACGTTTCCAGCTCGTATACTAACATATTTGCTGCATTCGGTGAATAGATGCAATTTTTGTTTTGCTTTGATCCACAATGATAGAAGACAAAAGTATAATGTTTTGTATTGTGTAAAACAATGATAAACATTCATTGAATAAAAATGAGATCTCTAGAGAATGTCACTTTTACAGTTGTAATTGTTATAAAATAGCAATATTAGAACAATTTGTATTACTTATGCAGCTACTAAAAAATCAGGTCAGACCTCAACATGGATGAAATTAGCGACACAACTGATACAATTAAAAAAAGACATATGGTGTTATCATTGAAGATGATAATGCATAATATATCATAGATGTAGTGCCTTAATATGATACAATATATGTGAAACCATAACTTGGAAATCAAAAGACATGTGTTTACAAAACGATGTATAATAATGACATTAACAGAACGACATAAACAATGATGAAGAAGAAATGATACACACATTTTTTTTTTAATTTTTTTTTAAATGTATGATGTCACACGTCATTATTGAATGTTAACCAGGTAACAAAAATCTACCATCTTCATCTTCTCGTCCTTTTGGAGTGCAAACGACGTAGTTGTAAACAACCTTATCTCACCACATGGTCTTCAACAAGGAACATTCTAATAAAAAAATATGGTCTTCCAGAGACCTTCATCAACCATTTCAAATTAAAAAATAACTCTGATCATCGATGTTGAACATTAATAACATGTGTATGAAGACAAATATTTCAAATTGATCACAGTGCTCTATTCCAGTATGACTTTTTTATAAGAAAAATGTTACAATCTACATACAATTTTTTTTATGATATTCATAAAATTTCAATACTGTCTAGTACCAGTTACTTCTTAGGAAGAAAGATAAGAAGTCAGCAATATCCTTTAATTTTTTTCTTCAGCTATACAGATGATTTTCTTTCTCTTAATATTTACAACATTTTGTTGCATTGTCGAACGAATCAATTCAATCGAACTAGAGATAAATAGAGAATAATACATGGCAAAATCCGTATCGCATGCTGTATCACCACGAGAAACCAATATCAGTCCCGAGGGCCGAAGGTCCCGAGGGTTGATATTGGTTTCTCGTGGTGATACAGCATGCGATACGGATTTTGCCATGTATTATTCTGTTTATCATATATTTGAATGGAATAACATTTTTATGTGGTGTATCTAAAGTCCGTGATTAGTATCTGTTAATTGACCGAAAATATGTGAGAATGATGTAAATTTCAGCTGAATTTTTGTCTATAAATTTCCTTATTTGCTTATCTCAATCATTACATGATAGTCGTGACAAAATTCGGGATCGATTATACTGATATACCACAAAACATGTTCAATAGCACTAATAAACTGCTAAATTAATATATTTCAAACCTTGATGTATTTTCATGTATTTAAATACATTCACAAACGATACTTTAAATCAAACCTGCGATTTGTTTTAAACCTCCAACTATCAGCTGTAGAATACAACACATCTTCCCAATATTTGTTTTCAAGTTAAACCAAATTCCACTGTGAACTTTATTTTATTTCTGTAATATCATTTGTATGAATTAGGTTGTGGATGAGGGGCCTTCATTTCTGATTTTTTTTATTTTTAGGACATTTTCTCTATTCTTTATAATTTTCGCCTGTTCTTTGATATGTTTGTTCAAGCA
The DNA here is from genome assembly GCF_963676685.1 of Mytilus edulis. NCBI lineage: Eukaryota > Metazoa > Mollusca > Bivalvia > Mytilida > Mytilidae > Mytilus > Mytilus edulis. The sequence goes on from NC_092355.1 coordinate 40,479,484, forward strand.
ACCTTTTCTTCGTTTTTCTGGTCTGTTTTTTTCTATCATGTATTATTTAAGCCAATTTTGCCTTTATTCTCTATTCTATTTACCCTATCCTGATCTTGATACATAAATGTGAACAACAATGTTACCAAATATCATCTATTCAAAGATTATGGTCAGACAGAGGGATTCTTGTATATGTCTGTATATGAACTACACATTCTGACATGGTACTAATTATGCTGCACTTATTAAAATATGCATACTTTATTGATTAAAGATTTCTTCACTTAGTGCTTGAATGTAAAATGTGGTTTTTTTCAGGGGGAAAATATATACGGATACCATGATTACTTCAGGAGTTTGTGCTACTTCATCCTTTATAATAACTAAAATATGAGCCTTGGAACTTCCATAAATGAAACTCTGATGCTAAAACTAATAAATAAATATTTTAATATAACACCTTTTTTATTTCATAACAAAACAAATCATATTTATAACAACAAAATTTAAGCAATTACATGTAATGTACTTTTACTATGTAGTGTTAAACAATATACTAGAGAAAGAAAATAGGTCTTTTGATGATTTTGTAATGAGTTCTATTCTGAATCTGTGTCATAAATCACCCATTTTCTCTTGCAAGTATTTGGTTTCTTATTTTCCTTTTGTCCCTCATTTGGATGCATGTAATTTATGATTACGTCACCTTTGATGTTTGCATTGTTAAGAATAGATGGAAGAGAACATTGCCGTCTATAACCTTGAGCAATATCTGTATTTGGAAAAGTGTTAACATCAGCAGTAGTGCTAGAAATTGATTCAATAGGAACTTCTGGAGTAATGGTTATAGTATTTGTATTGCTATTTATTTGTACTATTTCATAGTTAGCAATGTCGTTAAATGCAGTTTCAACGATTTCCTGAGAAGCGCGAAATAACAGCTGATGTTCATTATCATTTGGTATAAAATTATCTTCAAAACAAGTTATTGTACTGTCTACAGAAACTGTCTTGTTAAAATTAGTAAGAACAGACGACATTTCTCTCTGTTGATTGATTGATGCCTTCGAATAATTATTAATTGATGCCAAACTTTTGTGACCTGAGTGCTGCTGTACCAATGTATCTTGGACTCCATTGTGTATCAAAGTTGTTATTCCAGTCTTTCTAGCACTATGGTTAACTTTTCGTCCCTCTATCCCACCTTCCTCTGCCATCGTCTTAACTATTTTACCAATTGTGTTTTTACCCATTGCCATATTTTTGAACCATTCACCGCTTGAAGCCTTATTGCTTATTCCCACATAAAACTTTGCCTCATCTTCTTTCATATTTACAGGTCGATTTTGAGCATACAACAAGTACATCTGGATGGGACATCTTTGATTTCCTGAAAAAGAAAAAAAATAATAAGAATAGATATAGGAGGATGTGGTTTTAATAGTATTTACTAAGTTTATGTGCTTTTGTTTTGTGTCTTTTCATCTCCGCAAATGTTTTTTTTTGTTTCACTTTATTTGAGATGATTAAACGATATGGGGTTTTCTCATTGTTGAAGGCTGTACAGTTGCCTACATCTTATTTTATTTGATCTTTGGTGGATATATAGTTGTGTCATTGGCAATAATACCACATCTCCTTTTTTTATAAGACAAGAAGTATGTTTAGTATTCAAAAAGGTATATATCTAAAATAATTATATACCTTTATCCTCGAACATCTTTGGGGGGAATGCTCTTGAATCACTGTTAACTCCCGTCCTTGTTTTAGTAGCCCTCTCTGAGTATTCCAAATATCGTTCACCTGACGAAGTTGTCTTCAGCTCCACATCACCCCATCTTAAATGTTCATGCTCTGTACGAGATCTCATCCCAAAATACATGCTGTTGTTTAGAAATACAGTGTTCAATAAGGACTGTGCATTTCCTGAAAAATAAATGATATATTTAATAAAAAAAAATGCATATAAGAAGCAGGGGGTGTATATAAATATACATTTTTGTGGCATAACCACCTTTTTGTACACAATATTGTAGGTATGTTTTGAGATTTTTGAGTATGTGTTGATTATGTGTTGCTGTGCATTGAACATTGGGGTTCAGTAATGAGTATATACAAATCGACAGACGGACACATCTATGAGTTGTACATAAATATTTCATCATAGATGGCGTTAATATCTTTTGCTGGGGATCATTAATTTACCTGTTTGGTTCGTGATGCATGTACTTATTATAAAATGAATCATAAAACATGGGTAATCATTTTTTTAGACTACAAAGTTATTTTTATCTTATATATCTATGTTCAGTACCAGCATGTTTATAAATTATAGGATTTCATTACATGGAGAAAAAAATGTATACATTTATGTACTTGCCTCCACCCAATAATCCTTTCTGATACAACATGTCTAGTTCCTCTTTTGTAAAGGGGTCAGCCTGGTTGGGCCTGTTTCCTTTGCCTTGTTGTCTTCGGTATTTTCTTTTAGATGTCAGCACATCTCTAGAATGCTTGAAGTCCTTATCCTCTATCAAGTTCACTAGTGATCCCTTTTCTGCCAAAAACCAATTGATACTGCCCTGCATAGATTTTAGAGTGTCAGGCTCATATTCTCCGCCATCGCCCTTTTTAGCGGTCATAAAGAACCTTGCTAGGAATAAATCTAATTCGGGAGAAGGAATGCTTTCCACCTCTCTCTCCTCATTCTGTTGATTCAACCAAGTTTTGAATTTTCCAACGTCTGACTTTGTCTTTCTGACTGTGTTTCCATTACGCATCTCCGCCAAGAAGGCATTTGTTGCTTCCCTTTCCTTGTCACGAGAGTTGATTATGTCCTCTAATTGAAGAATGTCTTCTGATAGATCGTTCATCACTCGTTCTCCCATCTCGATTGAATGCGGACTCCTCGACATGACACTTTTTTGACAGTTGTTGTCGTCTGCAATTGATAATAAAATCCGATAAGTGCCGGATAGTAAAATATGAGAAGTTCCGAAAGGGGTGCGATACGGGGTATGCGATACGGGTTTAGCCATGCGATTAGGGGTATGCGATAAAGGGTAGGTGATACAGACTGGAAAAAAGAACCTTTATTAGATATACAAAATTGCTGTATTTTGTACTAAATATATGATAAAGGGCAAATTAATACTACAGATACGGTTAAGTCTGCCTCATATCTTGATCAACATCTATAAATTGGCAATGAAGTTGAAAACAGAACATTACTCAAAAGAAGATGGTTTAAGCTTCATCAATTGTAAACTTTCCATTTCTATGTTGCAACACTTTAGCAGCGCCTGCATACAGATTAATGTTTTTCCAAATTGATGTGATATTTCGGGGCTTGTATTTCCTATCATAATTTCTTCGATAGAAAATTGCTGCTCACAAGACGCTATTAAACCAAATGTTCCAAATGGGGAAGATGAAATCATCCCTTCGTGATTTTTTCGGACGCCATCACCAGTTGGTTGACCGTTATGAAATAACCGTTTCACAGATGATTTAGGACATGTGCCTTATGTCGTAATACAATACCCTTTCTTTGCCACGAGTATTCATGAATTAGTCTATTTATCGGATGCTTTATAACATAACCAACATGACAGGCTCACTTCAGGAGCACCTGAGTCCACCCCAAGGTTTTGGTTCGTGTTGCTCAGTCTTTTGTTTTCTGTGTTGTGTCGTTCTTACCACTACGTGTCCGTTTACCTTTATATTTTTAGCCATAATGTTGTCAGTCTATTTGCAATGTATGAGTTTGACTGTCCTTGTGATAACTTTCGTCCCTCTTTCAAGTTGTTCGTTTGCGTCAAGTAAAACACTAAAGTAGTGAATAGAAGAGAACATTATTAAGATAATATTTTGACAGACATCAACAGCTTTTTTCTTTTAATTTGATCAACTTGAATCCTATGTATGAAGTTATTTTTAACTTTAACATGATACATTCAGTATGATTTTTTTTAGTTCTAAATGAAAGCCATGGTCAATGCGTGTCTATCAGTTGTGTAGAACCAACGTCCAGCAAACGTTCTTACTATTTTCAACTTTTACTTTTTTTTTGTTATGATCCAAATTACACGTATGAAACATGTTAAAACATATTTAAGACATCGAATTTTCCTAAACTATATAGAAATACTAACAACTTCTTCTACAAACGATGTTTACGACCTTAATTATCCATAACCATATTACATTGACAGTTCTATTATATCACCGAATTCAGAATTTTTCTGAAATTGATTGAAGGCGTCTGGTTCAATGTTTTATATTCTGCTTATATTTATGTTTAAGTTTTTTAAATGACTTGTGATTGTTTTACATCATTCCCTTCATCTACCTCATTGATTTGATAGGTGGTTTTTGTGTCATTGCAATTCATAACGTGTTTATTTATTTTTTTATTGGCTTAAGAAAAAGTAGTGTATTTGATTTATATAATAGTCAACATAAAATACGATACACTTGTTTTAAATATAATATATCATTAAGTATAATAGATAAAAAGAACTATATTTTTCACTGAAAAAAAAATACTAATTTAGAAAGCAAATGGGAATACTTTACAAAATTTGAACAACTTAAGAAAGTTGGAAGGGACTATGTACTTGTGAGTATCATGTACGGTGTATGTTTTAGTCTTAATTATGCAGAAAAAGGGGCAACGAGTAGGTATAGCAAAACAGTAAATCTGGTGAAATGTATATCCGGGTTCTTAGTTTGAATTTAGAATAGACATATATATATATATATTCACAAGAGATTATACGCTGATGCAAACTATAGTCTACGTTGTTACTGAAACTCCATTTAGCGGGATCGAGACAAGATATTTTGTCAGATGAAATTGCTGAGATGTCTTATATGCAACGTGTGGATTAGACAACCAATTGATTTTGATGTAAGCTATTTGAGCACAATACGTCAAAAGAGACTTGAAAGGAGATCATGTTGTCAACTATGCGTTAACCGACAGGAATTCCAACTCGAAATCTGATTCAGCAAAAATAGACAATCATTTCAACAACGATTAGAACCCTGTCTTTTTCTGAAGAACAGATGAAGTTCAGTCTACAGTTACGTACTTTCAATTACACTTTATCTATTTGAAAATATGCTTGTTTTTACGTAAAACCTATATCGATGTCGTCAGTATATTTCCTTCTCGAGTGACCAAAGCGTTTCGAGCGATCGATCAATTAAAAATACACGATGTTGTTTTTACACTGTAGAGTGACGACATAACGTGGTAGCGTAGACGTTGTGACGAAGTTACTTTAGAGACAAGCAACAACGCTAAGGGTTTCTTTCTCAATAAAGTCGACTTTGATTCGCTCGAAAACTGCCTGTTGTTTATCATAGGTCTCCTATGTGTCCTTTGTATCTTTTGTATTTTTTTGTATCAGGCTCTAAATTTTAGAAGCTGTTTAATGGATTAACATGGTGGAATAACACATCAATGAATATACAATTGTTGGCCATATACCTATATTGACTTGAACTTCAACATAGCTATTAACTTATATCATAGGCGGATTTAGGGGGGCAGGGGCCCGCCCCCCCCCCTTTTTGTGAAAAAATTTGGTTGCTTATATAGGGAATCACTGAAGCGTGACTGGAGCGGGCCCCCTCTTAGGTCAGTCAGTGGGCCCCCACTTATGAAAATTTCTGGATCCGCCACTGTATATTACAATTGTTAATATACAACCTCGTAAATCATTTATATATACTCTTTGTACGCCTTGATGTAAATGTAGAATTTGCTTTCATATCCTTCAATACATGTTATAAATGTACCTCGGATTTTGTCATTGGAATGTTAAATATTCATAACGAAATCATTGGGACGTGGTATGTTATCACGATAATGTACAAACGACGCATACATTAAAATATCAAAGCACAGGATAGGAGTTCTGCTTACTAACGCAGTCATACATAAAATACTTAATAACAATATTGAAAGCCGAGGACAATTAAGCACATTCGGAGAAAGGATGTAATGGGCTAACATATCACTGTTGCGTAGTCGATGTGATCATATAATATAATTAATTCATGAGAAAGTAAGGTTTCAACTTCCTCAGGCACAGTTGACACTAATTGAATTGGGCTATTTATTATAGGTTTTTGTGTCATATAGCTCTTAAAGGTTTCGGTTCTTATACATTCTCGGATTTCAAATGTTTGATTTTGAGCATTCCTTATGAAGAAAAATCCAGAAAAGCGCTTGGGACGCATACAATTGTTTGACGTGGTTTTGTTTTTAATTCAATCACTATGTCGATAACTCTGCTAGTTGATTATCAGTCCCTGAGCGTATCATCATCTCAGTAGTCAGAGCTTCGGTACTGACATGATTTAACAAACCTTTTTAAAATGTCCGTTTATTAATTTTGAAATTATTAAGAAACTAAGGTTACAACTCTCACAGGCAAAATTTTCTTTTTGAGTCAGGTCGTTTTGTGTTTTTTTTAGACTGTTAAGTTTGAATTTCCAACTGTTACCTTTTGCCTCTTGAACATATAATAAACAATAATGTGTTCCAAGTACACGGATATCCTATCCGCACTATCCTTTTCTATATTCAGTGGACTGTAAAAATGGGGAAAATCTCAAATTAGGCATTAAACTAGAAAGATCCCATCATTGGGAACATGTGTACTAAGTTTCACATTGAATAGACTTCAACGTCGACCAAAAACTTTAACCTGAAGCGGGACAGACGGACGGACGGACGAACGAATGAACGGACGGACGGGAGCACAGATCAGAAAACATAATGCCAATACAATGAACACACGTTAACGCTAACCAATGAACTATGCAACGCAGGCAAATGAAGTAAATATCAGATGCAATCTACAGACGGACAGGTACACTAATTAACATAAATCTACAATCGTTTTTTTTTTTCAACATATATTTGACTTTCTGCTCAAAGTATCGAAACGAACTTTATTCTAACAAAAAAATAATTGACCAATAACCATTTTAATAACGACTTAAACGTCATATGCCAAATTCGCCGGTTTGACATGGCCACGTTACTACTATTCATTTTAAGAGATTTAGTTCACCTGTTACTTAAAGCATCAACAATATACCAAATGAAGAATATTTCATATTGACCAATAAACCATGAACCATGAGCAGCAAATGAAAGCTGCCAGACGGACATGTGTTCTTACAAACGGCCCTTTGACAAATTGAGCTTTAGCCTTTCTTTATTTGCATTCGATATGCACTGCTGTATAAAAATGATAAGTATAACTAGCTACAAAATCAGGTGTTTTTTGTTTACTAATTTCCAATTTGACAGTTGTTTTGCATTCGTTTGAGGTTTTTGTGCTTTGGATTTTCCCATATGATAACATACTTTCTGTTTTGAATTCGATTTTCATTTCATTTCTGGTTCTAATTTTGGAACACTCGAGTGTTCACCGTCAGAACATTTTTCTCTAACATGTGCGTTAAAAGACTGAACACAACGTGTTATAAACCTTAACACTGGCGTTCAATTTTGAACACTGGTGTTATAAACCGAACATAGATGTTCAAAATTGGAACGCGTCCGGACGCGTCTGGCGTCCGCAATATTTGCAGTGTATAAAGAGTAACTTATACTTTAAGTTATAAAAATACTAATTAAGATATAAAATGTTTGGGGTTATTTCTTCTATACTACAATGAAAAAAGTCGATAAAACTTATTTTAAAAATATTAAGGTAAGCAATGATAGTATATTTCTAATTTCATTAAACTTATTTATAATTTATTCATTATGACAGTGCCATTTGTGATTTTACATTGGAATCCCCGGACAACGCAAACTATACAAGGTTGTGAGAAGATACTCATACACTCAAAGACAGAAATAGTTATTCCCCCTTTAACGGTTCAATTTTTACTTGCAACGAGTGTGGACACAGATCAGTGTGGATAGCATGTTTGGAAGTTTGAAAGTGTTTTTCTCACAGACAAAGTGTTCTTTTCTTTCAAACGATTCTAATATTTTGAACTGTGTTCCACGGTGACAGCAATCCTGAATATAAGATCTGTACCAAACACTAAAAATTTAAGTGTTGTTTATTCCATATTTACTTTTGATATCCAAGACTGTCTTGGGGAACATTTTTGTATGAATTACTGTAACCAAGTAATTCTGTTCAAATTTGATCCACAACTTTGATTTTGGATAGCAACGACATTCAAATTAGGAGAGGACACTTAGTTCCATCAGGGGACATCGGTGGCCAAGTGTATAAGTAGTTCAACTATTGTAACCACTCGTCAGTCAACATTGGAATTGCCTCTTGGCATCTGACTTAGGTTTTTCATTATATAAACAAAACAATTATCATAACTTAATAATTCTATTGAACAATAATGCGGCTTAACATTTTCTGTGTGGTGTTCCATAATTGCTTACCACTATTTCAATAAAACTCTTTTGTAAAGTATATAAAAATTGCACTCGACTCCAATCTCAATTGACCTGGATTATCAGTTTTTCTATCGAAGGTCAGTGTTTTTCTCCGGGCATTCGTCTTCCTTCACCAAGAAAAACTTGCTACCATGAAAAAGCCCAAAAGTGGTGCTTGAAAGTAGCGCTAAACCACCAACAATCAATCATTAGGTGCATGATGTATTTATGATATGTGAGACAGTTTATGAGATCCTGCCTTCATGTATGTGATGGAAGTGTTTAACGACCTTGGCTGGCCTAACAGCTCCTGCACGGTTGGTTTTGATGCCCAAAGGTTTTTAGAAAGCGATTAAATATTTTAATGCGCGACGATGGATAGTTGGAATAGGACGACCGCCATTTTGTTTTTAATATCTTTTGGTTTGTTGACTATTTTTGTATTGTTTACTGCCTTCTTAACAGCTTCTTTCGGGGCCAGATTGGTCAGCTTGGCAGGCCGCGTACCACGATGACGGAGTACTGATCGACAAGTCTCGAACGAAGTAATAACGTTGACAGGAAGCATTATCAGGACCACAGTCGTGAGACAGTGAAATTGCGGTCCATTATCTAACACCTATAATACAGGCCTCGGACATCAGTCGGCATTACACTCCCCCATCCATAATGGATTTTTGGAGTGTATGCTGACGCGTGTTATTATGTGGATAAAGAGTAACGTAGTCTGTACAGCATGAGATTGGTTTCCGTCATCGAAAGTAGTAAGTCGTTGATCCATCAATCAGTAAAGGAGACCTGACCCAGCAGGTTGTTATGACTTAGACGTGACTGAGATTCATGTACTTCTTGTATGGTTCTATTTACTTACTCGCAAATTCTTCTAGATTGTACGGCTATGGGCACACCCCTCCCCTAACGGCGGTTACAGATCTAGGATAGAGGGTAAGCACTATTTCATCGCAAAAACAAATTCTCCCGCTTCTCATAATTTATATGATTCAGATTTTGAGTTCGAAATTGTCCAAAAAAGTTCTATAATTTTCTGGAATAACGCCCCTTTCTTTTTCAAATTTAAGACCAATCCTTGCAATCAGGGTCTTCATCAATATAAATGATAAAATAATGAAAATCGAACTCCTTTGGGACAATCAAATTGTGTGATACATCTTATTTATGTATATATACTAAGCCATAAGCCAGAACCTAGCGACAAGTATAGTTATCCCTCCTTGAACGTGTCGATTTCGCCACTGATATTTTTTTTGTTTGCAATAAGTGTGGACACAGATCGGAGTGTTCTATTTGTTTTTTTGTGTGTCATACAGTTCTATGTTAAATTGTGTTCCAAAGTGACGGCCACTCTGAACATCGGATCTGTACCAATTACTAAAAAATAGAAGTGTTGTTTATTCCATATTTGGTTTTAATATCCAAGACTGTCATGGAGCAGATAGTTTTGTATGGATAACCAAGTGATTCTGTTCAAATTTGAGTCACAACTGTGCTTTTTGATAGCATCAAAATTCAAAATAAGGGGAATCACATTAGGTGCATTTCTGCATGAAGTGATTTCAATATGCGAGACAGTGTCAGCGAACCTGCATGTATATATAAAAAAGAAGATGTAGTTTTATTGCCAATGAAATAACTGACAGAATAAAGTGACAGAAATTAACAACTATGGATCACCGTACTGCCTTCAACAATTAGAAAGCCCATACCATGGTTTGGAAGTATGATTGATTCGAGAGCTTATAGATAAACCTATACTAGTTGATCAGTTGATGGCAGAACTGTCAATCGGTGAGGTTATATTTGTAAGAAGGGTGGTATATACATGTACATGAAAAGCATTAGTTATTGTTTAAGATTTCAAGATTTACAGTTCTGAGTGATGGCAATACATGGCCTGACGCTAAGGGCTAGACAATATAGAAAGTACATTTTTGTGTTATTTTGATGATATTTCTTTTAAAGTATCTCCAGACACTCGAAGGTTTGATTGAAGTTATAAAAAAGAAAATTTCACGATGGAAATAGTAATAAAACGATTAATCCCTAATGAATATAGTTGATTAAAATGGAGAATGGAAATTGAGAATGTGACAAACAGACAACAATCCGAACGGAGAGCAGAAATCAGTCAAAGGCCACCAATGGGTCTTCAATACAGTGTGAAAATCCCGTATCGGAGGCGTGCTTCAGCTGGTCCCTAACCAAAGATGTATACCAGTTCAGTGATATTGGACATCATACTAAACTCCAAAATATATAAAAGAACCAAAAATTTAAAATCATACAAGACTATCAAAGGTCAGAGGCTCCTGGCTTGTGACAAAAATGCAGAACATGTTTTTTGAGATAACAACCCTCCACTATACCTCTACTCAATGTAGAATAAAACAAACACACAACAATACGGACAGTGAAATTGAGTTAAACAAAAATTCAGTTTAAAAGAAGTCTATGAAAAATGTATTGCAAAATTATTCACGTTTCAAGTATTTTGTTAGATCCAAAAAATTATGAAGTAAAACCTGTATGATACAATTTGTTGTGAAATAAAAAAAACATACCAGAGCTGTAATAACCATTTACACAAAATGAACAAATGAATGATGAAAAGTTGAACAATGAAACCATGTTTTTATATAGATATAATTATAGTTTTAAAAATTGTCTAGGACGTATAAGATTATTTTTTTCAGAAACAAATACATGCGGAGAAATTGATGCTATAAAAGCTATCTATGTTACATTTGCATTACGCGGAAGGCTTCCGAAAAACGCCCCCTTAATGAAAATATGCAATAAAGGTACAATTACAGCAATTTTTAGTAAAACAAGTGCCCTCTAAGTCTTATTTATAAGCAACCCATCCAAACATAAAATCACATACTAGTTCCGCGTTTGGTTTTGTTTGATAATAGATGATATTGAATGGTTTTAGGTTGAATAATTTGACTTTGTATCAATGTTGCGTTATATATCAGTCATGGATATAGAACAATTTACAGATAAATATGTAAAGCCACAGTGAACCCCCAATTATTATAATTTTCTTTTAGAATTATATGGAGACACGTTAATCTACGGCTTTTAGAAATTCACGACGCGAAGATTGTACCGCATAATTTTTTTATTTGGATTATATCAAAATTATCGGCGGTTCGTGATTTTTAAAAGATTTTATTTTTGAAAATAATAGGCGGGCTCATAAGCCACAGATATCCTTTATTCATGTGCAATGTAAAAGTGGTCCCTTTCTTCATGTCAACTGTGAAATTGATCTACAGATTCTAAACACAATTCGAAACATATTGTTCGCAGACTTTTACATTTAAAGGGATAAACATGTGTAATTTTGTGAATACTGAATTTTACATTGAAGAGAGCGTTAACGATTGTGTTTTAGGTCATGTTTTGCTAAGCAATTAGTGTTAAGTCCTAATACAGAGCGGTGGGATAAGTGTTAAGTCCTAAAACAGAGCGGTGGGATCAGTGTTTAGTCATAAAACAGAGCGATGGAATCAGTGTTAAGTCCTTATACAGAACGGTGGGATCAGTGTTAATATTAAGTCCTTATACAGAGCGGTGGGATCAGTGTTAATATTAAGTCCTAATACAGAGCGGTGGGATCAGTGTTAAGTCCTAATACAGAGCGGTGGGATCAGTGTTAAGTCCTAATACAAAGCGGTGGGATCAGTGTTAAGTCCTAATACAGAGCGGTGGGATCATTGTTAAGTCCTAATACAAAGCGATGGGATCAGTGTTAAGTCCTAATACAAAGCGATGGGATCAGTGTTAAGTCCTAATACAGAGCGGTTGGGTAAACATTTTCAATAAAAACTCTAGCATATTAAAGTCATATGATGCGAGTGAAAAATAATGATTTACCCAATTCTTGAACCAATGGATGTATTTATCATAAACTTAGTCTTTTGTGCATGATTTTATCATTATTTACGCAAACATATCGTATTATCGTCAACTTTGTTTTCTCTCTGTCTGTTATTATGTGAACATATGGCAGCTCCTTAATTAACGTGTTTTGAAGCTGTAGTTTACCGATTGTCACTATATAGTAAACAATGAACAAAGAAGCATGGATATTGAGCACGTATATAACATGCACGCACAATAAGATTATAGTTTATTTTAGTGACAGATCAATGCGTATTGCTATCACCGTATTTTTACGAGAAGGTTACGCTAAGGTCACTTGCATACGAAAAATATATCGGCAATTTGCTTCATGGAAGCAAGCAAGTTCAAAATGTAACTTCTTCTAAATGTGAACAAATCAAAGAATTTTCTTCTTTAAAAAAGTATATGTACATAAGATTAATAATGAGAACTTTCCATTTTATTATAAAAAATCATATGCATTTTTTTTTTATTTATTTGAGGTTTCATATGACTATAAAGACTATATGATGCAATCATTACTGTAATGTATATTATTATATATTCACGTAAGATCTTATGGACATTAAGTATCTCAATCTAGATTTCTGTAGTGAAAATGTATATTGTAACGTTCTCAAAGTTTGAATACTTTGATCTCACACTCACTGTTCACTTGTTTAAAGATTTAAAATAAACTAGTTTTGCACCATCTGATTATATAGTATACTTGTAAAAAAAAGTAGTGATACACAAGTTTGAACTTCAATTTATCATAACTTATAAAAAAAAAAGAAAAAACTGTTAAATTATCCGACAAAAACAGAAACTCCCGCACCCGGAGGAGTCCTTAAGCTGGCCCTTAAACATATATATATATATATATATATTTGTTCAGCCAGAGGCTCCTAAATTGGGATAGGTTCAAAATGCGGCTGGGTTAAAGATGTTAAATTTGCTGTGGCTATGAGTGGAAATAAAAACTGTATAAATATGAGATCAATTATTTACCTTGGTATATTGTTTCCATTTTCATTTAATATGGTCTACACCCTGTCTAGTGTTTCTTTTATTTGCTACTATACATATCTACGTTAAGTCAGGGCAATGATTATACTTAATGAACATGATGGATTTATTCTTTCGCCGAATTACTGTGTCTGTTTGTTTTGTTCACGCATCGGTGACAATATAATGAAATTTGATGCGACTGTCATACAAGTGAGAGGTTTATTTAGCTATAAACCAGGTTCAATCCACCATTTTCTACATTAGAAAATGCCTGTACCTATTCTGGAATATGACAGTTGTTGTCCATTCGTTTGATGTGTTTGATCTTTTGATTTTGCCATTTGATTGGGGACTTTCCTTTTTGAATTTTCCTTGGAGTTCAGTATTTTTTTGATTTTACTTTTTACATAATATTTCGGGCTTGTGGGTCTTAACATCCCTTTTTGTTCGGATGAATTTATGCTGGTGTGCTTTGTCTGTAGACAGTGTTGACTGGAGTCTTGTGCGGGTCTGACGTTGTTGGGAATTTGGCTAGCTTTAAAGTCAGCTTGAATCCACCATGTTGTATTGCTTAATCTTTAGTTTTCTAAGTTGTTTCTTGTGTGTACTATTATTTGTCTGTTTGTCTTTTTATTTTTTGATCATGACTTTGTCAGTTTATTTCTGATCAATGAGTTTGAATGTCCTTCTGTTATCTTACGCTCATCTCCTACATAAGAAGTTTCCTGTTTCACTTCTGGAAAGAGACACTTGTAATCAATTCGTTTGATGTGTTTGAGATTCTTATTTTTTTATTTGCTTAGGAACTTTCCGTTTACAATTTTCCTAGAAGATCGGTATTTTTTTAAATTTTACTCTTTAAAATGTCTATCAACCATAACCATTGACACAAATACTTTTAGTGGTATATAATTAAACTCATCATAGATACCAGGACTAAAGGAGTAGGTTCAGTAAGACCCCTTTTTGGCCACAAAATATAGCAGTTTTACAAAATTGTTAAAATGTAAACCTTTAGTTATTTATTGGACAGTAGAATGCTTCTGCTACATAAATATGGGCTGTTTTTGACAATACAATGCACATATATCCGGTACTAGCACCATTAAGTCATGCTAAATTACTAAATCCTCACAATTCTAGCATTTTAGTTAAATTTTAGACGGTTTTCGTGTAAAACGAAAGTGGCCGCATTCGTGTTCATCCTTAATATTGAAATGTAAGTTGTATTCTATGATAATACATAACATATATAAAGGTTGAGGATGAACACGGATGCGGCTACTTTCATTTTTACCAAAAACCATCTGAAAAGTGACATTTTTTGGCATATTAGGTAGATTTTTCATATTTGAGCTTAAATCGGATCGTTTTTAATGACTAAATCTGTTAAAATCTTTCACATAAACTAATTAATTCAAATAAAATAGAAACTTAAGTGTTTAAAAAGTGGTCAAAATTTTTCGTCAGATAAACCTGAAATTTGAGGCCAAAATCGGTCCTTACCGGACCTACTCCTTTTGTATATACGTTAGACGCGCGTTTCGTCTTCAAAAGACTCATTAGTGACGCTCGAATCAAAAAAAGTTAAAAAGGACAAATAAAGTACGAAGTTGAAGAGCATTGAAGACCAACCTTCTTAAACGTTTTGCCAAATATAGCTAATGTAATCTATGCCTGATGTAGAAAAGTCTTAGTATTTCAAAAAAATCCAAATTTTGTAAACAGTACATTTATAAATATAACCATATCAATGATAATTCATGTCAGCACAAAAGTGCACAATATTTTCTTTTGTATTATTTTAGATGTATTTTGATGATGTGGCATTTATTTTCCTGTTAAAATCATTATAATCATATTGCAGAATTAAGTGCCAAGTTTAACGACAGGTACAGTCTTTGTGAATCTTTTATTCTTTAATTATTATTATTGCTACTGTTTATATTAAAAAAATTATGACCTATCTGTGCATTTCAAAAAGTCATGTCCTGTTTATTTTTAACCGTCTTTAAATCAGTCAACGTCGAAATGGTTCTAAAACTGGATCTGCAGGTGTGTTTTTTCCATCTCGGGTTATTCTTCATTGATGAGAAATTCTATCCTACAAATGTAATACCCAGCCACCTTTCTTTGTTGTAAGTCTCATAAAAGTGTCCGTTTCCAGCCATGTCTAATATAATAACTATACTATTATTTGTGAAATAAATTTACTGGCATTTTTTTAAAACTATCTAATCGTCATTATTATATTACCAAGAGGTATTTAGGGAATTTTATTTTCTCAAAGGCTTTAGTTGTGTGGAATCACGCAAAATTGTCATCTTATCTTGATCATAAGAAGCGAGCTGGCTGAAAATGAAATTATATGATGTAACCACTTTTTGTATTATTTAAGAAATTTAACCACATTTTATGACGTGACATTTATTTTCCTGCTATGATTGTATTGCAGATTTTAGTGTTCAGTGTATAGTGTTTCCCGTAATACACACAAAGGGCAAGGTAACTTAATTGACAAAGAGCATCTAGAGCGCGCAAACGTTTATAAAAAGGTACACCTAGGGTGTATGGAAAATAAATCAAAAGACACCTACAGTATGATACAGAAAACTAACAGGTAACCAGTTCAATAAATACTATGTGGAACATAAGTCGTATTTTAACCTTATTTAGAAATTATTGTACATATTGTTGATGTTGGTTTGAAGTTAATTTTAGTCTTATTTAAATTGTCATTTAAAAATAAGGAGTTATATAAATATCACAGGTGGAACAGAAGATGATATATTGATGCAATACTACATTGCATATAAAAAAAAGATGTGGTATGATCGCCAAAAAGACAACTGTCCAAAAGATACAAAATTAACACAGACATTAACAAATATAGGTCAACGTACGGCCTTCAACAATGAGCAAAGTTCATACCGCATAGTCAGCTATTAAAGGCCCAGATATGCCAATGTAAAATAATTAAAACAAGAAAACTTACGGCCTTGTTTATATAAAAAAAATGAACGAAAAACAAATTTGTAACATATAAACAAACGACAACACCTGAATTACAGGCTCTTGACTTGGGACAGGCACATACATAAATAATGTGGCGAGGTTAAACATGTTATAAGGATCCCAACCCTCACCTTTACCATAGACAGTGGTATAACAGTACAACTTAAGAACGAACTATAAAAATCAGTTGAAAAAGGCTAAACTCATCAGATAAATTATTAATATTTACTTTTTATTCCTCTATTGTTGTTAAAAAATCATTTGCTTAGTGCTCCTTTAAAAAGAAGATTATTAATACAAGAAGAAAAACAGGTAGTGGTGCTGTACATAAACAAACGGATAACATGAAGACATTCTCATTTTTTTTATTAAATATCTAGACTAGTATTTGTTTAATTATCTACAATCCCATAACTATCATAAAACAGAGGTAAAAAAACTGGCACGGCATTAACTTTATTCCATTGTCAGTTGATTAGAGTGTTACACAATCAGGTAATAAGTTTACAGGAATTGCCGACAGGGATGGAATTTGAAATCTTGTTTTTTTTAAAGGCTTTTATAACGGTATTTATAGGGTCTTTGCATCGGAACTAAACACATTTATTCAAAAACCAGTTGTTGGCATGACACGGGTTATGTTTTTTTCATATATGTTATGATAGTATGATACTAAACCCCTAACGGGAACGATTGTGCATGATATTCATATGATGAAATCATAATCTTTCAGTCAATTTAATTGAAGTCTGGAGCTGGCATGTCAGTTAACTGCTAGTAGTCTGTTGTTTTTTATGTATTATTGTCTTTTTGTTTATTTTCTTTGGTTACATCTTCTGACATCAGACTCGGACTTCTCTTGAACTGAATTTTAATGTGCGTATTGTTATGCGTTTACTTTTCTACATTGGCTAGAGGTATAGGGGGAGGGTTGAGATCTCACAAACATGTTTAACCCCGCCGCATTTTTGCGCCTGTCCCAAGTCAGGTGCCTCTGACCTTTGTTAGTCTTGTATTATTTTAATTTTAGTTTCTTGTGTACAATTTGGAAATTAGTATGGCGTTCATTATCACTGAACTAGTATATATTTGTTTAGGGGCCAGCTGAAGGACGCCTCCGGGTGCGGGAATTTCTCGCTACATTGAAGACCTGTTGGTGACCTTCTGCTGTTGTTTTTTCTATGGTCGGGTTGTTGTCTCTTTGGCACATTCCCCATTTCCATTCTCAATTTTATTTTCTAGAAACAACGTCGTCCAAAGAAATAAGGGCATGACGTCTGTCAATGTTAAACATGCTTGGGAGAAACACTTATTGTAACAATGGTCTTTGTGAATCTCTTATCCATTATCAATCCTACTTATTTTATTGAAAAATGTATTCTATATATGTTATAAGTACAAATGTCATGTGATGTTTATTTTAAATCGTCTTTAAATCAGTCAACAAAGATATGATTCAAAAACTAGATATAATGGTGTTTTTCTCATCTTGGGTTATTCTAAATTGATAAGACATTTGACCCTAAAAATTTAATACTCCGACACTTTTTTTTGTTGTTAGCCTCATAAAAGTGTACGTGTTCACATTATTATAGTTTCATATGTTAAATAATAATATCTAATTGTTAAACATTATATGACTATAAATATAAAATTACTTTCTTAAAGGCTCCTGTTCGTGGTATTAACGCGAATTTGCTATCTCATCTTGATCATAAGAAGTCGTATGGAATACAAATGAAGTTATATAATATGACATGTTAGTTTAGAATTAATGAAATTACATAATCCGAGAATCCGAAGTTCAAAATTTACAATGAGGGTTTTTGCTTGTAATAGAGCTGTCTTCATATATCATTATATTAATGTTCTATTTCTGTTACTGTATTTTTATAATTGCTGTGTCATTTGGTATCTTAAGTTTTGCCTCATACATCATCTTCTTTTTTATATGGTTATATCAATTTTCGGTAGCTTCAATAATGTTTTGATCATAAAATATAATTAAAAAAGAAAAAACTGTTAAATTATCCACCGAAAAACATTCATTTGTAATAGAAACGTTAGACAATCTCATGTTATTGAACACAGGAATCAAATATATTTTGCGGAAAATGATAAAAGTCAACCCTTAATTTTGTAGATTAGAATTAATTATTAAAATATCTGCAAATAGATTTAATTTTGTAAGCAGGATAAAATTGAGAATGCAAATTTGGAATGTGTCAACGAGATAACAACCCGACCATAGAGCAGACAACAGCCAAAGTCTACCATTGGGTCTGCAATGCAACGAGAAACTCCCACACCCAAAGGAGTCCTTCAGCTTGCCCCTAAACAAATATATATACAATTTCAATGATAATGGACGTCATACCGAACTCCGAATTATTCACAAGAAACTAAAATTAAAAAATCATACAAGACAAAACAAAGGCCAGAGGCTCCTGACTTGGAACAGGTTCAAATTACGGCGGTGTAAAGATGTTTAACTTGCTGTGGTTATGAGTGGAAAATAACACTGTATAAATATGAGACCAATTGGGCAATTCGCCGTTTCAGAATCTAAAGCATCATGGGTAATTTCATTGTTCGTACCCCAAAGTGAAAATAACGTTACGTCATTGGTTTAATTTCCATTGTTTATAACGTTTTAAACCAATCAAAACACTTTGGTGTACGCTTTTGAAAATATTACCCAGAATACATTAGATTCTGAAACGGCGAATTATTCAACTTGGTATATTGTTTCCATTTTCATTAAATATGAAAAATACATTGTCTAGTGTTATGTTTCTTTTATTTACTTCTATACATATCTACGTTTAGTCAGGGCAATGATTATAAGGGTATTTATTCTTTCAAAGATTTACACAATATTTCAGGCTTGTGAATCTTAACATCCCTTTTTGTTCGGATGAATTTATGCCTTTGTGCTTTGTCTGTGTTGACTGCTGCGCCCCTATTTTTTTACATTTTGTCTATTTGTTTTATTCACATAACGTGTTCAGTAAATGGATTCTTATGCGGGTGTCACGTGGTTTGGGAATTTGTCTAGCTTTATAGTCAGCGTGAATCCAGCATGTCGTATTGCTTAATCTTTAGTTTGAAAAAAATGAACTACGAGCACACGTGTGTCTAACCCTTTGACGAAGCCTGCATTGTGGATGTTTTACACTAAACACATTTTTTATAATTCATATAACGTGTATAACGAAACAAATAAAACAGTGTCATATTATGTTTAATTCGAATGAAATATCTGTTTACACCGTTATTGATACTCAATATACTTTTTTCACATGCCTAATTTATCCTTTTTCTCAAGCTATAATTCTTTTAAAAAAAAAAGTGTGTCATGGAGTGCTTTATCAAAAAGTGCAGTGGTGTAGATTGGACTTTAAACTTAAAATTGGTTGTTATTGAAAGGTTTGTTAAATATTACTAATATGTGAATATTTGAAGTATTTTATAAAAAGCTTGCGGTAAGACGATTTCTTTTTCTCTTCGTTAACATACTTTGTCTTAAACAGTTTGTCACTGAACACTTTACAATTACTTGATGTACATTTGAAAGCGTTATGTTATTTCACTAAAAATTAAAGCAAAAGGAAATGCTAATAGAGGTCGGTCATTTAAAGACGTATCAACCGTATCATATACGTTGACGTATCCGCATCTACAGATATACCAAAACAGTATATGATCCCTAGCTTTAATTGTATGTACTTTCAATAATGCAAATGGGCGACTGATTAATTTCTAATGCAGAAATTAAAAAAAAAAGGAAATATGGAGATTTTGTGGAATATGTAACCCGACTTTTAAAGATATTCCGGATATATATTTGGAACAGTTAACGGGCATGATAGGAGTGAATACGGTAAAATCGTTTGTTTGTGTATGAACTATTTCTAACGTAGAACCAAATTGTTGATTGACAAATAGAGTGATACTCGGTACTTTTCTATTACCTTTTATGATAAAGGGTTTTGTACGATATTCGTATACCTATCCTACATTGATTTCCTTTTAAGGGCATGTAAAAGTAGTTGATAGAACACCTGATTGTTTTTACAAAATAGCACTATCACAAATATTGAAAGTGCATGTTTGATTGTTTCGAAGAGATTCAGATTAGGTTTTGTTTAAATGAAGCATGGTCTTATTAATAAGCTCGGGATCACATAATATTTTTTGATATATCTGGAGATGCGTATTAGAGGATGGTCATTTAGAGACGTTTCAACCGTATCATATACGTTGACGTATCCGCATCTGCAAAACAGTTTTTGTTCCCCAGCTTTAATTTTATGTACTTTCAATAATGCAAAAAGACAACTGATTAATTTCTAATGCCAAAAATAACAAAACAATTAGGAAATATCGAGGAACATGTAATTTGACTTTTAAAAATATTCTGGATATTTTTATCAGTTTACAGGCATGAATACGGTAAAATCGTTTGTTTGAGTATTAACTTGTGCTCACTTAGAACCAAATTGTTAATTGACCAATAGAGTGATACTCATTACATTTTTTGAATGTATTTACATGACATCTGAAGACAACTCGTGTTTCTATTACCTTTTATGATAAAACTGCAAATGAACAATATTCAAAGTTCCTTACATGTATATATAAGTACATTGTAGTACATTTGATTTTTTTTTGTGTTTATTCATGCAAGATCTTGAAATATTGTTTAACTAGATTATTAAAGGATTGTGTACGCTATTCGTGTACCCGCCCTACATTTGCCACCTTTTAATGGTATGTAAAAGTAGTTGATAGACCCAGTGGCGGATCCAGAAATTTTCATAGGAGGGGGCCCACTGACTGCCTAAGAGGGGGCCCACTCCAGTCATGCTACAGCGATTCCCTATAAGTGAGCTTTATTAAAACGACAAAAATTATTATATAAGATACTCAAACGTTTGTTTGTTTGTGTGGAATTGAATTGCAATGATTCAAATATTGTAGTCATTTTAATGGAAATTATGAACCATCGTTTGATATACATCCTTTTTGTTCATCAGAACGCATTGGTTTTTTTTAAATGTTATGTATAAGCATGATAAGAGTACATATTGTAACTAACACAGGTACAGAAATGATAACTCAAAAAAAAAAACAAAGAAACTTTTAAAGTAAGAACAAATCTATTTATTTTACTTTAATTCTAATTACTTGTAAGAAGAATTCAGTTTTTTCGAGTTACCGGAATTGATCAGTTTATGATAAAGAGATTCCATTAAATCCGTCAAATATTATGGCGTCTTTAGAGCATGGGGTAATCATAATCAGTAATCGTATTCAGCTGTAATTGTTTATATTTTGCAGTGTAATCGTATAAAATCAGTAATCATGCCATTTCTGATTACAAGTAGTAGTATTGTAAGGAATTACAATTCAAAAAACAAGTATTTTCATGATTACTTTTAGATTACATCAACATGATAACTTGCTGATTACAAATCTTTGAAAATAGTTTCTGATAGACAAAAAGAAAATAAGAAAATGTAAAGCACAAATGAAAAATCATTGAGCTAATATTCTCTATGATGGGACTCTGTTTAATGTGATAAATTGTATCAACTATATATATATAACAAGTTTTTAAACCAAGCGTTCTATTTAGTTAACAGTTAGATCTTTTATATAGAGAGAGGTTACTTGTCTATAGCAATGATATCAAATTACACATGTTACATTGTTCCGGTCTAAAAAAAAACATATGACTTTACAAAAAATCACCAAGATTAGCTCTTTTGTGTAGATAAAAAGTTATAAGAAATCGATATTTCAATATACAAAGTAAAGATAAGTGATCCAAAGAAACCATGATTACTTTAAAAGAAAAGTAAAATCACAAAAATACTGAACTCCAAGGAAAATTTAAAAAAGAAAGTCCCCAATCAAATGGCAAAATCAAAAGTTCAAACGAATGGATAACAACTGTCGTATTCCTGACTTAGTATAGGCATTTTCTAATGTAGAAATGGCGAATTGAACCTGGTTTTATAGCTAGCTAAACCTCTCACTTGTATGATAGTCGCATCAAATTCCATTTTATTGTAACCGATGCGTGGACAAAACAAACAGACACAATAGGTAAAAATGTCAAAATAGGGGTACAGCACTCAACATTGTGTTATCATCTTAATCACTATAAAAACAACAAATGTAACGAAGAAGCACAAAAAGGCATACATCAAATTTAACATCCTCATTTTGCTTATATTATACGATTTTATTTATCTATGTAAAATGCACCCATCAAGGATGGAGAGTTTTAAGTACTGGTGTTATATATAAAGTATATTACTAAAGAAAAGTAATATAATGTAATCGAATACATTTGAAATAAGATGTACTTGTACTGTAATCGATTACATTTTATTGAAAAGTAATTGTCATTCAATCAATTACATTTTAAAGTAATTGACACCATCCCTGCTTTAGAGCTGTCAATCATTCTCAGATTGATATAATATTGCTTCTTGGTACACTTATAGTCACTAAGACAGTGTAAAGATGGTCATCGTATAGGCTATATGTATGTGATATGCCTTTTGAAATGGATGTTATGATGTTATTCAAGGTCCTTATGTAATATATTACTTTGAGGGAATAACCATTTACAAAAGAAAATAGTGCACTACCATTTTGGTAGTAATAAACAGCTTCAGTTGAATTCAGTTCTAACATCTCTAAAAATCTGCCAGGACCGTTAGAACTTCATTTGTATTATACTTTAGTTAACGTTATCATAACAACTTCGAATTCCGGAACAGTATATCAAAGAAAGAGGTCTACCCGAGAATGAATTTAGATGTGCAAAGCCTTAACACGGTTCAATGTACTAACATATGCAATCGCAATCTTTTCAATTCTATTTCATCACAGTCCTTATTCTAGTGGGTACTAATTGTGAATCACTACTGGCCAACTTTTTTTTCTACTCCTATGAGGTAGATTTCAAAGAAATAAAACTAAAGTTTTAGAGAAGTCAGAACTGATGATAACTGTAGCTGTTTATTACTCCAAAACTTCTGTCCTTTCGTATAAGGTTTCGTAATGCAAAGGCGAGGACAAAAATGTGAGGTTATATCTATCATCTAGGGTGATAGTAGACAAGAATCTAGGGTACATGATTGCCCCTTTGTAAAGATGAATGTTACGCCAGGACCAGAGGTCAGTAAAATAAAAGTTGATGTATGACAGTACAAGTTTTTGTTTAAGTGCTCTCCTAATAGTAATATATATTTCTAGGACTTAAGGTCATCCCCTTCTCTGCCATAGAGTTAGTCCCTGATTTTTATATTCAACATAAAAACCTGATGTATTGAAACTATTTATAGACATAGTTAATACATGTAGAAAGCCCGACGTCTTTCCATCATTTTGAAATGAAGATATTACCTCTTTATAGTATGGGTGGTATTGCAAGGATCTGAAGTCTTTAATTTTGTTATATGGCATTGTACCAAAATGACATTTGTTTCCTTTTTCTATGATGGTATCGTACAAGGGCATATGGTACCACATATGTGATAGATGATGCATACAAAATATCGTAGCCCCTTTTAAATTGATTGATGTCAAACAAGTACGTGATGTACCACTGTATGCATGTGAATATAGTAGAATATATCACATAAACAGTAAGTGCACCCTTTACAAAGGGTAGATTTTGACCCCCTCATTCAATAGCCTTATTTAGCATGTGTTACTCCCTATAAATAGGGTGATATTGGATATCGGATTAAAATATAGCATAACCTATAACTGATTTGACTAATCTTTTTCAAAATTTTATATTAAGGAAAATTAAAAACACTTGACAATAGCTGTGTGCGCCGTTTGTAGCATTGAAAAACACATCAGAGGCATGATTACCCAGAAGCAGTGGTAGGCTTTAACACTTCGGGGGCCACATTATCACATTTCTCAGATTGGTAGGAGCCATAGCAGCTATCATAGAGGAACGATGCTCATGTATAATCTCGAATTAGTTTTGTTCAGCTCACAAATGATATCGAAGCTAGTTTAGAGATTAGCGGGGAGTTAAAACAAATGTCCATTTATTTTAGTCTTCAAAGTACAAGAATACCAAGCGATGTACCAACTCATGAGTCGAAGAATAACTTACACTACAAAAAGACAACCAACAGTCTACAATATACAATATAGAAAAGCATGACAAACTCTTACCCAAACAAATATGTACAGCGGCAGGATATTCTTTTTTGTCTTCGATCAGCTGCGTACGTTCGACTCTTTGCATGCTTTATGAAAAACAAGTTCTTGATATTTCCCGATTCTCATATTTGGCATCATTCCTTTTAATGGTTTGTTCAGATTTTTCCTCTTTGTGAAAAAGATAACTATCAAGTTTTAGTGGTTTTTATATGATATAACATGTATCTACACAAATATACGCGTGTGACATGTAATAACTATGTATCTATTAATATGTGTGTGTTTTGATAACTGAATTACTTCATTTTTAGTGAAATGGAAAAGAAGAAAAGAGATTTTGCTTCAGATGAACTTTTGGAATGTTCATAGCTGCACCAATGATACAACTAATGAATGTCTACCACCGGTCTCAATTTAAGAGCTTAATAATGTCAAAGAAATGCCATTAATTGATACGTAAACAACTAAAATGAATTATTCAGATAACGACCTCGTCAACATAACTAGTAACGGAAACGACCTGAATGACACTTTGTCAACTATATTATTTTTTGACACCATTTTGTTGACTTTTTATCTCTTAATCGGTGTTTCAGTTAACTTTTGTGCTGTTTTTCTTCTCAGGAGAGCGGTTCGCAGGACAACTGACTTTCTCGGGGAAGATAACTTGAGATATCAAACATTTTTCGTAATGATTGAGTTAACAGCATGTTTTATAGGAACGTCGAGTTTTATAGCAATTAACACTAATCCAGTTGATTTTTACGGCGAATCACTTTGTGCACTAATGTTAGGAAGTAACATGTTGTTTGCAAACTTATCTGGATCATCAATCGTACATTATCATATAACAAGTTTTTTTCGATATATGTTAGTTTTCATAAGACACAAACAAATGATGATATTAAGGTACAGCGGTGTAGTATTTGCCTTAATTTTTTCAATTCCGTCCTTCATATTCTACGGGGAAACCGATATAGACTTTGAAATCCAGAACATAACCGTTTCGGGAAAAATATGTGGGGTCTCGAGAAAAGCTGACAATTATTCATTTGTTCAAGCATACCCGATCGTTGTATTGACAATTTATATTATTGAGTTTTTATTCATTGTTTTTGTAAGTATTTTGGTAAAAGATAGGTTATCATCAGGTTTACCATTAAGGACAAACAAAAAAACAAGAATAAAGTCAGGCTTTAAATATACTTCGACGTCGAAAATAAGAGTCGTCAATAGTGGAACAGTTGATAACTCAAAACCTTCAGACAATTCCAAAATCATTGACCTTTATGCAGACAAAGATTGTTCAGTCGTAGACTTGGATGTGCTGACTTGCAGTTCTTGTAATGCAACAAAACGGAAAACTTGTGACAGGTTATTAGCATCAAATTATGATTTGATAATGGAGAAAAAAATATGCATTTCTGATAACACGAAATCAAGTAATCAGACTCCTGTCGAGCCCGAGTACATGAAAATTAAAACAATGAAAGAATGTTGTATATCTTGTCATAAAAAAATCTGTTTTCGTAAAGCACCATCTTTTTTCAGTGGAATCATTTTATTTGCTACATCGACACTACCAAGAGCTATTATAATGATTCTTGAATCTAACGATAAAAACTTTTGGAGCAAACTGAGCAAAACAGAGTACATGTTATACAACTTTCTCTATCGAGTTTATTTATTACAATGCGTATTGCATCCATTTATCTATTATTGGTATGCTATGAAAGGTCAATTCAAAAGAGAAATTCGAAGATGCAGATTGAGAAATATAGATTCCACACTCCAAGAAGTACATTACGATATTTCTACACTCGAGACAGTTAAATTGTAATATTTAAAGCGCGAGGCTTGCCGAGAAAATTTAAAAAGTATTAATTATTACAAATATAAAACTTCAATTTTAGATTTAAGTTTAATTAATCTTGATAACATTAAATTAAAAGCGTTTATTTCTTTTTTAATTTACGCAAATTATTATATATATAATTTAGATATTTGTTTTACATTAGACATGTTAGATTTAAAACATAATGATTCACCAGTGTCTATTTCTTTAAAGTTAAACGAATATGCACATATTTCATAGAAATCAGTGAATAAGTTCACACACACAAAAAAAAATCTTGTTACACTTACAATGTACATGTAAATTATAATGCTTCTTGTTACACTTGAATCATAATGCAAGCGTAACGCTGTACTGAGTGTGCTTGCGTTGGATACATTTGCAATTGAAGGCATAACTGTAACAACAGAATGAATATTTAAAAAAAAAAACGTTTGACTCAAAAGTGTCATTCTGATATCATTTACATTTACATAATCAAACAAAGGATACAAATTTGATGATTCACACTTTTTATTCATTGTATAATCAATATAATACTTATATTTATAATGCATTTGAATGATAACTTTAAAATAACTGATGACAAATGCTTAGTATATAAGATAACTTGTTTAACCAGTGGAACATATTTCACTGATAACAAACTTATTTTACCAGGTGAGGAACAAATCTCACAAACCCAGAACTTATTTCACCAGGTAAGGAACAAATCTTACAAACCCAGAACTTATTTCACCAGGTAAGGAACAAATCTCAAAAGTCCACTGGAACTTTTTCACAGGAACACAGTTTGGCTCACACTATCAGCCCGGGGCAAGATCGCAAGTGAATATGAGTAGCATACATCTACATGTTTTTCAAATAGTTACTTTAACATGTTAAAATCAGTAATCTGATGAAATTTTATAATTAACATCATTATTCATTGTTATTTTATTTTTGATTTAATATTTCGTAGACCTGCATCTGAATATGTAAGGCTTTGTCATACTTTAAACGAAATGTCAACTAAAAAAATTGTACTAAAATCAAGGTGAATGTAATTAATATATACTTGATGTAACTGGCTTAATATTTTCAAATTAAAACACCTCACATTATTTTCTGGGACATCAAGAGAAAGTGAAAGAATCATTTAAATTCGACGAGATCAAGAAGGTTTTTTTTATTTTTTTCGATATGAAGATATTACAAACGCCATAGTATAAACGGATGTATTGGATTATCAAAAGTCAAACTTCGCCAGTATTCCCTATTCAATACCGCCTACCGCGCTGAAGTACGTCCATTATTCATAGTTGATTATTCAAAATTCAATAATCAATAAGGAAAAAGTTCACTATTCAATATTAAAAAATGAATAATGAATAATTAAATAGTTTATGTTTCATTATTCAACTTGAAGCGATGAATAGTGGAACGAATATAAAAAAAATTGACTGTGACCCTATAGCTATATCCTGAGCAGCAATAACCATTAGAGGGGTTACGGAGGACCTAAATGCCAAAAAAAAACCCGCGTAAAATAAAGAAATAGCTAATTTTGAATAATGAAATGAATGTTTTGAATTATGGAATGGACTGGTAGGACCCTTCAGTCCCTGATTACAGATATATATTATACCTTAATCGAAAGCTTATCAAGAGAGGGACAAATGGTATACAGTCAACGTGTCCCGCAACGCATATCAGAGGAGTAACGAAGGACTTAAATATCGAAATACGCGTGCACATTGAGAAATAGCCAATTTTGAATAATGAAATGGATATTTTGAGTAATGGAATGGACTGCTAGGACCCTTCAGCCCCTAATTACACATATATATTATACCTCAATCGAAAGCTTATCAAGAGAGGAACAAAAGTTATATAGTCAACATGTTCAACAACACATATTAGAGGAGTAACGAAGGACTTAAATATCGAAATACATTCAGCCCCTAATTATAGATATACATGTACCTTAAATTTCATTCAAAAGCTTATCAAGAGAGGAACAAAATGTATATAGTCAACATGTTTCGCAACGCATATTAGAGGAGTAACGAAGGACCTCAATATCGAAATACGCGTGGACATAAAGAAATAGCTTATTTTGAATAATGGAATGGACTGCTGTAACCCTTCAGTCCCTAATTAAGACAAAATGTATACACCAAATTAAAGCTTATTGATAGAGGAATAAACTAAGTATAAACGATATGTGTCGCAATGACCATTAGAGGGGTTACGGAGGACCTAAATGCAAAATACGCGTGAAAATTAAGAAATAGCCAATTTTGAATAATGAAATGGATATTTTGAATAATGAAATGAACTTCCAGGACCCTTCAGCCCCTAATTACAGATATTATTTATACCTCATTCGAAAGCTTATCAAGAGAGGAACAAAAAGTATATAGTCAATATGTTCCTCAACGCATATTAGGGGAGTAACAAAGGACTTAAATATCGAAATACGTTTCAACATTGAGAAATAGCTTATTTTGAATAATATGTGCCGCAATGACCATTAGAGGGGTTACGGAGGACCTAAATATTAAAATACGCGTGAAAATTCTATGGATATGCATTATCATAAAGCCACCAACAAAGGATCGTTTTCGTTATCCCTCTGAATACAATTGAGAATGGAAATGTAAAATGTGTCAAAGAGACAACAGCCCGACCATAAAACATACAGCAGAAGAAGGTCACCAATAGGTCTTAAATGCAGCGAGAAACTCCCCCACCGGGAGGCGTCCTTCAGTTTTCAGCTTTGCAGACGATTATATCAAGATTGTATATGGATTCAATCATGAATTGTCACTGGTGTGTGACTCAGACGCCGAAGCCATCATAAGAGCCGCTGCCCTGGACAACGTCGACTTGGCGAAATCAATCTGATTAAGATATCTTGGTTCGTTCCTGGCGACCGTCCTTGAAGAGAAACTACGGTTGTACAAGACCATCCGGAGAAAGATTAAGATCGATTGTGGTTTCCGAAGGCGACAGTGTGATTCTATTGGTGTTCTCCAAAATTTACAGTTCTACTGGCGTCTGTCTGCCAATATCAGTCGAGAGAAACCAAAATACATCATAGCTTTGCATACCGGTACAGATAACAATTAGACTCAAAATGCAGCCGTGTTCGACCAATGCCGGTTACGAAAAATCTATGTCTCCCTCAACTCAGAACGTTATCCAGCAGTCGACTATAATGCAGCTTTCAAAGAAAAATTTGAGCTCACAACCTCGTCAACGAGCGTGCGAGATTTTTTGATTTTTTGGTCCAGTCCCAGCAGAAATTTCCCTCAAAATAGGGGAGTGGCAGATCTCATAATCATACTACTAGTCAGGGACAATATTCGATGATGAAATTCAAGTATTGTACGATTGTTTACTATTTGTAGGCCCAAATAGATTTTATAAATGTATTGGTGCCAGTTCATGTTTTGATTTATAAATTAATAATGACTTGTGGTTAAGTATTCTCTTAGTAACGGGAATAATTTCAGGATCCCTAAAAAGTTCATGACTCAAGGTTTACGAATTTCGTGTTCGTTTAAAATAATTCGAGCTGTCCTTTCTTGCAATTTTTATAAAATAGAATTTGTGCAGTATGATTCTTTTTTACTATATTCCTTTCCTTCCTCTGTTAATAAGCTATCGAATGAGGTATAAGGTATATTTGTAATAAACGGAATGAAGGATCGCAGTAGCCCATTCCATTAGTCAAAATATCTATTTCATTATTCAAAATTGGCTATTCCTTAATTTTCACGCGTATTTTGGCATTTAGGTCCGCCGTAATCCCTCTAATGGTCATATTAACTATTCAGGTCTTCATGGACGCCATGATTGAAAATACAACTATTCGTATTATAAGGTATTTCCCCTATTTTGTGGAAAGAAATATCGGATTCGTTCTGATGATGTTTTGTTCCCTTCTTCCGCCAAACATTAAACGTGTTTTGTGGTTTTGCAAGATATCGCTTAGATTTTAGCATTTGAAATCGAACAGCTCTTGCACTTTCCGGACTGACCCTATTTAGTCGAAAACTTTGTCTTTTAATAGACATCTTTCAAAACAGTTTTTTCATTGTGGTGATATCTCCTCCGTAACCATAAAAGAAAGCGACACAAATCTTTTACAAAATAGCTCGCTATGTCCTCATAATGTATAGTGGAATTTTGACGAAAGCGATACGAATACTCCATATGAGATTTGTTTTCCTTAATGCATTTGAAATAAGTGATATGCATTTGTTACCGGTAAACACAAGTGAAAGAGACCTAGGGTCTGTTTATTTGAGGTCCTTGGTCCAAAGAATAGAAAACTAGGTCAAAGTCAAAGGTCAAGGTAAATGTGTAAATGTGCTGTTTCTAGGATAAACAACCAGATAACCAACAAGAATTTTATTTGCACAATTTTATTCATATAAGGCACCGAAAAGACACCAAATGGGTGCGTAGTGCACCATTCTAGTGTAAGGTCAAAACTGAAAAGAAAAAATAAACAACCCTTACAATATGATCAGATTATCATTAAAGCATTCATAAAATGTTTCTCTGCTAAAAAAAACAATGAAAAAGACAAACATAAAATAGAAATTAAAACTGTCCCAAATGGCGTGCCATACATACTACGAGTAGTGACGAATACATAAATGTCACGAATGGCATTCTATAGATTTAAAATTTGCCAGGAGTTTCATACACATCTCACAACTTAAAAAATAACTTTACAATGGAAATATAAAATACAAATCATTTACGGGGGTAGAATAGAATAAGTTTGACAATATTATCAAATTTGAATATTTTTTCCATTTTTATGTAGCAACATTCCAGCAGCGCCTGCATACGGAGTATATATTTCCCAATTGATACAATAGGTTTGTATTTCCTATCATGATTTCCTTTATAGAGGGTTGCTGTTCACATTATAGCTGTTTAAACAAGAGTTCAAAAATGGTAAAGTAGCTTTTTGTGATGTGTTGTGTACTATTCTTTAAAATTGAGAATAGAAATGGGGAATGTGTCAAAGAGACAACAACCCGACCGAATTATTTGTCTGATTGACTTTTTCTTTTTCAGCCATGGCGTTTTCGGTTTATTTTCGATCTATGAGTTTGACTGTCCGTCTGGTATCTTTCGCTCCTCTTTTATTGATTAATGGCATTGTTGCATGGTTGATTCTGTGTGTTACACATGTTCACATTTGAAGTTTGTATCCGAATTACCTTATATCTGCTACGAATAACCATCTGACGTCAGGGACAATCACTTTTGAGTTGTGACTTCAAATGTTGTGAATTGTGAGGTAAAAGTTTACGGTAACCTGTGGGATATAACAGAATGGCGAAAAATGTGCATTCAAGTTTTAATACGTATATGTCATTTGAATGCGACTGCAATACACATTATGAGGTCACACAAGTTCATACAACACTCGTCAATGTCAATGCATAAATGAAGTCTGCATGTCGGCGAAGCTTAACATTGATATCTGTAAAGTATACAAATACATGCTAGCGATATCTGTTCGACTGTTAATGTATTATAAGAGGATAAATAGCGTTATTCCTTGTTCTTAAAGATTCGATTCTGTCCATGTTTCATAACATTTCATGAAGATTTACAAAACATGTCAAAATAATTTAAAATATGTTCATAATTATAAAGTAGCTGTTAACAAAACTTTGAATTTTAGAAATGCAAAGGTTTTTCTGCCCCAGGAAAAGAAAACCTTACTTGTATTTGGTAAAACTATGAGGAATGTTTGGTCCTCAATTCGCATTAACTTTGTACTGTATTTGGCCTTTTTGAACATTATTTATTCCAGTGTCACTGATAAGTCTTTTGTAGACGAAACGCGCGTATCGCGTAAATATAAAATTTCCATCCTTGGTATTTATGAAGAGTTTATTATTAATCCTACACTGCATGTAACTTTTAACGGCAAAAAAACAGTTTTGATTCAAAGATTATCTCTTAATCATTAACAGCTTTGGTGAAAACTACAAAGGGCTCATACAACCCAAGGCGAGTGCAGACTGTTTAAATGTTTTTATATCATAAATGAATTTGTTATATAAATTCAACGTTTCCATTAACAACAAGAATAGCTACACAACAATGTCGCATTATGTACCCACTGTGATTTGATTTAGCCACAAAAAGGGATTGGGGAATTTAATAGGCTTTAAATTGATTTTTTTTCTGTATTTAGTTAACAATTAGCACATGAACCCCAATTTCTTATCATTTATTTTTAAATTGACTTGAAATTGGAAGAATTTGCAAGAACACTAATCGACAGAAATTGTTTTAGCTGCTATTGTAGAGGACAGAAAATTGTAATCGGCTTTTTATCTGATAATCTGCTGTATGATTTTACCAAAAAAATATAGGGTTTAGTTTTTATTCTTGAAATCAATGAAAATTCTAAAAATAAGATACAATTGAAACAAAGCTATTGGAAGTATCTCTTTCCGTTTGAAAGTTATCTAATTCTATTGAAACATTATCGAAATATAAATTATTGTGTTTTTGTTTGAAATTACAACATGCAGAATTCATCCTGAAATATCTCGAAAAGTAAATCTTGAGGGTATATTTTTCTTTGCCTATTCCAAAAGTGCAAATAAAATATAACTTTCATTACAAGTTTAAGAAAATCTAATTGTGGGATCTTTACTGTATCGTATGTCCTAACAGTAATAAACAAAAGATGAATTTAAATTGATATTTGATCTTTATTTGATGTAAAATTGGGTTAACAATTACAAAATTGTTTTCCAAATAATAGCTATCTTATTATACAGTTCTTATAACAATGATCTTAATTGTTTTTTGTCAAAAATAGCAGTGCTAGGATTCCACATTTGAACAGTCTGTAACGAAGGAAAAGTCACCATTTCGAAATCCTACACTTATTGTAATTTTAGCTTAGCGAACATAAAATTTACCGTCACCATATCTACTACTTACAGTTCTGCAATCCTTTACCTGCAATAGTGGAATCTAAACTTGTAAAGTTCAAGTGCAAGTTTAAAATACATAAAAGTTTATATCTATTTTTTTTTTTTTTTTACTTTTGTGTAGAATTTGATGTTAAGATATCGTTTTAAATACCTTTTCCTGTTTTCTGGGAGGATTTCATCTAGTACTAACACATGTAAAATGATAATCATTTTTTTTTTCAATAAACTCTGGGATATCTTCTTTAGCATAAACATTGCAGTCCAAATATACTAAAAGGTCGCAGATCAAATTCAATTGATTCTTTTTCATCAATAACAATGAATAATATTGCATTGTTTCCACAAAAAAAATTCCGAGTCATTTACATATTACATTTTTATTCATGCTTATTCGTGTTTGTCACACAATGGAGATATATTTTTAGTCCAGATTTAATTTCTCATTATTCATTCTTTTTTCATGTAATGTATGCAATTTTAAGTCCGAACATTCTAGTTTATTTTTGACACTGGAATAGGAAACATAATGGAACTAAAATATTCATGAACATTCATGAATATTCTTTCTTATTCATGGATATATGAATATCAGGAAAGAAAGTTATAATAATAAAGATTTCATGTATATTCGACTTAATTCTATTTTTTGTTTATAAATAATTTTGACACTGGCATAGCTAGTAATCATGAATGGAACTAAAATATTCATGAACATTCATGAATATTTTTCCTTATTCATGGAGACACGAATATCAGAAAAAACAATCCTGACAACAACAAAATTACTGATTAATTATACGGCTATATACATCATATACATTAACATGATAAAGTGCAAATAATCTTAAAATACACGTTAAAATAAAAACTAGATATTTTGCAAATCTAATATCTTCGAACACCATAAAGCGGGGTAAAATATTGTACTATCCTACTCAATTAAATCTTATTCACCAAAAGATTGCGGGCAAAGGTTGAGAAGCAAGCATCTAATTAGGAAATACGGAACAAAATACAATGTATCCTTTATAGTATGGCAATTTATGTAATTTAAAAGAAAAAATGATTTTTTACACATGATAAACTTCTTTTCGATGGTTTCGATAGAATGTAAGAAAGAGCCCTTTATGCTTTTTCAAGCGATAATTCTTTAAATAAGAAAATAAGGTGTCACCGATTGCCAGGTAATACAACTCTCTGCTATGTAGATTGGACTTTAAAATTAAAAATGGGATGTTATTGAAAGGATTTATAACGTACTTATCATATTTTCTTATTGATAGGTTGTTAGAAAAGCTTTACCTTGAAGTAAGTCGATTTTTTTTCTCTCTCTTTTATCACATAGGTTGTCTTTTACAATGTGTTTTACTGAACATACAGCAGTTAAATGACAAACAATAAAGGTAATATCTATTTCGATTAAATTAAAAGCAAGAGGGAATGTTTATGAAAGCTTCACAAAAGCTTAGACAATCGTGTAGTTTCAGGTAAACCATTTTGTCAACAAAGAGTATAGATATATTCAACGGTGTTTGTACTTCCGTCTTTAATTGATTATGATAGTTGTCTCATTTGCAACCCAAACATCCTTACCCTTATATTTTACCGAGGGTAACAATTTAACTTTTACACATATTTAAATCTTCATAAGTATTTTTGTTTCTATACCAAAAAAAAATTAAAAAAAAGTTTGAAAAGCATCTGTCACGTACACATGATAAAGTGTTTACATCGATTGAATTAGAATTTTCAGACCAAGAAGATTTGTAAAATCTGGAATCGGGTAGTCAGTTATTTTGATAATTCTCTGGTTGTGAATGCACCGCCCTTTTCAGAAGAAAAAAAACACAGAAAAACGAGGGAGATAATAATATCCCGAGGAACTGTGGCATAAACTTCAATATGTACCTGTGCGAAGCATAATATTCTCCACTATGGCATGGTATTGGTTGCAAAATTTTTATATTTGTGATCTAAAGGCAATAGTTTTTAATTCAAATTGTATATTTCTTCATTTAAACGCTATTTTTTTTCTTCAAATGGTATATTTTGTCATTCAAATGCAATATTTTTTTATTCAATCGGTATAACTTGTCATTTTAATGCAATATATAAAAAAGAAGATGTGGTATGATTGCCAATGAGACAACTGTACACGGGAGACCGAAATGACACAGACATTAACAACTATAGGTCACCGTACGGCCTTCAACAATGAGCAAAGCCCATACCGCATAGTCAGCTATAAAAGGCCCGATAAGACAATGTAAAACAATTCAAACGAGAAAACTAACGGCCTTATTTATATATAAAAAAAAAAATGAACGGAAAACAAATATGTAACACATAAACAAACGACAACCACTGAATTACAGGCTCCTGACTTGGGACAGGCACATACATAAATAATGTGACGGGGTTAAGCATGTTAACGGGATCCAAAGCCTCCCCATAACCTGGGACAGTGGTATAACAGTACAACATAAGAACGAACTATAAAAATAGTTGCTAATCATTTGGTATAGTTTGGTTTTTCTTAATTTATATGCAATAATTGCATTATGGGAAATTCTTTGACGTGACAATATCAAATTTGGAACATTATTGTTGATTGTTCGGTAATTATTTGGATTCTCCACTTTCTTTTTGAACATGAGTAACCAAAAATAAAAAAAAAAAACAGTTCGAAATATCGCCCCTTACTAAAATGGGCGTTCGTGCGAGTTCGTGCACTGGCTATTGATGCGAATAATGGCCAGATCCAACAAAAAATGCGAGTGACAAGTAATAATTATTAGTTTACCACAACCTGTTCATTGATAGAAACAGATACGTGCGGACATGGTAAAAACGCCTCCAATGAAAACCCTTTCTAAAGAAACTCCCCTATAGTCTACACATTAAAATAAAAGAAATA
Source organism: Mytilus edulis (assembly GCF_963676685.1). Classification (NCBI taxonomy): domain Eukaryota; kingdom Metazoa; phylum Mollusca; class Bivalvia; order Mytilida; family Mytilidae; genus Mytilus; species Mytilus edulis. Next base: position 40,515,786 of record NC_092355.1, read on the forward strand.
CATAGCTAGTTCCCCTCCTTCTACGTTCTCTGATGTCATATATGTTTTATCCTCAGAGACGTCGCAGGAAGGCAACATTAAAACAAAAAATAAAAAGCCTTCTAGGACGTTATAATTATTCGGACGAAGCCCCATCTTTTATGCAACATTGAGAAAAAATCACCTTATTACGACAGCAGAACTAGAGAACCACAAAAAGAGACCTGATAAACAGTATAAAGCCGTGAACTTCATATTTTGAATTATCTAAAATATGTGCTCTCATGTCTTATGTCGCATATCATTTTACATTTAGGAGTCGTTGCTGAGCTTTTTGTTACTGTTCCTATCTTCGAATCCCTTTAATAGATTTTTTTTCAAGCCCCACAGTACTTCAATAACTACTATATGTCTTTGCATAAATAATAAGAATGCAGGGCATATTTCAAAAGAAGGTGTGGTATAAAAGTAACTTTATTTTGTGACACAGTATATTATATAATTAGATACAAATCTATAATGATTTGTATCCAACAAGTTGTAGGATTGTACGTGTAGCTACCATCTAGACCCGTACAAAATGTATATAATAAGATAAATTTAACATGAGCGGATCCAAAACCTCGGTGTCTAGGGGAGAGGGGTTCAAATTTAGATATTTGTATAGAGAGGTATATATGCGAGTATTGGCAGTATAGTTATTGTGTGTAGAAGGGAGGTTCAGATTAAAGATCGCTTCTATAATTCCCTAGCATATCAAATGATCGTCCCTCAACTGTTATTGTCTGACGGTGTAGTTCTTATATTTATCTAGCTTATCAGGACAGGAATTTGATTTACATAGAGAGAATAATGAGCAAAAGATAGATATGGGGCGGGACCTAACCTAAAGGTAATAAATAAATGATGAAATATAAAGAATACGTTGATCAATTTTAGTTGCCTTTTGTCCGGTGAAATATTTCACGCATGTTTAGGACAAATATAATAGAGATCAATGGATAAAAAAAGGTTGAATTGTTAAAAACTAAAAGATATAGAATTATAGGGGAAAGGAAGAGAGGGTATTATTATTCATTTTAATCTGTCGCTAAACATGCCTAATTTTCAGCTCTTACTAGGCAACTATATTCATATATGAAATCCTTTTGTCCCCTATCCCAACAAACAAATAAATATCAAATGTGTCTACTTATTTAACACACGATGATATTGGTTGATTGTTTGTTGGTAATTTTTAACGTCCAGTGACAAATATGTCATGCTTGTTCGGAAAACACGAGTTTAGAAGTCAGATATATAATATAGCACCGAATAGATGGGATATGATTGCTATCCATCGGAGTTCAAATATGAAGTGGATGTAAGCAATTATAGACAATCGTAAGGCCTTCAACAATGACATAAACCTGATACTGTAAAGTCGTCTATATAAGATCCGACATGAAAAGTGTGAACAATTCAAACGTAAAAAATAACGTCCTAATTAAACATAACAAAACAATTCACAAAATACCAAATATGAGTCGAGACATGAACAAACGACAACCAGGTAAATAAAGAATATGACACGGTTGATATAAAAACGCAGATGTGGTATGATTTGAAATGAGACAATTCACCACTAGAGACCACATTACACAGAAATCAACAGCTATAATTCACTGTACGGCATTTGACAACAAGCAAAGCCCATACCGCAAAAGTAAGGTATTAAAGGCTCCGAAATCACAAATGTATTAACAATTCAAACGGGATAAAACTAACGGCCGAATCAATGAACAAAAAAGAAACAAATCACAAATATGTATACCACAGAAACAAACGGTAACCATTGAATTACAGGTTCCTGACTTGTGACTAGCACATGCATAGAGAATGTGTCGGGGTTAAACATGCTGACAGGATCCCAATATTCTCCTTAACCTAGGACAGCGATGTAACAGTACAACAACATGTTTGAGAGCACTCAACTCATCCCGAAGCTGGGACAGTGGTGTAACAGTATATTAAAAGAACAACCTGCACTAATCAGTTGCAATAAGATTAACTCAAAAGATCGATACGAGACAAAAAAAAACTAATATTAAGACTATAGACACAAAGTACCGTCTTAAAGGTGTCAGACCACCAATTAAAAATCCCTATCTGTTCAACCAAATTTTACAATTTTCACAGCTTTCTAAATATTTTACCTTAAGTTTAACTTCAAGGAAACCAGGTATATCCTGAATTGTACATGTATCACCTTCCTACATGCCAATTTTCAACCAATGTTTAAAGTCTTGTAACAAATTTCTGATTTTGAAAAGACAGGTACTACCAGAATAACTCCCGGTTTTCTGGAAATCTTAAATTAGTGTACTATGTAGCGCATTAATCCTGAATTTTTAATGCAAACTCATAGACAAGTGAATTTTGGCTCAAAATGGTCTAAATATATTTCCCTTTCACCAAAAGTTTCATTTCTGCAAATTTGTTGCTTAGTTTAAGTAAACAATGACATCAAAAGCACTATTTTGTGTCAAAGTAGGACTACTTTTACATACGTTCTAAATTAGAGGGAGTAATTGGTGGTCTGACACCATAAGAAACACAGAAAAACAACGGTGTCTAATCTATTTAAAAAAAACGATATATTTGTATAAAGATTCATATTGAAAGTTTTTGAAAAGTGGTGGTCCGAACGTTTTGACCATCAAAATTTTGCAATATAAATAATAATATTTATGACCAGAAGATTTTAACAGCCAATACAGGACTCGCACAAACGCCAGATTTAGTTAGAGTACGATATTCTGAAGCGTTTTTCAATTCTTGTTCACTCATGTTTGTAAAGAAAGCGGAGAAATCCAAAATATTACCGCTCAATCACAAACGTTGGATTTGGCCCAAAAAAATAGATGTTTGATATCTCTTCCAAATTGGCACATAATGTTTAGAAATGCATAGGTTCAAGAAATATTAAAGAAAAACATACAAATTTTTACCGGATGACGTCACAATTACGTCATAATATGTACTATTTAAAAGAAAAATGAAAAATACATTTTTTATGCAGTTTTTCAATCTTTATTTCTGTAATGGAAACATCGTGTGCAGGCAAGAAACAACAAAATAATTTAAGAGAAGCTTTATTATCACTATTTACATGATCCCACCAAATATAAAGTTGATTCTTAGGTGTGTACACTTTTTCAATCTAAAGTATACATAAAATTTGATGAAAAACATAGGAAAATTACGAAATTTTACAAAATATGCAAAATAAATTATGATTTGTGGCCATGAAAACTTGTTCAATGACAAATTTTGTTTAGTTTCTCTGAGTACTTTGTACTGTAGTACGGTTTTCAGTTATTTAATAATACATATGATAACTTTTAAAGGAGTAGGGGCATTAAGGCCTAAGAAAATGAAATGTTTGATAACTATTTCAAATTGGCACATAATGTTTAGAAATGCATAGGGTCAAGAAATATCAATGAAAACATTACGATTTTTATCTGATGACATCAAAATTAAGTCATAATATGTACTGTTTTCACAAAAACGATGAAAAATAAAGAATTTATGCAGTTTTCTGACTTTATGTCCGTTGTGGAAACATCCTGCGCAACCGAGAAACAACAAAATAATTAAACAAAAGCTTTATTATAACTATTGGCATTATCTCACTAGATATAAAGTTGTTTCTTGGGCGCACACACTTTTTCAGTCTACAATATACTTAAAATTTGATGAAAAAACAAGGAAAATCACGAAATTTAACAAAATATGCAAATTAGGTTATGATTTGTTGCCATGGTAACTTGTTTGATGTCAAATTTGTTTTGTTTTTCTTAGTACCTTATACCTTAGACAAGTTTTCAGTAATTTAAGAATACCTTTGATAACTTTAAAATTTGCAGTATTTTTAGCCAAATAAGGGCCTTATTGCCTCTACTCCTTTGACTTTATGACGTGAACGAATTTCCCATGATGTAATTATTGCATATGAATAAAAAAAAACTACAATACCAATGTTTGCAACCAATACCATGCCATAGTCCCCCAAGAAAATACATCATGAAACATTGTTCTTATCTATGAAAAAATGTTAAAAGAAGGATAAATTTTCATTGTGAAATTTAGTTTGTATATAGACATGATAGACAATATTACAGATGAATACAATGGGTCGGAAAGTGGATGTCCCAAAATTATCGAATTTGACTTTATTTCCATGTTTTTTGGCCTTTTAGAATGCATACCTAAAAAAAATTCTTTTCGAGCTGTAGTTTTTTCAATTAGCTATATTTGTTTAAAGCAGAGTCCATAACCCCCATCCGTACCGAACTGCCGAGTCAATAGGTTTGGAAGTGGCGGACCCCATAATTTTTCCTTTATTGTTTATTTCTTATTTCAAAACAGTAAATATGACTAAGACATCTGCAAACTAAAAGTTATAATTTTGTTCATGGGATATAAAAAAGTTATAATTTTGTTCATTGGATACAAAAAAAAATATAATTTGTTCATGGGATATAAAAAGTTATAATTTTTCTCGTGGGATATAAAAAAAGTTCTATATACATGTAAAGCTTGTTTGAGATTGATTTTAAAGAAACAAGTTGTCGCTCAAGTAGTTTTCCAAACGCAACTGCAGGATGACAAATTGCAGGATAGTTTTTACAAAGAGAATTGAAGAATGAGTATTGCTGGATATCGTGACACTTAATTTTTAATTAAAACAGAAATAAGATTCTAGTTGTTTTTAGTTGTTATTTGTCATTTATCTAGTGAAACAATACATCGTTACATATTATATGAACATTGTTAGATAGTATTTTATTTGTTATTTTATTAATGTTTTAATAAACATGTACATGTATTCTATTATTTTTTCAACATGACAACTGACATAAGGTTAAATTAAATCTTACACTAAGTCGTCATTCATTTTAAACGGCTTTTATAGATATATAAGGTGTGGTATGAGTGCCAATGAGACACGTTTCCATTCGAAGTCACAATTTATAAAAATTAACCATTAAATGTCAACGTGCGGCCTTCAATACCGACCCTTGTCCGACACTGAACAACAAGCTACAAAGGGCCCCAAATGACAAGTGTAAAGCCAATCAAAAAGAAAACCAACAAACGGTCTTATCTATTAGGGCAGCGTCTATAATCCCTAGCCATAAAAAAAACTACTGAGACAATGGGTCGGAAAGTGGATGTCCCAAAATTATCGAATTTGACTTTATTTCCATGTTTTTTTGGCCTTTTAGAATGCATACCTAAAAAAAAATTCTTTTCGAGCTGTAGTTTTTTCAATTAGCTATATTTGTTTAGAGCAGAGTCCATAACCCCCATCCGTACCGAACTGCCGAGTCAATAGGTTGGGAAGTGGTGGACCCCATAATATTTCCTTTATTGTTTATTTCTTATTACAAAACAGTAAATATGACTAAGACATCTGCAAACTAAAAGTTATAATTTTGTTCATGGGATATAAAAAAGTTATAATTTTGTTCATTGGATACAAAAAAAATATAATTTGTTCATGGGATATAAAAAGTTATATTTTTTCTCGTGGGATATAAAAAAGTTCTATATACATGTAAAGCTTGTTTGAGATTGATTTTAAAGAAACAAGTTGTCGCTCAAGTAGTTTTCCAAACGCAACTGCAGGATGACAAATTGCAGGAGAGTTTTTACAAAGAGAATTAAAGAATGAGTATTACTGGATATCGTGACACTTTAAAAAATTGGCAACAGAAATAAGATTCTAGTTGTTTTTGGTTGTTATTTGTCATTGATCTAGTGAAACAATACATCGTCACAGATTATATAAATAGTGTTAGATAATATTGTATTTGTTATTTTATTAATGTTTTAATAAACATGTACATTTATTCTATTATTGTTTCAACATGACAACTGACATAAGGTTAGATTTAATCTTAAACTAACTAAAGTCTTTATTCATTTTAAACGGCTTTTATAGGTATATAAGGTGTTGTGTGAGTGCCAATGAGACACGTGTCCATCCGAAGTCACAATTTATAAAAAATAACCATTAAATGTCAACGTACGGCCTTCAACACCGACCCTTGTCCGACACTGAACAACAAGCCACAAAGGGCCTCAAATGACAAATGTAAAGCCAATCAAACAGAAAACCAACAAACGGTCTTATCTATATGAAAACCGTAGGACTGGTGCAAACACATACAGCGGGTTTGAACGTTTACCCTACCTGAAACAATCGTGTAATATCAAAAGATAGAAAGACACACTATAAAATATCAATCAAAAGACATGTTACCAAAAACAAGTGAACTGAACGAATAACTTTAATCTATGAAACAATGTAAATACAAAATCAACAAAACCAGGGAGTTAGATCTGAAACAATGTCAAAATTAAGACAACCATCACCTAGGACACAATGGCGCCAAATAAAATAACGTACAGTTAAATAAAACAATATTGTTGTAAGGACAGTAGTCCTTTTGCGCCAATTACTGTTTTTCAGGGGCATCATTTACGCCAAATTTTGTTTTCCAAATGTATCAATTGCGCCAATATTCGGAACTCATTTGCAATAATTTACCTGTTCTTATTTTATTTAAGGTACATGTAGGCATGCAGAACAGAAATAGTTATACAAATCGATTTCGTTGTAACTACTACAAGAACAAATGAAAACATTTATCGTCATACTAAACACTAATCAAAGGTAGTAAACTACGAGTACTGGTGCTAAATATTAACTGAATGAAGTGCATTGTTCAGGATTTCTAAAAGAGAAATAATAAAATTAACGGTACCAATTTACTTGCACCAGATGCGCATTCAGTGATGCTCGTGGCCAAAATAGGTGTAATCCAAAGCTTATATAAAAGATGAAGAGCTATAATTCAAAAGGTCCAAAAAGTATAGCCAAATCCGTGAAAGGAATCAGAGCTTTGCATGAGGGAGATACATTCCTTAATTTATAATATTTTCTATCATTTTGTAACAGCAAATTTTAATAACAGGTATGCAAGTATTCATGCCCTGGTATAAACGTCAATCAGAAATAATATTTTTTTTGTCAAAATTTCCCAAAAGTAGTCATGGGCTAAAAAAACACATGAAAAATCATTGAAATGATAATAGTTTTTTTTATCTGATTCATTTCAATCATTTAACCAATAACGAAATCCCATAATACATTTTTTTGCCATGTGATATGATCCGAAGCTAAATCAAACGATTTAAATATAAATTTAGGTATAAATAAATGTACTGCAATACTTGTGACACTCAATGCGATAATAGATTTGCTGATATGAAGATATCGTGTTGTTCAATATCGTTATTATAGAGATACGTAAGTAATGATGTCGATCAAACTTTCCGTTTCATGAATGTGACCTACCGAATTAGACTATTTACCAGATCTGTTATCACATAAGCAACACAACGGGTACCACATGTGGAGCAGGATTTGCTTACCCTTCCGGAGCACCTGAGATCACCCCTAGTTTTTTGGTGGGGTTCGTGTTGTTTATTCTTTAGTTTTCTATGTTGTGTCATGTGTGCTGTTGTTTGTTTGTCTTTTTCATTTTTAGCCATGGCGTTGTCAGTTTGTTCAGATTTATGAGTTTGACTGTCCCTTTGGTATCTTTCGTCCCTCTTTCATAGAAAACTAAAGAATTAGCAACACGAACCCCACCAAAAACCAGGGGCGATCTCATGTGCTCTGGAAGGGTAAGTAGATCCTGCTCCACACGTGGCACCAGTCGTGTTGTAGAAACTGTACTTTTAATCTGTATGATTCCTCTAGCCTCACACTGATTGATATTTTAATCTGCATGATTCCGCTAGCCTCACACTGATTGATATTTTAATCTGCATGATTCCTCTAGCCTCACACTGATTGATATTTTAATCTGCATGATTCCTCTAGCCTCACACTGATCGATATTTTAATCTGCATGATTCCTCTAGCCTCACACTGATTGATATTTTAATCATCACAACTGGGTATGATACTCACAATTACTGAATGAGATCATCTGATTTGCAAAATGAATAAATCTTCATTACAAAAATAAGGACGACATGTTCGTCTTGCATTTTTTTTTAAATATATATGCGAAGACAATACGAATGTGAAAAATCTCTTTTTAACCATCTGTGTTCTTCTTGTCTATTTAGAACACAGTTTAGCAATATAAAATGGAGTCTCAGAAGAAAAAGGTGATTGTGTCTGTTCATATGAATCCCGAAGTAAGTCCAGAGACCATTGAGATGGTTGAACAACAGGAGTAAGTAAATCATTTGCTTAATCAGAATTTGTCTGTATCTACACCAACCAACCGTTATTTTTCTTTGTTTTGTTTGTGTTATATAGTCTTTGTTGATTTAAGTTGTCTATCCTATCCAAACAAGGAAAAAACAAAATAAAGAAAAAAATTGTTTTAATGATAAACCTGACTACAAATAACAACTGTTATTTTTCATATTAGTTTAAAACTAGAAAATGTTGACAAAATAAATGTCATATATAAATCAGTCACACTTTCAAATGATAATTGTGTTTCGGATCAAGTATGTCGAAGAAAATCCAAAAAATATTATGCAAGTACACTGATAAAGTATATTTTAAAATGCATCACGTTAGTACAATCGAGTTTTAAAAACTTCATTTATGGTTTCACAAATGTATAAGTTCCTCGTTTTTCAGTAGTATGGCTTTCTATTTTTGTTTGATTGTTCGCGTAGTTAAATGCCACCTTCAGCTCTTTTCGCCAAATCAGGACACAGTCTTAAACTTTCTCTTAAACTGAATTGCAAACCAATAGATAAAAAAATTCAAAAACAATGTTTAAAAAAATATCTATCACACTGATGGAGGAGCTGAATGACTGACAGACGGACGAACGTGCGGTGTATAATCCTATAGTATCTTACTGGCGATTTCTAAAGGACCTTTACGTGCTTCAGCTTTTAAACTTTATGACTCGAGGCTGTACGTCAAACCAATATACCGATATTTCTACGAAAAAAGGTATATCTTAAATAACTGTGAAATGATATCACAAGAGCTTATGATTTTTAAATGGAAAAATAGATCTGACACAAAACACAGCACGACAGTTATTTAGTAAACGTCATTCCGTTGAGTATCGGTTAGTTCGGATTTGGTTTACAACCAAGACAGTATTAACATTGTGTTATTATTTTTGGATTCGGAACTACATATGTTCTGTAACTGCCAATAACTGTTAACTATCTTGAAGATTGTAATTCATTCACAAAAATAATAAAAATTATCTGTCCAGTGTTATTAAGTTTGAGTATTTGTTACTTTTAGAAAAACTGAATCAGTATCTTGTAAGTATGTTAATACAATCAGCTGTAAAGAGTAAGTAACACATAGAAAATGTATTTATGTTTCTACAAAAACATTTTTTACCTTACAATAAAACAAACAGTCCATTTCGTATTCAGTCATTTAATCAAAATCGATACACTAACTAGTGTGTCATGTTAGGCCATACTAGTATATCAGTATCACACATTGCACGTGTGTCATTATAAGGCCTGGAAATGCGGGGGAAATTAAAAAAAAAGGTATGAAAATATTATTTTTTTTAAGTTTCGGAATAAGGCTTAAAAACGTCAACTACTTTCACCTCACAATACCAACATAGTTAATGTTATGGAGTTAACAATATTGAAAAAATCAAATCACGGGTAACTAAAAATGAACCTTTACACCGACAGTTTTATTCTTTAATCGTTTATGCGAATTATGTAATTTAAAGTGATTTGTGATAGCATTGCACATATGTCATTGTGATAGGCAACAGTGTTGTTTAAAACTTAAACTTTCTTATTTCTTCTTACCTCTAACAAATACATGTAGCTGAAAATAAATTTCAATCAAATAATTTGATTTGACTTAAAAAAACAGCGCTGTAAGTTTCCGCCGTTGTTCGTACATTATATGTGTAATAGGCGGTACATGCATTAAAGTGTAGTGTTGGTGAGGAAGGTGTATAAAAGAATCAATTATATAACATTTCATTTGTAAAACCTTTTTTTTTTTTTTTAAGTTAAACACCATGTATTCTAACAGTTTAAAAAGACACAATTCGTCTATTCCTGATTTCAATAGTGTTTTTACTATGTATATTTGTAATCAGGATAGTTTAAAAAATTCTTTGAAACTGATATTATCAAGATGCTTGATTTTTTGATTGACAGCATATTTGTTACGTTCGGAGGACGTGTTTTTCAACAGACTGTCGGCATTCCAACGGAAACAAACTGTGCCCCTCTTCTTGCCGACTTGTTTCTTTCTTATTATGAGGCTGACTTCATGCAGGAACTTCTTAGGAAGAAAGATAAACAGTTAGCAATATCCTTTAACTCTTCTTTCCGCTATATAGATGATGTTCTTTCACTTAATAATTCAAAATTTGGTGACTATGTGGAACGCACCTATCCCATTGAGCTAGAGATAAAAGATACTACAGATACAGTTAAGTCGGCCTCATATCTTGACTTACATCTAGAAATTGACAATGAGGGTCGGTTGAAAACAAAACTGTACGACAAAAGAGATGATTTCAGCTTTTCAATTGTGAACTTTCCATTTCTAAGTAGCAACATTCCAGTAGCGCCTGCATACGGGGTATATATCTCGCAATTGATACGATATTCCCGTGCTTGCATTTCCTATCATGATTTTCTTGATAGAGGGTTGCTGCTCACAAGGAAGCTATTAAACCAAGAGTTCCAAATGGTGAAGTTGAAATCATCTCTTCGTAAATTTTACGGACGCCATCACGAGTTGATTGACCGTTATGGAATAACCGTTTCACAAATGATTTCGAATATATTCCTAACGTCGTAACTACAACCCCCTTCCCTTTCATGAATGTGACCTACCGAATTAGACTATTTACGGGATTTGTTATCACATAAGCAACACGACGGATGCCACATGTGGGGCAGGATCTGCTTACCCTTCCGGAGCACATGAGATCACCCCTAGTTTGTTTTTTTTTGGTGGGGTTCGTGTTGTTTATTCTTTGGGTTTTTATGTTGTGTCATGTGTGCTGTTGTTTGTTTGTCTTTTTCAGTTTTAGCCATGGCGTTGTCAGTTTGTTTTAAATTTACGAGTTTGACTGTCCCTTTGGTATCTTTCGTCCCTCTTTTAAGGAATATGGGATAATGGTATAGTGGAACATCAAGCCGATTACTTATTGTGAGGTTTCGACTGGGTTCTTTATAATTTAAGTATACAAAACAAAAAGGAGAACTCGTAAAAAGGAATACTCGTTATATTGATACGTAGGCTCTAATAGGAAGGATTTTCTCTTCTGGTCTTTTCGTGGATAAAAAGCTTGTAATTGAATAAATGCCTTATTCATGTTATTCATTCTACATTTTTAAGGGAAGCATTTTCAATATTCACGTAATAGAACATATGAAAACCTTAGTATCTGTAACTTCTTAAGATATAATCCCGAAATTGGTAATACATATTACTTAGTTAACTTTCTGAAGATTTTTATTAACACGATACAGGTCCAAACTACGACGAGTTTTTACACAATGTCACGCTTGACACGACTGTTTTGGATGGACTTATCTCTAAATGCTGCCTGACGATTGAAGACAGAGAAGATATAATGAATGAACGACGCTTGTCAGAACGAAATAGGATGATTCTTAACATTCTTATGGCCAGACCATACGGTACCTTTCAAACCTTTAAAGAAGAACTTATAGAATTTGACCGAAGTAAGATAGATCTTGTGTCCAAAATGAAGAACTACGATTTTGAAGGCGATTACAATCTAGCTGTATTTGAAGGTAGATGGCTACTTTATTACTTGAAGTTAATTCTTTTTACATAGTGTTGTTGGTTGACGTTGTTGCTCTGGGAAAACTTATCTTTGTAATATTTTTCTCGGATTTCTCAAAATATCAACTACATTAAAAAAAAAAAAAAAAAAAAAAAAATCGAGGACTTTATTCTTTATTGTTATTTTTTTTTCTTTTGTGGTTGGCTTTTTAATGAGCTAGCATGGTAAACTGGTTTCAGTTGGGATAGGGAAAGTTGTATTGATAGCTTTTTCTAGATAGGGAAAGATGTATTGATAGCTTTTTCTAGATAGGGAAAGTTGTATTGATAGCTTTTTCTAGATAGGGAAAGTTGTATTGATAGCTTTTTCTAGATAGGGAAAGTTGTATTGATAGCTTTTTCTAGATAGGGAAAGTTGTATTGATAGCTTTTTCTAGATAGGGAAAGTTGTATTGATAGCTTTTTCTAGAAGCCACATTTCAGAATTGATTAATATAAAGTATAACTTTGCTATCAATTGTATTTAAGTATACTGATTCAAGTACGTAACTGTCATAAATGTCATTGTTTCGAATACATGTACTCGTCCTTTTAAATCGACAGTTTAATCCTCGATCATGTCTATAATTTTAGTTATTTATAAAGCTTCATTGTGTTTACATATCGTGTTGTCGCAATTTTAACAAAATGAGAGAAGAAATATTCATTGATGCCAAACAAGCAACATAACGGAAGCCTCAAACATCAGCCCTTATGTGTATATAAGTATTATATCTAGTCTACTTTGAAGACTATTTCAATTAGTATTATTGTCAAATCATACAATCCAATAGCATACATCCTCACTGTAAACATTCAGACCTATTGAGAGGGTATTTCCGAACACTAATTGTTCAAGAGGTTCATTCATTTCAAACTGAAGCTAAATTGAAAAATTAGAAAAGATTTGTTTTAAATACGTAGCAACCTAATGTTGGACAAGAAATATGAACCCATGTTGCTCTTGTCGGATTTTTTTTCTAGTTGAAGGTAGGACGCAGTCATGTTTTGATGTGAACCTGTCGTAACTGTCTTCTCTAGCGGTTCTAGCGTTAAGACCTACAGTTATCAAGAAAAGGAACCTGTGTTCCTACTAGTTTTTTATAACCTCAACATTTGCATCGGTGAACGCAAAAATATACAAATACGTCACTTAACTAAATGACAGTCAACTGCCGGCAGTCCTCTTCTGCCCAAATAAATGCAGTTCTTAAAAAACGATACCAGGGGGAGAGTGAAACCCATAGATAGAAAATAAACTGACAACGCAATGACTAAAAATAAAAAGACAAATAGACAAATAAGAGTACAGAAAACACAACATAGCAAACTAAAGACTAAGCAACACGAACCCTTCCAAAACCGGGGGGTGGGGGTAATCTCACGTTAAAAGTTTTCATGTTGATCAATACATAAACGCGTTAAACATTTACATTTTCTTTCTTTTTTGGCTTTCTCAAGTTTTTGAATGAAACATCATGTTGAAAAACATTGTTAATTGTAAAAAGCAAAATTATACTTGGTTTAATTTCAGTAATGGATTTAAGCAGTCATACCATCAAACTACAAAAGAATTTCAAGATATTGGTCAATGAATTAGCCACTACAAACACGATAATAGATCATCTCATTAGTGACGAAGTATTATGCTTAGAAGACCACGCTGAGGTGTGTGCCCCAGGTAACACCAAGGAACAATGCAATAGACTACTTTTAACTAAGCTGATGTACAAGAACGCCGATGCTTATACATATTTCCTTTCAGCTTTAGAAGAGGATACTTGTTATGAAGAACTTTCAAAACGTATAAAGAACACCGAAGTTACGGAAGAGGACAAGATAAAGATACACATTGGTAATTTGTGATCTCTTTTTTACTTTTTATTATTTTATCTCATGTGTAATCTTTGATATTTCTTTTAAACAAATTTTGGTTTTTCGAGTGAAATCTAGACAAACTCTGATAATTTTGCACAATCTGCAGCTTGACAAAAAATCTCTGTAAAGCATACCCTTTTCTTCATTTTTTTTAAAAGCATGATATAAACTTCATTTTGTTTAATTAACGAAAACAACACAAAAATGTAGGTTGTAATCCAGACAAACCCCTATATAACTTAATCGTAGATTACGGTTGATAAAATACAGACACGGGCTTTGGTTTTTTTTTTTTGAAGTTCTGTCGTGGTTAAAAAGATATATCTTATGTACTGACGACAAAACAGTACTATTTGAAGATAATCTGGAGCTTTTTCTCTTTCAAATCAGGGTTGAAGAATCATTGCCTCAAATATAGAACATTGGACAAGTTACCTTAGAATTTTTCCTATTTGTACCCTCTTTTGTATAAGGAAGCTCTTTTAAAAGGTCTTAATATCAATTGAATTCAAAAGGTTTACGTTTTGGCATTTCTGGTGAAGGTACATGTAAATCCAAAAAAAGTGAGCAAAATGCTGACCTATAGGTTAATTTTATTTAATCGACAGAAAGGGGAATATACTACGTTGTAGTCAATGAAAAGAACTCGAACAATGAAAACGGCATTTGTCTTTAGTAAAATAAAAGTACACCACAAACACGGATCAACACAGAATGAAATTTGATATAACTGTTGGTTTTTTTCTGCACAACTTATTTTAGAATGCATACAAATCCTAAAATGTATGATTATGTAATTAAAATGTGCATTCTTTACAATCCGTATTAATTATGCAATAAATGAGTTACTATGCAAATAGGACGTTTATCAATTTTGTATTCTAAAGGGAGAATAACAGCAAAAGAAAATAAAGAAAAACACACAAGAGGTACATGTAAATTACAGAAATTATTTTAACGGTTATTTTTTAAGGATATCCGGTAAAAGCGACATAACTATTACTCTACTTTACGTAGATTTCCCCTATATAAAATTGTGTAGTAGTTAGGTGAAAACGAACGTCACACAAAACTATAAAACATATAAATGAACGAAAATCAAATACATAAATCATACAACACGTACAAGACTAACAAAGGTAAGAGGCTCCTGACTTGTGACAGGCTGAATAATGCAGCGTACAGATGAAAGAAAAATGAGTGTTTGTATCAATTGAGAGACTAATTTCTTCATTAATAGTTATCAAAGGTACATGTACCAGGAATATAATTTAGTACGCCAGACGCGCGTTTCGTCTACATAAGACTCATCAGTGACGCTCATTTCAAAATAAATATAAATATAAATAAAGCCAAACAAGTGCGAAGGATCCAAAATTTCAAAAAGTTGTGCCAAATACGACTAAGGTAATCTATGCCTATAATAAGAAAATCCTTAGTTTTTCGAAAAATTCAAAGTTTTGTAAAACAGGAAATTTATAAAAACGACCACATTATTGTTACTCATGTCAACACCGAAATGTTGACTACTGGGCTGGTGATACCCTCGAGGACGAAACGTCAACAAGCAGTGGCATCAACCTTGTGGTGTAATTAGTTATCAAAGGTACCAGGATTATAATTTAGTACGCCAGACGCGCGTTTCGTCTACACAAGACTCGTCAGTGACGCTCATATCAAAATATTTATGAAGCCAAACAAGAACGAAGTTGAAGAGCACTAAAGATTCAAAATTCCTCATCATTAAAAATCAAAATTATGAACCGGCTTTAACTATAAGTATTTTTTAAACACCTTGATGAATTTTGTCATAAAATATAGTATGTAAAATGTAAGACTAATGATAATATACCATCCTTTTGCATTGTTAAACTATCACAATGAATTATTATATAAATAAAGGCAACAGTAGTATACCGCTGTTCAAACTCATAAATCCATGGACAAAAAACAAAATCGGGATAACAAACTAAAACTGACGGAAACGCATAAATATAAGAGGAGAACAACGACACAACACTACAATGTAACTAACACACACAGAAACGGACCAAGCATCAGACAAAATCCCACGAGAATAACAAATATAACATCAAAACCAAATACATGTACATTTGGGATAGACAAGTACCGTGACACGTCTTATCGCAATTTTAATTTACACTCAAAAATAAGAGAAAACAAACGACGCAACGTTAAATTGTAACACATACAGAAACGAACTATAATATAACAATGGCCATAT
Source organism: Mytilus edulis (assembly GCF_963676685.1). Classification (NCBI taxonomy): domain Eukaryota; kingdom Metazoa; phylum Mollusca; class Bivalvia; order Mytilida; family Mytilidae; genus Mytilus; species Mytilus edulis. Next base: position 40,531,784 of record NC_092355.1, read on the forward strand.
TCCTGACTTGGTACAGGACATTTTTAAAGGAAAAAATGGTGGGTTGAACCTGGTTTTGTGGCATGCCAAACCTCACACTTTAATGGCAATGTTAAATATAACATAGAAATGACAACATAATATTACAGGACTACAATACAAATAAATAGGAAAACGTATATATAAGTTTTTTAATCATGCACTTTTATTCAACTACTATTTGAGACAAGCTGATTATTTTTGTTTTCATTAATTGTGAATAATATACATGTAGGTGTATCAACAAATCATCATTACATTGTATCGCTATTTAGTAGTTACAATTTCTTTGCTACCACATGTGGGACTGCTTTTCATAAAACCTGTAAAAATTGAATAATATAAAAGTATAGTAGGACTACCTTTTGAATGTATTATTAGTGCAACTATTTCTTTCTTTCATTGTTATCGGATATAGGACAAGTGTACCACGAATCAGATGGTGCGATTGTAGAGGACAACGCAATGTTTATATTTATTTAGTCTAACCCATCGTGCAAGACCTTTTTACCTTTGATAACTATTTTTCCTTATTTGTATCTGTTTATATCATATTCGTGAAGTAATTTTTCTACAGATATTTTGTTCGATTTTTAGATATACACAAACGTGAGCAAACTGAAAATATAATACCAAGGAACATACAAGGTAATATATCTATTATGAAGTAGAAAATACGTTGAACCACAAACGTCAAAATTATTCAATCGCGTAGTGGCATGAACTATTTGTGGATTCTTATAAATTCTATATAACTTTTGGACTATTTTAAATATCGGTCTATTTCTGAAATTAAACCTTTCATACTATTGATTTTTTTCGCTGTATGCTAACATTGCCCGTGTGAAATTTTAAAATTGTTTGTGTATACATGGAAAGACAAATATATGTGACGTATACAATTTTCTGACGTCAAACACGTTAATCAATGAATGTGTTTGTAGATAGATGTTTTTGAGTTCTGTTGAATTGTGCCTTTTAAAAGTGTAACACGATGATGACTGCTGTACCCGTATTTTGACTATTTTATTTTTTATGTCTGTTTAGTTCACGCATCATTGTAAATATAACGGAATTTGATGAGACTGTCACCAAAGGAAGAGGTTTGGCGCTATAAAACCAGGTTTAATCTACATTTTTACATTTACATTTGAAAATGCCTGTACCAAGACAGGAATATGACAGTTCTTGTCCATTCGCTTTTTGTGTGTTTTGTCATTAGATTTTGCCATGTGATTATGGACTTTCCGATTGCATTTTCCTCTTTGTTCAGTATTTTTGTGATTTTACTTTTTCTATAACAGTAAGACCTTAGTTGTTGCGGTCGACCCGTATCTGCAATCTAAGGCTGGGTAAAAATTAAGGCCTGAGTCTATAACTGCTTTTAAAAAGTTTTTAGTACGAAGAAAAATGGTAGTTGTTCGATTTTCTTAATATTATATACAAAACAAACATATTACTATATTACAAGTGTTGAAACGTAAATACCCTGCCAAATCAAACAGACATTCAAGATATATAGTGGTTCTTATATCCAAAAGAGATGTGACCCAGTGACACTGGAGTTTAAGATTGATTCTGATTTAACTTTTTTATATTAACATTTTAAGGTAACGTTTCAATATTAGGTACTATACTGCATTATGTATAGTACAATTCTTAAACATTTAACAAAAATAAAACCTCTTAAATACGGTCCAAATTAATGTCACAAGGTAGACTCAGTATAATTTCTACAAAGTTAGAATAACTAAGTATTCGATTGTACGATATGTTTAATCTATGTATTTAGATTAATGATATTTGACAATAAAAGTTAAATGTACAATTTGATTTCTTTACGTTGTAGACCATATTAATCTGTGTCAGAAACCTATGATGTGTCAAATATTCAATAATAAACCCAATCCCTGTATCAAGCTGATTGAAGTGTCAGTATTCACCTCAGAAGCTAACAAAACCTTAAAATAGACTTATTAAGAAGTGATATAGTTACGATACTGTTGTCAGGTCATTAAAGATTGCATATTTTGGCGTTAATATTGATTCACTTATAGGGTTTTTGCATCAGAACTAAACACATCTATTTAAAAAAAAAACAGTTGTTGGCATGACACGGGTATGTTTTTCTCATATATGCTATGATGGTATGATACTAAACCCCTAACGGGAAGGATTGTACTTAATATTCATATGATGAAGACATAATCTTTCATTCAGTTTAATTGAAGTCTGGAGCTGGCATGTCAGTAAACTGATAGTAGTCTGTTGATTTTTATGTATCGTTTTGTTTATTTTCTTTAGTTACATCTTCTGAAATCAGACTAGTACTTCCCTTGAACTGAATTTTAATGTGCGTATTGCTATACATTTTACTTTTCTACGTTGGCTAGAGGTATAGGCGAGGGTTGAAATCTCATAAACATGTTTAACCCCGCCGCATGTTTGCGCCTGTCCCAAGTCAGGAGCTTCTGGCCTTTGTTAGTCTTGTATTATTTTTAATTTTAGTTTCTTGTGTACAATTTGGAGCTTAGTATGGCGTTCATTATCACTGAACTAGTATATATAAGTCTTAAGGAGCCTGATGAAGGACGCCTCTGGGTGCAGGTATTTCTCGCGGCATTGAAGACCTGTTGGTGACCTTCTGTTGTTGTCTGTTCTATGGTGGGGTTGTTGTCTCTTTGACACATTCCCCATTCCATTCTCAATTTTACTTTTCCCAACTATTATGGATTTGACTGCTAGGGTTTGTATTAAGCTGTACAATGCCGATCATTTTACACCTATCATCATGAAAGTGGTTACAAAGAAATCTATATTATTTTGAATCAGCAGTCCACAGTCTCCACCTTACCTTTTGATGTTGATGTAAATATGTTCTAGTACTGTTACAATGCCATTATATGCTTACAATTTTTCAACACAATTGCACTCCATTCTTTATCATAAAGGACATACAGCTGATTGGAAAAAAATGATGGATTAGCACTGATATCATATGAACTGACTTCAGAAAGCTTCCACTGTTTGAATTTGATAAAAAAAAAATTATTGATATCTCGTAAAGTTTAAGTATCAATGTGTCAAGCTTAGACTGTCTTACTTAATAGGGACGCTCATGCGGCACATGAAATATAGCATTGATTTACCGATAGTACTTTAGAATTGCCATCCATCTAAAATTATCTTGAATACTTTGATCTGTTATCTTCTCGACTATTTAGCTAGCCAGACATATAGCTTATATCCTGCCTTTATTTTACTCAAAACTCCTGTCATGCCTTATTTTAAATTATATTCTGGCCTTACAGCCCTCCTCCCCAACCTAATGCATGTGCCTCCCTAGTTTGAATCAATTGTCCTCCAAAACTAACGTACAGTAATTTTTAATGTAGATACACATACAATGGTGTTCTAACACTCAGAAAATATAATTTTATAAATTACATTATTTCGAGCTTCAGAACAGTTGATTGGATACCAGCAGTAGTGACAGTTCGACATTTCTTCATATAATGGGCTTCGTGTCGACGTAGATATGCTTATCATGATATATAGTTGTAAAGGTCTTTTTTCTTAAAACGAGGTTTCAAACATAAAAAAAATATATTATGGGGAATAGGTACACTGTGTGTGTCCATGTAGCCTTGAGCTATTGGACTACGTATTTTAACGTCAGACAAACTTCTTCGTTCATGTGACTTCTTATTCGATTTCGGGAATGGACTGCCCATCGATTGATAAAGGTGAGCAGTACAAAATGATAAAATTTGTCCATTCGATCATGCTAAACAAATTCTTATCTACTTCCGACTTCACCTCGATAAATGCATGCTCATGATTACCGGAGAGAACCACAGATCTTCGGCACAAAAATTGAAAATCCTAGGGAAATACGATTTCAATAGTATTTTGGAAAAAAAACATGCTACACCCATTTTTACTTAAAAATATTCTTTTCAGATTTTGTAATTTGTTTTCTATGATACAATTTTCATACATTTTAAGTTAGCAAAATATTGCGATTACTTTTTTTCACATCGTAAATATTTTTAACATTTTAACATTTTCATCCTTAATAATTAGGTGTGATCCTATTACATTGTTAGACAATTCATAATTGTATTGTTTTTATTGTATTAATCTTTGTACTGAATAACTCACATTCAAATAATTTTTTTTGTTATGTATTGCTATTTATAGGCACTTTCATATAAACTAATCATGTTGGACAATTGGTGCATTGCACTTCCAAACTAAGGTCAAATATAGGTTCCCTGCCTGAAGATTTTACTGAGTATTGCAAATCACGAATGTACCCCCATTTTTTGTTTACTGATTGTAAAATTCTTTAACCAACTGACTGCTGAGATCTAGCTGTTTTTCACTTTTGTATTCTTGTGAGTGACCGATACAATAAGATGACAACTTCGCCGGCCTTACTCTGTAAATTTGTGTTCTATGCACTTTAAACATGCACCATGATTTTTTCTAAATTAACAATATGAGGTTTTACATTTCTTTAAAAGTGTACTTTGTAAAGTTCTGAACAACACTATTCACTTCGAAGAAAGGTGTAATCTACTCAAAAATGTCTTAATGATAATGACATATTCACGAGAAAATCCACCTCAAATTAATACTAGGCAGTAGGTTTAATTCTGATGGAGGACAAAAATATAAAGTTTAAAGTTTTCACATATTTCTTATATTTGTCATTTACTGAGTATGATGAAAACATGCTTTTAAGTTAATGTAAATTTGAAACTGTGGTATGTTAAAAAAAAGCAAATGATACAGAAAAGGGGCTGGATTGTTTAATTTGATTCAGCATGCATAATAGTTAGTACATCATCTTTCAGATCAGCACAATGTCCTTATAGAGCAGTGGAGAAATGAAGACGATTCATTTGTTTGCACCAGAGCAGCAGACGAAGTTCTTAAACGTATTAGGAATAATATTAGCGTTATCGTATCTGGAAATGCAGGGATTGGTAAGACAGCTACTATGAGACATGTAGCTTTATTGTTAAAGAAAGAAGGATATCGTATTATTCCTACATGTACTCCCAAAGATTTGAGACGTTTTTCACAAAAAGGGGTCAAGACACTTTTTGTTATTGATGACATATGCGGCCATTTTACTCTGAACAACAATCAGGTAGATAAGTGGGAAGAAATATTAGCAATTGTACAACCATTTTTGGAACAAAATCCCTGCAAGATCATTGCTACATGTAGGTTGCAGGTATTCAAAGATGCAAAATTCAAAGCCTTATCCCTTTTCAGTTCAAGCGAGTGTAATCTGAATTCGGAGACAATTAAGTTTACAAAAGAGGAATTATCGAGATTAGCTGAAATGTACTTTCAAGAACATGCTGATGATGTAAAAGGTCTTTCAGATCAGTTTGACTTTTTTCCCTTATTATGCAAGTTATATCAGAAAAGCAATTGTAAGGAAATCAAACAGTTCTTTCATAACCCCTTCGAATTTTACAGAAACGAGATTGAGAGCTTTCGAATTGAAGGAGAAGGTGGGAAGCTTAAATATTGCTGCCTTGTCATTTGTGTATTATTCAACAACAGAATGGCTGAAAAACAACTACAAAGTCAAGACACACACACGCAGGATCTTATGGAAAAAACATTCACCGAGTGCAAATTAAACAAAGGCACATCAGTTGAATGTTTAAAAGACTCATTTCAAACACTTGAAGATACATTTCTTTCTAAAGTAGATGGAACCTACAGAACAATTCACGACAAACTATTTGATTTTCTTGCCCAGATTGTTGTACGCAATAATGTAGATTTGTGTATTTCAAAGTGTAGTAGTGATTTTATACGTGAGCGATTCATTTGGAATCCAGTCTTTACCTCTCAAAATAACACAAACCTCTCAATTGCATTGTTTGACACGCATGTTGATATCTATATAGATAGGTTGATACAAGATTGGTTCAAAGGTCTAACTGCCAGTGTTTTTTGTAATATAAACATGAAAAATCATGAATTTATTGACAAATTAATGAAAGCCTTAAACAACTTAGATGCATCAGAAAAGAAAAGATTGGCACAAAAAACAGACAATGAAAGCAGGGATAGTCCATTGTTGCTCAGCAGTTTCATTGGAAACATTTCGCTTACAAAATGGTTACTAGAGAACACAGGAATTCCTGCCAAAAGTAAAAACTTGAGAGAAGTCGTATCGCGTGTTAATAGAAACAACTATATACATCCACACATAAATATGCAAAGGGAAAATGGAACAACGTCATTATACATTGCTTGCGAAAATGGTCATCTTGAACTTTTAAAAATGCTTTTAAGATATGGAGCTGATGCTACTTTAAAGAAAAATACCGATGATTCGCCTCTCTCTGTTGCATGTGAAAATGGGCATACAGCTATTGTTAATGAAATCCTCAGGAACACCGATGTAGACAAAGACTATCAAAATAAGAACGGATATTCACCGTTGTATTTTGCTTGTCAAAATGGACATGCTCAAATCGTGCAAAATTTATTAATTTACAAAGCCAATATCAATTTATGTTCCAAATTAGATGCTTCGCCATTGTTCATCGCATGTGAAAAAGGCTACCTATCAATAGTGAAAAATCTGTTGAATTATGGGGCTAATATTAATCGTCAAAATAATACTGGACAGGTACCATTACATGCTGCATGCTACAAAAACCACGTAGAAGTTATACGGATGTTATTAGATAAAGTAAACATATCTGTTAATATACTCGATAACAAAAACATTTCGCCTTTGTATGCAACGTGCCAGTGCTCGAAAGGCCATTTTGAAGCCATGGAACTATTGTTGCAACACAATGCCGACGTCAATATTGGGAGACAACCACTAATAATGACATGTGCAAATGGTAACATAAAGATGTCAAATCATTTGATAGAACATAAAGCAGATGTTAATTCATGCCGCAGCGATGGAGTATCACCTCTTTTTATGGCGTGTCAACATCGTCATTATGAAACTGTGTGCCTACTCTTCAAATTCAATGCAGACCCAAATGTACATCGTGAAAATTGTGCATCGCCACTTATGATTGCTAGCCAAAATGGCGATGTTGAGATCGTTGAAAAACTATTGAAACATGGATGTAACATTAACAGATGCACATCTGATGGCGTATCGTCTCTTTATCTAGCCTCACAAAACGGTCATACCCATGTTGTTTCTCAGTTGATGGAAGCTGGAGCTAGTTTAGATATGTCAGATACAGACGGGAAAACAGCATTATTCAAAGCTTGTCAAAACGGACATTTGGAAATTGTTTTTAAGTTGTTAACTTACAAAGCGAATGCCCATTTACGTATGGTAAACAACGTTTCACCTATGGAGATTGCAGAAAAAAACAAGCATTTAGAGATAATGAAAGTTTTGAAGAAGCATGAAGTTGACGAAAAAAAACTGTAATGGGATACATTTTTGTGATCAGAAATTAACAATGAGAAAGACATCAAAGAACATTTGATACCACATCTTCTGTTCCATTTGAGAGATAATTTTCTTATTTGACACATTTTTTCTTAAGTAATGTACCAGGAAACGAGAGTGTTGACTGTTGTTCCCGATTTGTACCTTTTTCCTTTTTTTATAAAAAAAAAGAAGATGTGGTATGATTGCCAAAGAGGCAACTCTCCTCAAGAAATCAAATGACACAGAAAATAACAACTATATTTCACCGTATGGCCTTGAACAATGAGCAAAGCACATACCACATAGTCAGCTATAAAAGGCCCCGAAGGGACGGATTTAAAAAAAATCAAACGAGAAAACTCACGGCCTAATTTATGTTATTAAAATGAGAATAATTATAATGTTGTCAATATAATGCGATCGACATACATATACATTTGAGGGGTTTACAAATCTATAAAACTAAGGTAATGCACCATTTCATACATAGTGAAATAATAACCAAGTCAGAAATGTTACGGTTGTTTTCCATTTGCTTGATGTATTTGAGCTATTGATTTGACATCTGATAAGGCCATTTCAATGTGAAATTTTACTTTCTCTTTTTATAACTTTTGATATTTTTAGGATGGTTTTTCCTTTTGCTTTTAACTTTTTGTGCTTCCTAATAAAGCTACAAAATTTTATATTTGATAGTTTGTATTTTGTTGTGTTTGATTTCTGTATTACAATGTTGGTTCTTATATCTACATTTTGTATGTGTGTGCATTTTGGTATATTTTACCTCTACTTTGTAAAAGGATTAGAACAAAACCCAAAAATGAATTTAAAAAAATTGCCCACAGCAACGTAATAACTGAATCGGTAATGATAATAGCCATGAAACTATCACAGATTAATTGTATTTGGTACATGTCAGTTATCAAATGTTACATTTCCGGAAGTAAATATTTTGTTCTCCCCTGGCCGGGATTCGATTTTATACGACTGAGATATCGTGACACTCATTTGCATTGCACTGTGCCGGACGCGCTAGACAACCCGACCACCTACGTCCTAATAATAATTAGATTATCAGTACGTTTGAAATAGTGACATCACTAACACAGATTATATCCAGGTTTTTTTCATCAGAGTTCCTTTGTCCGAAAGGGAACAAATAAAGTCAAGGTCTAAATTTTGATTTTGGTTTATTATCACCTCTTTTCAAAACTGTATAAAATATAGACAACATACGTTTATTGTACATGCTGTATTTGGCAAAACTTTTAGGAATTTTGGTCCTCAATGCTTTTCAACTTCGTACTTTCTTTGGCTTTTTTAACTTTTTTGGATTACAGCGTCACTGATGAGTCTTTTGTAGACGAAACGCGCGTCTGGCGTATATTCTAAATTTAGTCCTGGTATCTATGATGAGTTTATTTACGAAACTGTTAGTTGCCAAAATGTCGTAACACATACATTTTGGTTTAAAGGGTACATTGTACATTGACATTAAGTTGGAGTTTTCTCCCCTCTTCTATTTAAAACTACATGTATGGTGATGTGACTCATTCGCCATATATAATAAAGATCTTTTCGTATGAGGTCCTTGGTTAATGCAATTTAAATGGACTACATATTTTTTTGGAATCAGTGTCAATTAAACTATCATATCATATCGGTAGTGACATTTTTTGAAATCAGAAAAAAATTATCAAGTTTAATTCAAACATGAATGTAGAGAAACCAGATTTTCATATCAAAATATATTCAAGACATTCGATTAATCTTTGAATATTGGTTTTGAATTGAAAAGATGTTTGTTCGAATAAATATTGTCTATTGTGTATAAAATTAACGATAAACTGGTTTTACTTAAGGTCCATCTAAAAAAACGAGTTCCACTAATTTTGTCGCTTGCGTTTAGTGGCAAATATTCCATTCATTCTCAGGACAAGACAAAATTAAGAATGCATTTGATTGGAGGATTTTGCTAAATGGTACACCAGGTTAGAGAAAAGGAGGGTATACTTCTTAGGAAAGGTATTCCTGAATAGAGGAAGAAACTTTTACTCGTACATGCCATCTACGGACCCACAAAGAGTTTCTTGAATCCACAGGAGCGAGGTGTCGAATGGATAAAGTGCTATTTTGATCTGACTCGAAGTGACTAATTAAAATGTCAAACAAAAGACCGTAAATCAATGAGCGAAGTGCCATACGACAGGATCACATGAAATAACCGTGCGATCTACAAAGATGTATACTGCCGATGTCTTCCTCGAATGCCAACATTTCATGTTACCTATTCATTGAACGCCAACAAAAATATTTCAATAGATCTTTATGTAATATCAATAGGTGTTTTTATAAGTATATAACTTAAAATACTTAGTGAACTTGATAAAATTGCAACACTGAATTAATTGATGGTAGATTTTGGGGTTAAAACTACTGTTAATTCTAAAGAAATAAAGAAATTCAAAACATTTTATTATTTTCTTATTAAAAAAAAAGATTTTGATAATGAAAATGTATATCTACATAAAACATAAATTATTTAAAATATTTTATTTAGTAAAACGCATTTATTCAAACTCAAATTTGTGGAATTCCATATCATTTTAAATACTTTATAAGTTAAAATGAACTATATAAAAAATTATTTATACTGGTTGCAATTGTTTGCACATGTTCTCAGTCAGGAATCTGATGTTCAATGGTTGTCATGTGCTGATGTGGTTCATAAGTGTTTCTCGTTTCGTGTTTTTTTTTTATATATATACTAGACAAGAAGAGAAACGTTACATGCTTATACGATCATTTAATTTGTTTATAACAAACAAATGATAACAATTAGTTAATAGAATATTTAGTTAACATAATTTTGAAGAGAACAATAACAAGTGTTCTCTATTAAAAACAATATTGTACATTTTTCGGACAACTGTAACAGGACGAGTACAGAATTCAGGTTAACATATCAATACCTTGTATAACCACCTCTTGCATTTATGACCGCTTGCCAACTCCGTCTCATCACTGGTGGTAAGCGGTAAACCCAATTTGGCTAATAATAATAATAATAATAATAATAAATATCAATGATCTGATATTTATCTAAAAATTTACAAAAACGTGTATCAATTACTTATAAAAAAAAGCTCCCAAAATGACTCAGTAATTGTAATTCCTCGATAGTTATTAAGATCGAATGCATCGTTCCCTTTATGAATTAGGAATAAAAACCTGTGGTCCAGGGTTTAGTGTATTTTCAATAAGAAAGACAAAGCGGATAGCATGGTACCAATAGGCGTATTCAGAATTTTCTTTAACAACGGGTAATAATTATGTACATGAACTTCGACATTGCACCTTGTAATCAGCTTGACTACCAAATGACAATACGACTTTCGAAAAACCAGGCTTAGAATAAGGCGTATGTTCTTTAATTCGAGTACAGACCTGCGATTTCGCGGGTATGGTCCAGTCTCGATAACGACCCCTATTACATTATTTTGATTCCTTACTTATGCTCTTCCGACTTAAAGTATCAAATTAAATTGTAGATTTATCTTTTAAATTCCACTTTAAAACTTTTATTTGGAATTAAAATTAGAAAGATTAGAAGGAAACATGTGTACTGAGGTTCAAGTTGATGCGACTTCAACTTCATCAAAAACTACCTTGACCAAAAACTTTAATCAAAACTTTAACCTGAACTTCAAACTATCAGTTTCTATGTTCAGTGGACCATGAAATTGGGGGTCAAGACTTTAATTTAGCATTAAAATTAGAAAGATCATATCGTGGGAAACATGTGTACTAAGCTTCAAGTTGATTGGACTTCAACTTCATCAAAAACTACCTTGACCAAAATGTTTAACCTCAAGCGGAACGAACGAACGGACGGATGGACGGACGGACGGACGAACGAACAGACTGACAGAGGCACATACCAGAAAAAGTAATACTCCTCTACTTTCGTAGGTGGGAATAAATAGTTTATCTTTTCAATAGATGCAAAATTTAAGAAAACAAATCAGGAAATTGTTATTTCATGTAATGTCAAATTTGTTAAAAAAAAAAAAGCCTTTTTCTTTATTCGTAAATAAAAATGATCATAACCATAGCTGTGTTTCTTGTTTTAAAATGAATTCTCTACTTTTTAGAAATTTACATTGATAATGAATTTAACCGCTTATAACAATTTGCCTCTTTGTTATTGTTATACATTATATTTGAAGCAACCGTGACTGGTCATTTCATTTAGTATCATTATGTTTTTCCAACATTCGTTCCAATTTTCTTCCGTTTCGCACTTTACATGTACTCCTCTCTTCAATCCTTTAAGTTTTTATCATTTGGTGAAATCAACTTAAAAAATATATCATATAAAATATTCATATAATAAAATATAAGTCTAAAACTCTTGACTTGTTTTAAGCTTATTGGGTCCTATTTCATAAAGAATAACGACGATCACAAAATTAAGTTACGACCATCCTAAACATGTTTGTTGTTTTAGTTATGACCATCATGCTCGAATTATTGAATGACTATTTTACGAAAACTGGAATGTTTTTATGCATCAAACTTTGTTTCAATATCAACGCACTGACGATAAGTATGTATGAGACCAGCGGTTCGGCTCAAACAACTTTTTTAATGCACACAAATTTGGAAAAGAAACATTTATCCGTAGAGTTGTCTCCCATTTTCAGAATCCACTTACCTTAGCTGTATTTGACAAAACTTTTAGGAATGTTGGTCCTCAATGCTCTTCAACTTCGTACTTTATTTGGCCTTTTTAACTTTTTTGAATTCGAGCGTCACTGATTAGTCTTTTGTAGACGAAACGCGCGTCTGGCATATATACTTTAAATTAAGTCCTGGTATCTATGATGATTTTCTTTATTTACCACCAGTGGTCTCATGAAATCAAGAAGACGTCGAAAAAAATCTTGAGGGATGTTGTTCCATTCCCTGAAAAGTGCTGTTCGGAGCCGGGCGAGCGTTTCCGGGGGATTTTGGGTATTTCTTATACGTCGTCCAGGTTTGGCTCATAGATGTTCAATTGGCGACAAATCTGGAGACATTTCTAGCCAAGGCAACACACGAAGAATGTAAGTCTCCAAAAAAGTAATCGAAATGTTTGCCACGTGACAACGGGCGTTGACCTGCTAAAACGTGGTTAAAACGATGTCGTCGGAGAAACAGGAGAACAACTGGAGCAAGAATTGCGTCCCTTTACTTTGTTGTATTTAGGTTACCAACGATGATTTTGACCTCGGTTTGTTCCTGGTAGTTTATTCCTCCCCTTATCATGATTCTACCACCACCAAACCGATCTGTTTCCTGCACACACGCATCAGAAAATTGTTCATTGCGCCTCCAGTAGACTTTGCCTCTATCGTCGCTAAATTTCAAGTTGAATTTACATTCATCGGTAAAAAGAACATGTCCCAATGTTTGCCTATTCCGTCGAATCCGTACCCGACCTGTGACGCTGCGTAATGATATGTCCCTTTAATGGACGACGAGCTCTTAGACCAACTTGACGCAATTGGTTACGAACTGTTTGAGCAGATATTCTGTTGTTATATCTTTCGTGGGTTTTTTTTTTGCAGTTTGTGACGCGTTTGCCATCGATTCCGGATATGAATGATGTGGATGTGCCTGTCTTGACGTAACGTCGTTTCACGTGGCCTTCCACTTCGGGGGCGATCATTTGTTTTGCCAGTATCTCAGACGAGCCTTAAGCCTTGCAATAGTAATTCTAGAGACATTAAAAGAATTTGCAACCTGCACTGGAGTCATTCCTGCTGCCAACATCCCAATAGCTCGTTCTCTCTCATTTTGACGTAGACGGCGCATTGACTTACGTGTAACTTTTTCATTTTTTTTAATGCGTCCTTTTGTTAACAATCGTGTTCGACACAACTAATATACAAAAGGACAACTCGATTCCATCTCTATACAGGTAAATTTTTTAAATGGTTATTTATTTGAAATCAGAAAATAACGTCATGTCATTTTCGATATTTTTATAAATGAGTAAATTTGATAGATACATCATTCAGGTTACTAGTTTTAATCATGAACATATTTGAAATGTGATATTTTCAAATTAAAAACCAAAGTAACGTTTCTTTTTTGTCTAGTATAGATTAGACTCTTGGTTTTCCCTTTTGACTATATATGTTGGGGTCCTTTATAACTTTATGTTCGGTGTGAGCCAAGGTTCCGTGTTGAAGTTCGTACTTTGACCTATCATGGTTTACTATTACAAATTGTGACTTGGATAGAGAGTTGTCTTATTGGCACTCATGCCACATCTTCTTATATTTATATATAAAAATTTCAATTGAAAAATTTATCAAACTTTAAAAATCAAAAGAACTGATTAAGTAAACATGATACCTTCCGAACACAAAATACAAAGTTTCAAATTATTCCATCGAGTAATATTGAAGCATATTACAGCACACACAACTATGGAAATATTTACAATATGATCAAATCATCATAAAAGCATTAATAAAATGTTTCTCTGCTTAAAAATACAATGAAAATGACAAAAATGAAATATTAATCAAAAGTGTCCCAAATGGCGTACCATACATATTACAAGTAGTGACAAATACATAAATGTCACGAATGGCGTTCCATAGATTTACAATTTGCCGGGAGTTTCAACACATCTCACAACTCAAAAATTTAACTTTACAATAAGAATATCAAATAAAAATCATTTATTGTAGTAGAATAAAATATATTTGACAATATTATCAATATAAAAAAACTTTGTTACGAGACAGTGAGGAAATAACCAGAAATTGTTGTGAAAATGCTTTCCAAACAATACAATTACTACGTTGGTTTTCCTTTATGAATGGTTTTACACTAGTCATTTTTGGGGCCTTTTATAGCTTGATGTAAGGTGTGAGCCAACATTGAAGGCTCCGTGTTGAAGGCCCGTACTTTGACCAATAACGGTTTACTTTTACAAATTGTGACTTGGACGGAGAGCTATCTCATTGGCACTCATACCACATCTTCTTATATCTATTTATCACATACCTTCGGGGTTAATTGTTTTCTTGGTGCTGAACCTGTTGGTACTTTCGATCATATGCAGTTGTATATTTTGTGCTTGAAGTGTTAAGTCCATACACTGTACAATCGGGCAGATATACGATGAGTGTGGTGGGGTTCGTGTTTCTCAGTCGTAAGTTTTCTATGCCTTGTTTTGTGTCATGTGTACTTTTGTTTGTCTGTTTGTCGTTTTCTTTTTTAGCCATGGCGTTGTTAATTTATTTTCTACTTATAAGTTTGGATGTTCCTTTTGATATATTTTCCCTCTCTTTTAAAAGATTACGCAGGTCAATTGACAGATTTAACTGTACGTAGTAATATGGGAGAAGTCGTTACCGTAAAGTCTTCAACAGTAAACAGGTAGCTGTCAAATATTCAAAGCTGTATATATTGCTGCTATTATGATACAAACAAACAATGTAAAGGCATTACCATCATCATCAAATTCTGATAATGAAAACAAAACAACACAAAACCATACAGACTTCACATAAAATTACCTACGACTAGTTCAAAATAAGAAATAAAAAAGGCTGAAATTGAGTATGTAAAATTGTACATATTCATATGGAGGTTCAATAATCAATTTACCTTTGTCATGTGTGTGGGTACAATCCATATGTGAGGATATTTTCAAGTCATAGTTTATATTTAGATGACATAGATACATTTTTTACTACGTTGATTATCAATTCAAAAATAGATAACTCAATAATAAGAGCATTTTGAAATACAAATATTATTGACACAACGAGTTTGAGTTATCGTTCCTTGGGCCTAAAGTGAAAATAATACGCAAGATAACATTTTCTGTACACTGAAACCGGTGTCATAGGTTTTGTTACTACTACTAGGTTGGTACTATTGCTGTGCATTTGGCCGTATTGCTATTGATTGGATGATTATAAAATGTAAGTTAATTATTTCCATATCTTCAAATACTTGAATGTGATTGGTCCGTTAGATCGTCTGTTCTTCGTTCACACGTTTATAGAATCTGTAATATCATATGGATCCGACATTTGGGGTTTTGAAAACCTAGATGTTCTTGAAAGTAAACAGTTGTGGTTTTGTAAAATTATATTACACTTGCAGCAATCTTAACCCAGCTATATCATATATGGTGTGCTAGGAATATTTTCTATATCACTTCAAATAAAGAAACATATGATAAATGTTTGGTGTAGTTACAGGAAATGAAACAAAATTTTCCCCATTATTATATAAATTGTGACATATTGACTACACAGATTATGGTTATGAATCTAATTGGGTAAAAAAGTTTAAACAATATTTTAGATGATTGTGGTTTGTCAAATATTTGGCAAAACCAAACTGTATTTTCGTCAATTGGATTTTAAAGTGTGTTGAACAGAATCCATCAATCCAATGTTAGGTGACACTTTTATACAAAGTTTTCCATAAGATTGTTTGCTATCGGAATTCAGATTGATGTTGGAATACGTGGATGTTAGGTGTCACTTTTATACAAGGATTGATGCGAACAATTCTATTAATTTATCCATTCAGTTCTAGTGATTTTCTAGAATATATTAAAATATCACCAGGAATGAAATATTTTTATTCCTTAGATAGGTTAAGTAAGTCTGACATGAGTTAATTAAGGATGTTGGAATATGTGGATGTTGGGTTCCATTTTTATTTTCAGAAATGTTCAAGTCTTTTAAGGCATTATGCTATAGATTATTCAAAACTCATTTTCTTTTTGAAAAATATATTCTAGAGTGTTCACTCTAATATATGTACAATGCAGATCCTTTGTAAATTTATATGTAGTAGTCACCAATTTTCAGTCGAAACCAGGAGATTGCTCAATTTGCCAATAATCGAAAGATATACAATCTCTGTGACTCGATAGATACTGCGACGAATACATCTATATGATGTCATATAGCTTCTTTGATAAGGCCAGAAAAAAACTGAAAAAAGAAAGAAAATGTATTTATTGATCACGTATCATTTGAATCGAAATCCTCTTTTGTCGCAAATGATAACAATGACGGTACCAGTTTCACTTCACTAGAATCGCCCTACTTATTCTTCTTTTATTTACTTTTTTTTATTTAAATATTTTCATTTCTTTTAAGCAAACACAAGAGAAAAAAATATTTGTTTATATATCATCATCGTGTAAAAGATTGTCGTTCGTTCCGGAAAGGAAGAAATCTACTTAATCATGTTGATGATAGTAACCTTAGTTAATATTCTAATTACTGCTGTAGAAGTGTGTGTACTTTCTAACGACATAAATATTGATTTATATAATTGATGTGAAAGGCTGTTAAGACATGATTGTTTCGGTAAGTAAGGTGACTTTTTTGTTTGTTTGACATATACAATGAACATTGTATAATGTGTCATATTATTTGAATAAGTTATCATAAAACACTATGTAATCTAGAATACATAATGTATATATATAATGCTACTGTTTCAAATAGGCAAGTAGCTATTGAAACGCAGCAGCTGCAGTATTTTATAGGCAGAATAGTAAGTTTACTTACTTTAACTAATACTAGAACACACCCGCGAAATCGGGGGCATATACATGTACAGCTTGTGGACTGTTGTAGGATGATTTTTTGTAAAAGATATTATGTATGGAGAATTTCATAAAAGGTATCAAAATCCCTCTCCCTTTTTAAAAAAAAAGTCAGATATTTGTTTCCTTTCTGTTAAATTTAATTATTTCTCTTGTGTCTAGCCTCAGACCACAAGTATTCTTATCCTTTGCTACAATGCTTCTTTTGGTAAAAGTTAAATCAAATTAATAATTTACACCGTTTCAAACATGAAATAAATGGGACTGCTTATATATAGACCACTATTAGTCTAATAAAATATGCATCTAGGACAATCCATCAGTGTTTTTTTTTTTCTTTTAAGACCCTTATTAACATGCCAATGGTAGGACATGGATAATGTATAAATGACTAAGGATGATTTGAGGGGTGATCGGAGGGTCCTGATAAACGCGAAAAATATTGTCTCCTCTAAGGAGGTATAATAGTTGTGGTTCTTGCGATCTAAACACCATGATATGAAACGTGAAAAATAATTGTTCTCTCTAAGGAGGTCTAATAGTTGTGATTCTTGCGATCTAAACACCATGATATGTAGAACGCTCTGAAAGGCTTATTTTTTTCCGTTTTTGTTATCCATCATAAGATTGATTGTACTTGTGTCAAATGTTTTGCTTATTTCAATATATATACAACTGGTATGACCCCTTAAATAGTAAACATTTCAAAGAAAACAGTAGCCAGAATACAGAGAGTCTCTATATATTAAAGTAACTGCAATGTGGAAATTTATTAAAACCAGCTTACTTACCATACTTGAACAAACAGTACCATAAAAAATGTCATCTTCAAGATTCAATCAACCCTGGATCAACCAGAAAATTAAACAACTCACAAGACAGAAAAAGAAGAGCTTTAAAAAAGCAAGAAAGACCAAAAGAAAATCGGATCTTGACAGATACCATCGATTAAAAGCCGCAACACAGAAAGAATGTAGGAAGGCTTATAGAGACTAGTATACGACATCATTAATCCTGAATTATCAGCAAACCCTAAAAGATTCTGGGGATTTATTAAAAGTAAGAAATGCGAATCTGTTGGAGTTTCACTTCTCAAAGATACAGATGGACTCACTTACTCAGAAAGCGGAAAGAAAGCAAATATTCTGAATGACCAATTTTAATCTGTATTCAATACCAGTGAGGATATCAAAACCATACCGAATAAAGGAAAGAGTCCACATCCAACAATGAACAGAATACACGTAACTAAAAATGATGTACAAAAACTGTTAAGCAACTTGAACATCCATAAAGCAGCTGGTCCAGATGAGATCCCGACAAGACTTCTCAAAGAGCTTGCACCATACCTAGCAGAAACATTTACCACTTTCTTTTAAGCATCAATACATCAAGGCACCATAACACCTGAATGGAAAGAAGCCTTTGTTGTTCCAATTTTCAAGAAAGGAGATAAATCACGTGACAGTAACTACCGTCCAGTTTCATTGACTGTTGTCACATGCAAGATCCTAGAGCACATAATATGCAGTAGTATTGCAAAACCTCTTGATATCCACGGCATCCTAAACGACGCTCAACATGGATTCAATCAGACTGTTTTTAACTTGCACCTGTGTTGTCACACCCAGCATGGGCAATAGCGCCATAATACTCAATTAGAGGACTGCACTGTATTGGACGAAGACGTAGTAGTATAATCGTAGTTTACATTTTTGTGATCTATCATACGATTGGTTGTATTTTGGCATCTTTTAAACCACAGAGGCATGATGATTGATTTGTTGTGGAAGGAAGAGAAGCGACACAAAAAATGAGGTCTTCTCGTTTAATAGTATAGATAAGACGTTAACAGACACATGATTCTCAGTTGAGAAGAATTTAGAATTGATACTTCAATCTGGAAGAGTATTAGTTAAGGATCAAAATAAGCTAAAAATATTGATAGGTCATGGAGCTCCTTTTCGAGATATTTGATTTATTCCATATGGGGGCAAAATGCTTACTCGGACTTTTACCTTATATTTACATTGGTATTATTTGGTTCTCAAATCAAAAGACAGAAAATGAAGAATCTGCTTAAAATGACCTTTCATAAGCTATTTGGTCTTATGTTAAACGATAATTAGGTGTTATGGGGCAAAATATTTTACCTTGTATCGTATTGAAAAACACCAAGGACATTTGACACTTATTCCAACACCTCACTTAAGTACATCCTTAAGATGAAACATACCCTGTTTGAATTACTCAATACGCTAGATCCTAGATAGTCCGTATTCCGTCTTCGATCTCATTTTACAGACAACAGTCATGTTAAAACACCAGAAATATATGCAAAGTAGCGATTAAAATAACATTGTCCGTTATGGATGTACAAAATGGTGGATTGAACCTGGTTTTATAGCGCTAAACCTCTCACTTGTACGATAGTCGCATCTAGAGATTAAAATTTGTGACAATGATGTTACAGGAAAACTAACAATTAAGGACGGCGAAGGTAAGATAAATTGAAGTCGGAACCGAAATATCAGCCATCGTCTAAGGTTTACTGAAGTACAGACGGGAAAACATTAGCTTCTCCATTTCCTCTTACTGTTAATTTTTGCGCAGAAGAGGTTAAATTGAAAATAACTCAGTTTGAAATTTTTCCTGCAAAACGCATGATTACTGTTCGTAGTTCTTATAGTATAAAGCATTTTGAAAGTAACTTATAGACAATCGCTCCTTTGAAACAATAGTGTGACTGAACAGATATTAAATACTAATACTGTAAGAAATAGTTTTGTTTTTACATATGATGACAACTGTTAAAAATAGTGCCAATGTATGTTACAAGCAGTAGCTGTATTTTAACTGTTGCTACGGTGTGAAAAACGTAACATTTAAATAATTTACGATCTTACGAAGGACATAGTCACGGGTATCATTCGGTTTAATGAGAGAAATGATCGTGAAAGAATATCTAACGGCGGTCAAGTATTGAAAGACTATCGTGAAAGTTCTGGTAACGGATCGTGAAAGACATTTAATCGAGAAGACAAATAAAAGGTCAATAAATATTCTAATTTAATTAATTCCACAGACAAATTAACAACAACATAGAACTGTCTGTCAAAATGGTTCAACATTTTGATCAGTATGTGAGAATATCCAGTTTTAAAAGTACATAGTTATTACAAATAAACAAAAGGCAGATTGCTTCTCGACATTTCAATGACATACAAAATGTAAACAAACATGATTTTTTTTTCATAAATTCGACTAGAAAAACTACTTTAATCCAAATAAGGGCATTCTATCTGAATTAATCAAATGGTACTAATAGTTATTTTGTATAAACATAATCTGAAACTTGGTAAATAAAGAACTATTTACACAAAAATTGATGTTTTCGGATCACGTACCGCATTTTTGAAGATCGTAAAAAGGATCGTGAATGCATGCGTCACACTGTCCCGATTTTAACGCCGATGGCAACACGATTATGGAAATTTTCAAAATCGGGACTGATCGTATCCAGATCGGGCTATTCGTAGTGCCATCTTTAACCATCGTAGAACCATCGGCCACTTTTTCTAGCCTTCGGGGACAACTTCGGGAAGGGTTCTAAATTTTTTAACATGTTAAAAAATCCCCGAAGGTGCGTCCGATGTTGAGGGTTCGTATTGAGTTCGTATCAGCATCCTCACCATCGTAATGTCACCGGGAATGCATCTTTGAACATCGTATTGCATTCGTGTTTCCATCGTTTCCATCGGGCAGTTTTGACATTACGATGTCTACACGAATGAATCACGAAGCTACCCGAAGGTCTTACGATGGCAACACGACTTCGTGAAGACCTCGTAATCCCGTCGTGTTGCCATCGAATAAAAGTACGAAGGCGATAAGATGGAACTACGACGGCAATAAATCCAGCTAAATGTAAGTTAATTTTCGCGCTAAACTACATTTAAAGTACCATGCGCGACATACACTGATCAGTCTAATACGACAGTTAAGAAAGACGTTCACAAAACATGGAGCTCATATCATATGATTCTATGAGAACAAGAAAGGCGACAGCGTTGTTTCTATTAATTTAAATGAAACATGAAGAGCAGCTATTATAGGCTCAGGATTTACTTTTACAAGTAAAATATTATTTTTTGTCAATTTTTCATATCAAGTAACATAATGAAAATCATAAACGCGCCCCGTACACCAACACTGCAGGTACACGTTAATAGGGAAACCAACTTTTTCTTCATTATTCTGATTTTTTATGTATCGTCTGAGTTGTTGTCACACGAATGTTTACTCCATAACCATTTTGTTTTCTATATGTCATATTTTGCCGCATTTGTTGCTTTCCCCACATCCTTCATTTTGTCTATATTGTTATGATATTCTCCTGGAAAGAGCTCTTTTTGAATAAAAGGGATCAACGAACCCATTATCTTTCCAGTTCTTTGTCTCTTTTTCTCTGTGCTATGAGTATTCGATTCCGAACTTTCCACTATTTTTCTTTTGGTGTTGTACTTTCCTGCTAGACTCATACCCTCCCTCTTCCTCTTCCTCTCTCTCTCCCTGATTTTGGTGGCATTACATGCAGAGACTCAGAGTCAAGTTTTACCCTTCAAGCCCACGGTCTTCCGTCTTATGATTAAACCAGAAATTAAATGTACAATATAATATATATTCAATATTGATTAAACAGTTTAAAACGCGTGATGCCTATATAATTTAAATGCATCGTAAGCTGTACACGACGTCTTTTATACATTGTATGGCCATCGCGCCATCATCGTAATCCATCGTGTAGCCTTTGTGATCCATCGTGTAGGCTTCGGCTGAGATATGAAGCTTAAATACCCGTCTTCGGTTAACCTTCGTATGTCCATCTTTTGCTATCGTATATGATTTCGGCACCATCGTATAGACTTCGTTATTCATCGTACTTGCTTCGGTCACTTTTTGGTATTTAAACGAGATCGGGACCAACTTTGTACGAACTTACAATTTTCGCATTCGGAAGTCCATCGTACTGTAAATTCATTATTATTCGTTGGATACCAATTTTCGTGGATTTCGAGGGAACTGGTGAACAACGAAATAAAATGTTCAACGAATATCAAATTTCCCATATGCATACTTAAGCAAAACAACGAAATCAAATATCCATGAACATGTAAGTTTTCCTCAATCCACGAAAATTGGAACCCACGAAAATAAATGAATTCACAGTATATAAAAATCGGGACAGTGTGACGCGGGCAGAAAGATCTGATGCTACGAAGGCGTTCAAATTATTCTTCAATTATATCATAATTAATATTTGTTATTGGTATGTAGAAAAGCTAGATAGGTCAACATCCTCAATAGGTTTAAGCATTTCAAAGTAAAATGAAATGTAAAATAGTTGGATGATTGTAGGATGAAGCTTTTAATTGTCATGTGAAGTACTCACTTAACACGAGATATAGGATACCCACATTTTGTATATTGGATCCTATAATAGTTATCAAAGGTACCATGGTTACAATTTAGTACACCAGACGCGCGTTTCGTCTACATAAGAGTCATCAGTGAGGCTCATATCAAAATATGAAAAAAACTACATGTCCGTCAGACAGGATTCACCTGACCCCGAATTTGCCTCATTTCATGGATGAAGATTCATTTGTGTGGTCAATAAAATTGGGAATGGAAATGGGTAATATGCAAAAGAGACAACAACCCGACCATAGAATTGACAATCTTATGAATATTAACATTCATGTAATTTTTTTCGGATAAAATCGTTTATCAAAAATATTATAACAAACCAAAATTAGACCAAATCCATAAAATATCAATACATTTTATAAAGTTTATTATAATATTACGAAGAACAACCTTTATATTCGTGTACATATGGATTTTGATTGATGTTATTGTTTGTTTTTCAAGATACTCTGTTGATTAATTGGACTTCAAGTAAGCTAACTACACGTAACTCTGAATTATTTCATTTTCAGTACCCATTAAAAGAAGAGAACAGCTTTTAGTAAAGAAGATTTTTGGAAATGTTTTGAGTTGAGCTAGTCGTCAAATTAAATGAAATTAAATCGTTTTGGTGATGATATCATTAAAAAGGTGATATGCAGAGTCCAAGGAAACACTTTTAATCACAAGAAAAATGAATCTTTCCGAAACGAACTTTACCAATATTACTAAATATGGTTATGACCTGAATAAAAGCATTGCCGACGAGCTATTTCAATACAGTGAAGTGCTGGTAATATTTCTGCTCATTGGAGTGTCATTCAACTGTTTGGAACTGCATGGTTCATTTAAAAGCCTAAAAGGTGACAGATTTGGAATCATATTTTTGGCATCAATTGATTTAACAGTTTGTGTATTTGGGTCGTCATGTGGTATTCTTTTAAACACTTATCCAGTTAATTTTTTTGGCGATTCAATTTGTGCGTTAATGTTAGGTAGTAACATGCTTTTGGCAAACGTATCTTTAGTTTGCATTCTTAACGTTACAACGTTCAGGTATATCGTTTTTCGATATCCTTCATTTCAAATAAAATACAAGAAACGAAAGCGCCTAACAGTGACCGGTATGTTATTTGCTATTATCTTCTCAATTCCATCTTTCATATTTTATGGAAAAACAGACATAGTCATAATTGTTCAGAACGCAACCTTTTCAGGAAAAATATGCGGAGCTGCGCGAATATCTGACAATGAAACTTTAGTAATGTCTGACACTGGAACGTTGGGGACATCTGACTATGGAACCTTATTTCAAGTATATCCAATAGTTGTGTCGATAATGTATACAAGTTGTATTCTCTATTTGAGTTGTATACAAATGCATTTGACAGTATTATTTTTCAGAGGACTGAAAACAAGATTGCCAGAAACTTCTCACTTTAAAAAAAAAGTGAACAGTTTGGACAGTTATGCGGACAAAGATTTTTCAGTCTTAGACTCGGATGCGTTGATTTGTAGTTCATGTGACGAGTTAGAAAATAAAACAACATATGAAAATAATGGCCCATTGGATATGAAATCAGCCTATGAAATGATGCTAGATATCGATATATCCATTTCAGAGAACACGCACTTAATAGATGCTACGTCAAACAATCTCAAAAGTTTTAAAAATTTGCAGATTGGAGGGATTCCAACATCAAGACTTATTTTATGGTACACTGTTCAACCACTTGTTGTCATTTCGTGTGCTATATGTACAAAAGGTAGAGGGTATACTATGTTCTCCAAATCAAATGTTGTGAGTGAAATAAGTGCAATGGAGCTAAGTTGGTACTTTATATATTTATCTGTTTTCAACAGTGCGACCAATTCATTTTATTATTCACTTTTTTCATCGATCTCTTCGTCTTGGGATAGATTTGCAAACTTCTGCCGATTGCAGGTTGAAAATCATCAGAAGAAAGAAAAATAATGAAACTGATAGAAAATCATGTGATATTTTTATTGATGAATAATCAATTGTTCAACGATGCCTATAGGATGCAGAACAGTATAATGCAATATGTTGGAAAATAAGGTCGATTCGCCGTTGATTTGATTTGAAGTATAATCAACAATAATGTATATTCAAATGCGGAAAACGAATCCTACAGACGATAGCAATAACTTAGATACATACATACCATGATTTGGATATTGAAACATTGTTACAAGGTACTTGATATACTAGATAATATCTGTAAGACAATTAGAAGCAACATTGTATGAACTGACTAAACTTTATTTTGAAATATCTTTAGTCATAGTTGTAATCCAGTTCTTACATTGATAATTAATGATCGAGAAGAACGTTATATGTAAGCCAGAACAAACGCTACATCTCTTCTAGAAAAGATTCAGAAGCACTTAATGGCCATTTTAAATAGAATAAACTTGAAAATTATGTCTTATTTTTCCTTTCCCACACTATCATATAGTGTACTATAACTTGTACATACTGCGTTTGTTTCGTGTCGATTGCGTTGCATATAGTTTGTTTTTGTTCTTGGTTTGCATTTTTACAGACTCCAGTGAATTATATTCCACGACAAAAAAAAATATCTTCTTGTATTCACACAGTGGCATGCGCATTGCTCGTATAGTTAAGTATTATTATGGTGTCATTGTGTAATGACTTCTTTGTAACATGACGTGTTGCCCTTTGGGACGACATCAAAAGATCGATGTCGGAAAAAACTTAATTCAAATAGTTTTGGGGTTGATGGGGGGGAGGGCGGGGGGGAGTAACAAAATCTACATGTTTTGTTATCCGATATCAATTTAGGATTGAATCGACAAATACGGATTCGAGTTCGGCCCTAACACATGTTTCGACTATAAAAACGAATGCAAGCCATCAAATCGTACCGTAAAGCAAATTTTTGTCCGAAAGTATTGGGGCGAATATGAATCATAGTATCTATGTCGTTAAAACGCTTTATCGATGATGAATTTTGAATGATTTGAAACAATATAAAGATCAACACAGATTGTTTTGGTACACACGGCATGGTGGCTTTTTAAAACAAAATTGTCTTTGAATTGTGTTAATTATTCAATTATAAAAATGAAATATAAATTCGGATGCGGGATTATCTCGCTGCGTTGAAGACACATTGGTGACCTTTCGACTCTTTGGTCGGGTTGTTGTCTCTTTGACAAAAATGCTCTTCAACTTTGTACTTGTTTGGCTTTGTAAATATTTTGATGTGAGCGTCACTGATGAGTCTTATGTAGACGAAACGCGCGTCTGGCGTAGTTCACCGGCACTGGCATTGACTCAGTGGTGTAAATAGTTCTCATAGGTACCAGGATTATAATCTTGTACACCAGACGCGCGTTTCGTTTCGTCTAAAGAAGACTCATCAGTGACGCTCATATCAAAATATTTATAAAGCCAAACAGGTACAAAGTTGAAGAGCATAGAGGATCAAAAATTCCAAAAAGTTGTGCCAAATACGGCCAAGGTCATCTATGCCTGGGATAAGAAAATCCTTAGTTTTTTCGAAAAAATCAAAGTTTGTAAACAGGAAATTTATAAAAATGACCGCATTATTGATATTCATGGCAACACCGAAGTGTTGGTTACTGGGATGGTAATACCCTCGGGAATGAAACGTTTACCAGCAATGGCATCGAGCCAGTGGAGTAAATAGTTATCAAAGGTATCAGGATTATAATTTAGTACGTCAGACGCGCGTTTCGTCTAAAAAAGACTCATCAGTGACGCTCAGATCAAAATATTTATAAAGCCAAACAAGTCATTTATACTGCCTACACAGTGTTCGCCGTGTCAGCCACTGCATCACATAGATTTTTTCGGCACCCTTTGCTGTTTACCCCTTTTTGTTCGTCTTGTACACTCTCTTCAATCCGTCACAGCTATTAACCTGTCCATCTGAGCTTTAACCACCATGCCTAACAATCCAACTGCTTAATTTCAATGTAGATATTTCAAATGTATAATTTTCAAAAAATAAACGGAGATTGTGTTCATGGGACACACATGATGCTCTTGCTTGCAAATAACGTTTAAAAATTAAAAGGGTCATTACCCAAGAACGGTAAAAGTGACGCCATCCAAATTCGCACTTGATTTATGTTTTATGGTATTACATTTCACATATCTTGGTTGAGGCAAAAAAACAGAACAGAAACTAATTGTTAAGAGCTACGAATATGTAGTAACGAACGGACAAGGGTAACATTAATTGCCTCCTCCGCGGCAGCGGGTGATATAAAAAAATTAGACGTTTTTATAATTAAGTTGTACATACCCTACCTATGCCGGACTATCCATACGACCCGTATAGTATCAAGTCGATCTTGTCTGGCCGAGATCAGGCTGAGATCAAGTATAGTAGATTAGGTCTAGCTAGTCGAGTAAAAGGTCTGAATTATCGACTAGGTATTCAATTTCATTTAGTGGTCGAGTTGGAGTGGGGGTCTCATTGGGGGGTTCCGATCCAGGATCCCGCTTACTGTTTTGTCAGAATCCCGTATCCCGCTTACCGTTTTGTCAGATTCCCGTATCCCGCTTACACTATGTAAGTAAGCAATTCTCATTTTTTTTGTCATTTCCCTGGTGCCGCTAGACCTCATTTACAGTTTTCACGACACAATAATTTGACTTACACGTGTCACGCTTACAAAAAATCGGCAATCCCGCTTCACGCTTAGACCGCAATGAGACCCACTGGAGTCGTGATTGACTCATCAACGAGTCGTGAATTGTCGAGTTAAGTTCGTGTACAGTCGGATAGCAGTCGGGTAGAAATCGTAAACTGGACCGATTAAGAAATTGGTCACGCTTGGTTGTGAAAATTTGCATAATCTTGATTATCGAGTTGATCTGATCGGCTGATAAAACTTATAATTAATTATACGGAAAAGACTATCTATCAAAATTTACGTAGAAAAACTCCAAAGTCTATGCTGAGATTCGATCTGAAGACCTTTAGCATATCAACCTACGACACATACCACTACAGCAGGAAGGCTCGATACTAACTTTCAGTCATTTAATATACCTAAAGGTAGTAAGATATGTTTCTAAGTGGGACGAGTTGGCAGACCTTTATTCAGTGTGGTGTTAACCCTTTCCGTAAATAAGTGAGTTGTCAGACTGATTGTTCATTTTGATTTTACACTTTTTGAAAAGTTGGGCGAGTCGTTAAACAAGAGTGGACCATTTTTTATAAAGTTGCGATCTAGTGGGGGTCGATTTGGCAATGGGGCGAGTTGACATGGTTTCATATTTAATCATCGTGTTCGGGATCATAAAGGGTATACATTATATAGTAATATATAAAGAGTATTATAATGGTTGTGTGGAGTTTTTAACTAAATTTTATGAATTGTAAATCGTGTTTTGTCTAATCTAAAAGAACTGGGATATAAAATAGTTATCACATTCGGACTTGGTGTTTCAGTGTTCGTTCACACTCTGGTCTCCGGCCATCGAGGTGATCTTACACTAACACACCGCGTCCTCGTAGCAGGATCGTTGTAGAAGCGTAATGAGGACGTAGTAGCATCGTGAAGGCAACGAAAATTTACATGTTCATGCCGCTCATACCGCGACCTCACCACGATCTGAATTTATTTTAGATCGTGGTGAGCGTGGTGCGATCGTAGTATAGTGGGACTGGGGACTAAAGGATCACTCTGATTCCAACAAAAAAAAATCTCTGAAACTGACATTATCAAGATGCTAGGTTTCTTGTTTGACAACATATTTGTTACCTTCGGAGGCCGTGTTTTTCAACAGACTGTCGGCATTCCAATGGGTACAAATTGTGTTCTCTTCTTGCCGACTTGTTTCTTTATTATTATGAGGTTGACTGCATACAGGAACTTCTGATAAAGAAAGATAAGAAGTTAGCGATATCCTTTAACTCTACTTTCCGCTATAAAGGTGATGTTCTTTTACTAAATAATTCAAAATTTGGTGACTATGTGGAACGCATCTTTCTAATCGAACTAGAGATAAAGGGTACTACAGATACAGTTAAGTTGGCCTCATATCTTGACTTATATCTAGAAATTGACAATGAAGGTCGGTTGAAAACAAAACTTCACGACAAAAGAGATGATTTCAGCTGTCCAACTGTAAACTTTCCATTTCTAAGTAGCATTATTCCAGCAGCACCTGCATACGGGGTATACATCTCCCAATTGATACGATATTCCCGTGCTTCTCGTGATAGAGGGTTGCTGCTCACAAGGAATCTATTACACCAAGAGCACCAAATGTGAAGTTGAAATCATCCCATCGTAAATTTTACGGACGCCATCACGAGTTGTTTGACCGTTATGGAATAACCGTTTCAAAAATGATATCTTATATGATTGTTCCTTACGTCGTGACCACAATCCCCTCCCTTTTCATGAACGCGAACTACCGAATTAGACTACAAGACTATTAATCGGATTTTTTATCACATACGCAACACGACGAGTGCCACATGTGGAGCAGTATCTGTTTACCCTGCCGGAGCACCTGAGATCACCCCTAGTTTTTGGTGGGGTTCGTGTTGCTTATTCTTTAGTTTTCTATGTTGTGTCATGTGTACTATTGTTTGTCTGTCTGTCTTTTTCATTTGTTGCCTTGGCGTTGTCAGTTTATTTTCGATTTATGAGTTCGACTGTCCCTCTGGTATCTTTCTTCCCTCTTTTAGGCAACACCGACCAGTTAGCATTTTCTGATTGTACAATTTTGTTTAATTCCTTTTATATGTATTGACATTATATAAGACTCCAGATCAGTCATTTTTAAGCCCTTTCAGTTAAATTTATTGTTAATATTGACCTCTTTATTTTATCTTTTCTTCCGTTCCAAAAAAAACTGTAAATTATATTGTTTATGATTTGCAACTTATCTTTAGTAATAATACCGTTGTTAGCAGAGTTTAGATGACATTGATATAAGCAAAAGCAATCACTGCATGGCACTCAATATTGAGAAAAATCCCTACCATACAGTCAACTATAAAAGTGTGCAACATGAAAATAAGATACAATTCAAACGTGAAAACTGACCGTCTAATTGTTTACATTCATTTGTATATCGCAGGAAAAATGGGACACCAATATAACATCGACTTGGGATGAGGAATAAGTCACCATAAACCCATAAACTAGTCGTGGTAATGCGTGTGGGCCATTTCTGCATTTAATGAGTCGTCCAATTTATATATTCTTTATTATATAATCTACAAGTATACAAATTGAAAACCAAGTTTACAATTATGTTCCAATAAATATGAACAATATATTTGACTGAAATATTTGCATGCAAGGGAGCTTTATTCTGACCTTAACTTACAGACCCAAATGCGGCTTTCAGGCCATACTGAATTCTATATATGAAAAATACTAAAGTAACTTTACTTTAATTGAAACATTTAAACATGGCTAAAAGAATAAATAAAGTTACAAGTACCTGCAGCGGTGACTTTAGTCTTCCGCCTTCCTGATTGTTAAAATGACCAGTGACTAACTCAAATAGTGAAATTATATTAGTATATATATGGTTAGTATTGCCGCGCTTTGAGCTCATGCATACATTTTTTTGTAACTCATGCTATTGGAATAAAAATATATATCATTTAAATAATAATAAAGAATCGCTTTAAATTTCTATTGTACTAATTTAAATATTCAGTACGTAAAGCAAAACATAGCGTACAAAGCTATATATAGTTTATTTCAAAATACGCAGCGCAAAACTATTGTCGTCAATCGTCAAGAAACATGAATATGAAATATGAATATGATATGAATGGAAAACATAGAACACTGAAAACACAAATAATATGAAATGCTTAATAGTGAAACAAAATGGATAAATATATCCGGTGACATGTATATGATTTTTAATTTGTTAATACAAATCCAATGTCCCTGACATATCTAACAACAATGTGTTTCTTGATTTTTGATTTGTTTACTCAATATACGTCTGTGGACCTTTTTCACTGTGTGGTTGCTGTCAAAATAATGTTTAACCAACATTTTTGGTACTGTGATTAATTCAAAATGATTGATGCCTCAATAATTACAAAAAATCTTTCAGTTTGAATCTTCTTCTTATAGAATTGAAGCATGTTTGTGATACAATGAGAATCCTGATTATATAACATATATTTTTTTAATTCTTCATATTTTACACATAAAAAAGTCCAGAAATCACCATTGGTTTGTCTACAAAAGAAAGTAAGTATCAAAATCATATTAATTTATGATCACCAGCATAGCATATATGTCAAACAAATTGTTTGAAAAAAAACCATCATACAAATATATTGGATAAATAATTGTCCTGGGGCAAGCTGAGTCTCGCTTCGGGGTGCAAGATTATCTCGCTGCATTGTCAGAAGACACGACTCATTTGTGGCATTAGGCTGTTTCATGCTCTTTGGCACATTCCCTGTTTGTATTCTCTATCCCAACCATGCATGGATTTTTCTCATTGTTGAAGGCCATACAGTTGCCTACAATTGCACATCCACTTCATTTGAACTTGGGTGGATAGTTGTGTCGTTGGTATTCATACCGCATTTCCTTATTTGTGTAATGTTGACATTTTTATACTTTATCTTCACTGTTTTTTTTAGTCTACATGATAAACTCTTAATCATGATGATATCTACTTTTGGTAATATATGTCATTTGGTTCACCAGTTGCTGACTCATTAACATATCCTTCCATTGATGCTGAATTTTATGTTTTACTGTCTATAGTTTAACTGTCTATTGTTTTGCAGAAACATGAATGCTCGGTGTTTTTTTCTAAACATGGTTTTGTTCAAAATTGACCACAAAACAGGTTCAGATAGCCTCTTGGTATCTTCCCCGACAACATGTTTATTCTTAAATAAACTTTTTTTGTGCGAAGAAAAAGTAAAAAAAAAATGTTTTCTATTTCAAATTGGCCGGTCCAGATTTTGATCTGTATCAGTGCATATGCTAAATGCATTTTTTTTTAAATGATGATAAATCATTTTGACTGTTTTGTGTTCTATGTAACAAATGGCATCTTCTAGATATACTTTCTTTGTTTATCTTTGAATGTGTACAGCATTGTGTATCACTCCTCCCCTTCCCCTTTTTTCTTTTACATGGCATATCAAGATGTAAACTCCTTTATTTATATAGATACAACAGCATTATCTTAAATGAAGGAAATGTTTCGGTGTCATAGCACTTTTCCATCAAATAGTTATGAAGGTATAGATAATACACATCAACCCCAAAATATATTTATAGCGTATACGACTGTTCGAGTGGTCCCAGTCAACACACTGTGACAAATTGACATTTATTGTATAGTCATAAACTCGTTTGTAGCACAGACATGCATGAACGAATATAAATACTCAGTGTAAAAGGTTGCATTGAAATATATGTTACAGTGTGTGTTGTTACCAAGGTTGGATGTGCTGATATTTTCCTTCGCGGCCATGCTGTATGGTGTTTTCCATGAATTGTATGTCGTAACAAAAATATATAAATAGCTTTCAAAAACAATCGGTACAGTCGGGCTTTTCAGTAATATTATCGTAATGTCATTTCTTCCGAAGTCAATAACCAACTTCTTGGTTATTCGCCTTGGACAGATACATGTAGATAGATAATTTTATTAACCAATCATGGTGCCCAAAATTTGAGCTATACAATCAAATGAATTACAAAATAAAGCACAGAAAATGATTAGAATGATTAAAGTACATTTAAACAAAAAACCACATGAATGCACATTTACACTAATTAACCTGATATAAACCAAGTTATTGACAAAACATAGTTGTTATGGGTGCCACTGTGAGCTGGAGAAATTACATAAATTTTTATAGTTCTAGGTCTATGGGAGACAACTCCTGATCAATTTTATTTCATATATATATATACAACTCGTCTAAACATCAACCCAACAATGTTAGATCTGTAAATTTGCTTTCGCAAATTTTTGGTTCTTCCCTCGCCGGGATTCGAACCCATGCTACTGTGATATCGTGACACCAAATCGCCTGCACTGCAGCCGTCCCGCTAGACCACACGACCACCTGGGCTCTCATAAAAAGAGCTTTCGCTGGCCATGTGTTACCTTTCCACGTCAGTTTTAATCTAGCGGCGTACTACAGTACATGATATATAAGGCATGAAGATGTTATTGTTACAGATCAGCTAAATTATCTATAGTAAAGGATCCTACAAATTAATGTAATATACAGTCACAGAAAATAATTATATTTATAAGTACGTCTGAGTCAGTGACAACTCTACAACAGATGTATCCATCGGATCGCCATCAATGATGGTGATACATGGCTGTGTACATAATGTATATACAACTCGTCTAAACATCAACCCAACAATGTTAGATCTGTAAATTTGCTTTCGCAAATTTTTGGTTCTTCCCTCGCTGGGATTCGAACCCATGCTACTGTGATATCGTGACACCAAATCGCCTGCACTGCAGCCGTCCCGCTAGACCACACATGTACTGTAGTTCGCCGCTAGATTAAAACTGACGTGGAAAGGTAACACATGGCCAGCGAAAGCTCTTTTTATGAGAGCCCAGGTGGTCGTGTGGTCTAGCGGGACGGCTGCAGTGCAGGCGATTTGGTGTCACGATATCACAGTAGCATGGGTTCGAATCCCGGCGAGGGAAGAATCAAACATTTGCGAAAGCAAATTTACAGATCTAACATTGTTGGGTTGATGTTTAGACGAGTTGTATATACATTATGTACACAGCCATGTATCACCATCATTGATGGCGATCCGATGGATACATCTGTTGTAGAGTTGTCACTGACTCAGACGTACTTATAAATATAATTATTTTCTGTGACTGTATATTACATTAATTTGTAGGATCCTTTACTATAGATAATTTAGCTGATCTGTAACAATAACATCTTCATGCCTTATATATCATGTACTGTAGTACGCCGCTAGATTAAAACTGACGTGGAAAGGTAACACATGGCCAGCGAAAGCTCTTTTTATGAGAGCCCAGGTGGTCGTGTGGTCTAGCGGGACGGCTGCAGTGCAGGCGATTTGGTGTCACGATATCACAGTAGCATGGGTTCGAATCCCGGCGAGGGAAGAACCAAAAATTTGCGAAAGCAACTTTACAGATCTAACATTGTTGGGTTGATGTTGAGACGAGTTGTATATAAATTATGTACACAGCCATGTATCACCATCATTGATGGCGATCCGATGGATACATCTGTGGTAGAGTTGTCACTGACTCAGACGTACTTATAAATATAATTATTTTCTGTGACTGTATATTACATTAATTTGTAGGATCCTTTACTATAGATAATTTAGCTGATCTGTAACAATAACATCTTCATGCCTTATATATCATGTACTGTAGTACGCCGCTAGATTAAAACTGACGTGGAAAGGTAACACATGGCCAGCGAAAGCTCTTTTTATGAGAGTCCAGGTGGTCGTGTGGTCTAGCGGGACGGCTGCAGTGCAGGCGATTTGGTGTCACGATATCACAGTAGCATGGGTTCGAATCCCGGCGAGGGAAGAACCAAACATTTGCGAAAGCAAATTTACAGATCTAACATTGTTGGGTTGATGTTTAGACGAGTTGTATATACATTATGTACACAGCCATGTATCACCATCATTGATGGCGATCCGATGGATACATCTGTTGTAGAGTTGTCACTGACTCAGACGTACTTATAAATATTATTATTTTCTGTGACTGTATATTACATTAATTTGTAGGATCCTTTACTATAGATAATTTAGCTGATCTGTAACAATAACATCTTCATGCCTTATATATCATGTACTGTAGTACGCCGCTAGATTAAAACTGACGTGGAAAGGTAACACATGGCCAGCGAAAGCTCTTTTTATGAGAGCCCAGGTGGTCGTGTGGTCTAGCGGGACGGCTGCAGTGCAGGCGATTTGGTGTCACGATATCACAGTAGCATGGGTTCGAATCCCGGCGAGGGAAGAACCAAAAATTTGCGAAAGCAAATTTACAGATCTAACATTGTTGGGTTGATGTTTAGACGAGTTGTATATACATTATGTACACAGCCATGTATCACCATCATTGATGGCGATCCGATGGATACATCTGTTGTAGAGTTGTCACTGACTCAGACGTACTTATAAATATAATTATTTTCTGTGACTGTATATTACATTAATTTGTAGGATCCTTTACTATAGATAATTTAGCTGATCTGTAACAATAACATCTTCATGCCTTATATATCATGTACTGTAGTACGCCGCTAGATTAAAACTGACGTGGAAAGGTAACACATGGCCAGCGAAAGCTCTTTTTATGAGAGCCCAGGTGGTCGTGTGGTCTAGCGGGACGGCTGCAGTGCAGGCGATTTGGTGTCACGATATCACAGTAGCATGGGTTCGAATCCCGGCGAGGGAAGAACCAAAAATTTGCGAAAGCAACTTTACAGATCTAACATTGTTGGGTTGATGTTTAGACGAGTTGTATATAAATTATGTACACAGCCATGTATCACCATCATTGATGGCGATCCGATGGATACATCTGTGGTAGAGTTGTCACTGACTCAGACGTACTTATAAATATAATTATTTTCTGTGACTGTATATTACATTAATTTGTAGGATCCTTTACTATAGATAATTTAGCTGATCTGTAACAATAACATCTTCATGCCTTATATATCATGTACTGTAGTACGCCGCTAGATTAAAACTGACGTGGAAAGGTAACACATGGCCAGCGAAAGCTCTTTTTATGAGAGTCCAGGTGGTCGTGTGGTCTAGCGGGACGGCTGCAGTGCAGGCGATTTGGTGTCACGATATCACAGTAGCATGGGTTCGAATCCCGGCGAGGGAAGAACCAAACATTTGCGAAAGCAAATTTACAGATCTAACATTGTTGGGTTGATGTTTAGACGAGTTGTATATACATTATGTACACAGCCATGTATCACCATCATTGATGGCGATCCGATGGATACATCTGTTGTAGAGTTGTCACTGACTCAGACGTACTTATAAATATTATTATTTTCTGTGACTGTATATTACATTAATTTGTAGGATCCTTTACTATAGATAATTTAGCTGATCTGTAACAATAACATCTTCATGCCTTATATATCATGTACTGTAGTACGCCGCTAGATTAAAACTGACGTGGAAAGGTAACACATGGCCAGCGAAAGCTCTTTTTATGAGAGCCCAGGTGGTCGTGTGGTCTAGCGGGACGGCTGCAGTGCAGGCGATTTGGTGTCACGATATCACAGTAGCATGGGTTCGAATCCCGGCGAGGGAAGAACCAAAAATTTGCGAAAGCAACTTTACAGATCTAACATTGTTGGGTTGATGTTTAGACGAGTTGTATATAAATTATGTACACAGCCATGTATCACCATCATTGATGGCGATCCGATGGATACATCTGTGGTAGAGTTGTCACTGACTCAGACGTACTTATAAATATAATTATTTTCTGTGACTGTATATTACATTAATTTGTAGGATCCTTTACTATAGATAATTTAGCTGATCTGTAACAATAACATCTTCATGCCTTATATATCATGTACTGTAGTACGCCGCTAGATTAAAACTGACGTGGAAAGGTAACACATGGCCAGCGAAAGCTCTTTTTATGAGAGTCCAGGTGGTCGTGTGGTCTAGCGGGACGGCTGCAGTGCAGGCGATTTGGTGTCACGATATCACAGTAGCATGGGTTCGAATCCCGGCGAGGGAAGAACCAAACATTTGCGAAAGCAAATTTACAGATCTAACATTGTTGGGTTGATGTTTAGACGAGTTGTATATACATTATGTACACAGCCATGTATCACCATCATTGATGGCGATCCGATGGATACATCTGTTGTAGAGTTGTCACTGACTCAGACGTACTTATAAATATTATTATTTTCTGTGACTGTATATTACATTAATTTGTAGGATCCTTTACTATAGATAATTTAGCTGATCTGTAACAATAACATCTTCATGCCTTATATATCATGTACTGTAGTACGCCGCTAGATTAAAACTGACGTGGAAAGGTAACACATGGCCAGCGAAAGCTCTTTTTATGAGAGCCCAGGTGGTCGTGTGGTCTAGCGGGACGGCTGCAGTGCAGGCGATTTGGTGTCACGATATCACAGTAGCATGGGTTCGAATCCCGGCGAGGGAAGAACCAAAAATTTGCGAAAGCAAATTTACAGATCTAACATTGTTGGGTTGATGTTTAGACGAGTTGTATATACATTATGTACACAGCCATGTATCACCATCATTGATGGCGATCCGATGGATACATCTGTTGTAGAGTTGTCACTGACTCAGACGTACTTATAAATATAATTATTTTCTGTGACTGTATATTACATTAATTTGTAGGATCCTTTACTATAGATAATTTAGCTGATCTGTAACAATAACATCTTCATGCCTTATATATCATGTACTGTAGTACGCCGCTAGATTAAAACTGACGTGGAAAGGTAACACATGGCCAGCGAAAGCTCTTTTTATGAGAGCCCAGGTGGTCGTGTGGTCTAGCGGGACGGCTGCAGTGCAGGCGATTTGGTGTCACGATATCACAGTAGCATGGGTTCGAATCCCGGCGAGGGAAGAACCAAAAATTTGCGAAAGCAACTTTACAGATCTAACATTGTTGG
This sequence comes from Mytilus edulis, assembly GCF_963676685.1. NCBI lineage: Eukaryota > Metazoa > Mollusca > Bivalvia > Mytilida > Mytilidae > Mytilus > Mytilus edulis. Next base: position 40,569,096 of record NC_092355.1, read on the forward strand.
GTTGATGTTTAGACGAGTTGTATATAAATTATGTACACAGCCATGTATCACCATCATTGATGGCGATCCGATGGATACATCTGTGGTAGAGTTGTCACTGACTCAGACGTACTTATAAATATAATTATTTTCTGTGACTGTATATTACATTAATTTGTAGGATCCTTTACTATAGATAATTTAGCTGATCTGTAACAATAACATCTTCATGCCTTATATATCATGTACTGTAGTACGCCGCTAGATTAAAACTGACGTGGAAAGGTAACACATGGCCAGCGAAAGCTCTTTTTATGAGAGTCCAGGTGGTCGTGTGGTCTAGCGGGACGGCTGCAGTGCAGGCGATTTGGTGTCACGATATCACAGTAGCATGGGTTCGAATCCCGGCGAGGGAAGAACCAAACATTTGCGAAAGCAAATTTACAGATCTAACATTGTTGGGTTGATGTTTAGACGAGTTGTATATACATTATGTACACAGCCATGTATCACCATCATTGATGGCGATCCGATGGATACATCTGTTGTAGAGTTGTCACTGACTCAGACGTACTTATAAATATTATTATTTTCTGTGACTGTATATTACATTAATTTGTAGGATCCTTTACTATAGATAATTTAGCTGATCTGTAACAATAACATCTTCATGCCTTATATATCATGTACTGTAGTACGCCGCTAGATTAAAACTGACGTGGAAAGGTAACACATGGCCAGCGAAAGCTCTTTTTATGAGAGCCCAGGTGGTCGTGTGGTCTAGCGGGACGGCTGCAGTGCAGGCGATTTGGTGTCACGATATCACAGTAGCATGGGTTCGAATCCCGGCGAGGGAAGAACCAAAAATTTGCGAAAGCAAATTTACAGATCTAACATTGTTGGGTTGATGTTTAGACGAGTTGTATATACATTATGTACACAGCCATGTATCACCATCATTGATGGCGATCCGATGGATACATCTGTTGTAGAGTTGTCACTGACTCAGACGTACTTATAAATATAATTATTTTCTGTGACTGTATATTACATTAATTTGTAGGATCCTTTACTATAGATAATTTAGCTGATCTGTAACAATAACATCTTCATGCCTTATATATCATGTACTGTAGTACGCCGCTAGATTAAAACTGACGTGGAAAGGTATCACATGGCCAGCGAAAGCTCTTTTTATGAGAGCCCAGGTGGTCGTGTGGTCTAGCGGGACGACTGCAGCCGATTTGGTGTCACGATATCACAGTAGCATGGGTTCGAATCCCGGCGAGGGAAGAACCAAAAATTTGCGAAAGCAAATTTACAGATCTAACATTGTTGGGTTGATGTTTAGACGAGTTGTATATACATTATGTACACAGCCATGTATCACCATCATTGATGGCGATCCCATGGATACATCTGTTGTAGAGTTGTCACTGACTCAGACGTACTTATAAATATAATTATTTTCTGTGACTGTATATTACATTAATTTGTAGGATCCTTTACTATAGATAATTTAGCTGATCTGTAACAATAACATCTTCATGCCTTATATATCATGTACTGTAGTACGCCGCTAGATTAAAACTGACGTGGAAAGGTAACACATGGCCAGCGAAAGCTCTTTTTATGAGAGCCCAGGTGGTCGTGTGGTCTAGCGGGACGGCTGCAGTGCAGGCGATTTGGTGTCACGATATCACAGTAGCATGGGTTCGAATCCCGGCGAGGGAAGAACCAAAAATTTGCGAAAGCAAATTTACAGATCTAACATTGTTGGGTTGATGTTTAGACGAGTTGTATATACATTATGTACACAGCCATGTATCACCATCATTGATGGCGATCCGATGGATACATCTGTTGTAGAGTTGTCACTGACTCAGACGTACTTATAAATATTATTATTTTCTGTGACTGTATATTACATTAATTTGTAGGATCCTTTACTATAGATAATTTAGCTGATCTGTAACAATAACATCTTCATGCCTTATATATCATGTACTGTAGTACGCCGCTAGATTAAAACTGACGTGGAAAGGTAACACATGGCCAGCGAAAGCTCTTTTTATGAGAGCCCAGGTGGTCGTGTGGTCTAGCGGGACGGCTGCAGTGCAGGCGATTTGGTGTCACGATATCACAGTAGCATGGGTTCGAATCCCGGCGAGGGAAGAACCAAAAATTTGCGAAAGCAAATTTACAGATCTAACATTGTTGGGTTGATGTTAAGACGAGTTGTATATACATTATGTACACAGCCATGTATCACCATCATTGATGGCGATCCGATGGATACATCTGTTGTAGAGTTGTCACTGACTCAGACGTACTTATAAATATAATTATTTTCTGTGACTGTATATTACATTAATTTGTAGGATCCTTTACTATAGATAATTTAGCTGATCTGTAACAATAACATCTTCATGCCTTATATATCATGTACTGTAGTACGCCGCTAGATTAAAACTGACGTGGAAAGGTAACACATGGCCAGCGAAAGCTCTTTTTATGAGAGCCCAGGTGGTCGTGTGGTCTAGCGGGACGGCTGCAGTGCAGGCGATTTGGTGTCACGATATCACAGTAGCATGGGTTCGAATCCCGGCGAGGGAAGAACCAAAAATTTGCGAAAGCAAATTTACAGATCTAACATTGTTGGGTTGATGTTAAGACGAGTTGTATATACATTATGTACACAGCCATGTATCACCATCATTGATGGCGATCCGATGGATACATCTGTTGTAGAGTTGTCACTGACTCAGACGTACTTATAAATATAATTATTTTCTGTGACTGTATATTACATTAATTTGTAGGATCCTTTACTATAGATAATTTAGCTGATCTGTAACAATAACATCTTCATGCCTTATATATCATGTACTGTAGTACGCCGCTAGATTAAAACTGACGTGGAAAGGTAACACATGGCCAGCGAAAGCTCTTTTTATGAGAGCCCAGGTGGTCGTGTGGTCTAGCGGGACGGCTGCAGTGCAGGCGATTTGGTGTCACGATATCACAGTAGCATGGGTTCGAATCCCGGCGAGGGAAGAACCAAAAATTTGCGAAAGCAAATTTACAGATCTAACATTGTTGGGTTGATGTTTAGACGAGTTGTATATACATTATGTACACAGCCATGTATCACCATCATTGATGGCGATCCCATGGATACATCTGTTGTAGAGTTGTCACTGACTCAGACGTACTTATAAATATAATTATTTTCTGTGACTGTATATTACATTAATTTGTAGGATCCTTTACTATAGATAATTTAGCTGATCTGTAACAATAACATCTTCATGCCTTATATATCATGTACTGTAGTACGCCGCTAGATTAAAACTGACGTGGAAAGGTAACACATGGCCAGCGAAAGCTCTTTTTATGAGAGCCCAGGTGGTCGTGTGGTCTAGCGGGACGGCTGCAGTGCAGGCGATTTGGTGTCACGATATCACAGTAGCATGGGTTCGAATCCCGGCGAGGGAAGAACCAAAAATTTGCGAAAGCAAATTTACAGATCTAACATTGTTGGGTTGATGTTTAGACGAGTTGTATATACATTATGTACACAGCCATGTATCACCATCATTGATGGCGATCCGATGGATACATCTGTTGTAGAGTTGTCACTGACTCAGACGTACTTATAAATATTATTATTTTCTGTGACTGTATATTACATTAAGTTGTAGGATCCTTTACTATAGATAATTTAGCTGATCTGTAACAATAACATCTTCATGCCTTATATATCATGTACTGTAGTACGCCGCTAGATTAAAACTGACGTGGAAAGGTAACACATGGCCAGCGAAAGCTCTTTTTATGAGAGCCCAGGTGGTCGTGTGGTCTAGCGGGACGGCTGCAGTGCAGGCGATTTGGTGTCACGATATCACAGTAGCATGGGTTCGAATCCCGGCGAGGGAAGAACCAAAAATTTGCGAAAGCAAATTTACAGATCTAACATTGTTGGGTTGATGTTAAGACGAGTTGTATATACATTATGTACACAGCCATGTATCACCATCATTGATGGCGATCCGATGGATACATCTGTTGTAGAGTTGTCACTGACTCAGACGTACTTATAAATATAATTATTTTCTGTGACTGTATATTACATTAATTTGTAGGATCCTTTACTATAGATAATTTAGCTGATCTGTAACAATAACATCTTCATGCCTTATATATCATGTACTGTAGTACGCCGCTAGATTAAAACTGACGTGGAAAGGTAACACATGGCCAGCGAAAGCTCTTTTTATGAGAGCCCAGGTGGTCGTGTGGTCTAGCGGGACGGCTGCAGTGCAGGCGATTTGGTGTCACGATATCACAGTAGCATGGGTTCGAATCCCGGCGAGGGAAGAACCAAAAATTTGCGAAAGCAAATTTACAGATCTAACATTGTTGGGTTGATGTTTAGACGAGTTGTATATACATTATGTACACAGCCATGTATCACCATCATTGATGGCGATCCCATGGATACATCTGTTGTAGAGTTGTCACTGACTCAGACGTACTTATAAATATAATTATTTTCTGTGACTGTATATTACATTAATTTGTAGGATCCTTTACTATAGATAATTTAGCTGATCTGTAACAATAACATCTTCATGCCTTATATATCATGTACTGTAGTACGCCGCTAGATTAAAACTGACGTGGAAAGGTAACACATGGCCAGCGAAAGCTCTTTTTATGAGAGCCCAGGTGGTCGTGTGGTCTAGCGGGACGGCTGCAGTGCAGGCGATTTGGTGTCACGATATCACAGTAGCATGGGTTCGAATCCCGGCGAGGGAAAAACCAAAAATTTGCGAAAGCAAATTTACAGATCTAACATTGTTGGGTTGATGTTTAGACGAGTTGTATATACATTATGTACACAGCCATGTATCACCATCATTGATGGCGATCCGAGGGAATTCGGGACTGGGTGTCATTTTTCAAAAAATTTAGTTAAGTACCTTGTGTTATATTATTAAGGTATATAGGGAAAAAATTCTGAGACAAGTGCCTGTGCAGTGGCGGATCCAGAACTTTTCCTAAGGGGGGCCTGAATATATATACATGTAGTATCAATAAACACAAACGTCAAGTATTTGAGGACGGACATTTTATTAATCAAATGAAGCTAGTTTTTTTAAATTCTACCATTCCGCTATATGAATATTATAACGCAAACATTTGTTTTATCTTATTTCTTATTTAAGATTCAAAGGAAACAGCAGTTATTAATGGAGGAGGCTGTATATATTAAAATGTATCACCTTTGTAGTCTTTGCGAAGTAAAATGCTTGAATGATTATAACATATCATTGACTAATAATGAGCAGAATAATATAAGAAGATGTGGTATGAGTGCCAATAAGAAAATCACTATTCGTAAAAGTAAACCATCATAGGCCAAAGTACGGTCTTCAACACGGAGCATTGACTCACACCGTACAGCTAACTATAAAGGCCCCAAAAAACGATTTCCATGTTACTACTATTATATATATTACAAAGAAAATTAAGTAAACTGGTATATTGAGGTTAATACTAGTATACCGCGAAGGAAAAAAATCAACCCTCCATATATAGCTATAACCGAACACACCAGCTCTGCAAAAACGCAATCTGAGTTCAAAATACTACCCCTTCATCTACTGAAAAGCAAGGTAAACATCACAAAAGTATCTAGAATGGACTCCATAGTAGGAGTTTTATATTGAGTACTGAGAATAATTGTTTTTTTTCAAATAATACTATGAAATATATTTGCCTAAATGTATGTGGGTTGAGATCGAAGCTTAAGTCTCCTGAATTTCAGGAACTGAAACTGATGTATGAATTGATATACTTATATTTTTGGAATAAAAAAACTGATGAATTCGGCATTCTAGGGATGCCTGAGGGGTATGAGTATTTTGATAACCATAGAACAAAATTTGAAAAGAAGTCGAGTGGTATAATTATTTGTTTTAAAAGTAATCTAGGAAAGTTTTTAAAATTTCCAAAAACTAATTCTGAATTTGTACAGTAGGTAGTATTGGAAAGGGGGTTAGTTGAATTTAATAAAAACTTGTTAATTGGGTGTATGTATCTTCCACTCGAAAGTACTTAGTATACAAGTAATAAGGCGTTCACAGAGATTAAAATTGAAATGATAAATCTTGTTAATAAGCATAATTGTCAACCTCTAATTGTTGGTGATTTGAATGCTAAAACTTAATTGTTAGTTGATGTTGTCATCCCTGATGACGGTCTTTTTGATATTCTGGATGATTTTGAAGCACAGTTTTGTGTCATATTTGTACGCTTACAAAAATTTATGTGACAGTAATGTATCTTTAAAGCGATGTTCAAAAGATAGCAGCACTTGCCTAATAACTATGGGTACAAACTTATAGATTTTTGTAAGCGTAACAATCTGTATATTGGTAACAGTAGGTTACCAGGTATAGACTATAATGATAGGCTTGACTACATGTAATAGTGTATCTCTTATTGATTATTTATTACTGTCCTCCAGCATTTTATCACTGATAAAAGAATTCAATGTTCTCGAATTCAATCCACTTTTTTTCTGATGTCCATTGTGGCCTATGTTTAAAGTTATATTCAGCATGTATACTGATATTAAGTCTTGACGTGTTAAAAATGGAGAACTAAAACAGATTTTTTCCCGGGTGAGGTAGGTGTAAGACAGGGAGAAAAAACTTTGCCTTATACCTGAATGACTTGGAGGAATATCTGGATACAAACTCTATGGAAGGTCTAAAATTTATGAATGAAAAATTTACAGAGAATATATTGATTTGTATATTAAGATATTTATTCTTCTGTACGCCGACAACACTATTATTTTTGCGGAGTAGGCAGAAGGGTTACAAAAGGCTCTGGATGTTTTTGAGCAATATTATTTACAGTGGAAACTCACTGTGAATGTATCAATAACTAAGATTGTAATTTTTTCAAAGAGAAAGTTTAATAAGAATGTTACTTTTAATGTATGTACTAAATGAAATTATTGAAATTAAAAATGTATATGTTTATCTTGGTCTGCTGTTTAATTACAACGGAAACTTCTTTCAAGCTCGGAAAAAAATGGAAGACCAAGCTCAAAAAGCACTTTATGCTCTTTGCAAGAAGATACAAATCATCTCACTTCCGATTGATTTACAGTTAAAATTATTTGATGCATTGGTGGTTCCTATTTTGACCTATTCCTCGGAAATATGGGGGTTTGAAAATAAAAATAATACTGAAAAATTACATCTACAGTATTGAAAGCTCATTTTGGTGGTGCGATTCTCTACGCCAAATTATATGGTGTAAGGAGAATTTGGAAGATTTCCACTTGAACTGCAGATCAAATTACAAATGGTATGTTTTTGGCACAAGCTTAAAACAAATGATAAAAAATTATCGGGTAAACTGTATAAGTTACTTTGGTACATACATGCATGAGCATGAAGGTTATAATTTCAAATGGTTCAACTAGTATGTAAAATCTGTGTTTAATGACTGTGGCTTTTGTGAAACATATAATATTCCGGAGCAAGTTGATTATAATTATATTAAAACTAATGTAAGGCAGCGTCTCCATGACCAGTTTATTCAAAAATGGTTCTCTGATATAAACAACTCATCAAAGGCGGGGGGGGGGGGGTGATTTTATTTACACTTTAAAGAAGAGTTCTGCTTAGAACCATATCTGTAAAAATAAAGGCGGGGTCATAGAGTAAATATATGTACAATAAGGGTATGAAATACAAAGCTTCCCATCGGAACAGGAAGAAGGAGATTACCACGAAATAAGAGAATTTGTCCACTTTGTAAAGCTGGTCTTGGGAATGTATACCACTATATATGTAAATGTACCAATTGTGAAGTTAAGGATTTAAAGGGGCACTAGCTGTCAAATTCATGGTTACCGATTTCACTCAAATTCTCATATTTGATTTATAACAATGTAAAACATATATCCAAACTATCAAAAGTCTAAAATAAACAATTTACAGAGCATGGGGTAGATAATATATAGGTTCGTTTCGTGTGTATTTTAGTCCAGGCGCCATCTAATTAACTATCGATTTGACCTCAGATGACCATATAAGTGATGTAAACATAAATAAAGATATGAATAGATTAAACCAACACGTGCAATTGGATTTTAATAGGTCTGTTTGATTTTATTTTATAGATTAAAAATAGATGTTTCTCATTGTGTTTAACCGTATAAGAATGATTTTATGTGCATCGAATTAGTAATCAAATGATTTACCGTAGTTTCGTGACTTTTTTTTGTTGACATTCTTTTTCTTTAAATAACCAGTACACGTACAATGCATGTGTTGTCAATCTCTAGCTAGGGGTTAAATTGAAGGTCACATGAATACGGATTTAAAGAGGTCGACTCATTCACTTGCAAGTGAATTACTAATTATCAATGTTTCTTAGCGTAATTTGACAAAATTGAACCTTTTGGGCTGCAAAAAGCGAATTGTTATTTCACTATTTCACTTTCATTATTAGATTTTTTATATATCTCGTAGCTAGTGCCCCTTTAAGGGAGAAGTTAATACCTCCATATTAAAAATATCCAAATGTTAAAATAGTACTGGACATGCTTAAATATTGTAATAGTAATGTGTTGTGTAAGCTGTCAATTTTTATTCAAAAGGTAGCAAAGTTGCTTGTCTGATTTAAAATTGCAATAAACAAAGATTTATTTCTGAAGATGTATAATTTAAAAATGTATACTGTATGTATTATGAACTATGTATACTGTATGCATTATGAACTATATATACTGTATGTATTATGAACTATGTTGTAATTTATATTGTGTATAATATGCTCCTGTTACGCAGTCTTTTGAGGCTGAGTTTTCTTCAATAAACTATAATACACTAAACTATAATATAAATATACTACCAAAGTAAGCTCTCATTTGAAAACTGTGTAAAGTTGGTTAGATTCAAACAAGCTACAGTAAATAACTCATCATGCCCTTTGGCAATAAATGTATAGAATGAAGATGTTTTATTAATAAAATTATGTTATCTCCATTCAAATTGCTACCCAAGCATCTTAAAAAACTTCACTATATTGAAAGGAAAATTCAATGACCATCTATCAAAGAATCTTCCTCATATTCTGAGATTTAAAAAAAAATCCTTATTAATACTAGTAATTCATTTTAAAGCAGAAAGATCATTTTGTCTGTTTGACTTTGAAGTTTCACAATTGTCACTGATTGTATGACATTATTTTGTTCTTAATTTAAATATGCATATATACTATTATATTAGAATTCCGTTTGTTGTAACATTCCGTCCCGATTTGACAAATATTTCATGTTCTATCCGAAAGCACTGGCGTCTTATCGAAAATGACTCTTCCTTAAAAGAAATTTTTCCATCACCTCCTGTTATTGCCTATCGCAGACCCAAAAATCTCAAAGACAAACTTGTGACATCAAAAGTAAAGAAACAAGAAACTTCTAAATTTGGGTGTTACTGTACAAACAATGCGGTAGAAGTAATTGTAAGTGCTGTAAAGCCGCCAACACTGACCACTCTTTCAGCAGCACAGTAACAAAGCAGCGATACAACATCTATGTTACATCTAATTGCAAAACGGAAAATAGTATTTATATTCTTACTTGTGGAACTTGCAAGCTGCATTATGTTGGTGAAACAGAAACTAAATTCAACATCAGACTTAACCATCACCGGTCGTTCTATACAAAAGGAAGAAACTGTCCAATTACGAGACACCTCTTACGAACAGGACATACTTTTGATAATATCACCTTTCAAATAATTGAGGTAAACCAAAATTGGGACTCCGAAAGGAGAAAACAGAGAGAAAGGTTCTGGATGCATCAGCTACGTACTCTTGAACCTGATGGACTTAATGAGAGGGATGAAAAACAGTTCTACCCAAAACCAAAGGATTAAATCATGAATTTCATTCTATTTAACTAAAACAACTATTTGTTTAGATTTAAAAATTGTTATGTACAATAAACGGAAAAAATATGTTTGATATAGACCATCAATCAATATGTAAAACTTTTACACAAATTTTGTGTAGCCGTCAAGCTACAAAGATATTTTTTGTCATGCATCCGATTTCACCTAGATAGATGCACACGCCCGATAAAGCTAATTTGTTTAGCGAAATATTGCGTGAATAACATATAAAATATAACAACTAATTTTATAACACTCATTAGTGTGTTAAAGTTACATTCTTAGACACTTATATAATTTAATTTTAATTAGTAACTGCATCAGTTTATTTACAAACTGATCCACACCTAGATAGACTGAATGTTGATTGTTGCTATTTTTCGACACTTTATACTATTATACTATATACATTTTCTTATTAAATTATATACTTTTCTGATGCACAAATCAGTTTAAATTTATATATATATATATAATAGCACTTCAAGAATTCCATTATTCCTCTGCATATATATTATAATGATTTGGCCTTGTATTTATGTTTCTTTTTTTTATCTACTAGTAAATCACAACCGAAATGAATGACACACGGACATTTATACAAAACTTAATGAATAACTCTGAAAATATTCTGACTTCAACTTAATATTTAGTTTCTATAGAAACATAGATCGTGACAGTATATATTTTGTAAATATTTCTTTGATTTCTAATGAATTAATTAAATTGAATACTTTTGATATTGATTTTATCTTTCTGTTTTCCGATCTAATGTACACATTTAAACCAGCCGAGTGTATTCTCATTCGCCTATGATGAAAATACACACTCACGTGGTTAAATCTTCAGATATACTGTTTAGTAATTAGTTTCCATGTTATCATGACAATGCATAATACTGACCACGTTATAATTGACCTAGATACACACAGTGCACATGGGTCGTTTTAAAACAAGTATAACGAATAGACAACTTTCGAGTTCATTTTTACAAGAACACTTGGGCGTGGTGGTAGGGGTTGATGTAGAGGAAGAGGGGGCAAAGTAACGAATGCTGACCAAGCAGAGATGTCGGACCAACCAATCCAACCTAGATTACAACTTATTGCTGGTCCATAAAGCTCAAATGACGATATTTTAGTGAAAGATAGCAGAGATGACACAGTTGTGTCAATAGAAAGAGGAAGATGTGGTATGAGTCCCAATGATACAACTCTCCATTCAAGTAACATTTTATAAAAGTAAATAATTATAGGCCATGGTACGGCCTTCAACACGGAGTCTTGGCTCACACCGAACAGCACGCTATAAAGGGCCAAACAAATTACAGGTGTAAAACTTTTTAAACGGTAAAACCAACGGTCTAATCTATATAAAAACGACAAGCATGGTTGAGCCGTTAGAGGAAATGGATAATTACATTCAGAGAACAAAAAGTATGGGAGCTTTTTTATATATTCTATGTGAAATGACAATGAGAATGGTGGTCGTAGTGTGAACGTAGTAAGAAGAGCGTGATGAGAACGGCAAAGGCGTGCTAGAATCGTACTATGGTCGTGAACAGCGTGGTATGGTCGTAATGGAAGTGTAGTTGGGTCGCGGTGAGAACGTGATAGTCGTAGTGAGGTCGTGATAACGTCGCTGTGAGATCGTAGCGCAGTCTCTCCGAATATAATCACGCTTTCGCTACGCTCTCGCTAAGATTGTACAACGACCTTTACGATCTTACTACGATCTTAGTGCGCTCCCACTACGCTTCTACTGCGACCTGATTTCGCCACGACCGCACCACAATTGTTTTGAACATGTTCAAAGTTGGCCACGCTCTTCACAATCTTGAAGACATCACCACGACCGTGATACGGTTTACGTGGTGCTATCGTGGTCTAGTGTGACTGGGACATTAATGTGCACTTGACCGATGAATAAAAACTTTAGACTTTTTGGTTCAGCTTATGTGTGACTCGGCCCAAATAACACATTAATAACTTCTATAAAACATTTAACAAATCTCATTTTTTAAGTTTTGCCATCTAAATAATATTTAAGTATCATATTTCTTTTACATAAGCCTTTGGACAATTAGGATGTACTGCTACGGCAGATTAAGGCTAACAGTTTACAAATAGTCCCGTATTTGGTTTCAAAAATCCTTCATCTCAAGCATAGTTCAAAGTTTACATGTAGTTCAAATTGAAATGGTACCGTTAGTCTTATGGGAGGTACCAGTTTTGACAGGACCAACATTACTGTACCAGATGCATTATTATTTAATATTTTATGTGTATGTCTTCTTTTTTGTATACCTATTCTTTTAAAAAACGACACTTTGAATAAAATCTCAGTTTAAATATCATCAATTGTCTTCCAGAAGGAAAGAGATCTACATGAATTATTAATAAACTTTTGTTATGTCTTTTTTATTTGCATATTTATTCTTTTACTGAATGACAAAAATAAAATCTCAGTTTACAAATTATCAATTTCAATCATTTGAAATAAAGATTTTATACCGGAAGGAAAGAGGTCTAGTCCTGATCTATGATGACATTTCAAAATCACTTTATAGTAACACGACTAAACTTTGATAATAGTGTGGTGTGTAATTTTAAACACTTATGTATATTGTTTATTTGATTGATATCAAAGGCTGTAATGTTTTGGTAAGTTCGATGACATTTCTCAACTATTGAATTTAAATATTGCACCAATGGCTCAACTAGTTTTTATAAGTTATCAACTAGTAGAACACATGTAACAGGCGTAGATAAAATATGCATGCTAGTTTTATCGTTTGAATTGTTTTACATTGTCATGACGGGGCCTTTTATAGCTTACTATGCGGTATTGGCTTTGCTCATTGTTAAAGGCCGTACGGTTATCTATAGCTGTTAATTTGTGTGTCATTTGGTCTCTTGTGGAGAGTTGTCTCATTGGCAATCATATCACATCTTCTTTTTTATATAGCTGATAATTGCACGTACAATAACTAATGCCGGATACGTTTGCTGGCTAGAATTTCAAAAACATTATTCAATGGAGAGGAATGTATACTCAACAACATAAATAACTATCCACTTATATAGAAATCATTGTTACAAAATGAGTAATTGCGCGTCACCATGGCTTGTTTTAATGTAACGAATGACGGAAAAGACGAGATATGTATCAAAATTGATAAGCTACGTCTATCTCGTTTGTCTAAGTGATTATTTTGTTGGTATCAAAAAGTAAAACACGAAAATCATCCAGTAAATGTAGATTTTTGCTCAATTGAGTATTAAATGTAGATTTGCTGTTTTTCAAATTTAGTGTTCTCCATAATTTTCTCATTTCTTGATGAGGGATGGCAAATATAAGTGTTGTGAATCTTGCCTTTGTTAGTCTTGTATGTTGTTTAATTCTAGTTCATTTATATGTTTTGAAGTTTAGTGTGACGTGCATTTTTACTGAACTAGTACACATTTCATGTGAAAGGGCCAGCTGAAGTCCGCTTCCGGGTGCGGGAATTTCTTCCTGTGTTGAAAACTCATTTCTGGCCCTCATCTATTTTGTGTCCTTTGGTTGGGGTGTTGTCTCTAAGACACATTCCCCATTTCCATTCTCAATTTTAAGAACAAATTTCAGACAGAAACCTTACTATATTTCCTTCAGAATGATTGGTATGATATCAATCAGATATATATAATATTGGCTGAACTGGTCTTGCAACTTTGTAGTGTGTTTCTTCATTTCTTCATTTTATAACTATAAATGTGAAAAAGAAAAAATCGCAACAACAATTTAAATAGCATGCCTCAATAACTAGTTTTACCATCTTTGGTTTTTTTTTTAAAGAACACAGTTATATCATGAAGTATGGAGTCACGAAAGGAAGAAGTGATTGTAACGATTCATATGGAAAATGACACTTGCTCAGAGACCACCGAGCTGCTTGAACTTCAAGAGTAAGTAAAACTGTATACATCTATATATATGTACATGTATCTGCAATGCATGGTTTGTTTGTTTTGTTGTTTTTTTTTTTTGGTGTCCGTCATTTTTTATTTTTTTTTGTAGTGGTAGTTATAAAGAAAACAAGATATACAAATTAAGAAAAAATAGCGGAATCATGATAGTTATTATAATCTTAATCTAATGTATTACTAATTTTACCTTTCATAAAAAATAAACTAAAATAAAACAGGTAACTTGAAACAATATTAACCTATAAAAAATTAGGGTTTATGGCACTTTTTTTATCCTCATTTAACATCACTTAAAGATCATTTTCCTTTACAAGAGTGGTCAGTTTTATTGGTGAAAGAAGTAAAAATACAATGATCGAACAAACCATCGTCGACAGAACTGATTCCTTCGATTAAGATCTGAATCAATCAAACATCACAAAAAGCCTGTTTCAGATTTTGAAAGAAGTGATTATTTTAAAGACTTACGAATTTGAATCCATAAGAAGTATTACATATTATTTTTATTTTGGGTTTTGCACAAGGCATCTATCTCTTGATGATACGCAAATCAAATACTTTTCAGAATGACATCGCCTTTTAAGTGCTCAATTTCTTATCTCACAAGATTACTAACACTAAATGTCAGAGTGTTAGTAATCTTGTGAGAAAAATAGATCACTTTATCAAATGAATACAAGAGGAAAACTCTTCATGTTATAAATGCAATGGAAAATGAAAGGAACTTTTCAAAATTTATTGTAAAAGAAGTTTAGATCCAGGTTCGATTCAATGAAAGCAAACTGAACATACAACAAATGATTGAAACATAATTTCAGGGAAAAAAAACGAGAAAAGTTGGAAACAGAAAAGTATTACCGGCATATCAACCAAGCCTTCTGATGACCGGAACCCCGCCAAGCAAAAGTAATCGCTTTGAACGGAAAGCGATTTCAAAGATTGTAATTGACTCGACAAAACAGTTAATATTTTTATATTCAGGGTTAAAGATTTGTTTATTTGATTATTTAAAAAAAAAAACTGAAACAAGGACAACAACAGTTCTTGGTAAGCTTTTTGACAAAAAGAGTAAATATTTTTCTATCACGTGTTATAGTTTTATTTATTTGATCATTTTAGAAAAACTGAAACAAGGAAGATTACAGTTCTTGGTAAGCTTTTGATTACGACAAAATCAGATTAACAGAGAATGCAACATACGTGATATGTACTCGTAGTCAAGGAAATCATTGTTTTTAATACTGATTTTTTTTGTTACAAATAAAAGAAGTTTCTTAAATCAGATTTGTGTTGACTCATTTAATCATTACACATCTGAAAGTCCCTTTTCTTTTAAGAAAAGGGACATTTATGGTATTATTAGGCCTTGTTTTTATGGGAAACAAAGCAAAAAGTATTATATTATTTTGGAATTATTTTTACATCTGGGTTACTACTTGTGTTATTATTTTATTGACATAACAAGTCCTTCAATGTTTAAACTAAGATGTATGACAGACACTGTTCCTTAATCCGTTTGAATTCGATAACAAATGGATGTCAATTGGTTATTTAGATATAGGAAGATGTGGTGTGAGTGCCAATGAGACAACTCCTCATCCATGTACATGTTTAATTTTTACTTGATCGACTTTAATTCTTCTTGAACATTCTAGAGTTCGCCTATAGTATTGTAAAATATTTTATTTTGATTGTAAAAAAATGCCCTGAAGCTTTTTTATTCAGAAAAAGTAACGGAACATTATATTGCGTTCGTTTGTTTTTCTGTATGTTGTTTTGTTTTGATTTTGTTTCGTATTTTTGTTTTTGTTGTGGTTATTCTCTTTCAATTTCTTTTCTCCGGTTGTATGAATAAAAGGTCGCTATTTTTTCATCTATCTTATATTAGGATGAGTTTATTTCAATTTGTCTATATTTCAATTAGCATAGAGAAAAATCGAATGTTTTTTTTTACATATATTTTATTGCCACAATAGTGTTCACTGTAAATATTATCTTTTGTGCGCAGATGATAAGTTTGTTTAAGTATTCATTTGCGATCACTGCTTACTTTCTGTAGATGGCGAATTTTTACACAATGTCACGCTTGACACAACTGTTTTGGATGGGCTGATTTCTAAGTGCATCCTGACTATTGGAGACAGAGAAGAGATAATGAAACAACCAAGTCTTTCAGAACGAAACAGGATGATTCTTAACATTCTAATTGCAAGACCATACAGTACATTTGAAACTCTTACAGAGGAACTTATAAATTTTGAGCGAAGTAAGAAGGATCTCGTTTCTAAATTGAAGAACTACGATTGTCCTGGTGATATTAGTTTACCTTCATTAACAAGTAAGATATTTAATTTAATGCATACAGTAAAGTCTTCTTTAAAGTCTTCCGGTTACTTTAAGACTAATAAACGGAAGTGGTGTATACTTATAAACTTTGTGTTTGATTGTTTATTTTTGTAGTTTGTAACATTTTCATATTGAAAATCAATGCTGAAGCTTTGTTCTTTTGTGTGAAAAGTTTATGTTAGTTGCATGAATTATAATGTACTTTATAATTAGTTTGTTTCTGTTATCTTATTTTTGGTTGACATCGATCTATAAGATCAATCCCTATTTACATGCTTTTCCGATTTGTAATTGTGCTATTATTTAACTATCGAAGATTAGAAGAAAGGTACTGCGTCCACAAATATGGCTTATACCGTCACATTTGTACATACACGTGTGTATATATGTCAAGTCAGTAACCTGTAATTACGTTGTTGCCGTTTAATGCCATATGTCATGCTAGTTTTAAGTTGATTATTTTGTTTATGAATTACGTCGCTGGGTTTCTCTTTCGGTTTTATTTTTATGCCCCACCTACAATAGTTGAGGGGCATTATGTTTTCTGGTCTGTACTTCCGTCCGTTCGTCTGTGCATCCGTCCGTGCGTCCTTCCGTGCGTCTGTTCGTCCGTCTGTCCCGCTTCAGGTTAATTTTTTTTTATCAAGGTAGTTTTTGATGAAGTTGAAGTCCAATCAACTTGAAACTTAGTACACATGTTCCCTATGCAATGTCTTATTTTAATGCCAAATTAGATTCTATACCCAATTTCATGGTCCATTGAACATCGAAAATGATAGTGCGAGTGGGGCTTCCGTGTACTTTGGACACATTCTTGTTTTTATTTCATTTAATCATATTGGGGGCCTTTTAAAGCTTGCTTTGCGTTATGAACTTTGATCACTGTTGATGATATAACAATAACCAAAAAGTAAAATCACAAAAATACTGAACTCAGAGGAAAATCAAATTGGAAAGTCCCTCATCACATGGCTAAATCAAATGACAAAACACATCAAAAATGAATGGACATCAACTGTTATATTCCTGACTTGGAACAGGCATTTTAAAATGTATAAAATGGTGGATTAAACCTGGTTTTATAGCGCTAAACCTCTCACTTTGTACGACAGTGTCGTCAAATTCTGTTATATTTACACTGATGCGTGAACTACATGTAAACAGACATTATAAATAAAATAGTCAAAATATGGGTACAGCAGTCATCATCGTGTTATTATTTTAAAAGAAACAATTTAACAGAACACAAAAGCATCTATCATTTTAAAAACACATTCATAGCTCTCGCGTGTCTGACGTCAGAAAATGTATACGTCACATATTACACGATACACATACACGCGATGCAATTGTTGCTTACATCGATATCTATTGGGCAATTTCAGCAATCGATATAAACAATCATACAATCCAGCTGCAAAAGAATTTTAAAATATTGGTTCATCAACTGGTTATTGGTGAATCCATAGCAGATCATCTCATTAGTGCAGAAATACTGTGCCCAGAAGACCATGGTGAAATTTGTGCTCAGATCACAAAAGAACAAAAAAATAGGCTACTTTTAACTAAGCTGATGCACAAGGACGCTGATGCTTTTACATGTTTTCTTTCGGTTTTGAAAGAGGATATTTCTTATGAAGAACTTGCAAGACGAATAGAGCGCACAGAGGTTACAAATGAGGACAAGATTTTGCTTCAAGTTGGTAGGTAATTAAGTAATTTTTGTTTTACATACTTATAGGGTGACCTACTTACATAACACGGATACATTGGGTATCCTACCTGTCATTGTAAAAGAACAATGGGAATAAAAAACGTTGCACTATATGTTTGCTCAAATATGAACAAGTGGTATGTCTTTGTTGCTATCAAGTGCATTTTTTTTTTAGAAATGATAAAATATCGAGTGAACTAGAGCAAAAATCCAGCAACTGCGTATCAAAATGACATTAAACACTAGCACGCAAAAACAACAAGCACAGACACCAAATTGATATATAACTATAATTTGTCTCCGCATTTATGTTTTGCATGCATTTAGAAAACATTCGAAATGCATTATAGTAATGAGAAATATTTTGCAATATGTATTTTAAAGGAAGAAAAGCTGCAAAGGAAAAGAACGAAAATACAAGAGGTAATAATGTACTTTATTCAACATGTTTAACGTGTCTAATAACAGTTAAATTGAGAAACTTTAAATAAATTAAAAAGGTTATCCGAGAAAAAAATTATATGTAATAGACGTCAAAAAAGCGAATAACGTATACTCTAATAATGAATCTGAAAAACAACAAGCATAGCATTAATTGAAAATGTTTAAATTTAAGATAATTATGTTACAAATGTATTGTACATTTCAAACTTGGTGAACTGATTTTGACAAACCGAGACTTAAAGAAGCGTTGGCTTATTAATTTTAAGTCAACGTTGATATTGTAATCCATGTTAAGGCTAGGGAAGAGGCGTTGTGGTCGACTATTTGCTACGTTTAGTTCTGGTGAGTTGTGAATAACACATTTAACCATATTTTCAAATTAAAACATTGTAACGATAAGTATAACTCATAAGAGTTTTTTTTTTTATCTAGCAGTGCCATTATTTTACAGCCTTCTTAACATGTTTCTAATTCAACCTATTAAATCCATTTTTTATTGCATAACAGGATTAGAAAAATATAAAGTAGGGCATTAACAACAGTACTGTATTTGGAATCATGTATTTTAAACTCATTAAAAAAATCGATTAGTACACATTTTTTTATTGTTCCTGTTATTGAGAACACAAAATATGATTTAATCTTTAATATTCCTTAGGCATATATATTTATTATTGTAAGTGGTGTTACTGTCATCTGTGTGATGCTTTTGACATTTTTTAAATTGAGAAATCTATTTAAAATCACAGAATTGTACTTGATCTTACTTTAAACACACGTTGCCATTCATTTTATGACACCATTCTCCAGGACAAGATTTTAAACGTATTTACTTTTATTAGCTTATCTTAGTTTATGAGCAACACTCGATAAGTTGGCTATTTTTTACAAATAATTTTAATCATCAAACGTCTGGAAATAAATATTATAATGCTAATTAACTTATAAAAATATCAAGTTACCTTTGTTAATACCAAAGAGAAAAATAGAACAATAATTATTTGCAGAAAAAAGTCTGAATAAATTTACAAATTGATGAATGCTATTAAATCTCGACATTAGCTTCCAACAATTAAAAAGAAAATTGAAGTCGGACCATTTTATGAGTAAATTCTTACGACCCTTTCTTACAAAGCAAGTTAGTATCTATGATCATACATCACATAAATGTATGAGAAATCCACATCCGCCTCAATTTCAAGACAATATAACATTGATTATAACCATTAACCTTTTAGCATCATTAACAGGAATGTAATGATTGGTGTCCTGTTTACGTAAGTACTAAGTCATTGACCACTTCTGTCAATTGGTCTATTGATATTTCTATTTATATGTAAATAAATAGTTTAGTTATTAATGCACTCACCAAGCTACTCATTGGAGTCTCCGCGAGTAATATCTTTAATGTGCATGGATATTAACATGTTCTAAGCCTTTGATAAATTTAAGAATGTGTGCAGTTACATTTATATATTGTATTATCCATTATTCCAAACGATGGTTATATGGTAGAAATGACAATCGAAATGTTCATATTATTAATTCAATTTTTGTCTAAAGAAATATTCGTTTGATTTGTAGGAATACAGAAATGTTTGGAGACTGAAAATATAATTCCAAAGAACATACAAGGTATTCTATGATATACATTGTATATAGTTTAGTTATAAATAAAGGCAACAGTAGTATACCGCTGTTCAAAATTCATCAATCGATTGAGAAAAAAACAAATCTGGGTTACAAACCAGATCTGAGTGAAACACATCAAATATAAAAGGGGAACTACGACACAACACAACACTGAAATGTAGCACAAACAGAAACGAACTATAATATAAAAATGGCCATTTCCTGATTTGGTAGAGTACATTTTAAAAAAAAAAAATGGTGGGTTGAACCTAATCTTGTGATTAGCCAAATCTCGTACTTTTATGGCAATGTTGAATATTTAACACTCAAATGACACTATTACATGACAGGAATACAGTACAAATAAATGCAATAACATTCAGGACAGATAATTTGCAAAATAACTACAACTATCAAGAAAACAAGTTTTTGGTGTTAACGTGTGAAAACTCCTTTATTTTTCTTTATAGCCCAAACATAAAGGAACTTGACATTTGTTCTACGGTATACAGCCCATTCACAACACAATAAAAGAGCTTTCCATAAATAACTGGAATCTTTTCAAAATAACTTTAGGAAGTATTTAAACAAGTCATTTAGCTCCAATTCTTGTCCACTAGATTGAATAAAGTTTTTAAAAAAATAAAAATTTAAACTTACTAAACATGCTAAATAATCAGAATAATAAAAAAATATCCATAGGAAACAATAAGCAATGTATCATATCGTAATAAAGTATCAACATAAAGGGACTGTACAATCTGTATTTGATAATCGATGTACACACCAAAACTAGACCATTTGTATGTAGCCCAGAAATATATTTCGCTATAAAAGCATAAGAATTTAACTTGAACACGCTTATGATCATGAGTGTTATAAAAACGATTATTATATCTCTATATATTCCCGCATATGTTTGCTTAACAAATTTGCCTCATTAAACTGGGTATGCGCGTCTAGCCATTGATGTTAAATCGGATGATGTTAAGATATGTTTGCAGCGTATAATGCATGTCCTTTAGATATGTCTTTGCAAAAGAAATCACTATTTTCCTTAACATATTCTGTACCAAGTAGGAAACACAGCAGTTGTTATCAAATACCACCGTTTAACCTGTGACCGGTACCAGAATAAACACCACTAATGCATAGTCACATTGTTTTTAACGTTAAATCCCGCATCTTCAAGCATTCATTCCTATTTTGTCTCAAGTGCAAATAAGTGGTAATCATTTCATTTCTCAACTATACCTTATGCTTTAATTGCATTTTATAACGCACTGATTCCCGACGTTGAGTAGTACATTTACAGGTAGCATGATCTTTTTTTCTGACCTGGCCGATTTTGCGGTTCCATACCATAAATATGATATTGGAGAGCAGAATCAGCACTGAAATTAGTTCCTAAATCTCAATTTTCAGCTGACATCCTTTTAATGATAAAAATATATGATAATGATTAACAGGCACTTTACTACAAGCTGCTTTTAAAGATGGTATTTTCTAACTTTGTTGTGACCTGGTTTTATCTTTCTATAATATATGTGAACAGTTTACAAAGTTTATACATGTTATAGTTTTTTGCGTCCTGTCCATTTCTGTCAAAAAGTGAATAGCAGGGAAAATGCTATTCAGTTCAGTACAAAAATTAAGGAAACAGTTTGTTGTATTGAATAAGCTAAATTAACACACGAAATGAAATTTATTTGCTAAATAACGGTTAATAACGCATAATAGTTTCATTACATCATCTTTTAGACCAACACACTGTCCTTATAGAGCAATGGAGAACAGAAGACAAAACATTTGTTTCAACAAGAGCAGCAGAAGAGGTATTTAAAAGAATCAGGAATAATATCAGCGTCATCGTTTCCGGAAATTCAGGCGTTGGTAAGACAGCTACTATGAGGCACGTAGCACTGTTGTTGCAGAATGAAGGATATCGTATTATTCCCACAAGTAATCCAGAAGATTTAAGAAGTTTTGCTCAAAAAGGGATTAAAACTCTTTTTGTTATTGATGACATTTGCGGTCATTATACTCTCAAAGAGCAGCAGGTTGATAAATGGGAGGCAATATTAACAGAAATTCAACCTTTTCTTGAACAAAATCAATGCAAGATAGTTGCTACTTGTAGATTACAAGTGTTTAAAGATGACAAATTCAGAACCTTATCCCTTTTTAATGTATGCGAATGCAATCTGAATTCAGAGGCGATCAATCTTACTCAAGAAGAAAGGCAAAAGTTAGCTGATATGTACTTCAAAACACGAGCTGTTGAGGTAAAAGGTCGTTTCGATCAGTTTGACTTTTTCCCCTTGTTATGCAAGTTATATCAGAAAAGCAATTATAACGATATCAATCATTTTTTCAATAACCCATTTGAATTTTACAGGAACGAGTTTGAGCGTTTATCAATCGAAGATGAGCGAGGTAAACTAAAATATTGTTGCCTGGTCCTTTGCGTGATATTCAACAATAGATTCGATGAAAATAAATTGAAAAGTAAAGAAACCAATATGCAGGATCTAATTAAAGATACATTGGATGCATGCAAATTAAACAAAGGTACTTCAGTTGAATATTTGAAAGATGAATTAAAAACACTAGAACACACATTTTTAACAAACATAAATGGAACTTACAGAACAATTCACGACAAATTATTTGATTTTCTTGCCCAAATTATTGGGGGAAAACATGCAGATTTGTGCATCAAATATTGCAGTACCGAGTTTATACGAGAGCGATTCATTTTGAAGTCGATCGATACCTCCGACAAAGACGCACACACAAATCTCCCAATTACGTTAGTTGACAACAATATTGATATCTATTTAACACGTATGATACAAGATTGGTCCAGAGGTCTAGTTGCGAGTGTTTTTGGCAATAGAAATATGAAAAATGAAGCATTCGTTTACAAGTTAAAGGAAAACTTACAAAACTTAGATGAGTCCAAAAAGCAAGCACTTGCAAGGAATAAAGACACACAAAGCGGTGACTATCCATTGTTGCTAAGTTGTTTCATTGGTAATGTTAGCCTTACTGATTGGGTACTAGAGAACTCAAATATTTCTGTGAAAAATAAAAAAAACTATCAAAAATTTGTTACGCATTTGAATAGCAAAACCTCTGAATATCAAAACATAAATATGCGAAGACATAATAATACAACACCGTTATACGTTGCTTGTGAAAATGGTCATTTACGACTTTTGAAAAAGCTTTTACATTATGGAGCAGATGTTTCTTTGAAGAAAAACACTGGCGATTCACCTCTCTCTGTAGCATGTGAAAATGGACATACAAGCGTTGTTCGGGAACTCCTTGAGCACTCAAATGTTAACAAAGATGACCAAAATATGAAAGGCTATTCGCCTTTATACCTTGCTTGTCAGAATGGACATGAGAGAATCGTTAAAATATTGTTACAATATGATGCCGATTGTAAGTTGCGCTCGGATTTGGTGCCGTCACCATTGTTTGTCGCAAGTGAAAATGGGGACCTTTCTATAGTGGAAACTTTGTTAAAACATGGGGCTAGCGTTAACATGCAAAATAATTTTGGTCAAGTTCCTTTACACGCAGCTTGCTACCAAAACCATTTAGAAATTGTTCGTGTTTTGTTGGATAACGATAGCACATCAGGATCACTTAATCATCTAGATAAGAAAAACATCTCGCCACTATACACAGCATGCCAGTGCATGGAAGGACATTTTGATATCATGGAACTATTGTTGAAAAAAAATGCCGATGTCAATATTGGAAAGCAACCTCTCATAATGACATGTGAAAACGGTTGCACCAAAATGTCTAAAGCGTTAATAGAACATCACGCAAATGTTAACTCATGCGCCGATGATGGGGTTTCTCCACTTTTTATGGCCTGTCAAAATTGTCATTTTGAAGATGTATGTCTGCTTTTAAAATCGGGTGCAGACCCAAATCAATGTCATCAAAATGGGGCATCTCCTCTTGTCGTTGCTAGCCAAAATGGCAATTTGCAGATCGTGAAGAAACTATTGAAACATGGATGCAGCATCAACAAGTGCACCGACGATGGCGCGTCGCCTCTCTATCTTGCTTCACAAAACGGCCATTTTGAAGTTGTTTGTCAACTTATTGAAGCCAAAGCTTATTTGAATACACAAGACTCAGACGGAAAAACAGCCATATTCAAAGCAAGCCAAAATGGTCATCTGAAAATTGTTACAAAATTGGTCAAAAGTAAAGCAGATATAAATTTATGCATGAAAAATAATGGTGATACACCCATGGAGATTGCTAAAAAAAAAAATCACTCAGATATTGAAATCTTTTTAAAAAAGAATGAAGGAATGTCAGTACGGGAACAATTTGTATGAACTGAATCAAGCAATGAACACAACGAGCAAATATGGAAAGGAGAGGATGTAATACTTAAGTGGTTATCTTATTTCATAATTGAAAACTAACTGACAATTCACTTGCAAAACAGAATGATATTCCAATTACCATGTTAAAAACTAAATAAAGAGCAACACAAACCAAACCACTGACCCATTCTTTTTAGATTATGATAATAAAATGGATTATTTTTTCTGTCTGTA
Source organism: Mytilus edulis (assembly GCF_963676685.1). Taxonomy (NCBI): domain Eukaryota; kingdom Metazoa; phylum Mollusca; class Bivalvia; order Mytilida; family Mytilidae; genus Mytilus; species Mytilus edulis. Next base: position 40,593,763 of record NC_092355.1, read on the forward strand.
ATTCATACATACAACTTGAAAAAGGTATATTAAGCAAAAATTCTCAACAAAAGGTGAAATTCATTTCACAATAAAACATCATCTTACTCTCCATGAAAGAGGGGCGACATATACAACAGGAACAGTCAAACTTATAAATCGAACTGACAACGCCATGGCTAAAATGACAAACAGACAAATAAAAGCACACAGCCACAACATAGACAACTAAATACGTTTAAACACGAACCCAACCAAAAACATGGGATACCCATATGAAGCATATATTGAATATAAGAAAGAAGATGTGGTATGATTGCCAATGAGACAACTCTCCACAAGGGACCAAAATGACGACTATAGGTCACCGTACGATCTTCAACAATGAGTAAAGCCCATACCGCATAGTCTGCTATAAAAGGCCCCTAAATGACAATGTAAAACAATTCAAACGAGAATTAACGGTCTTATTTATATAAAAAAAATTACGAATAACAAATATTTAATACTTAAACAAAAGACAACCACTGAATTACAGGTTTTTTATTATTATTTGAGTTTCCGCGCTGTTTTTCTGCCGTCATTTGTAAATATTCTGTACACACAAGGCTTCGAATACTCATTCACTACATCGTTTTATTTCATACTGACTTTCAGATCAGTATTTTATTTTCCACATCATTTCAAGGAGGTTGTATTATTTTTCTTCCAAATTGATTTTATGGTGGAAACTTTCACTGTCTGTGAGAAAACTTGATTGTCAAATAACGTCGATGTTTCTGTTATTGTTTCGGTTGGATAATGTCTTATGTCTTATCGTTGGATTTTTATATGCTCCCGCAACTAAAAGTTGGGCGGAGTCTATTGTTTCAGCCTTGTCCGTCCGTCCGTCTGTCCAATTAAAGGTATATGGATATTCCATATTACTCCTCCTACAGTATAAATGCTAAGATGTTTTCACTTTGCTTGCTGTGTGTACATATGATAATTGTGTGCTTGTTGAGAAGGGTTTGAATTTTATTGATTTATGCTTTCTAAGAGATGGTTGATATTTGTTATTTTTGTAGTATTTACTTGCAAAAGAGGTGCAAGCATTTCCGGAAAACTCTTCCTACAATTTGAATGCTAGCATGTTTTCACTGTGCTGGATGTTTTAACATATATTAAAGGTGTTCATGGGAACATGGTTTTATTAAATTTGCTCTTTTATGAGGTACATGTAGTTGAATTTTGTAATTTTTTGGAGTATTTATGGCAAAATAGGTTCAAAGCGATTCCGGAAAACTTCTCCTACAGGTTGAACTGTAGGAAGTAGTCACTTTGCTGACTGTTTGTACATATGCTGAAAATGTTCATGTGTTAATGTGTTCAGGGTTTTGATTTTTATTGATTTTTGCTCTTTATGGAGATAGTTGAACTGTGTCATTCTTGCAAAAGATGTGCTGATTTGGGATAACGTATCCTACAGTTAACAATACACCTAAGTGTTCTCATGATTAACTTTGTGCATTTCAAGATAACACTACGCGGTAACACCATTTTTGTCTCGAAGACATAATTATCTCTCAAACAAACATTATTTTTTTTTTCACAATACAGTTCTTTCAGAATGAAGTGCGGGGGCATCACTAGTTTGTTAATTGTGTTTGTACATAAATCAGACTCTTGGTTTTCCTATTTCAACTGTTTTACCTTTTGTCATGTATGGCCCATTTTGAGCTTACTTTAAACATTGTTAAAGACTACCTGGACATCTCTTTCTTAATACCACATATGGTAAAGGATCTGCTTACTCTTCGAAATCACCTTGATTGCTTGTAGGTACAATTTGACTAGCTCAGTCTCCAGTGTTCTATGTTGTATAAGCGGACAACTGTTTGCTTTGACTTCAGTTTTTTTTTTGTCATGGCTTTGTTGGTTTGTTTTTAAATTGTGAGTTTGAAAGTCTTTTTTGTATCTCATTTGAGTAAAACACTGCATGTTATGTTAAAATTGTCCATGAAATACAATAATTGCATAAATATTCTGGACTTTCACATACTATTAATATGATGAAGACATAATCTTTCAATCAGTTTAATTGAGGTCTGGAGCTGGCATGTCAGTAACTGCTAGTAGTCTGTTGTTATTTATGTATTATTGTCATTTTGTTTATTTTTTTTTTTTTTTGTTACCTCTTTTGACATCGGACTCGGACTTCTCTTGAACTGAATTTTACTGGGCGTATTGTTATGCGTTTACTTTTTTACATTGGCTAAAAACATGTTTAACCCCACCCATTTTTGCGCCTGTCCCAAGTCAGGAGCCTCTGGCCTTTGTTAGTCTTGTATGATTTTTAATCTTAGTTTCTTGTGTATAATTTGGAGTTTAGTATGACGTCCATTATCACTGAACTAGTATATATATTTGTTTAGGGGCCAGCTGAAGGACGCCTCCGGGTGCGAGGGTTTCCCGCTGCATTGAAAATCTATTGGCGATCTTCTGTTGTTGTCTGTTCAATTGTCGGGTTGTTGTCTCTTTGACACATTCCCCATTTCCATTATCATATTTATTTATTAAGGAAGCTATTAAACCAAGAGTTTCAAATGGTGAAGTTGAAATCATCCCTTCGTAAATTAACGGACGCCATCACAAGTAGGTTTCTCGTTATGGAATAAACGTTTCACATATGATATCGGATATGTTCCTTATGTCGTAACTACAATACCATTTCCTTTTTCATAAATGTGACCTACCGACTTAGACTATTTACCGGATTTGTAATAACATCAGCAACACGACGAGTGCTACATGTAGTGCAGGATCTGCTTACCCTTCCGGAGTACCTGCTATCACCCCCAGTTTTTCGCGAAGGTTCGTGTTGCTTAGTCTTTAGTTTTCTACGTTGTGTCTTCTGTACTATTATTTGTCTGGTTTTTTTTTGTTTTTTTTTAGCCATGGCGTTGTCAGTTTATTTTCTATCTATGAGTTTTACTGTCAATTTGGTATCTTTCGTCCTTCTTTTAATGTGATATTATCATAGGTGTCAAACATTAACTCTAAAGAGGTAATGGTTTCTTGATAAATTTACCATACTGTGGATTCATTTATTTTCGTGGGTTGAGAAAAACTTGCATTTCGTGGATAATTGATTTCGTTGTTTTGAAAATATGTTCAAACAAAGCCATTACAAATTTTTAATTCGTTGAACATTTGAATTCGTGGTTTACTTGTACCCACGAAACCCACAAAAATTGGTATCTAACGAATAATAATGAATCATCAGTATATGTTGGTAGACTATCATTGTAACATGTGGAGAATTCTATCCGGATGAACAACATGGGATACATTTGTACAACTGTTTTACACTAATTAGTTCACCCTTTATACAATGGTCTGGCAAATGGTTTGGATTTGGTTTATTGAAATTATTTGTTACTTCTTGGTTCGTCCAAAAATAACACAAAAGCATACATCAGATTTAAATTATGTTAAACTAAAAATGACAAACAAAAAACAAACTAAAAAGACATATTTCAGGGTAGAATTTTTGAAAACAACAACTACGAGAGAGTTCATTATTATCACATTAGCCTGGAATTTATTCTTTAACAGAATAATCAATAACATATTGGCAATAGTAACCAAAAAAATCCTTTATTGACAGTAATGGTATTTGATTTCAGTAAAATTTTTCTTTTTAGGAAACTGTTAAGAATAACAATATGCTACGATAATGGTTACATCTAGGACTACAATATAGAAATTAGGTCCGAATTATCGTTGGTACGAAATTGTCTATGGTTGCGATCTATTCTACGCACATAAGAACGGTTGTTACGAATAGTTTTGGTAAATTTTTATCAAAAGTGTTTGTGTTGTTTTTGTGTACGGATGTTTATTTGTCGATTTTCATTTTTGACTCGTTGTCTTTTCTTTCGAAATTTTAATATCCTTTTGGTATCATTCGTCGCTTTTAATTTTCACTGGTAAATATCTCTGTTATATCAAGGACAAGATAAAACGAAGCAAAAAGTAGGCGTTACACAGTTAACAAGATCAAATTGTCGAATCATAATCAAAATTGTAGGGTAAGCTAAACCCTCTGTTTTTCTCAAGATATACAAACTATATCTTATATATCTTATTCGGGACTCCTTATTTTATGGGTGCGGCTCTAATCAATTATGCCCGATTATCTTTACAAAAGAAGAACATTAAAACCTCACCTCAAAGACCTACACCGGATTAGTTAGTTCGAGGTATGATAAGCGAACAAAAAGGGTTCATGTTTGAAATAAGATCGTCTAAGGGATATGTTTACTATTTATTTGCGCTGAATGAGAATGCAAAATCAACGAAAAGATTTATGAATTCGAATAAAATATAAGGCCGCACATTTTTCTGTAGCAGTACTACAATCGAGACCATAGTATCCGTTGTATTTTGACATGTGATACTCTTCTTTCAAAAAACAAAACCATTGTTTTTGTTGAAAAGTTTGTTAAAAAAACAATGTTTGCCCTTGTCAAACAACACTCCATTGAAAATTAGCGACTTGTCGCCTCAAGTCCAGACAACTTATACAGAAAAATGCTCAAACATTTCTATAGCTGCAGCAAAAACATAGTGAGATGTGTCTTGTTAAGGATGTTATCATATTTGATACCAGTAATTCAGTGGTTGTTGTTTGTTTATGTGTTACATATTTGTTGTTAGTTCATTTTATGTGTAACATATTTGTTGTTTGTTCATTTTATGTGTTACATATTTGTTGTGACCTATATTTGTTTATGTCTACGTCATGTTAGTCTCTTGTGGAGAGATGTGTCGTTGTCAATCATCTTTGTTTATATATATATATATATATAAATGTCTAAGAATATAACTAAAACACACTAATTGATACATTAAAAAGTTCTATTAGATGTTAAATAGAAATACGCAATATTTCGCTAAACAAATTAGCTTCATCAGGCGTGTGCATCTCTCAAGGTGAAATCGGATGCATGACAGAAAAATATTTTTGTAGCTTAATCTATACAAGATTTGAGGGATGGGTGTAACATATTAATTCGGTCATAAAATATGTTTGTAGCTACAACTACATGAAGTTGGAATAAAAGTTTAACACATTTATAGATGTTCGATTAATTGTATGAATTTTTATAAATTAATTTGTATGATTTCAAGATAACTATGGTTTTGATTTGCTTTGAAATCTTTTTTCGTCTCTCTCATTGAGTCCATCAGGTTCAAGAGTTCGTAACTGGTGCATCCAAAATCTCTCTCTTTTTTGTCTACCTTGTGTATCCCAATTTTGATTTTTCTCAATGATTTGAAATGTGATGTTTTCAAAATCATGTCCTTCTCTTAAAAGGTGTCTTGTAATTGGGCAGTTCCTTTCTTTTGTATAAAATGACCGATGGTTATTTAGTCGGATGTTAAATGGGGTTTCTGTTTCACCAACATATTGTAATTTGCAAGTTCCACACGTTAGAACATAAATGCAATTTTGCGTTTTGCAATTTGATGTTATAAATATGTTGTAATTTTTCTTTGTGACTGTGCTGATGAACTGGGTTTCTATATTGGCGACTTTGCAGCACTTACAATTGCCCCTTCCGCATTGTTTTTGAAAACATCACATTTCAAATCATTGAGAAAAATCAAAATTGGGATACACAAGGTAGACAAAAAAGAGAGAGATTTTGGATGCACCAGTTACGAACTCTTGAACCTGATGGACTCAATGAGAGAGACGAAAAAAGATTTCAAAGCAAATCAAAACCATAGTTATCTTGAAATCATACAAATTAATTTATAAAAATTCATACAATTAATCGAACATCTATAAATGTGTTAAACTTTTATTCCAACTTCATGTAGTTGTAGCTACAAACATATTTTATGACCGAATTAATATGTTACACCCATCCCTCAAATCTTGTATAGATTAAGCTACAAAAATATTTTTCTGTCATGCATCCGATTTCACCTTGAGAGATGCACACGCCTGATGAAGCTAATTTGTTTAGCGAAATATTGCGTATTTCTATTTAACATCTAATAGAACTTTTTAATGTATCAATTAGTGTGTTTTAGTTATATTCTTAGACATTTATATAATTTTAATTCAGTAACTGTATCAGTTTATTTTCACAAACTGATCCACGCTTAATTAGATTGAATGTTGATTGTTGCTATTTTTAGACATTATATATATATATATATATATATATATATATATATATATATATATATATCAGTCTAAAGATTTGCACAACGGTACTGATATAAGATGTTATAATACGAAAATGTTGTTATTAAATCGTGCTGACAAATATTTCGGCTCATACATCAGTATTGTTAAAACTTGTGACACAACTTCAAAATAATTATGGATTCCATTGAGGACTACGCCAGAGCATGGGCTAAGCGAGAAGAAGTTGAACTGGACACTTTGTCAGAATGGGTTAAAACTATCAGGTCTCTGATAAAACGTCGCATTCACAAGTTGAAAAACTGTGTGAACGATCGACCAAAGTCCGTTTTCAGAGACAAAGAGGCCATGAAATGTCTATCATCTCTTCATGATAAGTATGTTGTTGTTCCTGCGGACAAAGCTTCAAATAATATTGTCTTTGTATGTAAATCGTATTACTACGAATGTCTTGTAAAAGAATTGGGTATAAATGAGCACTCAGGTAATCCCACATACAAAGACATATCATTTGACAAGGATGAGATTTTAGCAAATCATAAGTCCTTCATGGCTTCAATAAATAAAGGCAACAGTAGTATACCGCTGTTCAAAACTCATAAATCCATGGACAAAAAACAAAATCGGGGTAACAAACTAAAACCGAGGGAAACGCATTAAATATAAGAGGAGAACAACGACACAACACCGAAAGGCAACACACAAAACACCACGAGAATAACAAATATAACATCAAAACCAAATACAAGAATTTGGGATAGATAAGTACCGTGCCACGTCTTATCTAAAAAATAAGAGAAAACACAAACGACTCAACGTTAAAATGCAACACACACAGAAACGAACAATATTATAACAATGGCCATCTTCCTGACTTGGTACAGGACACTTTTAAAGGGGAATAAAAGTGGTGGGTTGAACCTGGTTTTATGGCATGCCAAACCTCGCACTTTAATGGCAAAGTTAAATATAACATTGAAATGACAACATAATATTACAGGACTACAATACAAATAAAAAGGAGACCATATTAGACAAAGAAAAGCATGATTAATAGATAACAAAAAGCATCAGGTTTAAAATTCAATACGCCAAAAACGCGTCTTGTCCACACAAGACTCAATAGTGACGCACAGATATAAAAGATCGAAAGTGAAAAAAGTACAAAGTTGTACAGCACTGAAGATCAAAAGTTGAAAAGGTTTTGCCAAATACGGCATTGTTTGTATGCCCGGGATAAGAACATTCTTATTATATAGAACAATTCATGCTATTGCAAACAGTAAATTTTATCAAATGAATATGAAATCATGATAACGAAACTGAAGTATTAACTAATTACAGAAAACTAAACCCGAATACATAACGCCCAGATATAAAAGATCGAAAGTGAAAAAAGTACAAAGTTGTACAGAACTGAAGATCAAAAGTTGAAAAGGTTTTGCCAAATACGGCATTGTTTTTATGCCCGGGATAAGAACACTTTTATATAGAACGATTCATGCTATTGCAAACAGTAAATTTTAACAAATGAATGTGAAAGATATATTCATAATGAAACTGAAGTATTAACTTATTACAGAAAACTCAACCCGAATACATGATGCCAAGTTCAATACAGCATAGACACACCCGAATCAATCCAGGCGTCAACGCAATTAAAAAATAAATGACGTCACATACGATGGTGAAAAGGCAAACGTTATGCCACATTTGAATTTATGAAATTTAGAAACAGCATGACGTCACACATGAAAAACTATAATTCAAAAGTGAGATAGAATTAGGATTGCTTTGAGATTCTATTAGAACTAAATACTGATAATTTATTAAAACAAAATGCATATTGCAATACTTATTAATAGCAATTAACTGTAATATATATATATCCAGTTTGTTATGAATCCAACTTCAAACGTTATTAATCGTACGAAATTAAATATAATAAATAAAGGCGGTGATTAATTTTTCCATCCGTAACACCTAAATATAATAAAAAGACGTCAACACATTTTGACAAAATGAGAATTACAAATATAACATTAAACATGTAAACTAAATACATGAATTTGGGATAAACAAGTACAGAAACACGTCTTATAGTAATACGAATTCACATTCAGCAAAACAGTCACAATCGGGAATAAGTCACGTTTGGTAATTAAAAGATTAAACGACATAATGACAAACCACAATCTACCATGTGGTAAAAATAAGCAATAAACATTACATTGAACACCAAATCGGAGGACTTACCTTGTTTGTATTGGATACCAAAGCTTCATAAAATTCCGTACAAACAACGGTATATTGCTGGCTCATCTTCATGTTCCACTAAAGAATTGTCCATTAGATTGACTAAAATTTTATCCGCAGTGAAAGAGGGTCTTCAGAAATACTGTGAAACTGTTTACTCGCGTAGTGGTATTAACCATATGTGGATTCTTAAAAATTCTAAAGAACTTCTAGACAATTTTAAATTTCGGTCTATTTCTGAAATTAGTTCTATCAAAACTTTTGATTTTTCAACCCTGTATACCACCATTCCCCATGTGAAATTGAAAAATCGCCTAAAAGAAATTATCCACAATGCCTTTCAACATAAAAATGGTAGCATACGCTATAAATTTATTACTTTGGGATTTCATAAGGCATATTTCGTTAATAGTGACAAACAAAAAGGTAAAACATGCTACACAAAAGAACAAGTAGTCAGTATGCTGGAGTTTCTTATCGACAACATATTTGTTGAATTTGGAGGTAGACTTTTTCAACAAATTGTCGGCATTCCTATGGGAACGAACTGCGCGCCTCTCCTTGCTGACCTCTTCTTGTTTTCATATGAATCTGAGTTCCTTCAGACACTTGTCAAAAACAAGAAGATCAAAGAAGCCAGGTTATTTAATTTCACTTTCAGATATATTGATGATGTTCTTTCCATTAACAATCCGAACTTTTCTGATTGGGTTCCATTAATATATCCACCAGAACTAGAAATTAAAGAGACAACAGACACGGCTTCCTCCGCCTCATTTTTAGACTTATACCTCGAATTTGACATACACAGTCATCTTAGTACCAGAATCTATGACAAACGAGACGATTTTGATTTTGAAATTATCAATTTCCCCCACCTTAATAGCAATATACCAACTTCACCTGCATATGGAATATACATTTCCCAACTTATTCGGTATTCTAGAGCTTGCAGCTCCTACTCAGACTTTGTAAAACGTCACCAGTGTCTGAGCAGAAAGTTGATGAACCAGGGGCCGGGTATGTCAAAGAACGTCTCGTCCTTTTTCTAAAAAAGTTCATCGGAAGGTACCCAGAACTTGTTGATAAATATTCCGTATCAACTTCACAAATAATACACGATGGTCTTGAAGTATAGATTTTGCGTACTGACGTTGTTTATCATCTTAATAACGTGTTATATTATTCTTTTATTTGTCTTTATTAATATAACTTTTACTGTTAAGTCTGTTTTTTTAAATATCCTTTTGACGTAACTCTGTGCTGATGTATCCCATCATACTTTGAACGACAAACTTATTTCATGATGTGACTCTGTACCTAGGTATCTTGTCATACCTTGAATGACAAAATTATTTTATTTATTAATATTACTTTTACTGTTAACCCACTGTTTTTGTGATATACATTTGACGTGCCTCTGTACTTATGTATCCCGTCATACTTTGAACCGCACTATTATTTTATTTATTATTATTACTTTAACTGTTAAGCCAGTTTTTGTTATATCTATTTTGCGTGACTGTATTTATGCATCCCGTCATACTTTGAACGACAAATTTTTTTCATGTCTACCTGTGCGAATTTCAAACGCGCAATTTTCACCAGTACTCAAAACCCTCCTTCCTTGATGGGTGCATTTTACATAGACAAATAAAATCGTATAATATAATCAAAATGAGGATGTTAATTTGATGTATGCCTTTTTGTGCTTCTTCGTTACATTTGTTGTTTTTATAGTGATTAAGATGATAACACAATGTTGACTGCTGTACCCCTATTTTTGACATTTTTACCTATTGTATCTGTTTGTTTTGTTCACGCATCGGTTACAATATAATGGAATTTGATGCGACTGTCATACAAGTGAGAGGTTTAGCTAGCTATAAAACCAGGTTCAATCCACCATTTTCTACATTTGAAAATGCCTGTACCAAGTCAGGAATATGACAGTTCTTGTCCATTCATTTTTGATGCGTTTTGTTATTTGATTTTGCCATGTGATTATGGACTTTCCGAATTGATTTTCCTCTGAGTTCAGTATTTTTGTGATTTTACTTTTTGAAGAAGGCCATTTGTTGAGCCGAAATATTTGTCAGCACGATTTAATAACAACATTTTCGTATTATAACATCTTATATCAGTACCGTTGTGCAAATCTTTAGACTGATATAATTTTTTCCTTATCTGCATAGTATCGCCTATTCTAGACGATCCGGTACATAGTAAATTTGCTGGTTGGTCGTTTTTATAGACTTTTATATATATATATATATATATATATCAAAGTTCGCATCTAGTAAAAGAAAATCAGGAGATGTGGTATGATTTGCAAATGGAAAAAATATCCAAAAATGTTCAAATGAAGTAGATGTCAGTTATTCATTGATGTGGAAATTAATGAGTTTGGGTTACAGTCATCGTTTTGTCATTAAAAAAAACTGTAAAACTTATATATCAATCTTATCTTTGGAGCACCATTTATTATTTAAAATATTTTTATTATAAAGAATTACAAACATGATTGAGTAAGGCCCTGGAAAAATTTCACGACAAAGAGTAAGAATTTTGAACAACAGACAAGCTTTTATCAAATATTCTCCGAAAATCGGAAACCAGAAAAATGTTCATATATACCAAGAATTACCATTAACAAAGAAGTCCTTATACGGGACCAGAAATGTTAAATAATGATCTTTATCCTTAAAATCTCAGGAAATAGGAAACCAGAAAATTTGACAAAAACGACGTTGGCGTAAGTATCACCAGATTATCAGGCTAATTATCAAAACTAATACCGTATATTGATAATAAACTATAAAAGACCCCGACATGACAAAATAAGACACGATTCAAAAGTTTAAAAAAGTCACAGGCCTGAAAAAATGATAACACAATAAATAAAACAACTGAACTATTGGATCCTAACTAGGGACAGACAAATAAAGAAAGTGTAGAAGTAAAATTTCTAGGTAAGCACTCAACCCTTCTTTAACCTGGTGGCATAGTGTTATAGACAAATTTAGAACAAACTGTATGTTCAGATTAAGTTTTTTTTTAAATGATTAATAGCAGTTGTTTCACAAATTAAAGTTCTATATAAATATAGGAAGATGTGGTATTATTGCCAGTGAGACAACTCTCTATCCAAGTAGCAATTTATAAAAGTAAACCATTATAAGTTAAGATACGGCCTTCAACAAAGAGCATTGGATTTACAGCGGGATTAAACGTTAAAATGGTACCTAACCTTCTCCCTTTTCTAAAACAATAGTATAACATCACAAAATAGAAAGACACATTTTATTATATTATATTTAATAAGCTCCTAGGTGTATAAATAAATTGCTTCTGAGCCTAGAAAAGTAGTGAATAGCAAATAAACTATATACATATCTTCATCTTTTCTTGGTATGTATATTTATATCATGAGTGCACGATTACAATTTAAGTATATATGTTTCGACCGTTGCGGAAAATGATTTCATACACTTTAGTGGACCGTTTATCTACGGACACATAAGGGTAATTTGCCTCGATTTAGACAGAATGCAAACAATCACTGATTATAAAATTCCCATTTTTTTTAAACAGTTAAAGATTGAACCTCCATCAGGTAATAATGATCTAAAACGTTTAGACTATTTTGTAAGGGATTTTCTTTATCTTTTTTGTGGATATTTGTGCTGTCCATGCTGTTATAATTATTTATAATTACGGCAATCGAAAATTTTAGGCGCACCATATGAAAATCATTCTAGATTATTTGCGAAACGGTAACCAAGGTAATTTGTTTGTAACAACCCGCAGTACAAATACTTACAACACTTGACATATTATTTATAATACCAACTACAACCAGGTGAGACTAGTTATCTTTAAATTTTAATATGTCAAAGTAAACGTCTAATTTAGCTTTGATGAAATAATCAATCATTAATTACTATTGTGGTCATTCTATATTCATTAAAATATTTTCATGTTACATTTTGTAAGCAGATAAACTAGATAATAAGCGTCTACTGTCAGTTCGAATAAAACGATTATAAACATGATAGCTTTTATATATTAAGACATTATGATATTGCATTATTCACATATGCAAGATAATATGCCCAAGAAAATATTATTAAACACTTTAATCAGGGATATTGGTTTAATACTGCTTATGGCTTCTACTAGTATTTTATTTTTCCGTATGTTGCATGATTTAATTCCTCAATTTGTAAATATGTAATGCAAATACGCAAGAATTGTGATTTATTTTCTTTTTTAACATGTTCTTTGACAATTGTTAGTTTAATACATGTTTCCGATAGATCACACGTCGTTTGCCCAACAAAAATGATGCAGTCTTTTTTATTAGGATTTGTCTGTTTTTTTAGGGTTTTGAATGGTGTATGCTTTAGTATTAATTTGATATTTTCGTTCATTTTTTTTCTTCCTCATTTTTTTTTCATTTTAATAATAATCTGTAGTATTAAAACCACAACTTGTTGGGTTATGTGAAAGTGAAAGATGGGGTTTTTGTTACGGAAGGAAACAGATCTACATAATGTATAATCAGCTAAAAACACTTGACATTAACTGTGTGAACATTTATGTAAAATGTGTTACTTTTGACGATATATGTGTATATATGTTCCGTTGCTTGATTTATATAAAAGACTGTAAACATATGGTATTGGTAAGTAACATTAATTTGCTTGTATATAACTTTGTACATCCTTGATAGCATTTGTAAAAGTATTAATGACCATAAAACAAGAATAAATCATTTGTGCATAACTATTCATCATCTATACCGTGATTAATATATTAGAAGTTTTCTATTTAGAGAGGTACTAGCTACGAGATATATATATATATAATAAATCCGTAGTCATACAAATTTTAATTTAACGCCTTAACTACAGATCGATAACGCATGGATTATGCGTGTGCTGTTATTTAAACAAAAATATTTAAACAAAAATAATGTCAACAATGAAAGTGAAACACATGTATATCATTTGATTGACTGATTCGATCAATAAAAAAAATCCTTTTTCTACAAGGAAAAACGATGATTAACACATATTTTTCAATCTATAATATGAAATTAAACCGACCTTAAAAAATTCAATTATACGAGTTCATTATCAATTTATATCTATATTTATTTTGTTATCGCTCTAATGACCATCGGAGGTCTTCGGAGGTCGACTCAATAGTTAATTAATGAAGTCTAGACCAAAATACACCCGAAACCAAGCTACATAATTTCGAGCTTATGTTCTTTAAATTGCTTTTTTTGTACTTATTGTCATTTCGATAAATGTTTAACGTTGTTATAAATCAATATGAGAATTTGAGCCAAATTGGTGAACATAATTTTAACAGCTAGTTACTCTTAAAGTATATTTTAGCGCACATTTCATCAAAACTGTCTTTATCAAACACACATGATAAGATCTAGGTCGATTATAAAAACCCACAATTTGAAAGCATGTAGCCTTGATACATAACACTACAAACTGCTCAAAGTCTGAAAAGACCAGATTTTGTGCTCGACCAGTAAAGTCGATTACTCACCTAGTCTCGACATTTTCTCGACAGTACTTAACTGCACTCAATTGTACTCGACTAAGTCTTGACATTACTTAATTAGTCTGATTCAGTACTTGATGATCTTGGTGTAGTCTGAAATGTTCTCAACCAAGGCTCAACCAGTTTCGACTAGTCTCGACTTAGTTATAGCCAGTCTCGACCTGTCTCGACTAGTCTCGACATTCAAATTTAGGCCTGACTGGTGTAAATCAGCCAATCTAACTAGATTGAATATAGATCTTACAAAATTTCAGTTTATTTGGTAGTTTGATTCATTGCTGTAAAATGAAAGAATTTAATTTATAGGTAAAACAAAAATGATTAAATTAAGGTAGGCATCTTTAAAAAATTTTATAACTTTTTCAAATCAACTTGGATTTTCATCAAACTATACAGCTACCTTGGTAATAAATTGATCTTACTAATTCACAGGTTGTTATGATGTTTGGTGTATTGCTGTCAAGTGAACAAATTAAATTAATTTAGGTAAACAAAAAGCTAGAATTTGCAGTTCAGTCTATATCCAGATAGTACACTTTAATTCGTTTTATAACTTTTTCAAATCGACTTGGATTTTCATCAAACTATTCATCTATCTTATTAATAAATTGATCTTACTGAATCCCAGGTCATTATGTAGTTTGGTGTATTGCTGTAAAATTTAAGAATTAAATTAATCTAGGTAAAAAAAAGCTAGAATTTGCAGTTCGGACTATATTTAGATAGCACCCTTTAATCCTTTGTATTACTTTTTCAAATCAACTTGGAATTTATCAAACTATGCAGCTAGCTTAGTAATAAATTGATCTTACTAATTCACAGGTTGTTATGATGTTTGGTGTATTGCTGTCAAGTGAACAAATTAAATTAATTTAGGTAAACAAAAAGCTAGAATTTGCAGTTCAGTCTATATCCAGATAGTACACTTTAATTCGTTTTATAACTTTTTCAAATCGACTTGGATTTTCATCAAACTATTCATCTATCTTAGTAATACATTGATCTTACTGAATCCCAGGTCATTATGTAGTTTGGTGTATTGCTGTAAAATTTAAGAATTAAATTAATCTAGGTAAAAAAAAGCTAGAATTTGCAGTTCGGACTATATTTAGATAGCACCCTTTAATTCTTTGTATTACTTTTTCAAATCAACTTGGAATTTATCAAACTATGCAGCTAGCTTAGTAATAAATTGATCTTACTGAATCATAGTTCATTATGTAGTTTGGTGTATTGCTGTCAAATTTAAGGATTAAATTAATCTAGGCCAAAAAAAACTAGAATTTGCTGTTCGGACTATATTCAGATAGTACACTTGAATTCTTTTTATAACTTTTTCAAATCAACTTGGAAAATACGAATAGTTTACCGATCAGTTCTCGATCATTTTGATCTTTACTCGACTAATATCCGATTATTTCACGATCAACGACAACCTGTACGATATGTGTTCAAGATTATCTCGACCAATGCCCGATCGCTTCATGATCACTGCGACTTCCACATTATTTTCTTCCCAGACCAACTCGACCAATACCCGATGTCTATGCGACCACTTTCGACCACTCTCCAATCTCTACTCGGCCATACATGAGTATACATGACTGCTTCGCGATTCTTTAGAAATGTGATTAACTCTCTTAACTTTGCTTCTGCAAAAATATATTGTCACTATTTAATTTTAACTGTACTTAAATTCCTCTATGTACAGTACGCGTCTGTACTATTGCAAGGAGGTGTAACAATTTTAAAGAGAGAACACAGATACCAAAGGAGCAACCAAACTCAAAGGTCAAACCGTCAAAGCAATAGCGAAAAACGAAAGCCGACGAGAAGACAAACAGAATTGTACATAACTCAACATAAAAAATTAAACACTTAGCAACACGAAACCTAATAAAACCTGGGATGATCTCTGGTGTTTCGGAAGGGAAGTAGATTCTGCATGTTGGCCCCAGAGGATTTTTCAAATAAAAAAGTAACTGTGCATTAAAATTTATTTTTATTTAATTTATTTAGCCTTCAAATTAAGTTTTTAAGAACATCACTATTATATTTAAGCTATTTAATTCTTTAATTGGCTATTTTTGTTTGGCTGTCCCTATTTTTTGTATGTCCAGAATTTTTTGTAGTATGAAAATAATAAGATGTTGTATCATTGCCAATGAGACAACTCTCCACAGGACACCAAATAATACAGAAATTAACAACTATATGTCACCGTACAGCCGAATGTTTACAAGTACTTTTTTCATACTCTTTTTGATACAATTTTATAAAAAAAAAAAAACGAGACGAAAGACAAATGATTTTCATTTGAATTCGTGATAGATATAAGTTTCAGAAAAGGTATCATCAAGGGAAATTGTATTTTTGGTCAAATTTCGGAAAATATGAGACACATCTTAGGGCAGGTTGTTGCCATGGATACTCAAAAAAGAAATATCTTGAACCATTCAACTACTGTGTATCAGATATATGGAAAATACTAATAACATACATATGCACATAAACGACACAAACAGTAGGCTTAGTTTGTAAGAAAGCAAGGAAAAGGGGATGGACATATTTATGTTTATTTCTATTTGACATCACTACTAATCCAGTGACAAATCTCATTATGAGGAAAAGTTCAGAAACATTCACATAACAAATCAGCGACCTACTTTACTTTCAGGAAGTTTTTATAACAATTGGGGTCCTCTTTGTTCAGTTCCTGCAAGTACCTCATACTTTTGATTTTGCCATTTGACATTTGACTTTCCGTTTTAAATTTTCCTCGGAGTTCAATATTTTTGAGATGATTATTTATACTGCCCACACAGTGGTCGCCTTGTCAGCCACTGTATTATCTAGATTTTTCGGCACCATTTGCTGTTTATCCCTTTTTGTTTGTTTTCTACGCTCGATTCAAGCTCCGTCACAGCTATTAACCTGTCTATGCTTTAGTATCTGAGCTCTAACCACCTTGCCAAACAATCAAACTGATTTATTTCCATGTAGATATTTTAAATGTATAATTTTACTCAGACCTTCTGTGAACTACCGAATCTAACCAAATAAACGGGGAACGTGTCCATTGGACACAGATAATGCCCAAGCTGGCATATAACTTTATAAAGAGTCATTACTCAAGAACGGTAAAAGTTACACCACCCTAATTCGCACCTGATATGTGTTTTATGGAATTTCGTTTCATAAAATTTGGTTGAGGCAAATTAAAAGAACGGAAACTTTACGTACTTACGGACAGACAAGCGTAACACTTAATGTCTCCTCCGTGTGATTTAAAAAAAAATCAGATGTTTTTATACTGACATTGCACATACCCGACCATTGCCCAACTATCTCTACGACCCTAATACGATCAAGACGATCTGGTCTGGCCGAGATCAGGCTGAAATCAAATATAGTTGATTTGGCATAGCTAATCGAGTAAAGATCGTGTAGAAATTGTGAATTGGTCGGAATTATCGAATATGTACTCAATTAGTGGTCGTGGTGGAGTCGTTATAGAGTCGTGAATGGTCGGGTTAAGGTCGTCTACAGTCGGATAGAAGTCGTATACAGGCCCGATCTGATCGGCAGTGTGAACCTAGCATTAATTGGGCTGATTTACACCAGTCAAGACAAAATTTGAAAGTCTAGACTAGTCGAGACAGGTCGAGACTGGTTGAAACTGAGTCGAGACTAGTCGAGACTGGTTGAGCCTTGGTCGAGACCATTTCAGATTACACCAAGATCATCAAGTACTGAATCAGACTAATTGAGTAAATTCGAGACCTAGTCGAATACAATTAAGTACAGCTAAGTACTGTCGAGACAATGTCGAGAATAGTTGAGTAAAATGTGTGCTCGACTTTACTGGTCGAGCACAAAATCTGGTCTTTTCAGACTCTGAGCAGTTTTTAGTATAATATGCTGTTAATGTTTAATATAAATCCCAAAACCAGTCGAAATTTGTACGTGCACTTATCATTTTTAATTGAATAAAAGAAGAGCAATGTGATATAAAGCTGGGGTCACACATTCACGATTTTTACTGCCGTATTTCACAGGACCATTCCCGATTAAAATTTGTCAATAGTCTGATCAAGATCCTGTGAATCGTGGATGGAAATTCAAACTTTAATTAAAATTTGTAAAAAAATAATTTAATCACGACACCAATCAGATGTTGTTCAGGAAGCGTCGATATTAAACCGTTTCGAAGCCAATTTATCCTGATAATCCCGTTCGAAATTCGCTTCTAATCCGATTTGTATCTTTCGCCTGGTAAAATTCGACCGAGTCTGTCACGAATGCGTCCCGATTCGGTAATCCGACAGAGGTCAGACATTGACCAGACAGCTAACCGACGCTGACGGAAGTTATCCGTTAGAAAACTGTCGGCATTCTCGGGATGATCAGGTGCTGTCGGACTGTAATCCTATCACGGTCCGCTCTATCGCATTGCAAACGGTTTTGTCTGGTCTCAGTCGTATGTATTCTGTAACTGTCGGGGCTCTGACGTGGGTATCTTGACGAATTTCAAATTAATAACGGGAATGTTTTGGAACGGTTTCGGCAAAAACGGTTCGCAATCGACAAGATCTGGATGCAATCTGGACTCAATCGGTAGAAAAACAGCAATGAAAAATTTCTCCAGATCATTCCCGTTTCACAGGACACCGTCCAGAATACACAGAACATTGTTAGGAATTCGATTCCATTCAGCAGAATCTGTCGACATAGGCACGATTGTAATCCGACTAGACAAAATCCGCTAAGTTTCCCCGAATGTTACTGGACGCACCTAACTGTCGGGGTGCTTTGCCGAACTTTTCGGAACCTTCTCGACCCGTAGGAAGATGTTACGAACTTAAACGAATGCGTTCAGACAATGATAGGACATTCCAGATAATTGAGGATAGTAATCCGACTTTTTCACTTTTCGTGTCGTATCGCTGTCTGATCTCAAACGGGAGCAATAATCGGTAATGTGTGAACAACTAAACTTACCGTATATCAGAATACGTGTCCAAATACTTTTGATACTATTCAAGTATTCGAACATATCATCGTATTTCAAAGATGTTAGTTTGATAAATAGACTGGCAGTAAGTCAACTATATGTTATTTTAACTCAGAATTACTTTATTTTCAGTAGTTTTAAAAGAAGAAAAGAAATATTAGTGCTTACGTTGATGGGATTGCTCTGAATTGAAGATATTCGTGTAACTCAAACCTTCTTGGTGATGCTATAACATTTGCAAAAATACATTCATATCATTAGAAAGCAGTATTAATTTCATCAAAATGAATGTTTCCAAAGCCAACTACACTAACATAACTAAATATGGATATGACCTCAACGAACGTGTGTCTAACATTGTATCAATGGCAAATTTGCTGCAGATAATGTTTCTTTTAGTTGCAATGCCAGCAAATTGTTTTGTATTATATATTTACAAATTCAAAAAACCTAAAGGTGACAGATTTGGTGTCGTATTGTCTTCATTAGTCGATTTAACAGCTTCTGTATTTGGATCGGCATGTTGTTTTGCTATAAACACTAATCCAGTTAATTTTTATAGCGATTCACAATGTGCGTTCATTTTAGGTAGTAATATGCTTTTGTGGAATTTATCTGGAGTTTGCATTCTTAACGTTACTACATACCGTTATATCCTCCTTAGATATCCTTCGTTTCAACTAAATAATAGGAATCGACAAATCCTCACAGGGATAGTGATGTTAGTTGCCATCGGTTTCTCAATTCCGGCTTTCATATTTTATGGAGAAACAAAAATCGGCATTCGTCTCCAAAACTTCACCGCTTTCGGGAAAATGTGTGGAGCATCGGGAATACTTGAAAAGGGACCATTATTTCAGGTATACCCGATAGTTGTTTCAGTCATTTATACTTTTGTATTTCTCTATTTAACTTTTATACAATTAAGACTATTAGTACTATTTTACAGAGGACTTGCTAAAATGGAGCGAATACCACCATCTTTCCGCCATGGAACACTTGCACATCTTAAAATTATGGACAACTTCAAAATAATTGATAGATATGCAGACAAAAATTTCTTTGTCATAGGCTCAGATGCGTTGATTTGTAAGTCCTGTGAAAAAAAATCAATGAAAATAACATGTGGAACTGATGACAGACTGGGAAAAAAAAGTGCCTATGAAATGATGTTAGATATTGATATAATCATTCCAGAGAATACAAATCTAATTGATGATACGTCAAAAAATCTCAAAGATTCGAATAATTCAAAGTTAAAAATAGTTTCATCACCTAGGCGTGTCACGTGGTACTTGAATCAGGCCCTTATACTAATTTTTTTTGTTTATTTACTAATTGAAAGAGCTAGAGAGATGTTTATAAATACAAGTGTTTGGAGTGATATAAGTGAAATAGAATGGAGTTGGGGCTGGCTCTGTCTTGGAAATGTGATGTACGGTGCATTGAATCCATTTTTCCACTCGAATTTTCTCATTTTCGATACCCTAAGATCTATATAAAAGCCTGAAATATATCTTATTAACAAAATTACTTTTCTGTACATATCATGTCAGCAATACGCTTTATAATTATTTATTTTGAGCCGATATATTTTTATTCTTAAACTTTGTAAAATTGTGTTTGCTACTGTAAGTGTAGAATTAGTATTTACCGGAAGAAGCTACGTGGTTTATAAGTAAAATTCGAAAATAGAAATAGAAAATAATGTTATTAACATTGAATAATATTTTCTATCCCAAGTGTCGCATTATCTATGAATATCGTACAAAGTTTTTTTTGCAACTGCATCAGATGATTATGGTGTATTCGCAACGTGCATCTGAGGGATACACTTTGAAACTTGGATTATGATTAGTTGTTTATACTTACATAATACACAATTCGGAATATAAACAGTAAACACATATGCCTTATATATATTTTTTATCATTGTGAGATCCTTTTTTCTAATTTTGACGAAACATCTTAACTATTGGTAAATAAAGTGTTACGTATAAAATCCATTAAGCATGCTGATCAACAATTTCCTTAATCTAAAGCTTCAATTAAGTATCCCTGTACTTTATCATATAACCATCACTTAAGGGGACCCGCGAGTCTGGATCATTATTCTTATTAAAAAAAAATTCTGTAAAGAAAGTTTATCCTATACTTAATTGAAAACTTAAATGATAATATGGGGTCACCGTTCATTCAAGCTCACAATCTGCCTTTGAAAACATCCATTTTTGTTAAGGTACTTTTTTTCTGTTGAAGAAAAAAGGTAAATTACAAATAAAAAAAGAAAGAAATTACAGAATCGCTCAAATTTTACAACAGGTTAGTTTTAGTAGAGTTTATTTGAAAAAATAATGCAAAATATTGGTCACCGATGAGTTAAAAAGTTATTTCAAATTTTATGCAAAACATATACATATTTTTCAGCAAAGGGAGATATTTTGGAGCTTCTTCAATGATATATACATTTTAAAAGTCATCCGGGGCCAAAACGAATTGATTTTTTTTTGTTGATTTTTTTGTACTTTATCATAAAGTAACATCTAAAAGTGTAATAAATAAAATTTGTAATGAAAATAAAGTTTTAATTTTTGCTGATTTTTAGCTCAACGGAGCCCGAAGGGCCCCATGTGAGCTTATGCCATCACTTAGCGTCCGTCGTCGCTTCTCTTCATCCGTCGTCTTCTGTCGCGATCGTTGTCGTAAACTATTTCAAAAATCTTCTCCTCTGAAACTACTTTGCGAAATACCTTTAAACTTTAACTAAATGTTTCCTTACGGTATCTAGTTTATAAATTGTACCCGAAGTTTTGATCTATCGACAAACATGGCCGCAATGGATAAAATAAGAACATAGGGGTCAAATGCAGTATTGGCTTATATCTAAAAAAAAAAAAGCTATTAGAGCAAATCTGACAATAGGGTTATAATGTTCAATTGGGCAAAATATATCAGCCCGAAAATTTTCAGACGAATCGGGCAAACCCATTGTCACTAAGTGGGTAGTTTAAGGAAATTTTCAATTTTTTGTTATTATCTTGAATATAATTATACAAAGTTGATAGATATAAACTGTAAACAGCTATAACGTTCAGCAAAGTAAGATCTACATAAAAATTGATATAACCAAAATTGTCAATTGACCCCTTAAGGAGTTATTGTCCTTTTAAGACATTTTTTCACAATTTGTGCATCAAGTTTGCTATTAAAAAAACCTTTTCCTCTGCAACTACTATGTAAAATACCTTCAAACTCTAACTAAATGTTCCTAAGGGTATGTAGTTTATAAATTGTATCCTAAGATTTGATCCATCGACAAACATCGAATACAGAGCATAGTGGTCAAATGCAGTTTTTGGCTTATATCTCAAAAACTATAATTGCTTTTAGAGCAAATCTGACTTGGGTCAAATTGTCCAATAGGTCAAAATCTATCAGCCCTGAAAATTTCAGACGAACCGAACAACCAATGGTTGGGTTACTGGCACTGAATTGGTAGTTTTAACCAAATTTTGCAGTTTTTTGTTAATATTTTGAATACCATTATAGATAGATATAAACTGTAAACAGCAATAATTTTCTGCAAAGTAAGATCTACAAAACAATATTTGACAACAATTGTCAGTTGACCTCCTAATGAGTTATTGCTCTTTAAAGAATATTACACAATTTGTTCATCAAGTTTGCAGGTGAGCGATGTAGGCTTTTGAGAGCCTTAATTACACTGACGGAATTCGAAAATGTTCCCATGTTTTTGGTATTATTCCTTTTAACTTTCTTACCTGTAATTTTATTTATGTTAAAAATGCCCGTTTACTTCATTTTGAAGTTATAAGTGACCTTCACTTTCTTGTCAGACATATAATATGATCTATAGAGAGAGAAAAAAAATGTTGTTGATAGATAGTTTATTTGTTGTTTGAACGGTAGTTAAAAATAATTACAAATGTGGATTTAAGTTTTCTAGGCATTTTTTATGAAGATTCCAACATTAAAAGCCTCTCGGGTTTATCTTGTGTAAATTGACTGTGCAAGTTAGTATATAATTCTGGTGTAATTTCATGTTTTGTAGTACATGTATATTTGTTTTCTTTTTCTACAATATTTTGCCCGAGCTTTTTTAACTAATAAAAAATATCTAATCCAGTCTTCTGTATACTTTTTAGTTTTATAGTTTCTGATGAGATGTGTCCGTTCTCATATATTTTATTAGTAATTATGTACAAAATATTCAATTCAAATTTGAAAGAAAAGACATTTCCAATTTTCTTTGGTAAGATAGTTCCTTCATTTTTGTTTTCTTACCGTAATAAATTATATTGGTATAATTCTTTGACCTTCTTTTACTTTTAACAATGTTTGACTTACAATAATTTGTATATTTCTGGTAAAAAATAGTTGTATTTAGCTAAGCATGTTTATATTTGTTGAGTTTATTCCGTATAAAAACAAGTCTCTCCAAAATTTGTTAAAGTAAAATCTGGAAATAGTTAGTCGGTTACATTTCTTCTTTTATAAGTGTTTAATCCCATCTGATTTTTAACATGCTTAATAATCTTAGTCAATATTTTTTATCCTCCATCAAGAAGCTGAATATAATGCAGAACGTTTAACTCAAATATTTGAAATGAAAGTCAGTAAAAATATGTTGAAACTTGAAGAAGGGCAAATTACCAAAAAGGATCGGTAACATGAAACATTTATCTTAATAGTTAAACTATGCCTGAGACAGGGATAACCAAGTTACTTAGCGATTCCTTACATTTTTTTTAAATAAAAAACAATTTATTAAATTCCGAAGACTTCGCTCTTCATTACCCTTTATATCGTGTATCGCTGTAACGAAAAGCTATTTCAGAACAGGATATTTTGTGCTTTATCAAAACAAAACTAATCATATATTTGTATATACTACTTCTTGGTAATATATTTGTGTTAATATAAGAAACAGAACTGAAACAAGGAAGTTTTGATGACTGACTATACTTTGATACAAGGGAGCTTTATATTGCGGACGCCATCAAGAGTTGGTTGACCGTAGTGAGTGATCCGTTTCACAGATAAATTCCGAAGACTTCTCTCTTCGTTACTGTTTATATTGTTAATCGCTGTAACGAAAAGCTATTTCAGAACACGAGATATAATTTTATTTTATCATAACAAAATTAGGCATATTTTTGTATATACTACTTCTTGGTAATACATTTGTGTTAATATAAGAAACAGACCTGAAACAAGGAAGTTGTGATGACTGGCTATATTTTGATAAAATCAAATAAACCTGATAAAGAGATTAACATACGGGAAATGTATAATAACAGACGCAAATGAATGTCCTAATGATAAATTAAGCTTACAATGTTGTTTTTATCAATCTAACACTTTACTTTTCAATTAAAGTTTTAATGAAATAACTTACATTTCAAATTAAGTGTAAAAGGGTGGTATGGGAAAGAAAAGTTTCATGCAATCTCATAAGTCGGAGTTACACTACCATCGCCATTTAAAAGTCGAACAACGATAAAAAAAAAAAAAAAAAAAAATGAACACAACATGGAGCACTACACACTGTCAAACATGAAACTCTTCAAAAACTTTGATTCAATATCTATGAATTATATCAGGTGATTTTAAAGGGTATGCAGATCCTGTCCCACATATTGCACCCATGATCATCCTTGTGAGTATTTAGGTGACGAGTGTCATTCGCAAATGTCAAATTTGAAGCCAAATTGACAGGATTTTTATGGCAACCGGTTGATATCTACTAATACATACAGACATTCAATGAAAGTCACTCAACACGTGATTGTGTATGAAAATATTCTATAAAGAAAATGAAAATTAACCTTAAAGATTTATAACGCCCGAAGTGTATCTCTATATTTAACTTCTTCGGGGAGCTCTAACACAAATAATTGAAAGCAAAGGATAAATAAATACATCAAAACGTTAAGTCATATATATCTTTTTTTAAATTGTTAAAAAAAAAAAGTCATTTCTTGATTTCCCAGTTACATATATTAAATATTAAATGTTTGACCGAAGAAACATACCAATCAAGCGATTTTGTATTTCTAGGAAAAGGGAAATTCTTTTTCTTACTAGGTTATAACTTCGTGTATTTGTTAATTTTAGAAAAAAGAATAAAACAAGTCGAATACAATTCCTAATTAAACTTTTTTGATACAATCAATTGGAAGGATACAAATTTTATCATACGGTATACTCACACTTAGCAAAGGAAGAAGATATTCTGATTAAAAGGTTTTATACAATGCAGGTATTTTTTTCTTCAAATTAACACCTATTTTTAAAAGTATTTTTACAATATATATTTCATGAAAAAAACCTACATTGGATTATGTTTTTAATTTTATGTTTAATCATTCCCAACATTTCTTTATGTCATAGAAAATTGAATAATTATTATGTTGAAAATAGAGAAGTGATGAACTGTTTCAATATGAACAAATCCTTATATTTTACTTATTGTGGCTTCTTGATATATGTTCAAGACTTTACGTTACTGAATGTTTGTGTTGAAATTGCAAATGAGATGATAAGAACAGTCGAAAGAGTTTATTTCAAGCTGTTCACAAAATACAAATTTGAAAATCTGACAGAAGTGAGGTTCGTGAGATATTTCATGACGGTTAACTTAATTACGATGGCGTTCGTAAAACTGAATGACCGTAGTATATAGGAATGGTAAGTTTACTTCAAGAAAAGTCTATATTTTACAGATACTGGACTGTCAAACAACAGTAGGACTTTCCATTTCTACATAGCAACATTCCAGCGGCGCCTGCATACTGCGTTTATATTCACCAATTGATACAATATTCCAAGGCTTGTATTTCCTGTCCTGATTGTCTTGATAAAGGGTCCCTGTTCACAAGGGAGCTTTATATTGCGGAAGCCATCAAGAGTTGGTTGACCGTAGTGAGTGATCCGTTTCACAGATAATAGTGGATATGCTCCTCAAGTCGTTACTACAATCCCGCCGCATTTCACGAATGTAACCTACCGAATTAGACTTATCTTATAGTCGAATATAAATTGCCTGCCTGATACATGTACGCACTAAGCGATATCCGATAAAAATATGATAAAACAGGACCGAAAGATACCAGAGAGACATTCAAACTCATAAATCAAACATAAGCTGACAACGCCAAGGCTAAAAATTAAAAAAACAAAACAAAACAGACAAATAATAGAACACATAAGACAGCATAGAAAACTAAAACCTCAGCAACATCAACCCCACCAAAAACTTTGGGTAATCTCAGGTGCTCCGGAAGGGTAAGCATTTCCTGCTCCACATGTGGCACCCGTCATATTTTTACAAACCCGGTATATAGTCTAATTCGGTAGGTCACATTCATGAAAAGGGAAGGGAATTGTAGTAACGACGAAAGGAACATATCCAATATCATCTGTGAAACATTTATTCCATAACGGTCAACCAACTCGTCATGGCGTCCGTAAAATGAACGAAGGGATGATTTCAACTTCACCATTTGGAACTCTTTGTTTAATAGCTTTCTTGCAAGCAGCAACCCTCTATCAAGTAAATTATGATAGAAAATACAAGCCGGGAATTGTGTATCTATTGGGAGATGATGTATACCCTGTCCGCAGACGCTGCTGGAGTGTTGCTACATAGAAATGGAAAGTTCACAATTGGGAAGCTCAAATTACTTCTTTTGTCGTCAAGTTTTGTTTTCAACCGACCCTCAATGTCAATTGCTAGATGTAAGTCTAGATATTAGGCAGACTTCACTGTATCTGTTGTATCCTTTATCTCTAGTTCGATTGCATAGATTCGCTCAATAAAGTCACCAAATTTTGAATTATATAGTGAGAGAACACCATCTATATAGCGGAAAGTAAAGTTCAAGGATAAAGTTAAATTTGGTAGTAAATCATCAGTATAGACACGAGAGACAAAAACAAATCATGAAGGGATGCTGTAAATGTGAAGGCAATAGTTAGGACACCCGTTATATAGAAGAGGGACGAGGGATACCAAAGAGACATTTAAACTCGAAATCAAACTGACAATGCAGGTCTTAAAAAAGAAAAACAAACACAAACAGTGAAGAAAACAAAACTTAGAAATTCAAAGATTTGAGCAACACGAACACCACCAAAAACTAGGGGTGATCTCAGTTGCGATTGAAGGGTACTCCGATCTAAATCCATGTGTGGCACTCGTTAAGATGCAACTTTGTGTTTTTATAAAATAACATTGTACTAAGAAGAACAGAATGCATATAACAATAGAAACAAGACTGTAGAATAAAACACGGAACAATTATAAGCTGTGTTATATATGTATACTTAAGGGTCAATTCCTTTTTAATATCTCTGCCATTAATTAATTTCCTGTCTCGTTCAAATATCTCTTAAACCATTTAAATCATATCTCAATGTATAGGCGACACGTTTACACTTCGACACAGGAAAGGACTCTTTGGTTTATTTTAAGTAGATTTAATCATGTAAAATTGAATTAGTACATAGACAATAACTGTTTAGTGTCTTTAAATATCAGCTGTATTTGTACGAGGCTAGGAAACAAGGTGTATGCGAGCTTTTAGCGATTTATTACACCTGTTTCGAGCCGAGTACAAATACAGCTGATATTTAAAGACACTAAACAGTTATTGTCTTTATCCTGCAATTAATTCTGTATATTATTTGTGTTTTGAAAGACACAAAACACATGTTTTGCATTTATTTTCGATTGAAAATCCCTTGAGGCCCGTGTAGTAATACGATACAGTAATCACACATTCAGCTGAAGACGGGGTCGCAAAAAAAGAATCTCGAATGGTCAACAATAATACATCGCTCAAGGTGAATAATTATCTATTTTAACATAACAACTAAATTTAACGGGAAAAACAAATAACAAAACACTGTCCAATTTGAAACAGTAGTGTATGAGTTGTCATACGCTTCAGACTCTACATTCACTAAACATGCATGCTGAAATTGACATGTTTGTTTTTGTTACACAATCCTACACATTCAAGTTTTGAAATCAATAGTTGTCATCGTAGTAAAGACTGCTGTTCATGTGTGTATGTTATCAGAAAATTGGTGTGATTCTTATTGCTCTAAAGAAATGATTGAAAACAAACCGAACGTTTAAAAGTAATCGTTAATCCGCAATACACATTCTGAGGTCACGCAGGTTCATACAATATTCAGTCCGGCAGTGGGCGGAGCTTTTAGGCGATATCTGTATAGTATACAGATACAGCATAGCGATATCTGTAGGGCTGTGTCTATATAGTAGAACACCCAATTGCAGGATAAATTTTGATAATATATTTAATTGATACAATAAAATTTATAAAATTTTACAGACTATAATTTAATTATTTGCTTATGAGAATAACCATGTTGAATATTGGTAAACTACGTTGAATTCATTATATTTGTGGCTTGATAAATAACTTATAATTCAGAATGATTGATGCTAGTCTACAGCACGACAAAAAAGTTTGAATTTTTATACACTATCAATACCATTAAGAAGTAAAATAACAAAAATACTGAACTCCGTGGAAAATTCAAAACGGAAAGTCCCTAATCGAATGGCAAAATAAAAGCCCAAACACATCAAACGAATGGATAACAACTGTCACATTTCTGACTTGGTACAGGCATGTACAAAATGAAGGATTAAACCTGGTTTAATAGTGCCAAACCTCTCACTTGTACAACAGTTACGTGACTTTAGCTGACAGCATATTACCCTTCGATTCAGTAATCAATATATAATTTCAAATAGACTTTTGACTCATTCAATTTTTCTATTAATAACACAAAAACAAAAT
Organism: Mytilus edulis; assembly: GCF_963676685.1. Taxonomy (NCBI): domain Eukaryota; kingdom Metazoa; phylum Mollusca; class Bivalvia; order Mytilida; family Mytilidae; genus Mytilus; species Mytilus edulis. The sequence continues at coordinate 40,622,663 of NC_092355.1, forward strand.
AAATAAATGCACAATCGTTATTTTCATTCTCCTCCTTATATTCATAGCAATCTAACATAAAGAAAATTTATGAAACCATGCATCTACACATAAAAACCAATCTTTTGCCGTTATGAAATACTTAATAGTGTACTAACAATTATAAGCACTGTGATTGAAACCTACAAGAAGGGTTTTCATGTGGAAATAAAGAGCGCAAATCTCAGCAGATTCTTCCTTTGGAAACCTACAAGAAGGCATTCCATGAGAAAATTAAGAGCTCAAATCCCAGCGGAGTCTATGACGAAATCGAAAAGTACTGATATATATTATAACCGATATAATTGATCATTTGATTACAAATGACCACGAAGAAGTAAGCAATAGTAAGAATTCTTGACTGGTAGAGCAGAATCTGTGAAAGCTAACAAAATCAAATATTGGAAAAATATATCAGTTTTTTAGTCGACAATATCTAATTTTATTTTTGTTTAGTATACATTTAAAAAAAAATCTATAAAATTTCGATCAGTGATTTTTGTTTGAAGCGTGTGTTGAAACGTAGGAAATTGAATAAAAAAAACCATTGTATCTGAATTTGTATGCTATGTCTCATAATATTTTAAAAAATTATTAAGTAAATCTTATTCAAAAAATTCAGGCACAAATGGCGGATTATGGAATACTGTGGATATAGGGGTCTACACCTTTCAAAAAAAAGAATCAAAAGGGCATTTGAAAAAAACTATTCTATCCGTTAGAACTTTATATGGTCTCATCAATTTCTACAACATAGTTGTTTGCATGAAGACCTAAAGTCCGTGTCGAAAATCAAATATATGACAGGATTAACAGCAGTATTTAAAAGATATCCTCTGTAAAAACATAAAGCTATGAAGTATTCCACATCTGTTAACTCATCCCAGAAATTAGATATAACAGATCCTGCAATCATCAGGGCAAATCTAGGAAGATAAGAAATACAAGATAAAATCGCTATCAGGAAAAACATTATAAAGAATCGGTGTTTGTGCATTATTCGACATAGGATTTGAACAGTTGTTGATTTCCGCCTTGTACGGATTTCAGCGGGAACAGTTGATTTGTTCTCCTCGATTGTTCGTTCTCCCTCATTAGTCTGTTGTAGGTTGCTTGTTGTTGTTGAATCCAGATTTGTGCTGTAAGATTCAGCATCAGTGTAAGTTGATCCATCTGGATTGTTTGTATTTCCTAAACCCTGTTTTACATTGACGTTTTGTCCATAATTATTTTTCTTTCTAACAGATTCTTTCTTATAAATGATACGAAGTATTACAGAATATAATGAAATGAGTGCAAAAATCCCACACAAACTTGTCAATAATAATGTTACTGAATAACCAAATAGTAAATCTCGGCTCACATTTGTCACAGCTCCGCAATTATACCCCGTTATTGTTCTATTGTTGTATTTCAATGGAACCTCAGCTTCGCCGTACAAAAATAAACACGGTATTGATATAATTATAGATCCAATGATGATTGCTGTAATTGTCAGTCGTTTACTTCTTAGGCTCATGGAAGAGTTTAATAGTCGACTAACCTTTATATACCGTTGCACAGCAATTGCTAATAGCAACAGAGCCGAAATTAAGGCAATTGAATGATTTAAACTCCAGATCAATTTACATATCAAGTCATTTCGAAAATTTAAAGGATTAAAGTTCAAAGAAATGAGAAATGATGCGCCAGTACTACATGTTATAATATCAACAAAAGCTAAACATGGAATGAAATATCTGTCGTCCGTTTTTGATTTAAGTTTGAATGTATAAACGTACAAAACTAAGCCATTTCCAGCGAGGCTGGCGAATAGAAACACAAATAACAGTACAGTGTTTGGTATTAATAACTTAATCATGGCATTGTTAAGTTCCTTCAGATAAATGTTGCTGTGGCTTTCGTTTGAAAAATACATCCTTATTGTTGGAATCTAGAGATCTGAAATACAAAGTACATATTGCTCTTGTTAAAATATTGTTTCAAGCAAATTTGATGGCAATTACTTGATTTATTACAGTTAGTGTTAATAGCTGCATGTTTATTATATTGCTGTTCCATTTAAACCATAAAACCATATATTTCAAACTTATATATTTTACATTTTTTTTATTATCCAAAACAAGCACGTGGTCATGTCTGCATTATGCATGCTTCATTGAGAAAGATGTCACTATAAACATACAATCAAATCTGCTTTAGAGGCCACCTGTATTAAGCAAAACCCTGTGTTTAAAGACCACCAATTTTAAATCCCTCTGTAGTACATTTTATATAAATAACCTGTATCAAAAGACCTATTTTCTTAAGAGACCACTTTCTTGCTCTCCCTTAAGGTGTTTCTTAACAAAGGTTTGACTGTAGTTTTATTTTAAAGTTGGACAACAAGCCACTTTTTTTACACGATTTCATTTCAAAAATTGTATTTTCGTCCATATCACTTCTTTGATTTTTTAAAGTACTATAAAATTATTACCATTTTAGGATTACAAGTGTCCTTGCTGTCTCATTACTAATTTTCATTATTTTGTTTCTTCTTTTTGACATTCAAAGTTTAATTTCTGTATACATCTTTAAAGATAGGAAGATTTCTGTTAAATATATAGGAACTTACCTTTTCAGCTCAAGTTTTAATCGTTTGCTTCTCAATAGTCAACTGATCTTAATATGCCGTTTTTCCTTTGTTATCTATGTTTCAATTCAGTAGCTCTTCTTCGTAGAGAGACTGTCGTGATCATTTCATAGATTTTAATGGACGGTCCTTTAAAAGCAGGAAACGTCTATGCAACTGAGATAATTGACAACGATTAAATTTATGTTTCCTGTACTTCCTTTTTAAATTTTATGTTAAAAAACAAAATGTCAGTTTTCTACCCTTTAATCGTTATGCCCTGTCGTCTATTATCATATGTTAAGAAAAGAAAATGTCAGTTTTTTACCCTTTATTGTTATGTACTGTCGTCTATTATCCAATGTTAAAAAAATAAAATGTCAGTGTTTTACCCTTTATCGTTATGTACTGTCGTCTATTATCCTATGTTAAAAAAAGAAAATATCAGTTTTTTACCTTTTATCGTTATATAGTGTCGTCTATTATCCTATGTTAAAAAAAGAAAATGTCAATTTTTTATCCTTTATCGTTATGTACTGTCGTCTATTATCCTATGTTAAGAAAAGAAAATATCAGTTTTTTACCCTTTATCGTTATATAGTGTCGTCTATTATCCTATGTTAAAAAAAGAAAATGTCAGTGTTTTACCCTTTATCGTTATGTACTGTCGTCTATTATCCTATGTTAAGAAAAAAAAATATCAGTTTTTTACCTTTTATCGTTATGTACTGTCGTCTATTATCCTATGTTAAGAAAAAAAATATCAGTTTTTTACCTTTTATCGTTATGTAGTGTCGTCTATTATCCTGTGTTAAAAAAAGAAAATGTCAGTTTGTTACCCTTTATCGTTATGTACTGTTGACTATTATCCTATGTTAAAAAAAGAAAATGTAAGTGTTTTAACTTTTATATTTATGTACTGTCGTCTTTTATTCTATGTTTAAAAAAAATGTCAGTTTTTTACCCTTCATCGTTATGTACTGTTGTCTATTATCCTGTGTTAAAAAAATGTCAGTTTTTTACCCTGAATCATTCTGTACTGTCGTTTTTTATCCTTTGTTAAAAAAAGAAAATGTCAGTTTTTTACCCTTTATCGTTATGTATTGGCGTCTATTATCCTATGTTAAAAAAGAAAAAATCAGTTTTTTACACTTTATCGTTATGTATTGACGTCTATAATCATCATTATATTACCTGTTGTACATGTAATAATTTGATGTCATGGATTATGTGATGTAGTTTTGACTAAGCTGTTTGGGCTTTACTCATTGTTGAAGTGCGATGACATATAGTTAAAAATGTCTGTGCCCTTTGGTCTTTTGTTGAGAGTTGTTTAATTTTCAATCATACCATATTTTCCTTTTATATTTTCAACAGATTTGAACTAAATAAAGGAAAGAGTCAGGTACATTTCGGTCCCATTTGTTTATGTTTCTGTACACAAGTGTTAATTTTAGTCTAATTCTTTGATAACATATGATTAACTAGCAATTGACACAAATCAAAAGTTTCATATCAGTACTTACTTCTTATAAAAAAAAAATTATGCAATATCCATTGATATCAAGGCCACTTTTCAGGATATATTTCTATCACAAAATACGGGATTTGTATATAAAATTTAAACAAAACAGTGATAAACTTGTGATTTTAGGTTGCATGTGCAGCAGGTTCAGCTTACCCTTCCGCAGCACCCGAGATCACCCCAAGTTATGTTACGGTACATGTTGCTCGGTCTTTTGTCTTCAATGTTATTTTGTGTACTGTTGTTTGTCGGTTCGTCTAATTTAGCCATGTCAGTTTATTTTCAACTTAAAGTTTGAATATCCCTTTGTATGCGTTGCCCCTCTTTAACATGTTTAACATCAATTATATGGTCATTTTTATAAATTTCCTGTTACAAAACTTTGAATTTTTCGAAAAGGATTTTCGTATCCCATGAATAGAATACCTTAGCCGTATTTGACACAAGTCTTTGGAATTTTGGGGTCTTCAATGGTCTTCAACTAGAACTTGTTTTGATCTGAGCGTCACTGGTGAGTCTTGTGAAAACGAAACGCACGTATGGCGTTTTAAATTATAATCCGGGTACCTTTGATAAATATTTACATCCCTGGGTCGATGCCACTGCTGGTAGACGTTTCGTCCCTGAGGGTATCACCAGCCAAGTAGTAAGCACGTCGGTGTTCACGTGAATATCAATTATATGGTCATTTTTATAATTTTTTGTAACAAAACTTTGAATTTTTAGAAAAAGATTTTCTTATCCGAGGAATATATTATCTTAGCCGTATTTGGCACAATTTAAATACTGTAATTTGTGCATTTACGATATCAAATAGAAAATTCCGTTTGTCCAGAGATTACGACAGTATTTAAACAAACAAAGGTAGATGAAAAAAACTTTTACAGGTATTCTATGTATTTATTTTTTTTCGTGGGTAACAATTTTGTAGATTGAAGAAAACTTGATGTGGATACTTGATTCTATGTTTTTCCAAAATTCTGCATATACATGTAATCGTACAGCAATTTCGCAACTCGTTGAACATTTAAATTCATGTTCTCAATGTTCCCACTAAATCAACGAAACAAAATCCACAGTAGTTTAATACATCATAATAGATAACTGTTATTTTGTTGTTTACTTCGAGATTTTAACAAAACGTCATTTTACAAACTAAGCCGAATTGGATTGGCTATGTACTAAATATTTGTCTGTAATGGTGTTCTAGGTCGCCCCTAAGTACCAGACGTGTTTGGAACACATGGAAGTCCTTACACATGATCATTGACATTGTTAATCAACAGCCCAACGAGCAGGATGTTACAATATAAAAAGGAAGATTTGGTGTAACTGGTTATCAAATAAATCTCCACCAGAGACCACATGACGTATTAGCTAGCAATTATTGATCTCCGTACGGCCTTCAATAATTAACATAGCCAATACCCTAGACTAGTTCCAGATTGCAATATTCAGTATGTTACACATATACCAATATAACTCATGAGAGGGTATGGCTTATAGCTAATACCTGGAACGTAGTACCGGGAACCAGGAAACCGATACCGTAAAATCAGCTGTAAATGGTTAAGCCAGAGTCTTTGAACAAATGTCATTACAAATTTGGATTAAAAGTATACATTTTATTTTATTTTTATTTATTTACTATTTTTTTGGGGGGAGCAGATTTGAGTTATGTGTAGTCTTTTACCGTGCCGAGATGAATCTATATTATTAAACGTAGTGTTGGTCATTCAGATGAAAACGTGTAGGCATGTATGAGTTAACTGTCTAAACAATTAATGAATTATATATCAGTCAACATAAATTGTTTATCATAATAATTGCTGGATGAGGAAACCGCTACTTAATGACTACATTTTAAAAAAGAATCTTTCGAAAATATTGTGATTTATAAGTGCAATATAGACAATATTGCACCTTTGAAATCACAATATTTAATTTGATTTACATTCCATATCACTACACAAAAGGAAAGGACTTGTAAAAAAATAAATCGGACAAAAATTCAGGAAATCTGTATAGACTTTTTGTCTCACTTGTATTACATGCATAATGCTTCATTCCTTATTGAGCAATGTTCAATGGGTAAAAGTATAACAACAGTTATAAGATTTCTTTGCATATACAAATAACGCTGTATATGATGTATTTGTGTATGCCTCAGACACAAATGCTGGAAAGGATTTGGAATCCATATTTTTTTTAAATCATATCAAATTAATTTCATATTTCAAGAAACTATACGTATATTGTTTTTATACTGAAATCGATAAAAAATTAAAAATTTTTAAAAATATGTAACAAATATTGTTAAAAAAAAAAGTGTTTGGAATTTCCCTCTTGGGGTACCATTTTGGGGTATTCCCTATGACCGTAGTACAGGCGGTAGGACAATGACATTTTAAGGAATTAGAAAGAGAAAATGAACTTAATTAATAACATCTAATAAACATGGTATATAAATTACCAATTTGAAGACATAACAAGTTTAAATCCATAAAAGTTTGATCATTTTTACTACACGTTGTTGATGAAATACAGTAGTTCCGGTAAGAAGGCGGGGCTTATAGGTTAGTTGAGGTCATTGACGTATAAAGCTAACGTTTATACGTATAGCTTTATATGTATAGTAAAATAGCTTATTGCAGTATAAATATGTTTATTTGTTTGTATTCAATTACAGAAAACGGAGTTTTGATAAAAAGCCATCATTAAATTAACTGTTAATACCAAAATCTTTCAATAGAAATGTTATCTCCCGGCTCAGTGTTTCTTATGTTTTTTATTGTTTTCAATGTTCATCATATCTGTTTTGAATTGGCCAACTAACTGTTTAGATGCGGGGCGCTAATGGGTGGTCTTTTTTTAGACGAATCGCGTTTTTGTCAAATAATATGCCTTTCAGCTTTTTAACCACTGGGTCGATGCCACGGGTTATGGACTTTTCATTCTCGTCAGAAGCCTTGCATTGACATTTGATATTATACAAAATACTATTGACTTGACATATCAACGATATAAGGATGAGGCTTAGAAAAGGAGCAATGCGAGGCACATTTGAGCTTTTCCCCGTGTCTTGCCGAATCCTTATACTGTCGGAAACAATAACAGGTTGAAAACCGAGCTTTTTTTCAAGAGGTCGTATGAATATTTAAATATAATTTCGGCAACTTGTATTTAAATATTCATGAGTAATAGTGATATCGGGTCAGTGACAGTATATGACATGGAAATATACAGTTAACTACTCAAATAGAACAAGTGCAGTATAAATTACTTTATAATATTTCAGTTGTTCTTACTACTGTGTTTTTGATTATGTCGGTATATAAGAATAATGTAGTACAAAAGCAGTTTAACTAATCCAATTATAAGCTGAGTAAATTGATATTTTTTCGTTTTTATAAATGTTGGCAACAATAATTTACGATTTTTAAATCTCTTAAATCTATTTAGAAGGCAAATTAAGGTTTCAAAAACCGACACATTTGCATTGAACATTGTTCAGCTCCAACAGTAGACTGGCAAGTGTCTTTTGACTTTATTTATTCTACCATCATACAAAACTATAAATTCGACTATAAATTACAGATTATCAACAAGATATAAGATATTTTAACCTCAAGAAGTAGAATGTTAGATCGACACATCTTGATGTCTTTTTGTTAATCTTTCGAATACAAATATTTCACCTCTGATTATGTTACTACAGACCTATGCGTAGAACACGAAATGGTTTAGGTGTTGTTACTCAGTTAAAATAAAACATTTGAAGACAATATTGGACTTCAAAGGATGATGTAACATATCATGAGCAGGCTGACACAGATATATAACGTATTGTTCAACCAATGTGTGATAGTCGTTCTTCATTATAATGTTGTATAGGGGTTTATACGTAGCCCACTCCTGATTTTAAAGTAAGTATATTTTTTTATAATACACGAATTTAACATATCAACTGAGATATGCATATGTCTTACGATTTGGGCAATAATGTTACTTTTAAGAAATGAGAAGTTGACAATTTAAAAATCACTCTGGTCAATAGATACGGAATTTATAGATCAAAATATGAAGCAGACCGTCTTGTTTTACGGCACTATTAATTTAAAGTTGAATAAGGCCGTGTTCACATCAAACGCCATGTACAGTAAACTTGGTTACAATTAGTTTTATGTACTGGACATTGGTTTCACATTAAATTTGTTCACATCCATACACCTTGTTTAATTACCTGTACATAAGATTTGTTCACACTTGTAAACTCTAAAAAAACAGTTGTTGGCATGACACGGGTTATGTTCTTCTCATATATTTTATGATAGTATGATACTAAACCCCTAAAGGGAGGGATTGTACCTGATATTCATATGATGAAGACATAATCTTTCAATCAGTTTAATTGAGGTCTGGAGCTGGCATGTCAGTTAACTGCTAGTAGTCTGTTGTTATTTATGTATTATTGTCATTTTATTTATTTTCTTTTGTTACATCTTTTGACATCGGACTCGGACTTCTCTTGAACTGAATTTTAATGTGCGTATTGTTATTCTTTTACTTTTCTACATTGGCTAGAGGTATAGGGGGAGGGTTGAGATCTCATAAACATGTTTAACCCCGCCGCAATTTTGCGCCTGTCCCAAGTCAGGAGCCTCTGGCCTTTGTTAGTCTTGTATGATTTTAAATTTTAGTTTCTTGTGTATAATTCGGAGTTTAGTATGACGTCCATTATCACTGTACTATTATGCATATTTTAGGGGCCAGCTGAAGGACACCTACGGGTGCGGGAATTCTCGCTACATTGAAGACCCATTGGTTGCCTTCAGCTGTTGTTTGCTCTATGGTCGGGTGGTTGTCGCTTTGACATATTCACCATTTCCTTTCTCAATTTTATCTATTTCATTTAAATGTTCATTACGTAGAACCGAATGCAAAGTTTTCTAGCAGTAAGAGAACGACCATTTGACTTCAAATCAGCGCGAGGGGGGATCGATGGAAATATTCCGAACCCCAGTTGGATAAAAAAAAGGTCCTACAGATGATACAAAAATATTCTAAATCAAGAGTTTCCCAAAATATTATAGTGTTAAATGTTGAAAAAAAGATTGATGACCAGCATCGAAAAAAAAGGGAATAAAACGTTTGCGCGGAAAAATTTCTTGCTCAGATAAATTAGCAAAATACCCCCCCCCCCCCCCCCCCCCCCCTCCCCCCTCTTTTTAAGTTAAGTGGTTGCTTCTTTATGAAAGCCATTTTGAGGATTTGCAGTAGTTTAAAAATAATAAAGATGTCTCGATTAAGCATTAGAAAACGTAGGCTGCAGCAGCATGCTTACAGGCAAAGAATATATATTTTTATTCTCATAAAGGCAATGCATTCAATTTACATCGGTACCGAGATTGAAGGAAACGAAGGAATGATATATTAGGGATTACTATATTCCTATCTTTTCCGTTTGTTTCAAATGGTATTTCTTCTCCAAGAAGTATTTGCCAATGGGAGGTGGTAATGTTGGGTTTTTTTTTAGTTTTAAGGGTAATTTAACGGATCCGAGATACATGTACTAGACAAACAATACATTTACCTCACACTTTTTAAGTAAAACCTTTATGAGTGAATCGTTGTTTGAGTAAAGACCAGTGGCAAACATTTCTGTGCAAGTCAAGTCGATTCGGAAAGACCTTAATTTTCAAATGAATTATGTTTTCGGCAATGATGCTGCTTTGAGTCTTGATAAGGGCTTAACAAAGCTACGTTAAGTTTTAAAAAAAAACAAATAAATATATCAAGTTTAGACAAATATTTTTGTAAAGAACTTTATTAATAATTGTTATAAATATCAATTTTATTCAAAAATTGTTTCTTCCTTCAATATACGCGGTGAAACTAATGTTTTAAATGCCTAGTTTTGTAAACACTTAACCTACACAAGGCCTACATCGATTGTCGACTGCATGTAGACAAAACATGATTTAAACTACATGTAAACATTGAGTTTTATCAATGGGAACGTAAGTTTGTTTAGTTTACGTGTGAGTTACACTGACACAACACCGAGTTTAGGTCAATGTGAACACGGCCTAAGATATATATATATAGTGTAACCTGTCTTATCCTACACCTAAGTATTTCAAACATCCTGCTTTATCCAACACATGTTTATGGTCCCACACTCTCACGAATTTTCTTGTAGAAAAAAAATAAGTATTCCGACACTCTGCTTAATCCGACATTTTTTTCAGGTCATCCAGTGTGTCAGATTACACAGATTAAACTGTGACGCACACACTATTTTAAATCTTGGTGGTGAAGTGAAAGTATATTATTAATATATCTGAAAATGGAAATACTGTTCAGGTTACATGTGTGTATACATTTTCAAAAATCAGGAAACTGATGTTCAGTGGTTGTCGTTTGTTGATGTGGTTTATACGTTTTTTCTCCTTTTTTACATAGATTACATCTTTGGTTTTCTGTTCGTTTGGTTTGAAGGAAGTCATCTTTTGGGCCCTTTATAGCTTGATGTTCGGTGTGAGCCAAGGGTCAGTGTTAAAGATCGTACTTTGATCATTAATGGTATACTTACTTTTGGTGTCCGTCCTCTTAACACGTTATTCAAAGTACGCACAAAACTGTTTTTTCTAACCAAACTCATCAGCTAAAAATATGTCAAATGTGTCCAAGTCCGATGACAGACAAGGAAACAGAAAAAACTAAGCAAAATGACAAAGAGACAAAATTACCAAAGTTAAATAAAAAATTCTGACATTTATTCAAATAAAGATTTTGAAGGCTAACTAACAAGTGGTTTCAAAACAAACAGATGAGGAAACCATAAATATTAAAATCTTAAGTGTCATACGGATACACTCAAGATAAAAATAGCAGAGATAGGAATGTTCATCCGTAGTTTAAGTACTTTTGTATGTTATTAATTCAATATATTTAACTGAGGAAATGTTATCTTTCACAAGTCAAATGTCTAAATTGCAAAAGAGGGGCGAAAGATACCAGAGAGAAAGTCAAACTCATAAATCGAAAATAAACTGACAATACCATGGCTAAAATGAAAATTACAAACAGACAAAAATGGTGCACAAGAAACAATAAAGAAAACTTAAGACTGAGCAACATGAACTCCACTAAAAAATGGGGGTTATCGCAGGTGCTTTGGAAGGGTAAACAGATTCTGTTCCACATGTGACATACGTCGTGTTGTATGTTATTTCAAATCCGGTAATGGAAAAAACGTTTTTTTAATTACAATTTGATATGTGGAGAAAACTTCCATTTGATTATTATTTCATAACAATAAAATTGAGTGCAGAACTAAAGATTAGGCCAGTGGTCATTTACAATGCCATGACAATAATATTGAAGTGACTACAAGACTACAGTCGACAAAACACAACAGATAGAAAATTCACTGAGCAACACAAACCCCAATGTTATAAAAGAGGGGCGAAATATACCAGACGGACAGTCAAACTCATAAAACGAAAATAATTTGACAACGTTAACGCCATGGCTAAAATTTAAAAAGACAAACAGAAAAACAATAGTACACATGACACAACATAAAAAACTCAAGAACAAGCAACACGATTTTTCATATAACGTAACTATTCATTGAGCAAGTCGTAAAAACCAAAACCTCGCAATGTTTTTGCAAATTTACATTCTTTATTAGTACATTCGATATTCTTCTAATATATTAGATGAAACTTTTTCTACGATACACATTGTTCTGAAACCTTCAGATAAGGTTTTGCATGGATAGTAATGCTTGCTTTTTAAGGTTCTAAAAGTTTAAATCAAATCAGAAACCTTTTAATTGCAGAGGTTAATTATAAGCATGTAACTTGTATGTGGACACTATGTCTTCCATCAAGATTTTGAAAATGGCCTAACTTTTATGCCGGGAACATGTATATTACACGCTAACCTAACGTTCCAAACTACGGTGAATAATTAATAAGCATTTCTACAGAAGGAAACTGGGATTTAAATATATTAAAATTAAAAGTTTTCTAAAGTTAGTTCCTGATACAGAGACTTCTACACTCTTTCTTGAAAGAAGTATCGAAAACCGAATAAACAACTGGATTTAAAATGTTGTTTAGTAAATATGCTCTGTATAAAAAAAGACAAAAGCTGTACTGACGAGTTGTCAACGTTTGCCAAAAATTAATGTCAGCTGACTCTATAATCATAATAATGATTCTCGGAAAATAGGATACGGCAAATAAGGCTGTTACAATTATAAACATGACTGATATTTTATACTTCCGTATCATGCATCTTAACACTTTTCCTAAGCTACTTCCTTGTTCCCTATTTATAGTATGTCCAGTCGTGTTATTAAGGTCGTTACAATTGTGTGTGCTTTGACTATCTTCTCCGATATCACTGCTACTTTCAAAATGTTGTGGGTCGTGTTCTGACATTTCTGATATTTTATAAGATTGTGATGTTTCTTCGTTTTCTTTTTGATTACTCTTCTGTTCAGTTTTCCTCATGCTCTGATTTGACCTCTTCTTTTTCCAAAATGATTCCTGCTTATAAATTGTCTTCATGATCAAAAAGTATAAGATCGATATTGTTAGGATACCAGTAAAACAGAAAAACAAGAGGAACACGGAATACCCTATATCATATCGTCTATCGATATTTGAATCGACAGTACATCGATAAACTGTAATGTTGATACCATCGTTTTCAATATATTCATCATCTACCCCGTAGAGGAATCCACTAGGAACTACTAAAAGTATTGAAATGACTATAATCAATTTGATGGCAAAACGCTTACTGTTAATAGTCATGACTGATCTAAATGGTCTGCAAACTTTAATATATCGTTGAACGGCTATGGCAACTAGCATAAGTCCTGAACTAATCGATGTAAATTTATTCACAGTCCACATTAGCTTACAGATTAGGTTACTTCGGAATGTAAGTTGATTAGTATTTACCGCAATTGAAAATGATGCACCAATTATACAGGCTATCATATCCATTAATGCTAAGAACGGAATAAAGTATCGGTCGTCTGTTTTTGATTTAAGCTTGAATGTATAAATGTAGAGCACGAGTCCATTTCCAAATAATCCTGCTATCAAATACATTGCAAGTATAACTATGTTAGGAATAAGCGAAACAAGTTTATCATTATTCAGTATTTCCAGATGATCTACAAATATTGCTTGTATTGAGGAATTCATAACTCCGTCTTTTGTATTCACAGTCTCGCCAAAATGTTACAAACTCTTATTGGGTAGTTTTCAAACAATCGGCTAGTATTCATTCCTTGATATTACAACCTAATATATAAAAAAGTACAATATTTGTTTTCGGAAGGCACAATTAACACGTATTTAACTTGGAAAATGTATTTTTATATTTGTAAATCTGACAGTATTTCCTTTAAGAACTTCTATCTGCAAAAAACTATTAATTGTGACTCAATAAAACATGACTGTGTATGATTATAATTAGAACACATATATATTTCTGAAACAATTAAAAGCACTCAAATCGACCTTTCTCATCATAACTTACAAAGCAGTTGAGTGAAGTATGAGTTATCATAGTAATGTCTAGATTATCCAACTGATCAGATGGTTTCATGTTTTTATTATTTTTTAGGAAAATTGTTCTGAAATTATTGGTAGTTCTTTATCTATATTTTTTTGTTATTTTTGCAGAAAGAATGAAACAGGTGTTACTTTATCTACGATAATTCCTTATTGACGTGTGACGTATGTAATAGGAGATTTGACAAAGAAATTTAGATATGTTGGGCATTGGAAAATTCAGAAGAAGAAAAAAGCGACACATAGATTCATTTTGAAGCTCAGATATCATTTATCATATTGTAAGAGTTTTTAATGTTAAAACAAATAAACCAACGAGAACAAAAAGAGTCTCGAAAGAGGCCTTTGTTTTTAAAGTAGTGGAATAAGCTGCAGAAAATGTATAGGTCAAAATAGAATTGTATTATATTCCAATATTCCTTTTGTATAGAGCTCATGTATAATAAAACTCTTTTGTTGGCAAAACTAAAACTTAGTTTTGAAATTTCTTAAGTCAATAGGTGTAAGTCTAAAGACCTAAGTGGGAGAAAGGAATTAATGCTGTTTTATTTTTGGTACAATTGTTCAGTTTCGGAAATCAAATAGTAAATGTTTGACATATTGCAAAAGCGCTTATATAATTCCTTTTTAGTTATCAGACCAGATATCATTATAATGTACTAAGAGTATTCAAGAAATGGGTAAAACGTAAGTTCATTCAATTTGACAATGTTAACAGTGAATGTGTCATAAAGACATCAACCTGTCCAAATGAAGAAAAAAAAATACCCAACCACCAATGGGTCTTAATTGTCTTATGGAAAAATGCCAAGTATATTGGGTGTTTTGTATGACGTGTTCTACAAAAACTCATCACTACAAATTATAAAGAAAAGTGGTTTCAAGGTCTCTAAACAGTTTGTCGAATTCATTTTTGTGTACCAGATTTATGTGAACTTAACCTTTTCAAAATATGTATCCCACACTAGGTCAAACGAAACATTGTAATGTCCGCTCTACAAGTTTTATCCAAGAAAACCCATTAAGTCAAATAAATGCTCAAGAAACATTAACTCCCAAAAACATCGCGTAATTTAATACCATATACTTACATAGCGTTCACACCATCAGTGCAGAAAAAATGTAATTGGTGAAAAATTACACCATGACCATAACCAGTAGGAATCTACCAACGAAGCCATTAAAATTGATGTTTGAAATATAAACATAAGTATAATACCATTGCGTATATTTTAATATTAAAGCATGCGATACTAATAGGAGCACAAAACACCTCTTTCAAGAATAAGCATCATGGTCTGGATATTTTAAGGGCTATATTTAAAACGTCAAAATAAAGGCAACAGTAGTATACCGCTGTTCACAATTCATAAATCGAAAAAGAAAAAAACAAATCCGGATTCCAAACTAAAACTGAGGGAAACGTATCAATATAAGACACAACAAAGACACAGCACCGAAATGTAATACACACAAAAACGAACTATAATGTAACAATGGCCATTTTCCTGAAAGCAGAACACATAATGATCATGATGATGACTATTCAGAACAGCCTCACACTATTTTCTTGGATTGCTAAAATTTAATTTGAACCTTATTTCAATTTAACACTGTTACACGTTTTTTTCCGATTGTTATATTGCTTTGGATTGGTTTGCATTTAAGATGAATGTATAAACAACAACAATATTTTACAAACTCAGCCATTTGTATTCGTTATGTTTAATACAATTCATATTTCGTTTGTCGTGAAGTTTGGAATTATACACATGCCTTCGTAGTTTTGAAATGTAATTAGAAAATATTTGAAGAAAATTAGTGTGTTAGCTTACTTTATTCAATACTTATAATTAATTATTTGGCCCCCTCCTGAAAACAAACTTCAAAAAGTTGTATAATCAAAATATTGCAGCTTTCTTTTTAAGAAAAAATATGAATGTTTTAATGCAACATGCTCCAATAACTGTAGTTCATTATTTGAAGCCCTTAACTCATTTATAAGTCTTAGATATTACTTATTGTTACACAAAATCGAAAACATGTTGTTAGCGCTCAAATTATATAATTATTGCAAACAAAACAACGAAATATAAATAAACAAGAAATATGTACCATTACTTATTTACTTACTGTCTTTGTACGCCATTGGCGTGTAGCACAGTAACGAAAATTGTGTACCCTTACATGCAGAATTTAATTATTTAACGTTCATTTTAATATAAATAATTTCAATAAAAATGTAAGATTCATTTTCCGGTGTGTTACTTATAAACACGTTAAATTTATCATATATTAAGATTAAGTTGTTAACAATCAACTAAAGGGAAGTAGCTAATACACGACTAAAAATAAACAAGTCATAGTAAGTTATCTTCTCTTTTCGCCATTGGTAAACGGTTTTCCATTTCAAACTATGATTTAAGATTCGAAGGACTTTTCTCTGTGACTACTGTTCATTTTGTTTTGCATATTTTCAGTGTTAAATATCCATTCCCTTTTTTAACTTTTTGTGTGCCTGTTCTTTTTAAGCAACGAGAACTAATATTTCCATTTGTCTTTATTTGTTTTAGGATTATTTTGATCTTTAGATCTTGGAATCACATCATTTACCAATAACACGTTACCGGGCTTATCACATTTAGCCTTGAACTCAATAATATACAAAAGACAACCATTATCTGTAAATGTTTGAGTTTGGTTTTTTTTGGGGGGAGGGGGACATAACAAATAACAATAGAACGAATGAGATCGCAGTTAAAGTATTGTGGGAACTCATATTTATTTAAAAAGTAACGAGTGCCATGATCCTGTTTACTTACACATGTTACAGTAACACTATTTTTTATTTAATATTGAACTCGGACCATACCAAATAAAGCAACTGCTCGTCAAAAGTAGCTTATAGAACGTCATAATCTTGGTAGGTTGACATATTTCTTCATGAACCAAGCGCCCTTAATCGATCCATTTTCATGTAAAACAGTAACAATAGTAATTGTTATAATTGACTTATATTTAATCATATCTTACAACTTAACGCTTGTAGGGTGCGTGATCCCTATTATACTTGTAATTTTTTCTCGATCGAAACAAGACACTGCTGACGTGTTTCTGTACTTGTTGATCCCAAATTCATGTATTTAGTTTACATGTTTAATGTTATATTTGTAATTCTCATCGGATTTTGTCAAATGTGTTGACGTCTTTTTATTATATTTAGGTGTTACGGATAGAAAAATTAATCACCGCCTTTATTAATTATATTAAATTTTGAACGATTATTTACGTTTGAAGTTGGATTCATAACAAACTGGACATATATATATATTACAGTTAATTGTTATTAATAAGTATTGCAATATGCATTTTGTTTAAATGAATTATCAGTATTTAGTTCTAATATAATCTTAAATCAATCCTAATTCTATCTCACTTTGATAGTTTTTCATATGTGACGTCATGCTGTTTCTAAATTTCATAAATTCAAATGTGGCATAACGTTTGTGCCTTTTCACCATCGTATGTGACGTCACATTTTTTTAAATTACGTTGACGCCTGGACTGATTCGGGTGTGTCTATTCTGTGTTAAACTTTAATAGCATTATGTATTCGGGTTTAGTTTTCTGTAATTAGTTAATACTTCAGTTTCATTATGTATATCTCTTTCATATTCATTTGTTAAAATTTACTGTTTGCAATAGCATGAATTGTTCTATATAATAAGGATGTTCTTATCCCGGGCATAAAAACAATGCCGTATTTGGCAAAACCTTTTCAACTTTTTATCTTCAGTGCTGTACAACTTTGTACCTTTTTCACTTTCGATCTTTTATATCTGGGCGTTATGTATTCGGTTTAGTTTTCTGTAATTAGTTAATACTTCAGTTTCTTTATGTATATCTCTTTCATATTCATTTGATAAAATTTACTGTTTGCAATAGCATGAATTGTTCTATATAATAAGAATGTTCTTATCCAGGGCATAAAAACAATGCCGTATTTGGCGAAACCTTTTCAACTTTTGATCTTCAGTGTTGTACAACTTTGTACTTTTTTCACTTTCGATCTTTTATATCTGGGCGTCACTTATGAGTCTTGTGTGGACAAGGCGCGTTTTTGGCGTATTGAATTTTAAACCTGATGCTTTTTGTTATCTTTTAGTCATGTTTTTCTTTGTCTGATATGTTCTATTAATTTATTGTATTGTAGTCCTGTAATATTATGTTGTCATTTCAATGTTATATTTAACTTTGCCATTAAAGTGCGAGGTTTGGCATGCCACAAAACCAGGTTCAACCCACCACTTTTATTCCCCTTTAAAAGTGTCCTGTACCAAGTCAGGAAGATGGCCATTGTTATATTATTGTTCGTTTCTGTGTGTGTTGCATTTTAACGTTGAGTCGTTTGTGTTTTCTCTTATTTTTGAGAAATTGAGATAAGACGTGGCACGGTACTTGTCTATCCCAAATTCATGTATTTGGTTTTCATGTTATATTTGTTATTCTCGTGGTGTTTTGTCTGATGCTTGGTCCGTTTCTGTGTGTGTTACGTTTCGGTGTTATGTCGTTGTTCTCCTCTTATATTCAATGCGTTTCCCTCGGTTTTAGTTTGTTACCCCGATTTTGTTTTTTGTCCATGGATTTATGAGTTTTGAACAGCGGTATACTACTGTTGCCTTTATTTAAAGCACACTGTTTATCACGAAACTAAGGAAGTCCATGTCGTCACAGATAATTATGAAATAAGGTGAATATAAGATTTAAAAACACAGGTCGGTGCACGATTCATTGGCGTTAAAAGATGTTAACTTTCGGGCGAAGAAATAACCTCAAAATATACATTTAAAGAAGAAAAGATACGTGATCAACTACAGAAACACACGATTAATACCGTACAGTTTGTTTTTTTTTTTTTTCTTTTTTTTGCTTTATTTTTTTTTCAAAAGATATACTGAATCTTTGTACACAACAGTTTGTAAACAGTAAATTAGAAAAATACCTAACTGAAAATAAAATTCAAATCCTATCTGAAAAGTTTTAAAGAAAAAAAGCGCTGTTATTAGAAACTGTACATTTTGCACGACATGAACTCAGTACCAATGAGTTTTTAATTGAGGCGTGAATAATGTAAAAATTGTTAACGCTAAAATCAGAAAATTAATTTACAGAGGACAAAACATAAAGATAATAACAATCAATTAGTAAATAGAACAGACCAACAATTCAACATATAAACCTTGCACAAACACCACATTGTCGACCATGTAGTATTGATTAGTATCCAAAATTGGAATTAATTATCCAACAAAAGACAACTTTCGAGTTCGATCCATTTCCGTCAAAAACTCTGGTTTTAGTGAACGTCACTTCCATTCCAATGTTGAGCGAGTGGTTGGAAAACTATATTTATATATTGTACGAATTATTCGGCAAATTGAATTTTCAAAATTGACAATCAGCACTGCTGTCATTAGGGAATTGTCATTAGGTACCAACAGAACAACCATTATTTCTAGTTTATCCTGCACAATGACGATTACTTAGACGCTTGATGAACGTAAAAAGTGCAGGAATACAGACGATCCCTTCTATCTGGTAAATGACGTCATAAAGGCGCGCATAATTGTCGATTTTTTTGCGGTATCTCAGAGCATTGTCAAGTGCAATTTATTGTAATCGTCTAAAATAAATAACAGGTAATTTCAAGTGATAAGTGGCACTTTCAATTATTAAATGTGAATCTACATATATTTCTTTTTTTAATACTGATATGTTTATTGCAAATCTGAATATGATGTACCTTGTATAAACCGGAGAGTTATACACAAGGGCCCCGTGTTCATACTGATCAGTCGTCCAGGTACAAACAATATAGGACTCTACTCAAATAAAATATATTTTCCTTTTTTTGCAAATAAGTTACATAATCTAATTCTTAACGAAAGAATTATTTACTTTATTAAACATACTGTGGTTTTTGAAGGATAACTTTCTAGAACGTTTGAGACAAACCTGATATGGACAGACAATACGTTAATATATGATGTAACAAAACATTGGGTGGATTACATGTATGTTATAATACACGTCTTCCTTTAGTTTATCATTGTTTATGAAAAAGAAGTTTCAACAGACATTGTTATCATGATGATGAACGATTGAAATAAATAAATTAAACACAGTTGTTATTGTTGGCATTTGTTTCGTATAGACAAATGCAAGTAGGTTTTTAATACTAACGTTATTGAAGAGTTGGTCATTTTTATAGGCCACTAGTCTAAATATCACAAGTTAAGATAGTCGGTAAGATAATATCTTTACATAGTGTGCTAGTGACCTATTACGATATTTATGGGGTCAGTAAATTCCATATATATCGTATTAGGTCTCTAGCACACTATCTCACTAATTATATATATCAAAAGGGAAGTTATAAGGCTAGCACATTAATAACCACTTATCTGGTAAAATTTCCTAAATCAGGAACTTTCTATTCCATAGATTAAAGTTGCACAAAATCCAGTTTTTCTTGATAAATTGACTAAATAATATACTTGATATTGCGTGTATTATAAATATTCAGCTCACGGTGCAACGGTATAATTTTCTGGGCAATTAGGATATAATCTGTTACATGCAGAATTTAATTATTTAATGTGTTCAAAGTATATTTTAACGTTCATTTTGATATAAAAAAAATTCAATAAAAAATACGATTTATTTTCCGGTGTGTTACTTATAAACACGTTATATTTATCATATAAGATTAAGTTGTTAACAATCAACTAAAGGGAAGTAGCTAATACACGACTAAACATGAACTAGTCATAGTCAGTTATCTTCTCTTTCACCATGGGTAAACGGTTTTCCATTTCAAAACATGATTTACGATTCGAACGACTTTTTAATGCCTCGGTGTTCTCTGTGACTACTGTTCATTTCATTTTGTTTATTTTCAGTGTTAAATATCCATTCCCTTTTTTCACTCTTTGTGTGCCTGTTCTGTTTAAGGATGTTCGCCATTCTGTTCAAAAATAACAAGCTTTTAAAAAGACTGTTATAAATTGAAAGTATATTAATATAGAAACTAAAAAAGCAGAAAAAAATGGAGTGTCCGTGTGCTTGTTTTCGAGATCTAAGCCGTAGAAAATTTGGCGGCAACACATTCTCTCTAGATTTTTCTCTCATTTAACATCGGCACTGCTTTTTTTTAAAAAACAATGAAAAAATAACAAGGATTTCACACGATTTTGAAATATGGCTTTAAAAATAATATGTAATAAAAATATGAAAAGAAAAGTAGAGGTTGTGGGCAATTTTTTTTAATGTTAATACATGGATAAAACCAGAGGATTCCGAAAATCTGGCAAACATTCAAAAAGTAGAGGAGCAAACATCCTTAATAAACGAGACTTAATAATTTAATTTGTCTTTATTTGTTTTTAGATTATATTATTATTTAGATCTTGGGATCACGTCGTTTACCAATTTCACGCTACAAGGCTAATCACGGTTAGCTTTGATGCTGTGCCTGTTGAATCAATGATATACGAAAGACAACAAATATATGTAAATGTTTGGGTTTTTTTGTGATATAACAAATACCATCAGATGAATGAGAACGCAGTTACAGTATTGTTGGTACTCATATTAATTTTTAAAGTAAGGAGTCGCCATATGTTACTGGATTTTTTAATTATTTTTTTGGAATTTTGAATCCTCAATGCTCTTCAACTTTGTACTTGTTTGCTTTATAAATATTTTTATATGAGCGTCACTGATGAGTCTTATGTAGACGAAACGCGCGTCTGGCGTACGAAATTATAAGTCTGGTACCTTTGAATACTATTTACTGTTTACTAACACTTGTTACAGTAACAATATTTTTTTATTTAAGGTGGTACCCAACACCTTAACTAAAATTTATTTGGCTCGTTTATTTAAAAAATTAAAAAGTTTGAACCAACCGTTTCATCAGAAAAATTACACTGGTTATATAGCAGTTTGAAAAACACTCATTTTGATCATTGAGAAGCTTAATATTCCCTTAACAACACAACGTCATTAAAACGTTTAGATGATTTTACAGAGTAACAGTTAACTGTAATGTTAGGTACCACCTTACGATTGAACTCGGGACCATACCACATAACGCAACTGCTCGTCAAAAGTATCTTATTTCTTCAGGAACCAAGCGCCCTTTATCGATCCATCTTCATGTAAAACAGGAACAATAGTAATTGTTATAACTGACTCATATTTAATCATATCTTGCAACTAATAAACGCTTGTAAGGTTCTTGAGCCCTATTATACTAGTAAGTAGCACTTAAATCGATCGAAACAAGACACTGCTTTTATTTAAAGCCCTGTTTATTACAAAACTAAAGAAGTTCATATCGTCACAGATAATTATAAAATAAGATAAAAAGAAGATTTGAAAAAAAACAGAAATCTTCAACAGACATTGTAACCATATGATGAACGATTGAAATAAATAAATTAAACATGTTTAAAGCTAATCAGTTGTTATGGTTGGCATTTGTTTTGTATAGACTAATGAAAGTAGGTTCTTAATACTAACGTTATTGAAGAGTTGGTAACTTGCATAGTCGATAAGATAAATTCTTTACATAGTGTGCTAGTGACCTAATACGATATAAATGGGGTCAGTCAATTCCATACATATCGTAGTAGGTCACTAGCACACTATATCATTAATAATATATTTCAAAAGTTATAAGGCTAGCACTTGACATTAATATCCACTTATCTTAACAAAATTTCCTAAATCAGGAATTTTCTATTCCATAGATTGAAGTTGCAAAAAATCCAGTTTTCTTGATAAATTGACTAAATAATATACTTGATATTGCGTGTATTATAAATATTCAGCTCAAGGTGCAACGGTAAAATTTTCTGGTCAATTAGGATAATTGTAACCATTTAAGATTTTATTAAACTTTTTAACTAGAACCTATAATACATACAATATATTAATAAAGGCAGTTATTCCATTTTGAAAGGCCTTCTGGACATCTTAACAGGCTACGAGTACACCATATAAAATTCTTACGAAAATCACCTTTATTCAGAATTAATTCATATTTTCTTTGAGTTTTTTAAACTGATTCACCAAACTTGCGCAGTTGTTGTTCTGTATAATATGCTTCCATTTGTCCAATCACACTGATCATGGCTTTCGGTCATAAAACAGAAGTACAAATTCAGTATTTGTATTGGTTGATTCGACGATAATCGTACTCGAAATCTTTTTTGACCAGGAAAGGGTACACAAAATAGACACTATCTATATTACGATAAACACGCTCTTTTTTACAGACTTCGAGAGTTTTTGGTCAAGTTAAGAAGATTTTCATGATAAGAGTTTTCGACACACTTCGACAAACCGCACCTTAAATCGCTAAACCATTTAGTGCGACTTCTTGTATAAAATTATTCGTGAACGGAAGGAAGAAAATTACATGTTCATCTTAAAGTACATATATTGTTGATTATGTACAGGACTGACATTCAAAAACCGCAGACCAGAAAACTGTCAACAGTTAAAAAAACATGTTAGACAGATACTTACTATTTACTTCGAAGTGAGATATGTTTGCTACATAAACTGTGGAGCAAACAATTGGCCAGAAACTTTGATTAAGATCAGGAGATATGAATAACAGGACTACGGTAAAGTTTGGTGAACTTGACAGAGTGAACGATGAAATGGCTGCAGTTTTACTTCCGGTTATATTAATTGTTGGTGTTTATATGATTGCAGGAATATTTGGAAACCCTCTAGTAATATATTATTATGGTTATTTAGTGAAACCTTCTCCATCGTATCATTTTATCGTTACAATGGCCGTGTTTGATCTTATTGTTTGCCTTGTGTCTATGCCGTTAGAAATCGTGGACATGAGATTTAATTATAAATTTCCGGACGCAACAGCATGTAAAATTTTCAGATTTGGGAATTACTTTTGTAGCATGGCATCAAGTTTCATTCTCATTGCAATAGCCGCTGATAGATATAGGAAAGTATGTCAGCCATTTCAAACTCAAATAACTTTTAAAACAGCCAAAATTATAACAGGATGTTTATGTTTGGCGGCTTTCTTTGTCGCAAGCCCATCATTTATTATTTACGACATTCGTACCGTAAATATCAGTGCTACATCTGGATTAGTAGGATATGACTGCACAGCCATAAGAGAAGCTCGATATACGCTTTACATATCAATATTCAATGGAATATGTTTTCTTATTTTCATTTGTTGCATTACCACGCTGACTGTTTTGTACATTCTTATAGCAAAGAAATTATGGCATCTAAAACGATTTCGTGTTATGGATACTACTCGGAAAATCTCTAACATGCCGTATACACCGCCTACCAGTTCATTTGATCTAGAGTCGTATAACAAACCACATTCAACTGTTGTCAGGTCAACTGGTGCTGTTCCGGTGAACATCAAAGCATCAAACGATGACAAAAATATCCTCCACGGATGCAACGACAAGAAAAACTCCGAAATAGCGTCTTCTCCAACTGGTAAACATTTTGATTCCGAAACACCTTTTACAAAATTTAGAAGAGTCGTTTTACATTGCTGTGTTAATAGCAAAATACAAAATTTAGATAACGAATTTCACGAGCCTGGAACAATGGAAATATCAACTAATACTACAGATCTAGATACAGAGGCAAGAAAAATGCACATTAGGAACAGCAAAAACCAAATCCACCAGCAGTATATACATCTTAAAAAGTATACATTATTGATGGTATCAATAAGTGTAGGTTTTGTTGTTAGTTTCCTACCCTATCTTGGTTTAATGACATGGCAGACGTTAATTTCTCAGTATGAAGTTGATTTAATGTCCAATCTTGAACTGGTTCTTTATAATATATTTTTTCGTTCGTGGTTAATATCTAGTGTTGTTAACCCAATAATTTACGGATTTTTCAACACAGAGTTTAGGTCATTTTTCTTTAAGAATATTAGAAAATGTATTTGTTTTTGTTTCATTAAATCAACAAAAGCGGATATTCAATCTAAACAGGAGGCGTCCCAAACAATTTAATTGTAAATATCTGCAATGATTCAAATATTCATGTATCCTTTAATAAATGATAAATAAAAACAGAATATCTTTAAAAAAAATAGTTTGATATTAATGGACGTACCGGTGAAATTATATAGCTTCATTTAATAATTTTAAAGTTTTATTGTTCATTTTCTTGCGTTGCGTCTCCTCAAAAGCTCACCAAACAGATAAAGCTTAAAATTTGATACAAGACTATTATAGTAACCCTGTAGGCCTAGGCATGTGCTGATGTTATTGCAGTGATATGGCCTATTTATCATTTACGAAGAAATGTGTATCTGTCGCCTTTTTTTAACCTGACTAAATTGCAACCTTATTGTCATCTTGACAGTCGATTTTACAAGACAAATTTCCGATAAACATAGATTTTAACTCATATACGTCTCTAAGAAAAAAGGCTGTATATTTCATTAACTAGAAATCAGCCCATAGACATTATTTAGTCATGTGACCGTGACGTCATCAACGTTTGTTCATGGTTTTCTACGGTTTAAAATGGAATTTAGAATTAAATTATAAGAAATGCTTTTCCATTTAAAGAATGACTGAATTATTTTTTCTGTCTATTTGAAATATCATAAAAAAAAAATGTGGTGCACACTGTTAAATGACCCGCTACGCGCGTTATTCAGTGTGCACCAAATTTTTTATTTTATTTCTTCATAGACAGAAAAAATATTACAGTCATTCCTTAAATAGAAAAGCATGGCTGACAGCTTTATTAAGATGAAAGAAATTTGACTTAAATTTGATTATTCGAATTGTTTGTTTAAAAGCATAAAATTATGGAAAAGTCTATCTTCTCTAAGGGGTGTAATTTGTTTTCATATAATTGTTATTGTTTGTGATAAATTTCGATTATGTACATAGTATGTGTAATTTTTCATTTTACATTATACGACCAGCCACAAAAACAAGACAGAGCAGTGTTGATCGATTAATGTATTGGAGTTTTTTTAAGTGTTATTATGAATAATGTTTTTTTATATATTTGTAAAAAGTTATAACAAAAATGCTGCACTCCGCGGAATATTCAAAAAGGAAAGTCACTCATTACAATGTAAATGGTAGTATGAAAAGCTTAAGACATCAAACGAATAGATAGCAACTGGTACATTCCAGAGTTGGTACAGGCATTTTCATATGTAAAATTTAGATTAAACCTGGTTTTCTAGATAGCATTACACTCTCACTTGTATGACAGTCGCATCAAATTCTATTATATCGATAAAGATGTGGGATCAAAACAAACATAAGCCCCTCTTTTTTATCGCAGGCGGGTATAAAAATTAATTTTAAAAAAAAAAGCTCTTCTATAAGATAGCAAATGTCGAAGTTAACGTAGTTTTTTCTTTAATTGTTGATAAATTGTGACTGTACATTTATGAAAAAAATAACAATTATATGTTTGCAACAGTAAACATTTCCTGTTCCCATTTTCACATTGTTTGACTCGGATCGACGGAGAGCTTAACATATAGCATAGACACCAAGCTATTGACGGAGACTTTAGATGCACTTTTGTTATGAATGTCGTTTGGTTTCTCTCATGTTGAAACGGACCTAGATATAAAAAAAGTAAAATCACAAAAATACTGAACTCCGAGGAAAATAAAATCGGTAGGTCCATAATCACAGGGCAAAATCAAATGGCAAAACACATCAAAAACATGGACAACAACGTAGAACGAGTGCCGATGAAACAACTCTCCAGACATGTCACAATTGCTTTAAAAGTAAAACATTATAGATCAAAGTACGGTCTTCAACCCGGGGCCGTGGCTCACAACGAACAGAAGCTATAAAAAGGCTCCCAAAATGACTAATGTAAAAGCATTTAAACAGAAAAACCAACGGAATAATCTTTTAAACGTAATCGATTGTTAGTTTACCAATCAAGTAATCAGGCTCAGACGAACAACACGAACAAATCTGTAAAAGTGGTTACAGTTCACTTTTGAATATCAGATGAAGGCAATTTTCAGATTTATAAGCATGTTGAAAAATTAGATAATACTCATAACAAACAAACAGAATTCTAAAGTCTAAGACTATGCTCCACATAAAACAGCAAATACCTAAGGATAGTTACGTTGTTTTAAATTTTATTTATTTAATAAGATTCAGTCATGCATCTGTACATATTGTCCAGCTGATTTGTGCATAATTTAAAAATTTGGGTTTGTGATCAAAGTACAAAACTTTGCACATTTGAAGATATTTATTTGGTAGTCAATTTAACAGCGGTATACTACTGTTGCCTTTATTCAAGCTATAGACCCACACTGAAAAATGCAATATGGCGGTCATTTTCAAGATGTTTGTCAATCCGTCCGATTTTCACAACCATGTATTACATGTAATCAATAAAATAATATTCACTAAAATATTTAAAACGTAAACAATGAAATTCAACGTTTTAGTAATTCATGATGGAGTATTTTTTAGAAATTTGCAATAGATGCCAAAGAAGTGAAAAATATACAAAACTGATACAAAGTTTTGTTGAAAAAAAAAGTAAAATCACAAAAATATTGAACTCCGAGGAAAACTCAAAACGGAAAGTCCGTAATCATATGGTAAATTCAAAAGCTCAAACAAATCAAACGAACGGATAACAACTGTAATATTCCTGACTTGGTACAGGCAGTTTCTTATATAGAAAATGGTGGATTGAACCTGGTTTGATAGCTACTTAAACCTCTCACTTGTATGACAGTCGCATCAAATGCCATTATATTGAAAACGATGCGTGAACAAAACAAACAGATATAATATATGAAAATGTCAAAAATACAGCAGTCAACATTGTGTTAAAATCTTATTCACTAAAAAACCCAAACAAATATGTAACAAAGAGGCAAAAATTGGCATATGTACCAAGCATATTAGGAAAAATTAAAGACCATAATACAATAACACAAAAACGGGATGTATAAGTACATAGCCACGTCATTTATGTAACAAAGTATTAAAAAAAGGCATAGTCAATATTCTAGAGATTGTTTTCTCAGGATACATGGATGCTGCTTGCAGAACGTTCTGATTTGTTAGCATTATAATATGTATAACGCTCACAGTACTTTGTAATATTGTTCGAAAAAAGCTTTGCCATCTAAAAAGATTCCGATTTTTTACATGTACTGATGGTTATTATATTTTCCTACATTTTGTAATTCTTATTTTTAAGAAGACACATTTATAAATCCACTAGTATATAATTTATGCATAAATATTTGATAATATTTATCAATCCGTTTACACAATAGAACCTTAATTTTGATTTTTGATGGCTGTCATTTTGAAAAAAAGTACTACATGCAGAATTTTACACTATTATGAGATAACTGTACATTTTAACATCCACAGTTATGACATTTCAGAAAGTGTGTCATATGAGTGTAATGAATTATTACAATTTTGAGTCCATAAGGTGTAATTCCACCATTGATTTATCCCTATTATTCTTATAGTGTTAAATTTGTACTTTTCAAAAACAATTGTACAGAATTTATCTTTGTTTCAAATAAAAAATACTTGGCATGAGTATAGTTTTATCCTGTCGTGTACTATAGACAAATTTTCACAGACCATTTAAAAATTGTAAATAAGAAAATAACCACCACTGGAAGTAAACCAATCATATTATCACCTCTCTTTACAGGCTTTAGTAACCATGATACCTCAAGTTTTCAAAATATTCTAGAGTAACACCAAATAAAAAAGGATTGGTGATTTGAAACACCCAAGATATATGTTTAGGACTAAGAAACTTGTTATTGCCATGAAATGAAGGATTAATTTCCTACAACTGTCAAATTCAATGGAATACAAATTATCGACTCTTTTTCGTATACCACCGGTTTAGACGTACTATGATTTGGTGGTATTTCGCCATAATAAAACATAATTGAAAGTTAAGATTAAAACGGAAGACATTTGATACTGAAGTAATTGACCTGTTTTCCCTTTAAACTACGCATCTTCCTTCTCAATCAGCAGGCGTGTACTTCCTTTATTTCGACCACTTGTAAATCTAAGTACTCATTTAAAGTGGACTTGTGCATTATGAGAAGCTAGCACGTAGAATAAATTTGAAATATCTATTTAAAGATTCATGATGTATGAGCGATATTAATAATTAAAAATATGTTAAATGTTGAATATCATAATAAATCGCCTTGGAATTGCGTTTTATATTTTAGAAAGTTGTTAGCTATTTAATTCGTATGGATTTACTTTTATTGACTACTGATTTGAAGAGTAAATAGTGGTCAAAATAGGACCGCCAACGACCACATCTACATTGAAAACCAGCTGAAATTTGAAATTCACTGAGGATGGATAATTCTACAGGACTAAATGTTACTGCTAACGATCTTGATATAGCAAACGATGAAATGGCTGTGATTTTACAACCAGTTATAGCAATTGTTTGTATTTATATGGTTGTAGGTGTATTAGGAAATCCTTTAGTTATATATTATTATGGATTCTCTGTTAAACCGTCTCCATCGTATAATTTTATAGTACTGGTAGCAGTGTTTGATCTGATAATATGTTGCATTTGCATACCATTAGAAATTGTAGACATGCTGTTCAGTTATAAATTTCCCAGTGCAATTGGATGCAAAATTTTCCGATTCGTCAACTACTTTTCTAGTGTTGGTACGGGATTGGTGCTAATTGCGATAGCTGTTGATAGATATCGTAAGGTTTGTCAGCCATTTAAAACGCAAATTACTATGAAAATGGCAAAAATAGTCATATTTATTGTGTGCTTGACATCGGCCTGTATCTCGTGGCCGGGTTTTGTATTTTACGACATACATGCCGTAAACATTTCGTCCGTTCCTGGTTTAATTGGTTATGATTGCACTACAATACGTGAAAAACAATACAAATTGTATATATTAATTTTCAATGGAGTGTGTTTTCTCATTTTCCTTGTTAGCATAATAACGCTTACAGTTCTTTATATTCTTGTTGGAAAGAAACTTTGCCATTTAAAAAGATTCCGATTTGCGACCACAACTCAGAAACCATCTAAGAATATCGAAACCCCGCCGACTAGTTCAAGTGAGGTAAACAGTCAAAGTGGTTTAAAGTTTAAACATGACATGAAACCAACTCAAAAACCTATCCAACTATTAAAGATAATCAAGGCTAAAGATGCAAACTATAACACTTCGGTATATAATCAAGGAAAACGACAAACAAATGTGTCCTCTCCTGAAGGAACTCTAAATTCAAACAACAAAACGCCATTTTTAACGGGAAAAGACATTACTACCCTTTCAACTTTGAATAGCACAAGTACAAAAATAGAAAACTCGCATACAAATTTACAGCCTTTAAAGTTGAACATTATGTCTGATTTCACGGATTCTGACTCTGACACCAGAAATTCAAAATATGAATCAAGAAATATCAGACAGAGAAGCCTGGTGCATAGGAAAAAGAAAGTTCGAGATCAGTATATACATTTAAAGAAATACACGTTATTAATGTTTTCAGTCAGTTTGGCATTTATTTTGAGTTTTCTTCCTTACCTTGCTTTGATGACGTGGCGTACACTTGTGCCTCAACATGAAGGGAACCTGATGACTAAAGACCAACTTGTTGCATATAACATATTTCTACGGTCCTGGATTATTAGTAGTGTGGTAAATCCGTTGATATACGGATTTTTCAATGCCGATTTCAGCTCATTTGTTTTAAGTCGTATAAAAAGATGTCTTTTTTGTGGAAGTAAGCAAAAATACGAAACTAATTCAAAACAAGAATCGTCTCATACAGCCTGATTATAAAAAAAAATGTATTTCTAGTAAAGTAATGTTTTTTTTTCAATTTCAGATTTTTTTTAAATAATTTATTTGTATACTTGTTATATTTTTTTAGGTTTTTTTCAAGATTTAAAATAAACTTGAGTTATATTGATATTTACCAATGTACCCTTTTAAGACTAGTTCATTTGTAGTACAAAACAAATTTGGTCATTACGATCTGAAACAGTCATCCAATATTAAATATATATATACGCTGAAGTTAGGAGTATGGAAAAAAAACAGAAAGTTTTATACTGGTTAAATGTAGATGATATCGTGCTCTTTACAGAACTAGATATAACAAAAAATAAAAAAGACTATGCAAAGTTCTAATAATTATAAGAATTAAACGTTGAATCAACAGAAAAAAAATATTTGATAAAAACATTTTGCATAAAAAAATGATACAATATACTCCAAAAAAATGTTTTCAGCAAACAAACGGAAATCATTGAGCAACTAAACTTGTTTCCTTGCAACATAACAAAAGAGACATCAACATAACAAAAGAGACATCAACATAACAAAAGAGACACCAACATAACAAAAGAGACATCAACATAACAAAAGAGACATCAACATAACAAAAGAGACATCAACATAAAAAAAAAGACATCAACATAACAAAAGAGGCATCAACATAACAAAAGAGACATCAACATAACAAAAGAGACATCAACATAACAAAAGAGACATCAACATAACAAAAGAGACACCAACATAACAAAAAAGACATCAACATAACAAAAGAGACATCAACATAACAAAAGAGACATCAACATAACAAAAGAGACACCAACATAACAAAAGAGACATCAACATAACAAAAGAGACACCAACATAACAAAAGAGACATCAACATAACAAAAGAGACATCAACATAACAAAAGAGACATCAACATAACAAAAGAGACATCAACATAACAAAAGAGGCATCAACATAACAAAAGAGACATCAACATAACAAAAGAGACACCAACATAACAAAAGAGGCATCAACATAACAAAAGAGACATCAACATAACAAAAGAGACACCAACATAACAAAAGAGACATCAACATAACAAAAGAGAATAACAAAAGAGACATCAACATAACAAAAGAGACATCAACATAACAAAAGAGACATCAACATAACAAAAGAGACATCAACATAACAAAAGAGGCATCAACATAACAAAAGAGACACCAACATAACAAAAGAGGCATCAACATAACAAAAGAGACATCAACATAACAAAAGAGGCATCAACATAACAAAAGAGACATCAACATAACAAAAGAGACATCAACATAACAAAAGAGACATCAACATAACAAAAGAGACATCAACATAACAAAAAAGACATCAACATAACAAAAGAGGCATCAACATAACAAAAGAGGCATCAACATAACAAAAGAGACATCAACATAACAAAAAAGACATCAACATAACAAAAGAGGCATCAACATAACAAAAGAGACACCAACATAACAAAAGAGGCATCAACATAACAAAAGAGACATCAACATAACAAAAAAGACATCAACATAACAAAAGAGGCATCAACATAACAAAAGAGACATCAACATAACAAAAGAGGCATCAACATAACAAAAGAGACACCAACATAACAAAAGAGGCATCAACATAACAAAAGAGACATCAACATAACAAAAGAGACATCAACATAAGGTAGCACAATACAAAGATTTTTCATCCCCAATCAGACATCTTTAAACTGATGTAATTCCACTCATCTTTCTTTAAACTTTATAAATGAGGTACCAAAAGAAAGAAGAAGGATTAATCTTTCAAATTGTGATAATTTCATTATGACATAATTATTACATAATTAATTGTTATGTAATTAGTTGCCATTCTGTGATGTCCATACTTGAATGAATTTAGCTTCTTTGTTCTTCATAGCATCCTAAAAAAAAATATAGATTCTTGCACAACACAGTTTGACCTCCAAAACAGTGTCTTAGATTTTTCCTATTGTATTTCATTCTCTCATAAATCTTCAATGAAGTTTGCAACATCAATTCATTAGAGACCACTAAATTCAATTGGGTATAAAATTTGTTCTATTGATGTTTTTGGAAATCTGAGACACAGTTTTGGAGGTCAAGCTGTGTAGTACAAGAATCTATAAAATATTTTGGGATGCTATGAAGAACAAAGACGCTAAATTCATTCAAGTGTGGACATCACAATATAGCGACTCATTACATAATAATTAATTATGTAATAATTATGTCATAATGAAATTATCACAATTTGATAGATTAATCTTTCTTCTTTCTTTGGGTACCTCATTTATAAGATATAAAGAAGGATGAAATGAATTACATCAGTTTAAAGTTGTCTGATTGGTAGTGAAAAAATCTTTGTATTGTGCTACCTTAACAAAAGAGACATGTTATCTATTAAATCATTTCCCTCCAGAAGCATGTTTTTTTTTTCAATTTAAATCAACGACAAATATGTTTTTGCAAAATAAAATACTGCAATACGATATATTGTAACTCCCGTGGTGAAATATTTTGTCACTCTCGTTTCAGTGCTAGAATGTATATGTTCATAGTACAACTGTTCTACACCGAGAATCTATACCAGTGCCAGAACACAAACCACCAGTTCATAACACTTTCATTAAATGATACTACTTTTTCAATACAGATTTGTTCTGAATGTTGTATTACATACATCAAAGTGAATGTAGGGCCAATATTTCAAATTTGGACTTGCAATGATGTGAATATAGGGCCAATATTTCCAATACGGACTAGCAATGAATCCTGAATTACATGCACAATATATGTTTACATGTAATTCAGGATTCATTGCCAGTCCGTATTGGAAATATTTGACCGGGCCGAAAAGCAATATAGATCACGTGATTTATATGACCAGGACGACGTAACCAGTATGACACATGCCATTTTGGTAGTATAAGGGCTGTTGTAATCATGTTATTTAATACAGCATGTACAGTATGATATAAGCGTACCCAAACTAACATTTTGTATGAGGGTCTAGATTGAGAATCCTTCAATTCTGTATTCTTTAATCTTTTAACCTATTTCTCTTCATTTTTTTTTTTGTGTTGCCCATTATAATCTTCTCTTCATAATTTAGCACCCTGTTATTCTCAATTATTTTGGTTCTATTTTCTCTTTTCTTTAAATTTGTTTGGTCATTTATTCTGCAAATTTTGTCCTATATTCCCTTATATCTAAACTCCTTCTAAACCCTTATGTTTACTAGACTGCGTTGGTGTATAACTTGTAATATCTGTTTTCCACTACAATGTTTTTAAAATGTAATGGCCTCCTGTGTTTTGGCTTTCATGTCCACTGATTCATTTACATATGTATAATCATATATGATATTGTTCTTATTAAATTCAATGGTATTTCCATAAACTAAATGTAATTCAATCTGACAAAGTCGTTAAGACTCCATTTTAGCTCACCTTGCATAAAAGCATAATTGTGCTTTTCTCATCTCTGAAGGGGAGGACAGGGGTAAGGGAGACAGGGAGAAGGGGGTAGGAGAAAGGAGAAAGGGGGTGGGAGAAAGGAGAAAGGGGTAGGAGAAAGGAGAGGAAGGCTGGGAGAAAGGAGAAAAAGTTGGAGAAAGGAGAAAAAATTAAATATCTTTCCTTTTAAAATTTTTTCTAATATTTCAAGTAAAAATATCTCAAAAGGAGATGTTTTATT
The DNA here is from genome assembly GCF_963676685.1 of Mytilus edulis. Lineage (NCBI taxonomy): Eukaryota > Metazoa > Mollusca > Bivalvia > Mytilida > Mytilidae > Mytilus > Mytilus edulis. Next base: position 40,657,081 of record NC_092355.1, read on the forward strand.
CTAATGGGAGAACGGAGAACGGGGGTAGGAGAAAGGAGAATAGGGGTGGGAGAAGGGAGAAGGGTACCCCCCTGTCCTCCCCCTCATCTCTTGGATTTGTCGTTCGTCGTCGACTGTTAACTTTTACAAAAATCTTCTCCTCTGAAACTACTTCACCAATTTAACCAAACTTGGACTCAATCATAAATGGAATGTCTAGTTAAACATTTGGCCGGTTACATCGCCTGTCAATCAAGATAGACGACATGGTTAAAATTGAACATAGGGGTATAATGCAAGTTTAGCTAATTATATAGAAAACAGTTGTAAACAAAAAGAAATAAGGCTTAGATTAGAATGTTTAACTCAATCTTTTGTTCATGTACATATGTCAAAACTATCAACAACCTCTTATATAAGTTATTGTCCTGAAATGGTGAATTCTACAAATCTCGAAGATAACAATAGATGACCAGAAACTTCAAACAGCAAACATAATCAGCAAGATAAGCTCTATAAATAAGTCAAATATAGCCGAAATCGTGAGTCGACTCTTTTTTAGAGTTATTGACGATTTTCACCATATTTTTTCCATTGTTTGCATAATATCTTAAAAACTATATTAAATAGATAAAAACTGTGTATTGCCAAAGTAATCTGCAAGAAAGTTCTATAGAAAAAAGTCATCAAGACCGACTTTGTTAGACGACTCCTTATTGAATTTATTGCCCTTCATCGGCGATATCCTCAATTATGATTATTATGTTGAAAACTGTAAAAGATAGATAAAGACTTTAGATTACATTAAATAATTAACAAGAAAAGATCAAAATATTAGAGAGAATGGCCGAAATTTTAATATTGTTTTGCATTTTTTGCCTATTATCTTGAAAACTATAAAAGAAAAACAGACACTTTGAAAATGAAACTTTTCAACAGGATACGATTTAAAACTATGTCAACATGACTGAACGCGTTGGTTAACTTTTAATCGAGTTATGTTCCTTTACTACAAAGATGCAGGTGGTCGACATAGGCCCTTTACATACTCTAGTTGAATAATAGGATTTAAATAGTATGCACATGTTGAACACGCAAAGAAGTGTGTAAAGTCACCAATTTTGAACTCGATAGTATTCATATTAATTAAAGGAAATGTGTAATTCACGTTAACGAGACTTTGTGGAGATTAAATATACCATCCAGTGATTGATATCAAATTGGTATTCCCTGTTCTCCTCTTGTTGCAGATTTGTATCTTTGCTATAATTACACCTTATGTAGGAATCCTGGGTTTTGATTGGTTGATAGCCAGTGTATTTTTCACCAATTTACTGCTATCAAATGAATATCGTTCATTTTTAACGTTGCCGGGGTATATGCAAAAAGGATATGCCTTTTTTACCCTCTCTGCCGTGGTATTTGCCAAAAAATACTCTATCCGACTGGACGCTTGTAACGTCACGATCATCAATGCGTTTTAGACATACGGTGTAATTAAACAGATATAGCATGTTCTTGAGGGGTATTTGCCAGCATACATGAGACATGAGGGGTAAAATACCAGTCTTGAGAATGAATTTTCCTCGCCTTACGGCTCGCGAAATTTAACATTCTCTCGACTGGTATTTTTCGCAAATACCCCTCCTTAACATGATATATCTGTTCAGAATTCTACCATCATAATGTCATATGTAACCTGCAATAAATTAAATATCATTTGATAAGAAATAAATATTATAAACTCTGTTTTTGTACAAAAATAGTATATTCATAAAGTTATGAAATGTACTTTAAATCTGTTGAATGCAGTAAATTAATTTGGTATATTTGTTTAAATTATATAATTATATGGTTATTTTCATAGTTTAAAAACAAGTCTCAAATGTTTCTTCTATTTCTGTTGTGAAATTCCAAACAAAATATATTTTTTGCCTCAAAGTGTATTAATAATGCGTCTTCCTTTGCTTATTAAGATGGGTTTTTGTTGGAAACAACTTTTACGTTCAGCCACCAATTGTCACGTGAAAGTATCGGCATTACGCCATGTCAGCATCTTTAGTGCTTTGAGAACACGTTCAGGTACCGCATTATTTGAACTGATAGTGTTTATTATTGTTTTATAATAAGTCTGTAATTTAAGACTGGTTCCGTTTCCTTAATTTTTTTGACTGTGAAAGATGTGTATGTATGACTCAAAACTATAAAATGGAGAGAGCAAGCCCATCTTTGATGTAAAGTAGTTATTTCATTTATTTGCAACTTCAAAAGAAGTTCTTTTAGTGAAAAAGACCTGATGACAACAGGAAGATATCAATTAGTCAAGATAGTCAATTACGATCGTCTGACCCTAATAAACATCTTTTATATCCGACACGCAAAAGTAACCACTTCCTGATTGAATATTGAATTGTGTACATTAACCATGTTCTTGTTGACATTTTCATAGTAAAAATAATAACAATTTCCATGAAAGACAAAACATTATGATGTTTTAAATATGAGGATGCATTTTCGACATATTCAACGACAGCAATAATAAGAAAATTTGCATTTTCAAAGATAGGATTTGATGATTTCGATGGTTCCATGTACCTACCGTGTACAAAGAAACGTGTATATTTAATGTACTTGTGAAAATCGTAAACATCACTGAGGAAATGGGATTATCTTAGTTAATAATTAGAAGAAAAAAAACATCAACATCTCAATCCTATATCAAACACTACATATAAACATAAAAGTTAAACCTTGTTCAGTGAATACGTCATATATTTTTGGGTTTTCTATGGAGAGTACAAAATAAAAAGAAAATGTAAAATTATTGGATTGTAAAGCAAGTTATTATGAATAATAGCACCAATTTTACGTCTTATCATCTTGACCAGATAAACGACGAAATGGCAATAAATGTACTTCCGGTCATTTTATTAATTTGCATTTATATGTTCGTTGGACTATTTGGAAACCTTCTTGTAGCGTACTATTATGGATGCTTCGTTAATCCTTCACCTTCATATTATTTTATTGTAGCCATGGCGATTTATGATATTATTTTGTGCTGTATATCTATGCCATTAGAAATTGTGGATCTAAGATTTAGTTATAACTTTCCGAGTGTAATAGCATGCAAAATTCTCCGGTTTGTGAACTACTTCTCTAGTACTGCGTCTGGATTAGTCTTGATTGCAGTAGCAGTCGACAGATATCGGAAAGTTTGTCAGCCATTCAAAACGCAAATTACCATGACATCAGCAAAGATTATCATTGGAGTTTTATGCTTTGCTTCTGTATGTATTGCATGGCCAGCACTCGTTATTTACGACATCAATGTCGTAAATATATCGTCTGCACCAGGTTTGAATGGATACGATTGCACGACGATTCGAAATGAAGAATATAAAGTCTATATATCTATATATAACGGTGTTTGTTTCCTTATTTTCATTGGTTGTATAACAACTTTAATCGTTTTGTATATTCTTATTGGAAAGAAATTATGTCATCTCAAAAAGTTCCGATTTTCGGCAACTGCTCGAAAATCGGCCAACGTCAACTACACACCGCCTACAAGTGAAAGTGAAATTGATGCAAACTTCAGACGGTTTAAGCCAGTAGTTTATGCTAAACAACCAACAAGTACATTCATACCTCTTTTGCAAATTAAAGAAACAAATAGTTTCAGCGATTCCACTGCACAGCAATCAAACAAGAAAGTAAATGCTATAAATTCTTCAAATATTAAAAACAAAGTCCATGAAACAGCACTAAGCAAGGAAATTGTTACTCCTTTGCATTATAAAAACGAAATTTCATCACAAGCTAATCAAGAACCAAAGGGGTTATATACATCTGATTTATCAGATTCTGACTCTGACACGAGAGGTACGAAATTGAAGAAGAAAAGAAGCATATTGCATCGACGGAAGAAGATCCGTGAACAGTACATACATTTGAGGAAGTACACGTTGTTAATGTTGTCAGTTAGTATGGCATTTATACTGAGTTTCCTCCCCTATCTTGGATTAATGACATGGCGGACATTGGCGCTAAAATATGAAAGGGAAATCCTATCGAAAGTAGAACTAATTCTTTTCAATATATTCCTCCGCTCATGGATGTTGAGTAGCGTGGTGAATCCGATCATTTATGGCTTCTTTAATGCTGACTTCAGTACATTTGTTTGTGGTCGCCTGAGAAGAATGCTCTGTTCCCAATGTGTAAAACAGGCAGATGTCGACAACGAAACAAGAATAGAATCGTCGCATACATTTTGAATGTAAAAATGAGAAACATGAGTTTAAAAGATGTAATATTTATATAATTACATTAGATGTATGTTTCATTATAATACGTTATTCTGATTGGCTAACTAGCAATCTCGTGATATTCCTTAATCAATTGCATTACACAATGCAACTTTTCATTCTTGATGACACGAGGTCTCACAATAAAGTGCACAGGTAAATGAAATAAAAACTTGATAAAAGGCGTGTTTTCATAATCATATAGGTAAAAATGTAATTATAAGTATTGAATGCTCTTTTTTGTAAATTTATAGGGTTGTAAAAGCGTTGACCGTGCGCACATTTAGAGTATGAAGCGCTTCCGCGCTTCATACAAAATGTACTTCGGTCAACGCTTTTACACCCCAATAAATTTACAAAAAAGAGCATTCAATTCTTAAATGAAATTGTCCTCAGCAATATATAAAACTAACATACTACAGTGTTATTTGATAGACATGTATAAAAGAGGGACGAAAGATACCAAAGGGACAGTCAAACTCATAAATCGAAAATAAACTGACAACGCCATGGCTAAAAATGAAAAAGACAAACAGACAAACAATAGTACACATGACACAACATAGAAAACTAAAGAGTAAACAACACGAACCCCACCTAAAATTAGGGGTGATGTCAGGTGCTCCGGAAGGGTAAGCAGATCCTGCTCCACATGTGGCACCCGTCGTGTTGCTTATGTGATAACAAATCCGGTAAATATTCTAATTAGGTAGGTCACATTCATAAAAGGGAAGGGGATTGTAGTTACGACGTAAGGAACATATCCGATATCATTTATAAATTAATCAAATCTTTTACGAACACCATCATGTATTTAGTGGCCGTCGCGGAATTTTTATGCTAGAAATACCCACAGATAAGTCAAGATAAGATAAGATAAGATAAGTTAAACTAGAGGCTCTAAAGAGCCCGTGTCGCTCACCTTGGTCTATGTGCATATTAAACCAAAGGACACAGATGGATGCATGACAAAATTGTGTTTTAGTGATGGTGATTTGTTTGTATATCTTACTTTACTGAACATTCTTGCTGCATACAAATAACTTCATCTATCAAGAACTTGGCCCAGTAGTTACAGTAGAAATATTTTGTAAAAATTTAAAAAAACAAATACAAAATTTATGAAAATTGTTAATAATTTACTATAAAGGGACATAACTTCATTAGGGGTCAATTATTTGTAGGACTAACTTTGCTGTTCATTATTGCTGCTTACAGTTGATCTCTATCTATAATAATATTGAAGATAATAACCAAAAGCTGCAAAATTTTCGATAAAATATCAATTCAGGGGCAACAACAACGGGTTGCCTGATTGGTCTGAAAATTTCAAGGTCAGGGCACATAGATCTTAACCTAATGAACAATGTAATCGTCATATTTGCTCTAAATGTTTTGGTTTCAGAGATATGAGCCAAAAAACTGCATTTTAACCTATGTACTATTTTTAACCATGTCGGCCATCTTGCTCTGCCGGGGGTGGGGGTCATCTGACACATTTTTTAAACTAGATACCCTAATAATAATTGTGGACAACTTCCATTGGTTAAACAGGTCTCAGTAGTTTCGGAGGAGAAGATTTTGTAAAAGATTACAAAAATTGACGAAAATTGACAAAAATTTACTATAAAGGGCAATAACTCCTTAAGGGGTCAACTGACCATTTTGGTCATTTGACTTATTTGTAGATCTTACTACGCTGAACTTTATTGCTGTTTACAGTTCATCTATATCTAAAATAATATTCAAGATAATAACCAAAAACGGCAAAATGTCCTTAAAATTACCAATTCAGGGGCAGCAACCCAACAACAGGTTGTCCGATTCATCTGAAACTTTCAGGGCAGATAGGTCTTGACCTGATAAACAATTTACCTTGTGTTAGATTTGCTCTTAATACTTTGGTTTCAGAGATATCAACCAAAAACTGTATTTTACCCTATGTTCTATGCTTAACCATGTTGGCCATCTTGGTTCGCGGCTGGAGTCATCGGACACATTTTTAAAACTAGATACCCAAATGATGATTGTGGCCACGTTTGGTTAAATTTGGCCCAGTAGTTTCAGAGGAGAAGATTTTTTAAAAGAATACTAAAATTTTAGAAAATGGTTAAAAATTTACTAAAAAAGGGAAATAACTCCTTAATGGGTCAACTGACAATTTTGGTCATGTTGACTTATTTGTAGATCTTACTTTGCTGAACATTATTGCTGTTTACAGTTTATCTCTATCTATAATAATATTCAAGATAATAAGCAAAAACTGCAAAATTTCCTTAAAATTACTAATTCAGGTGCAGCAACCCAACAACGGGTTGTCCGATTCATCTCAAAAGTTCATGGCAGATAGATCTTGATCTGATAAACAATTTAATCCCCAAGTCAGATTTGCTATAAATGCTTTGGTTTTTGAGTTGTAAGCCCAAAACTGCATTTTACCCTGTGTTCTATTTTTAGCCATGGCGGCCATCTTGGTTGGTTGGCTGGGTCACCGGACACATTTTCTAAACTAGATACCCCAATGATGAGTGTGGCCACGTTTGGTTAAATTTGGCTCAGTAGTTTCAGAGAAGAAATTTTGTAAAGGTAAACGACAGACTACGGACGACAGACGACGAACAACAGACGACGGACGCCAAATGATGAGAAAAGATCACTTGGCCCTGTGGGCCAGATGAGCTAAAAAATTGGATCTGTTTCCCCTTCTGGAGTAATTGGTGCAAATACCCCACATCTCAAGATCCTTTGGTTTATTATCAATGGTAAAGAGATTTACTACAGCTATCTCATAAGTATAATTTACCCTCAACCCTTACTTTATGAGTGTGTTGAAAAATCATACCATTAAAGAGATCATTTAACTATATTAGAATATAATAACCTACTAGGTTCTTGTAATGAATAATTATACACAAACATTTGCATTGTTCGGTTTTATTCTGACTTTTGTTTTTCAACTAATCGAACTGTAAACGGGTTGGTTTTAGACACATGAGCGTTCTGTATTTTTTTGTAAGGAGGTGGTCGGCATTTAGGAAACTCTGCAAAACATATAACTTTTATCGCAGACTTGTCTTCTGACCAATCATATAATGTTCAGTGGAATAGTCCATATGTTTTTTTTTTTGCTTTTTTTAGTCCTTGCGTTGCTGTCTAACTTAAGTAATGAAAGGACATATTTACACGAGCATTGACCTCTGCATCTTAACATTTTGACGTTCAAGGGGAGACAAATCTTGATTTTTTTGAAAGACCGAAACAGGTTATACTTCAAGTTGTTAAATTCTGATAACGTATACTATGCACAAAACTATTTGCCGTGTTTGCCTTATTTTTCGGGGCGAAAAGAAGGGGGTTGGGGCATTGAAAAAAAACCAGCTCAAAGAATCAATGCTAGACTAAAAAAAAAATGTATAATAAAACAGTTATATTCAAAAAGGTTTTAAACATATTGTGAACTTGCATGGTCGTACAATACTAGCCTTCAATCTAGATTTTATATCTGCTGATAATTTTCATTCTCCTTTATGATATTCTTGATTTATTTTTTTCTTTCGAAAGCTTAGACTAGTACTTATGAATTGATTACAGGACCCATTCTTTCAAGTGATACAATTACGAGTATTTTTCTTTTTTGTTGATTGTCCACATTTTTGAAATGCGGACGAACAATAAGTTCACAAGGTTGAAATGAGTCAAATTGCCAAACCTACTAAGGTATATATTTTTTAAATCGCTTTTAGTTCACGCATCATTGTAAATATAACGGAATTTGATGAGACTGTCATCAAAGTGAGAGGTTTAGCGCTTTAAACCCAGGTTTAATCCACCATTTTCTACATTTGAAAATGCCTGTACCAAGTTAGAAATATGACAGTTCTTGTCCATTCGTTTTTGAATTATTTTGTCATTTGATTTTGCCATATGATTAGGGACTTTCCGATTGGATTCTCCTCTGAGTTCAGTATTTTTGTGTTTTTACTTTTTAAGACGTATAAGAAATATGTTTCTTCGTGAACCTCTGAAACGACCGAAGTTTTGGAAACCTATTTATCTTATTATGCATGTATCTGTTAACCTCAACATTCTCAAAGCACAAGACTGGAAAGGGAGATTATGGGGTACAAGGGACCAGCCCCCTCCCCCTTTTCTGGGAAAAATTTGATTGATTATATAGGGAATCATTGAAGCATGACCGGAGACTGGACCCCAATTTAGAAATTTCTGTCACAAAGGAGAATTTATATAAAGTGCTATATCATGCAATGTAAACTTCCTGAATATAACTGAAATATTTGCAACCGAACATTGGGCAAACAGTATTCACTATTATACACGTAAGAAAAATTAGAATGATTAGATAGGGAATCACTGAAGCATGACCAAGGACTGCACACCAATTTAGAAATTTCTGTCACAAAGGAGAATTTATATGCAGTGCTACATGTATATCATACAATGTAAATTTCCAGAATATTACTGAAATATTTGCCACCGAATATTGGGCAAACAGTATTTATTATTATACACGTAAATTCACAATTAAGAAGTTGTTTGTATAGATCGCAACTGAACAATGGAACAATCGTTTATTTTTAAGGTGGGTTGGTTTTATGGTTTTTGTCTGAGTCAGAAAAAAAACACTTTTTCTTAAAGTTTTTAGACGCTATCAATCAAATTATATTGTTTTCCATAATTTAACACTATATTTAAGGTATCATGCAGAAAATCTGGATTCTGAATATATATATATTGTCATCTGTTTGACCACAGGAGACAGGAGACAGGAGACAAACAACATCCCCCTTTTGAAGTTGAATGGTCGTTCCCTTTAATAGCAATTTATTAACTGGCCTTTAAAGATCAATATCATATGCACTAGACCTATGTCAAACAAAACTAACATTAAAAGAGTGTAAACAAGAAAAGATTATTTAATTAAACCTAATTAATGTGGTGCGTTTGAATGGTTTTTTTTTTCTCCACCTTTTATTTACTTGTCTCCATAAAGAAAGTTTAAATCAAAACATTCAAACATTAAGAAGTATGCATGTTACACTGCAGGAGCTATATACTGTCTTGACGGTCAATTTTACATCTATTTAAAAAGACTGTCTGCAGAAGACACATCGTTTCGTCTACATAAAAAGTCTCTTCAGAAGCGCTCGAATCAAAACGGTGTGGAAACTATCTCAAATACAAAATACCACGCAACCAGACAAGAGATAAACAAAATGGTGGAAATGGACATTGTGTACTTGCTGAATGAATTAAAACCGTAGGAATTGGAAAACAAAATAATCAATTTTGGTGAAATATTTGGTACTATATTATTTAGCAATTATTGAGATGTTTTTATTATTGCGAAAAATGCGACAGCGTTATATTCACAATAATTAAAACTCTCATTTTATAATTTTTTATATCAATTGAACAGGATTTTTCTCAATATCTCAAAAGTTAAAATCGCATTTCAGTCCAAAATGACAAAATCGCAATAATTACTACACGCAATAATTTCTGAATTTACAGTAATAAAAAACTAATTGTCCAAGTATTGAAAAATATTCTACCTTTCTTTGCACTCGCAAGATGTGCAATATCAGTATGAAATACTGATCGCAATGAAATTTCTTAATAATTCTAGTAGTACAATAACCCCAAGTTTATAAAAGCGTGATACTATGGTCAGTTTCAGTAAGACACGACCCCATGCAGCTAGACACTATTTGCTTAAACTTACAGATTTTAATGATAAACCATAAGTTTATTTATCTTACCTCCTATACATTTCTAGGAATGTGATTGGTTAAAAGCGCCCTCGTGGAGACCGTGTATATTTGATATTAGGTTAGTAGAGAGGCGGGGCTTATCTCATACACGGTTAGTAGTGGAGTTACGTCCCTTTATATTCCATATTAGGTAGTAGGGAGGCGGGGCTTATTTCATACACAGTTAGTAGTGGTGTTACGTCCCTTTATAAAAACAAAACGGTACTGAGAAAAAAATCGTAAAGGTTTGAACAGACGAAGACATTGATGATTAAGATTGAATAAATTCATCTAACACATTTAACCCTCACAAGTTTTTATTGTTGGTATCTGTTTTTGTAGGATCAATGGAAGTAATTTCTTAATACTAACAGTATTGAGGAGTTGCTCATTTTGATAGGTCTAAATTTCACACGTTAAGATAGTCGGTAAGATAAATTCGTTACATAGTATGCTAGTGACCTAATACGGTATATATGGGGTCAGTAAATTTCATATGGGGATTCGAGCTTCGCTCTCACCCCATATGAAATTTACTGACCCCATCGCTCGAATCCCCATATGAAATTTACTGACCCCATATATACCGTATTAGGTCACTAGCACACTATGTAACTAATAATACCTTGCTGTTCAATTTACACTTCAAATAAAAAGACAGTGTCGTGATGGTCTATCTTATATACGGTGATTTTAATGATGGTTAATCCAATTCACACTTTCTTAAGACTGGTATTTTTAACGAGGGTTCATTAAACCTTACAACCCTAATTCTAATCTTATATTCAATAATTTAACAGCTCTATTCATATACATGTTGAAAGATTAAATTCGGTTTTTATAATGTGTATTGCTCTGTTAAATACCAATTCAAATGTTTTTCTTTAGTTGAATATTAGTTGTGAGTGTATGGATATGAAAAATGACATCGTAAGCTATGGAAGTACTATATTCTCCTGACGGTAAGATTGTTTTGTATTTTTCATTTTTTTTTCCTTTTTATTTTTGAAAATTTGTTGTAGTGATTTTAAAACAAAAAGGGGGATAACATGGAGCATATAACAGAGATTTTGTAATCATATGGGTTATTATTTTTTGGTCATTGCTATTCAAAGTTTATTATGATTAAAATCAGATGTAGGTACAGGCATGTGAAGAGACAGTAATCCAACTACTATATGAAACAATCTTCCTTCTTTTCATGAATATAAAATATTACTATATAAGAAGTTCAAGAATTTCCAGCCTCAGTTCAATCGCGGGAGTAGCAAGTCTAGACTTATGTGTGCTGACGTTCAAACAAAGACTACATGTATCCAGATATGCATGTGATAGCTAAATACACAGGCATAACTATCTAACAGTAAAATTAAGATATATACATTATGGGATCAGCGTCAGAAATATCTCATTTAATGTTATCAGAAATAATTTTTGATCAAACGTAACAGAATAAATAAGCTGATTTTTTTTTATTGCTTAACGTTCAGTGGCAAATATTACATGCATGCTTAAAGGAAAATTATAATACAGATCAATTGGAAGAACAATAAAACCAATTAGAGTGAAATTGTAAAATATATATATATGTATAAAGAAACGATGATTCGATTCACCCCTCCCCTCCCCCATCAACACCATTACCTACCACACTCCACACTCTCTTAACCATGTCTAATTTTGGTCTCATGGTTCCCCCCTCCCGCCCAGATAGCAAGGTTCAGGTTCTGCTCCTGTGTATAACCCGTTTAACCATTGCTCTTCATCTCTATGTTGGTTGACCTAATTTCAACATTTTTTTTTAAAACAAATTGTTTTGTTTCCCTATTTACACGCCCAATTGTTGGCTAACGGCAATGCAAATATGCCCGGATCTGTGTTTTTGCTTACTTTTAAAAACAGTTGTTTTACAATCGGTACGGCATATTTTTATATTTTTGTCTGAGTTTCCTTTAGACGTTATGAAAAATGGATTCTGAAATTATGTATACATTAGTACAGCAGATTTTAATATATGGCACCAATAGCTGGTATTAGATAAAGAAATAAGAAGATGTGGTATGATTGCCAATGAGACAATTCACAAGAGGCCAAATGACACAGAGTTTAACAACTATATATTTTGAGCTTTCTCGATGGAAGTAAATTCACAAAAGCGCTTCGGACGTTCTAAATTTCATGAAATGTTATTATTATCATTTTAAAAAGAGTTTGAATAAAAAACAATAAGTGGGCCATATTTATATACTATATGATTTTTAAACCTTTCATGTCTATATTCTTCAAGCTATTCACTGATAGTTTACATTACAAACTTAGCTTATAGTCAAATAGACGCGAGATGAGTACTTTAAAAGGTTTCTTTGTATATTACTGTTTATAAAATTCTATCAAATATCTTACGAGGTCAACCAATTGCTCGTTTTTTAAGTACTGTATTTATTTGATGAATGTATTCAAATGAATGATCCTTTTAATATGTCGATTGCACTTGAAATGTTTTGAATTATATATAATAAGCTCCGTGTAATTATTAAAATCCAATTCTCTTTCATTCAAAAAAAGAATTTAAAATCAAGTACAGTGGAACAAAATAATTCACGCCTTATCGTAGGGGTTTCTGGTCTTTAGACTAGACATCAAAGCTGCTTACTAGATTTGGTAGTGGAAAGAGATAGTGAAACTATTCCCGCTCATTAGTATTTATTCGGGTCCTCTCCTGATCTAACGTCAGACTTACGAATATTCAAATATTTTGGCCTCGAGCATCACTAAAGAGACATTGTCGAAATGCGCATCTGTTGCAGAAAAATTGGTGGTTAATGTTATTACATTATGAAGTCGATTAAATGGTACCTACATTGAAGATTTATGTTACCTGATGACACGTACATACGTAAGGCCGTTCAACTGAACACCTGCCATTAGTACATAAGTACTTTTGGAAATTGTTAATATATGGACATCTTTACTTAGGGTTTATTTTCTGTAAAAAACAACATGTCAGACTTAAATAGACTTACTAATTATTTCTACTGTATATGTAATTTATTTTAGTATTCAGCTGTCTATGAAGAATTTGAAAATTTTAGTTGACTTGAAAAATTGTTGATGATAATTGAAATTGAAGTTTAGCTGAATTACTGTACTTAATGTTGTGTCACATGTCTACTCATAAGATGTTTTCCAGTTTTTAGTCCCGATTAGCTCAGTTACTATTAAGAGGTTATAATAAACAGCTGGTTAATACAAGTATACATGTTAGCTTGTTTCACTTGTTAAAATATAACGTTTCTGCCTGATGTTTTGACGATTTATAAACAGTAAATACATTTTTTTTTTCATTTACATGTGTTTTATTTTTTAACAGGATATTATTTCAAGAGATGATTGTATCAAAGAACCATTAATGAAGTCGGACTACTTTTAGTGTTATCATGTCATCGTCAAAAGAACTTGACCAAGTAAATGATGATACGGCAGTTACACTTCTTCCCGCCATAATTCTCGTTGTAATCTACATGCTGATTGGACTATTCGGAAACCCTCTTGTAGCATTTTATTATGGATGTCGTGCAAAAGCTACATCGTCTTATCATTTCATTGTGGCACTATCAGTTTTCGACCTTATAACATGTTGTATATCAATGCCTCTGGAAATCGTTGACATGAGAAATTCATTTAAGTTTGAAAATACAATTGCTTGTAAGATTCTCCGTTTTGTCAATTATTTTGCAAGCATATCATCTGGGGGAATTTTAATAGCAATTGCAGTCGATCGTTATAGAAAAATTTGTCATCCTTTTAAAAAACAAATTACACTAAAGCTTACAAAAATTATCATCGTCATCACTTGCATGTTTTCTGCATGTGTATCATGGCCAAGTTTTGTCTTTTACGGAGCACATGAAGTTAATGTGACGTCAGTTCCGGGAGTTGTCGGTTACGACTGCACAACAACGAGAGATAGTTCATTTAAAATTTACATAACAATTTATAATATAATACTTTTCATATTTTTCTTTGTTGCGATCACTAGCATCATAGTTTTGTATTGTCTAGTTGGAAAGAGACTTATAAATTTGAAACAATTTCAATTCTATGCTGCAAAACCAAAATCGTCTAACACAAATAATGCCTCACATGATTCTAGTGATTTTAAAACATCAATTGGAATATTAAGTCGAAGAACCTCGAATGTAATCGAAATACCCGACGAAACAGATGATAAACCTTTAGCTACAATCAAAGAACTCGATTCTTCGAGTAGACCTTCTTCGGCGACATCAAGCAGACCAGTGTCTTCCAAAAGTGAAAATCGAGTTCACCCTCAAAACTCTCACAAAAATTCAGCTTTTTCGGATCAAAAATTGACGGAAGGAGCTTCGATAGCATCACCTTCCAAAGGAGTTTCATCTATTTCTATCCATATATCAAACGAAGTCAGAAACGGATCTGCCATGTCAAATTATTCGGATCGGTCAAAGTCAACTCGTCAAGGTTCGGCAACATCAGGAACATCACGTATATCTGGTTTATCAGAGTACAGTGACAGCAATTACGTTCCAGCAGCATCTGAATCAAGAGATCCAAGGGGTTCAATAGACATTGATAAAAATGACAAGAAACTACATGCTCAAAACGTAGATACTAAAAAATATACAATTATCATGCTATCAATATCAATAGCATTTATTGTGAGCTTTCTGCCTTATCTTGGACTCGTCACATGGCGGACTTTAGCGGAAGAACACGAGTTTCATCTTTTTTCGGATGCTGCTTATTGTGCTTACCAAATATTCATACGCTCTTTTCTAATAAGTAGTGCTGTAAATCCTTTGATTTATGGATTTTTTAATACAGAATTTCGTAACTTTGTCAAAACTATTTGTCAAAAATGCTGCTGCTGTTGTTGTTATAAGAAGAAACAAACTACACACAAGCAAGAACATTCGGCATCTTTCTCAAAATAAGACTCTGACTTAGTTATTCAGTGCTCGAACATGCGTGTAGCGTGAGATTGACACCCGCCTTTTTACACATACGTGGGTACTGATTGTGTGTACGATTATATCGATAATGTACAATGGTAACGATACTGTTCTACAATCGATTGCATTGAAACTATATCAACCAATAATGCAAAAATATATTCGGAATTCTAAATAAAGATAAGGAATTATAGTTCATGCTAACTTGAATAAAGAAAAAAAATATTTCGAAAGAGCACTCACGTACATGCAACAATTAATAGAATATTTCTACAAAGAGTATAGATGCAAATAACACTGAACATGGTCAGTGTTAACAAAGCATAAACTTGAGAATTACGATTACGTGCGATCTATTGTCATATATTGACATATACATGTTTGCTTCAAAGAACATCCACAAAGCATTTATTTTTATATGGAATACATTATATTATTTTAGCTTAAATACAAAAAGAACAATTGTCTTGATTTTAATTCATATACGTCTATATAGGAATTTACAATTTTGAACAGCCTGTTGGTCGAAAGAAGCTCCGTGATACATGTATATACCTGTTATGATCATTGTATTTTTGAAGAAAAAGAAGCATGAAAATGGGCAAACTTACAGCACATTCATTCAAAAGCGAGCCTATCTAAGTAATCTCCCCTTATATGGCTATTTTTCGGGTTGTTTGGTTGTGTATTTTTGCTTGTTTTTTGTTGTGTTTTTTGTTGTTGTTGTTCTTTGGGAGGGGGTGACTCAAACTTAAAGTTTTTGTAATTTGTAAATACCTTTGTGATAATAATATAAATATTAGCCATTTCAACATCCATGCAAGATGGTGAAAGACACCCGGCCGATCTGCCTTAAGGTTGGAAGACATAAAGTTGGCCCTGGTGTAAAATAAATTAAGAGAAAATTAGCTGCCTCTTTAGGCATAAATGAAATTATTTCGTAACTGTACTTAATCCTTGCAAGAAAAGCTTTGAAAACTTTTCAAGGACTAAGATTTTGGTGCAAATATATTAAAGAATACATTATTTAACCACTAATCATACAAATTTTTGAAACGACAATTTAATTGATGACAATCAAATTTAAAGTTAAAGTACAAAGTATCAATTTTCTTTGATTTTTATTCAAGATAACATTTTTAAATTTTAAAAAGGACAAGAAAAAGTCAACGGAGTCGTATAATGCTTGTACTTTAGAGATATTTTGAAGTACATTTTATTTACTAGCATTAAAATTCAGTTTGAACTTTATTTTGCATTAAAAAATTCTGTGTAGTCATGCAGTTAGCAAGGTAAATTAGTACTAATTCATGTCGACACTAGCAGATAGCATGCTTATTAGTATATAGCTTTGCTTAATCTGTTGTTTTCTGGTGTCAGTGTATTGTTAAATTGAATATCTCAACCAACACCCTTTCACCAAAAATTGAAATAAATATAACATTCTTCAATATTTTTGAATTATGCTAATTGGTGATTATGATAACGTTAATTATTGGACAATATAAATCAAAATTGAAATATCTGACCCATAAAATGTCGTTTAAAAAAAAGCTTATGTGTGGATAATTACAAGTTACATGTACGTTTTATAGCCTTATTCTTCAAAGATATTTAAATTCACATTTAAGTTTATGTATAAAACACCTTGAAGCAAGTATCTGTTCGGTAAAGATGACTCACAGAGGATAACATCTTTATAATAAGGATAAGATCCAAAAATGTGGCTTTATTTTAAAACATTACATTCATAATTCAATGCAGGTATTTTTAGATCCTTAGGCAGATGTATACTTAGGCAAAATTTAGCAGTATGAATTCTAAATTGTAGCAGACTGCTACTGGAAAAAAAAGAAGGGGATGTTAGATATGAACAAATATTTTGTTATGTACTAGTAATGAATAACTTGTGAGCCCTTCACAAACTCTTTTACATGCAGGAATAACAAAAAAATCCAGTATGGTATAAGTCAAAAATCCAGCAATTGGTGTGCAAATTGAATGTTTGATTGACAAGTGTTTAATGCCCCTTTTAACACTATTGTGCCAATTCGGCCAGTTCTTATAAGTGAAGGAAGTCATGGTGCCCGGAGAGAACCACCGACCTTCGGTAGGAAAAATGAAAACCCTAGTCATTAAGATTGGAGTTGAGTGCACCTGCGCCGTCGTGATTCAAAACTCCCAACTTCAGTGTTGAGAAGCAAGTGAACCAGAAGTTTGAGGCATGCACATGTAGAGGGCAAAAAAGATTTCAACAATATACGGGTGTATTTTCGTAATGTGAATATCTAATTTGTCCCGAGTCTAAACAAAGGCAATCAAAAGCACTTTACATCAGTTCTTCAAAAATAAAATACAATTAGTTATAATTAACGTACGGAAACTAGTTACGAGAATGATGTCTGACTTGATATGCACAATCAAATTCGGCGTGATTAGTTCCATTTGTTCCATTTTGATCGTGGTAAACATTGCTATTGATCTTGTTTGGTTATTTGATAACACTTTTAGGCCTTTTTGTGCATTTTCAAACTGATCATTTGATAACACTATTCGGCTTGTTTGAGAATTTTGCAAAACCAGTGACCTGTACTGGGAACCTGAATTTAAATGAATGGACTGACACAAAATAAGGAGTTAAATCAGAGAATTAGCATATAAAGAATTGACAAAGCTGGTAACTTCTCTTGAGCTTCAATTTCTCTTTTGGAAAATTAAGGATTGAAAATGATTTGATTACAATAAGGAGGGGCATTTTCGTGGTAGGATGTGAGTCGCAACTACGTTCCCCTTATCGCAGTCTCCATGCACTTAAACATTGTCGCTTAAACTAGCATTTGTTTAAAATTATTCATCTTAGTAAATAAAAAGATTAGATAAATTGTCAAAAGTTAACGATGTTAGGTTGTTCAAATAATTATCAAATGTCAAGTTAATAAAACTAAAAGAGAAAATTATCAAAAGACAACGATGTAAGGTCGTTCAAATAATTATCAAATGTCAATAAGTTTATAAATCTTCCCTTTACTCATTCCATAGCAATGAAATTGACAGATAGGGCTGAAAATGACAAACACTTCACCACAAACTTGTCAGCTGATAGAGATCAGTTTCAAATACCTGAGAGAAATACGATGTTAGATGTCGTTTTCATGGGTCACGTGACCTATACATCTACTTAATGCTTTATATCGTATTCAATCGACAATAACTTAAATATACGAGGTGAAATCTTTAATTACATCTTTTTGTTTTTACTACCTCTAGGTAAACATAGGGTTATGGTATTTTATTGTTTACCGTGTGAATAATACGTACGACCCCCGCAATTATGATACAACTAGAAATGGGATGAGATGTCCGTTTCTTTTCAAAATAATCGGATAGTATATAGAAATAATCAGGTAGGAAATGTGGGTTATTTTTTTTTTTTTGCAGTTTTTTTCTTTTTTTTCGGAGGGAGAAAAGATGTGTTCTTTAAAGATAAAATTCGTCATTTTATCTGCATAAATAATATATATCTCATGAATTTTCTTATCTCATTTCTCAATGACGTCTTGACATTATATTTGTATTTTACGTGCGCACATTAAAAAGATTTATTTGTTGATGCTAATTATGTGAGTTTTATAGTTGCAAAGAAAATTTATAAAAGAAAAATCAAACGAATGATCGAATAAAAAAAAAAACAAGTATTATAATCGTGGTCAATTGAAACTATTAAATATAAACATTTCAGAGCATAGAAAAGATAACATTCATTTAATTATCGAATTTCATATACTAGTACTCTTAGTGAATGCAGTGAGAGCAAAATCGGGATTTATATTTTTGTTATTCAGATACAGTATCAAAATATATATTTGCAGAAAATTTCGCAATTTCTGAATTTTATAACAAATGTCAATCAAAACTATCGTCCTGAACAAGCATGAAATATTTGCCACTGGACGTTAAGCAACCAACAATCAATCAATCAATCAGAAATATTTTAAAATCAACATTTCAGAACATAGAAAAGAACAACAACATGCAAATTTCATATATATATCACACTAAATCATTGTGTTATGTGCATTTCATCTTAATGACATTGTTTACAGTATAAACATAATAAGATATCAAATTTATTAATAGTGATAAATCGTCTAATAACTTTGTAAAAAAAACAATGTCTCGAAAGGAAACGTCAAAAACATACATCGACTGTTTATCATGTATATTCCATCATTAAATCCAATACACAATAAGATTGTTGATGTCTTTGTAGACAGTTCATGTATAGGTGATAGATGATGGTCTTTTAATTGTCCATTAGACACAACTTGTCAGGAAAAACAACAGGTATGGTAGTTTATATATGTAACGGTTTGTGTTGAATTGTTTTAGAATTTTAAATTAGTTTGATATGTATTATGTTTCAAATATTTTCCTACCATATAAGCGTTGAAATTGTTGGTTTATAAATATTTGCAATATTTTGTTTTGAATTAATGATTGCAATTTTTAAATGGCGAATTTTCATAAATCATAGTGATTGATAGCTGTTCATGTATATCAAACGTAACACATGTTATCTCCATGGATTGTCGGAATTGGGTATACATGTAGCATTTGTTCCATCCAGAAGTATGTAAAAGATGAAGGGCGTCAATAAGGCTGCACCAAATCTTTAAATGCAAAATCATAAATCAACACAAGGGAACTATTCAATTGTGTGATATGCTTTTTCGCAACTTATCCTAATTCATAATGGTAGCACTACATTATATACTACACGTTATATATCCCCCTTTTTAAACTTACAAGTTTGGCTTTTAAAGGGATAGCAGTACTTGTAAACTAACCTTTGCATCCCCCTGTCCCATCCTCCCGGGATTGCTGTACTTGGGCATTGGCCATGGGCATGTATGTAGAATATTTTCAAGTAGGCATCTTCCGTCTAGCAGCATGTCAAAGATTAAGGGCGTTCATTTGGTTGCGCGAAAGCTATAAATATGCAATCATTACATGTACCGAGCTCGACAAAATCATATAAGTACACAAGAAACAATTAATACTGTTATTGATGCACTTCATCACAAAATCGATGACAAAAAGAGTTATCGGGGATGGTTATTGTTCAGCAGTTTATTTCACATTTTTTAAGAGGTCAGAGACAGGAGACTTAGTTAGGTTTTACCAGATAGATATAATACGACTTTTGTGTCTAGGGATCTTCTCTTGCCGTATTTTTTCTACGTAGTGTCTTTCATCTAAACCACCATAGTCTAGACACAAACTGTGTATTATACAAGGAGGTACAATTCTAGGCGTTGGCACAATTATTGGCACGTCTTAAATTGAAAAGAGATTAAATCCGATTAGATGATTTAAAGTCTAAATGTTTATATGTACGGGTTTTACATGCATATGTTTAACACTAAACTACGTCAGTTTTACATGCAAAGTGTTTTACACTAGTCATTTTTGGGGCCCTTTATAGCTAACTGTTCGGTTTGAGC